>NC_134247.1:16080000-16695000 GCF_965152275.1 Natator depressus
GCGTCCTGTTAATTTACGATTGCACCAGTGATTTCACTAGCACAACCCACGCTGTAAATGCAACTGGCTGCAGCCCTCCACAGGAAGGGCCAGTGGAGGGTGTAACAGTCGTAGCCGCAGTCATGTGGCAGGGGTGTTAATCCTTTGTAGCCCAGACCCATGTCAGGTCTCTGGGGCACCTTTATGACAGACAGAATGGCAAGGTAAAAAGTGATATTTACATGGATCAGTGAAACAAGGGTCTTTGCCTTTGCCCTGTTCTCTGTACGGGGTTCTCCTCCCATCTGTTCAGCTTTCTGGACCAAAAATCTGTCCCCAGTTATCCTGGGATAAATCCAGAGCTGTTCCACTGATGTCACTGGGGTGCTGCCCCTACTCCCGCTGAACCCAAATAGGAGCTGAGGGTGTTCGACACCCGACAGGACCGAGCCCTTAGCCAGCACCCGGGGTTCCTTGGCATTGACACATTCTCCACCACAGCATTTCTGCCAAGTGCCAGCGGTCCCCTGGAGAATCAGGATGCAACAGGCACCTGAGGCAGCTCTGAGGGGGTGGGGAAGAGGATGTTTCTCCTCCAGCATGCTAGGCAGGACCACACCATTAGGGAAGAAGCACAGGGCAGACAGGACCCATCAGGGTGAGGTCACGGGGCCTGATGCAGAGCCCACTAAAGTCCATGCAAGGATTCCCCCATTGGCATCAGTGGGAGCTGGGTCACAAGCACATGGCTTTACTGGCTGTGGGCCTGATCCTGCCATCCCCACTCTGTCCTCCAGCATTTTGGAAACTAGGGGCTGGACCCTACGAGGAAGCTTAGGCCAGAGTCCCTCTCCTCCGGCGGTAACATGCAGAAGGGAAAGGCGGCGAGTGACTTACTTTGACAGGCTCTTCTTGAGTTTGAGCCCTTGGCTGCCGCAGTCCGACAAGCGGTCGAGGGGAGAGAGCGTCCTGATGGGAGGCAGGTGGCCGTCACTGCCATACGATGGCAGCATCCCTGCCCCGTGGCTGTCCCCAAGCCCATGCAGTGGAAGGGCAGCCGGGGACGGAGTGAGGGGCCCATTGAGAGCTTCCAGCAGAGACACTACCTCATAGCCAGGAGGGATATTCTCAGAAGACTACAGGGAGCAGAGACAGGCCTGGGAATGAGCATTCAACAGCCCACGTTTCACAACACAACTGCCCCCTCTGCTCCGGGCAGGGAAATTCATTCCAAAGTGGCAGCCTATAGATACGAAACTTGATGGCCAGGAACGCAAGGGCCTGAGACCACCGCTTGGGGGGAGGCATAGAGCAGGCAAGGGCTGTGCAAGCTTCTACCACACCCCTCAGCCCCCCACTACGCTAGCCCTGCGCCCCACCTCAGCTTTGCCAATGCACCTTGATCCTGAGCTACAATGTCCCCGACTAGTCCAGCCCCGGAGTCCCCACCCCGTACAGCTCTGCCAATGCACCTTGTTCCTGGATTTGTGGGAGTCTGTCACTGCCACAAGATCAGGCTTGAAAGCTGAAGGAATTCCCCTTCCTGGGTTATCCTTTGTTTAGAAGCCTGGGAGCTGTTTTGCATCCCAGTGACTATACACCGTCAGGAATAACAGCAGGGTCAGGACTACGCACGCGAGGGCTGATGGGTTGGCTTCTCTGGTCAATACTCACCGAGTGCTCCTCAGAATCGGACGTTTGGGAGGCGATGATTGGGCTGAAGCTGGTTGGAGAGAGAGGGCCAAGTTTTTTCCTCATTGCTCGGATCTGGAGCAAGGCTCGGAATGCTGAACCGTGTGGGGAGGGGAGGGAAGGATACAGAAAGTTCATTTCTAATATAACAAGCGGGAGACGCAAACTCCCCGGAGAATGTCGCTTGTTTTCAGAGGAGCGGTTTTATTTCTTCTATTCCACGCTAGTCAAGGCCATACAAAACCATCTGGATGGAATCAGAGGTTTTTGCATTTGGTCAGGATTGGAGGTTTTGCATTTTGTTGAAATTTCACACATTTTGTGTAAAAGCTGCAAAATTTCAGGTTTTTCCACCTTAAAAATACAGCTGTTTTCGGTGGGGGAAAAAACAACTTGTTCATTACTCAGGACGGGTCTATTTTCAAGCAGGAGCCACTAACATTTTCAAAATTCTGAACTTGGAAGTTTCACTCAGACAAAGATTTTTGCCTCAGAATTTGCACACACAAAAATGTTGAATTTGGGTATTTTTTTTTATCAATGCCAAAACCTCATTTCACAAAATTTTGAAAAAAAAACAAACCCACAAACAATGCAGGTGCAAAATTTCTTGAAATGAAATTAGGAAGCGTGCTGTAAAAATGATAGAAAAGGGTTTTCCATGGAGCTACCTCTAACACCAGGCAGATGACGATGTCTGTCAATGCACTAGTGATTCTAATAGACCCTCAATCCTTCCTAGCTTCAAGTCCTTATTCCAGGCCAGCCAGCTCTTATTCACTAGTTAGGAGCAACTACTCTCATTCCCTAGGAAAAGGCCAGTGCCAGCCAATCTTAACTCCATGTACAGAGTCATCACATGAGCAGTTTGGGTGAAGCTAAGAGTTTTGTCTTGCTTGAACTCAATGTGTAGAATGTGCAAGATAGATCTTCCCAAGCTAAAGAGTAAAACAACTCGGGACAGTGCTCCCCCCCTCAATCCTCCCCCATAGGAATCAGTCCTCTTCCACCATGGGATACGAAAAGAGCCTTACGCAGCCTGCAGATGGGGCAGTTGTTGGCTTGATAACGCAGGGTGTCCGCACAAGTGTTACAGAGGCAAAGATGGCGGCAGGGTAGAATCAGAGTGTCCCGCACATCCGAGAGGCAGACCACGCACTCTGCACTGTTATCGCTCACCTCGTCCTCAGCCACCTGGGCAGGAAGAGAGGGAATGAGCCTCTCCAGCTGGGCTTGGCACAGTGGGGCTCTGCAGTGGGAGAAAGCCTGGCCCTTGGAGTGGCTGCTATTGCAATGGGAGCCTGCCGCAGCCCTGGCTGCACCTGTTCTGCAGGGGTGAATGGCTCACAGATCTGCAGAGTGGTGGATCAACTGGCCCACCCCAGCCCCTTAACCCACAGCTGCCCAAACATGCAGGGAGCCCCGAGGAGCTATGCCTGGGGCTTCACTGTGCAGCTCCCACCAGTCCAACATTGCACCAGCTCCATAGCAGCTCGGGCCCTTGACAGGCAGGGATTCACCGCATAGGGTCCCTGCAGCCCTATGTGGAGAGACAATTGAACAGGAAGGCCCATGGAAAAGAGGGTCAGTACTTGGGCTTTTTATCTCCAAGGGCCTTGGTTCAAATCCTTATTGAACACGAGTTTGGAGATCTCACCCTAGTGCTTATTGGGTGGAAAAGGCATTAAGGTGGGTCCAGGATTGGACCAGAGCAAGAGGAGGGTGATGGAGTCTGGAGCGCTGCGAAGATGGGATAAGCCTGAGATTGCCGTGGGCACTGGCCACGCTGCGTGGGGAACCGAAGACTGGAGCAGCAGGGCTAGCCGGAGCGTACCACTGTGGAGCAATAGCAGCGCTGGGCCAAGGCCAACGCACTGTTTTATAAACCCCCAACTCCTGAGAGTGCTGAACAGTCACTGGATTAAGTTAAAGGGGAAGAGGAGAGAAACGAGGGTTTTCAAAGAGAATCAGCACAAGAGAGGTGTGCTCCACAGAGAACGGCGACTAAGGAGGGCACCCCCACTTTCCCAGGACCTGCACCCCCATGCCCCCTGGGGGACACACCCTTACCTTGGAGTCCTGCGTGTTGTATTTGTTCTCGATCCCGTAGATCTCCTGAAGGAGGTAGCTAACTCCATCCACCTGCAAACCACCGAGACGGGGAAGGCACACGAGCAACGCACAGTTACGCTGGTGCCGCCACGCCAGCTCATTTCAGATACTCTCCTTGGGACGGCCTCTTTCTAAGCCTTCCCATTCCCCACCACATGAGGAGGGACCCCTTCCCCACCCCCAGAGCCCTACGCTGGCTGCAGGCTGTCTCTATGCATGCCACCCCCCCCCCCACTGCGAAGGGGGCGTCTCATCGCACTAGTGATCCTAACAGGCCCGCAATCCGTCCTGGAGTCAAGCTCCTGTCCAGGCCAGCCCACCAGCAAGGAACAACTACCCCTCAGCGCCCAGGAGCAGGCCAGTGCTAGCCAGCCCCAAACCCACATACACTCACCACTTGTTTCTGCTTGAGGGGCTTCACACAAAAGCTACCATCTGCATGCTGGAAACAAGGAAATTGTACTCCAAGTTAATCCAAAGCAACCATAGACGCTAGAGGGAGGGAAGGGAGCTGTGGTGTATTTATCACATGCTGTATATCGTGACACCTGTAGCTAGGCTTGGCGGGGTTTGATTGTTGTCAGTTATTTCACCGCACATGCAAACTGATGAAAAAATGTTGCCATTGATAATACTGGAAATGTACAGAGAAGCAAAGTAAGAAAAATGCTGCTTAAGAACTTCTTAGAGGTTGATTGAAGGCTACTTGGACGTGTGATGCTGACCATTTGTGTTTTAATGGTTGTAAAGCTTTAACTCTTTGAATCTCAACGTCCACTGTAATTAAATAACTATTGTCTGAGCCACCCCATCGTCTGCCCCACCCCTGCCCCGATAACTTCCCACAGTCGTGAAAATTTGGATAAATAGATAAAAATGTTTAAACCCCCTAATTTTGCACAACGGTGTGAATTTACATTGATAAAGCCTGAAATAAATGCTTAAAAATAAACGTCAATATTATCTGTCAAAATGATTAAAAAAAATAAAACCCGAATTCGGCCAAGCCTAACCATGTATCGGTCCAACAGATTCTCCATTAACCAGCTGATCTTATCTCAAGGTTGCTCTTTCTCCATGTAGGCAAACACCAGTTTATTAAACTATAGTAAAGTTAGAAAGGTACCACAGGAATATGCAACACAAAGGCCCCTCCAGTGCGGTTTCAATCAATCAGGCATTGTGACCGAACCTTTCCAACTTGAGTGTCTAAAGTTAAGGTCTCAAATCAATATTCAGGCAAATAATAAATAAGCAGCCTGGATATTGGGCTCGACACCTCAAAAGTTAGATCGTTTTTTGCCCTGGGGCTTAAACCCAGAGTTAGGTGCCTGCCTTTTGAGTTCCACGTGTGGCAGTTTGTCCTGTGTGTGCTGCTGTCCCATCCACGCTGGGAGGAAAGGGGTTAAACAGGCCCACTCCACCGGACAGGAAAGCCAGACTGTACGGTACATGGATCTGACGGACACTCAACACTCACCTTCTCAAACGTTGCCAGCAGTACGTGGCAGTGGCCGAGGTGCTCTGCAAGACACAAAAGGGGCAGGGCCGAGAGGTCAAAGGGATGCCCTGCAGCTGGGAACCCAGGTCACTGCCCCAGCGCCCATTGCAGGAGTGGGATACAGAACACCACATCCAGCCGATCTGGGGCAGGGGCACTGCCTGCTGGGCACTGCAATGGAAAAAGCAGAGGGGGGAAGGGTGCCATGTTTGGATACAGGGAAGATGACACGTTCCCCCAACATAACCCAAGGTCAGGCAGGAGGAACCGGTCAGTCTCTGCTCTCTAACTCTTACGGACAGGAGGATTGCTATGGGTTAGCATGTGTGTGAGCTAGGCTCCTAGCCCCTCTCCCCAGCCACTCGTTGGCAGCACAGCTGTTATGTGGAGGGTTTTCACTCTGTCAGGAGGGAAATGGCTCTGTGGATGGGAAGCATCAGCTGCAATGTGCTACCTCTGCCCGGCAGATCAGGGCTAGCGCGTAACACCCAAGGCCCAGATGGGACTGAGACGACTGCCGCAAAGCCTGCCTCGTCCCCATGGAACCGTGACGCTGTTGCAAAGCTGCAATGCCAAGGCACAAGGATGTAAGGGGAAAGAACTGGGAATGCCAGGGGCCAAACTCCTCTTTGGGGTAACTTCACTGACTGCAATTAATTTGCTCTGTGACCTTATTAGAACCAGCCTATTTCCCACGTCCCTGACACAGGATCATCCAGAAACCCAGTGGCAAAACAGGAACAACTGGTCTGTAACATTTTAAAGCACTGTACAGACTTCAACTGACTAATCCTCAGAGCTCCCCTGGGGGATGGTTTCCCGACTGTGTGATGGGGAAACGGAGGCATGAAGAAGTTGAGTGACTGACTCACAGCGGGTCAGCGGCAGAGCAAGAATTAGACTTCAGGAGTCCCTGGCTCCCAGTCCCCTAATCCATACTGACTCTCCCTAGACCATACTGGCCCCTGGGCAAGAACGGTCTCTGAGAGAGGCCAAATCTTTTCATGTTGCAAACTGGAAGGTTCACAAGGAACAGGAATGTGTGGGTTACGAAAGGACCCATCTTCCATTGCACCTAGGATACTCCCCCGGGCTTCTAACAAGGCAGCTCTGGAAGCCTGGGTTCGTCAGGCAATTCCTGAGTGTCTGGAGAGACTCCAGTGGGCTAAGGGGAAAGGCTCATGTCGGATACTTGGCACCCAAGACAAATCTTCCACAGGAGTGGGGTTCCTACCAAGAGCCCCCAGGCAGAGTTCCTGGCCTGTTTGAGCTGGTGGTGGCCTGGCCTGTGCTCCCAATGAGAGCTGCTGCTGTTACGCCAGGAACCATCCACTTCCCCAGGGGAAAGCTGAGCCCTGCCCAGGGTCCTTATCTGGGCTAGAGAAAGTGTAACAGCCTTCTCTAGTGACCTTTATCAAAAGAGAGGACAAATATTTATAGGGCAGGACAAGGGGGTCCCAGCTGGAGCACAGGGGAAATGCATTTCCTTGGATTCAGAACGAATTCCCTGACAGCTCCAAGCGCCACATAAATGCTGCAAGACGGGGTCGGGGGAGGGCCTACTACACCCCCAGCTGTCTCCATACACGGCCTGATCATGCAGAGTGTTGCGCGCCCTGGATTTCAATGAGGGCAGAGGACACTCAGGGGCACCTAGGGTCAGGCCCGCAATGGAGTTCTCAGGACTCGCTTTCCTTCCCCAAGGGCCTGATCCAAAGCCCACTGGTGCCAAAAGGAAGCTTTCCATGGACTTCAATGAGCTGTGCATTGTTCCCTTGAACAGAGAGTCAGCGGGGTCCTGAGCCCTGAACTGAATATCGACCTCAAAGACTCGAGGGCTCCTGGCCAGGGAAGATCAGTCATTTACGTTCATTAAAAACCCTTCCCTTTTTCAGTTTCAATGAAGCGGCTGCAGGATGTGCCGTGCTGCAGCATCCAGACCACCGGGTGTATGTCCAGCTTGATGTGACCTTTTGTTGTTATTTAATGTTTACATTTCAGTGATATTTAAAAGAGCCTGGCCAGGCCGGGCCCATTGTGCTAGGTGCTGTACAAACATATAACATGCCCCAAAGAGCTGATAATCTCAAAAGCCTTGAGGATAAGGCTGAAAAACTGCTGCCTAGGGAGCAATAATGAGCCTTTATTTTCTCTCTCCAGCAAGAGCAAAGTAAATCCATTTATCAGGCCATCTGGGCTGTCTTGTACCAGCACAGGGGACTGGAGCAACACACACGTGCAAGAGCAGATGCTGAAAGTTCACTGTGCAAATGGAGGTTGCATTGTAAGAACACAGACACCATCTGCAGGGCAAATCACGTGGGGCACCAGAGCCTTAAGGCTCATCCACCTCACTGCTGACTTAGGGAAATGAAGCCCTGCAAGCCCGAGGGTCTGTTCCTACCATCTCCCTCGTCCACGACTGCGTGCACCACCATGGGATACACCTCTCGGTCCAGGTCAAAGCCCAGCTGTAAAGAGAAGGAGAGAGAGAAGGAAACGTGTTAATATTGCAGGAAGAGTCACTGAGCCAGATTCTCAGTTGGTATAAATCAATGCAACTCCATTGACTTCAATGGAGGTACACCAATTGACACCAGTTGTGGGAGCCAGCCCAGTGATGCAAATGGCACTATATCGATTTACACCCATTAGGGATCTGATGCATTACAGCGAACACATCCTTAAGAAGTACCCAGGGAAGTTTCTCTGCAGTGAAGGTGTAAGAAACGGACGCACAGAAATAAGCACCTCACTGCTCTCAGTTCCTCCCAGCTCTCAGGCTGCTATGGTGCAATTACATCTTGGTACTTCCCAGGCCCCGGGATGTGAATGACCCTCAGTTTCCTGTAAAGCACCAAAGTTTACTCAGTAGCTCTATGCAACTACAAATCTGTCACTGCTTAACCATGCAAACCAGTTCAGTTAACCCCATAACAAAACTCCCCCCTCTCCACCATATTCTAACAAGGACCGTGAACAGACCGTACCAGACCATGCCACTTTTCTGGTGCATAAGAGCGAAGGAGTTAAAAAGCCTCTCTTAGTCATATAGCACCAATCACTGTAGCATCTAGGCACCGACCCCCTCTCTCGGGTGAGAAAGACAGGGTCCACCAGCACAGCTAATTCTGCTCTCTCCTTTATGGGGTACGTACAGTTGCTGATGCTTGGAATATTTTCAGTGTCTTTTTCAGTTCCATGTATTGTTAAAGGTCCCCTGTTTTTTTTACTCTGTGTTTTGTTTTACTCTGTGTTACTCTTCTTACAATGAAGAGTGGGTTGTTTCCCACCCCTCCATGGCACAGGTTCCTTGAAACCTTGTTGGCTGACCCTTGCTCATTACCTCTGCACTTTGGCCCAGGCCTCTTCCCCATTAGATCTGACTACGACTATCTGCCAATAATGGATGAAGAAATCACGGCAGCAATAAAGAGACTTCCACGTGGAAAAGCACGAGGCTGTGATGGAATACTGGCTGACTTGTTAAAAAGCATCGGGGACACAGGCTTAAAAGCCCTGTCAGAGGTAAGGAGGAATGTGTCAGGCGGGAGAATTGCCAGACGTGGTCACAACATCACTGTGTATCCAAATCCCCCCAAAGGCCGCCGCTATGGATTGTAAAGCCTACAGAACAGTCAGCCTACTGTCTCATGCCTCTAAGACACTTTTGTGAGTTGTTCAAGGCCAAATACAAGGAAAGATTGATGAGGAAATAAGCGAAAGAAAAAACGGCTTCAAATGTGGAAAAAGCATGAAAATGCTGTTAGGGACCTGAAGCGGACATTAGAAAGACTGGCTGAAATTGGGAAACCAGTACACTTATTTCATTGACTTCCAAAAAGCATGTGACAGCACCTACCACTACAAATTGCTCAACATATGAAGATTTGCAAGGATTGACGGATATGAACTCCAAGTAATAAAACAATGATACGGGAATCAGAAAGCCATTATAATGGGAGATGAAAATGAAAATCTAATAAAGATCAAGAGAGGAGTGAGACAAGGTTGTAGAATATCAACTTTACTCAACATTTATCGTGAGTGTTTGATTAAATTAATCTAAGAAAGAGAAGAAGGAAAATAGGTAAATAGTATTTGCTATGCAGATGACACATTGCTGTTGGTTGATTCAGAAGAAAGTTTGATGAAGTCAGTGGCAATTATATACAAATATGACAAAGATTATGATCTAGAGTTGAACGTGGACACGACAAAAAACTAGGGTCGTATGCAAGGATCCTGGGAAAACATGCATGAGGCCAGTGAACGACACAGTTGTACAGCAAGAGACAAATTATTGCTACTCAAGAAGCATCATTACAGCAGATAGAAGATTGGATCCTGAAGTCAGCACCAGAATAGCAAGAGCGGAAGAGGCATTCTGGAAGAATAAACGTAAGATGAGAAGGGACATAAACCTGAAGACTGAATTCTGACTCTTAACTTACATTTGGTCTGCGTTAAATTATGGCTGTGAAACATGGACATCCAAACAATTGATAAGAAAGAAACTACAATCCTTCCAATCCTGGTATTATAGAATTTTGAAAATATGACAGATAGACCGCGTAATGAACAGAAAGTATTGGAGATGCTTGGGACTCAGCAAATGCTAGCCAGAGATCTTATGAAAAGAAACATTTGATTTGCAGAGCACATTTTAAGAGATTCAGCAGGCAATGCGTGTTTGCGGGCACTGGTAGGGAAAGTCGATGGCAGAAGAATTTGAGGCAGTAAAAAGAAGACCTTGGATGGACGATGTCGTGTCCTGAGTGGATGAAAAGGACTATCCATCTGCAAAGAGATTAGCAGAGGATTGTTCGGAATGGGCTACCATGATTGCAAACCTCTGGTAATGGAGGTGCCACACGAGCAGCAGAAGGAGGACTACATGGCTGCAAGGTGCTTTGATACCTCTGCAGCTCAAGAGGCGATGCATCTCTCTCTACAAAACCAGATTATATCCATGCTGAAAACAAAGGACACATGATCCCAGTTTCAGACTCTAATGGAGCAGAGCCAGGCAGCTCTACAGCTTTGGAGAACGCTCTCCTTACCTCTCCAGGGTTCACCAGCTTTGAAGGGCTCCACATGACCCTACTTTAGCTTGTGTATTTTAAACCAATGCTATTGATCAGTGATTTCCAGCCCCTGGTTCATCACCAGCACTGGTCCCTCAGGCTTTTGTGACTTGCTTTCCAGCCTCCTCCTCTCCTTTACTGTAGTGATGAACCTTGTGCTGGTTCCCAACATGCCACTGCTGCCCACGTCCCACTCAGCTGCGGGCACGCTGCTGCCACGGCCCAGGAGCTGTTCCAAACCACACAGCATGTGCCAACGGCTGGGAGTTACCCACAGGGGCAGCCCAGATCTCAGCGACCGTGGCTGACCGAGAACAGCTTACAAACCGCCGTCTTGTGGCTTCTTGCCAGGCTGGCTTACCTCCTCTTCTGCCCATTCGGAAGGATCGACGGTGTGGGAGGGGACGCAGAACTGCTGGCACACCCCTCGTTTGTAATGGACCGTCTCGGACTGCAAGCTGGTGTCTTTGGGGAGGTAGCTGCCAATCAGAGGGCAACAGAGTTAGTGCCCGGGCTGGGCATTCTCGCTATCCCTTCCGCAGTGCGTCAGCTCACCCCAGCGAGGAGCGCTCCCGAAGAGCAGAGACAGGAGCCGCCTCCTCCCAGGTCTTGTGTGAGAGACCTGGGTTTGGGCCCATCACTCCCTATGCAGGGTGGCTGAAGACTGGCAGCCCTGTGAGGGTCAAAGGTATTTCAGGCACGTTTTGATGTCCCGCCAGCCATCCAGGATGGGGAGAGATCAACCTGTGGCCACTCCCCTTGGTAAGGTGGGGACACTCCGTCAAGGCCTAACGTCCTACTAGGGGCCACTTGCTTAGCACACCTCAGCCTTGTGTGTCGGGGAAGCCCAGCAAAGGAACATCTCTGAGCCCAGGCTCCTTTCTCTCGCGTGCCCTCCGCACAGAGGTGGAGGTGACAAGAGCTGGGGGAGTGGGACAGGAATGAGACACAGGCAGTCTAGGACTCAACTCACTGGAGGGAAATAAAGCCTCAGAGGGCCCCGGGCTGGCCAGGCCTCCTGGGGGAGGCCATGGTCTGGGACAGGCCTTGACACCGGGGCTGAGGAGTGTGGGGAGCCCACCTCTAGTCTTCAACGGCAGCAAAACCAAACAAGCTGTACTGGGAACCGCCTCGGGCAGAGCTGTCCCAGTGCACTGGGCTTCTCACTCCCTATGGAGCAACCACCATCCTGGGCAGTAACAGAGGGAGAGCTGTGCTCAGGCCTGGCTCGACGGGAAGCTGAACTAGTCAAGAGCCGGGGGAAAGCCCCATTGCTCAGCCCCTCCAGTTTCTGGAGGAAATGCCTCCCCCTGGACCTCCTGCACTCTTCTCACCTGGCTACTCCATTCTGGAATTCTTCGGTAGCCTGGTAATAAATGGTGATGGCCACTCGCGCATCAGTGTCAAAGGTGAACTCCACATTGTAGCGGACCTTGGCTTTGCTGACTTCCTCGCCAGGGGTCTTCACTTCCTCTGTGCACCTGGCAAATCACAGAGGGAGACAGAACTTACCCTGGATCCAGAATCCCCTTAAATGCCCCCGTGCTCCAGAGCCTTTCACAACGTAACCACTCAAGGGAAAAACTAGAGATTCCATCCCCTTCCCCTGGGAAAGCCACTACGTGATGGAGCCACAGTGAGCTGCATCCAAGGACTGGCACTGGCCGGACAACAAGCCCGAGCCATGTCCAAGAAGAGCAGACACCAGCAACTAAAAGGCTGCCAGGGGAATGAAGTGGTCCCCAGTGCTGTGTAACAACAGGGGACTTACTGCCAGAGATTGTATAAATCCAACCTCCCGCCAACAAGAATCCGCTTCCATCCCGTCCCCCCCCATGCCTCGGCCAGTGCGAGGCCGGACGCTGCCCAGCAAGCGAGGGCAAGAAGCTTGGGGGTGGGGGGGGGAGAGTCAGCTTCAAATCCGAGGCTTCTTTGAGCTTCGGGCTGGATCCAAAGGCACAAGGGCTGTGTATGGAAGCCCCATGGACAGCAAACAGCTGGAGTCTTTCAAGTCGTAGGGGGCAATTTGTAGGAGACCCAGGCCAGCGGATCAGCAGCTTTAGCAAAGAGTGATCCAACAGAGGTAAGGGCTTGGCTCCTGGTAGAAAGGAGGCTCAGGCCCTAGGGGTAAGGAAGGGCGACTCCTCATTAGTGAAAGCTGTAGTCTGGCCTGGCCTTTCCGTTCTGGTAATTACAGAGGACAATAGAGGAAGATGGATGGATAGCAAAGTGGTCCAGAATTCTGAATTCAACCCCCTGCTCCCCCACAGACTTTGTGTGTGTCCTGGGGCAATTCTTGTAGCCTCTCCATGCCTCAGATCCCCACGTTACAACAAGGGTAACAGCCCTGCCCTAGCTCCCAATGGTGTTGTGAGGCTACATCCATTAAAGATCGAGAGGCGCTCAGAGGCTACGCTGACTGGGGCCAGGGACGTTTCTAAGACAGACAGATAAAAGGTGCCACGGCCAATGCTCCGATTGGAGGGTGACTCAAATGTAAATCTGAAGTAACACCATTAACATCAGAGTCACTCCAGATGTACATCAGATCACACCCAGGCCCAATGTCCTCAGGAGAAACCTCGTGTTCCACTGTTTGGGATGAAAGGGCAAAGTACTGACTCACTGGATTTGTCTGGTCTGTTTCCCCTCCTCAGGTATTGTGTGTGCTCTCTGGAGCCTGTACTATAAACCCTGGCATTGTTCACTGCAATGAAACCCCCTTTTGCATTCAAAGAGCAAGCTCAGCCTCTGTTCATTCTGAATGGCTCTGCCTCCATGCCTGGGCGTTATGTGCTGCTGGGAGGAAAGTTATCCCAGGGGCTGGGCCAGCCAGAGATGTAAAAGGCAGCAGCGCAGGGCGCATCAACGGATGAATAGGCAAACGCACCCGGCAGGAGAGAAGCAGTACACTCAAAATGTTGGACGGCATTTAGAGCCCAGTTTTGTGCCAAACTCCGCACTGTGCAAAGAGCTTCCGACATTCTTGAGTTGAGATTTGCAGTTTAGCCTCTGGGGGAGCAACTGAGCCCAAGTTGGAGGTGCCCACCTTTTCCCTGATGCAACGGCTCTCGATCAGTTATGCTCTATAAAACCCGAGATGTATGAATATGAACTCTGCCATCGCTCTGAGACTCAATCGACAAACTGCAGCCACCCTTCTGAGCCTTTTCTAGCACCTTCCATCCTCAGCTCTCAAAGCACCTGCCAAGTGCTGATGGGCTAAAGCCTCTCCATGCCCCGGGGTGGTAGATAAATATCACCCCCAATGAACAGAGCAAAGCTGAGGTGCAAAAAAGGAGAAATGACTTGCCCAAGGTCAAGCAAATGAGTCAGTGGCAGAACTGAGCCCAGAACCCAAGTCTCACTCCTTCTCCTCTGCTTTAATCACTAGACCACATTCCTGCCCTTCCTTCTAATAAAGCCATTGGAAAAATAACCGCAAAGGCAGCAGTAAATTCCACGTAATCCAGCCGATGTCAAGAACACGATGGACAGGATACAGAGCATTACAGAACTCCCTTTGTTTGCCCAGCAGGTTAGTGATCTGCACGAGTGACTTGTGCGCTCTGGGAATTTGGAGGATGCAAGAGAAAAACAAAAGTTTGGAAGAGACGAAAAGCTGGCACCATCAAGTGTCAGTTCCACCTTTAACCCATCTCCACTCTGCTTTTAAGTAGTCACAGGTTCGTACCTCCTGACAGTCACAGGTTTTGCAGGACTGTCCTGCTTAGACGCCCCCACATTCCCGGCCTGGTGGGAGCAGAACATTTCCCATGCTAACCTGGCCACGTTCAACTTTAAGCCGAGCCTCCAGTGATGCTCAGGGCAGCAGCTTCGCCAGGGCTTTAGTTTCTTCCTGGGCACATGCAGCCCCTCCACACACGCCCCCTTTGGCTACAATGGGAGCTGGAGCCGCAATCCCCAGTGCAGCCGTAGCAAGGGCACAAGCAGCATTGGCCGCCCCACTGCCCACTCAGGTTTAGCCCCCGCACGCCGGTCACGGCCAGCGCTGCTCCACCTCACCACTGACATGGGCAATCACCTCTTCTGCCTGCACTTGCAAACCCCCCGCCTCACCTTTTCTTTCTCACACGCCGCCCCCCACCCCCGCAAGGGAGATGTTTATCTTCTGGCCCAGACACACCCTAGGCAGCAGAGAAGAATCCATGAACTCACGCCAATGGTGTCAACGGATTACTCCCATTTCCCTCCTTCTCCCCCCTTCTCTTTTCCTTCCCTCCCACCTTCAGGCTTCGCTCCCCCGTTTTCTCTCCCTTGGGTTTTTTTAAGAATAGGTATTTAGCCGTAGCCCCCCTTCGTCAGACGCTCCGAGCCGGACACCCCCTTCTGCACAACGCAGCCCCGAGAATCCCTTGGTACGTGACTGCCTGTGTGAATTCAAACCCACCCCACCCCTTGTGGTCGCTTGTCACCCTGGGGTGAGGTCACCTGCAAGCCTGTCTCAAACGTGGCTGCTGCTTGGCCATGGAGCTACAGGGGAGATCCCAGTGGAGCAGCCAGCGCTCAGCGCAGAGCAGCAGCTTGGAGACAGTTTCTACAACATGGAACAAAAATCACACTTGCCCCCCTGTCCGATTCCCACTCCCCCTCATCAGCCATCTGAGGATCTCTGAGCACTTCACGAACACTCACCAGGCTACCAGCCTCCGTCCAAGGTGGGTACTGAATGCGCATGTCACATGCAATGGTGTAATGGGCCTCGGGGTCCTAGCTATTCATTTGCACAGGGCAATGGCGTAGGCACGTATTTGCACAATTCCCTCCTCCTCCTCAGGACTCTCAGCCCGAGGGAAAGCAGGAAGGGGATCGGCATTGAGAGACACAGGGAGAGAAGGGCAAAGAGAAAGAACAGTTGCAGTGTGTCCCAGCAAGGGAGGCAGGTTAGCTGGTCTTCGGCCTCGCCTCTGCACTGCTGGCACTGGCTTTACGAAGTCACTTCTCCCAGCCGGGCCTGAACTCTGCGAGGCTGCATTTCGTTTGGCTCCGATGGCTGGTTCCGGCCCCGGCCGTGGGAGAGGGATTAGCTCGGTCTGGCTCCTGCTGTCACCTCTAATGACCCCGCAGATCAGCTCGGAAGGTGAAAATCCAAGAGATGAGCCATCTGTCCAATAACAGGAGTGGGGGTGGGACTTCTCTGCGGGACGCCGCCTCATGGCAGCACCATTCATCGTCAGTGGCTTCACTAAGATCATGCTTAGTCCTCTTGGTATGCCGGGTGGCTCTCAGCACACCATGCCAGAGGGGAGCTGACTCCTCCACTCCAGCATCTACTCATGAGCTTCCCCTCGCCAATCAGGTGTAGACGGGATTCTGGGCACCCCTTATTCCTTCCATTCAGGGCCCAGTCCCGCTAGATCCCTTCCTCGCAATCCCAAATCCCCTCCCAGCCAGCCCAGCGCCATGCACCTTGCTTTAACCCAGACACATGCGTAGGTGCAGAGCTTCCTCTGGAGGTGGTTCGGGACGTTGCCTCACGGGTGGATTTGTCACTGCTCAGCTGATGCTGGCACCTAACTGACTAAGCCGTTGGGATGCTGCAAGCTGGAGCAGGGTTCCCGGCCAGACCATGCAAACTCCCACCTCTGCAAACGGGGACTTACTTGACTAGGCGCAGAGTGTCCTTGCGGATGTTGATTAAACTCCTGAGTGTCTTCACCGGCTCCTGGGGGGGTGGGGCGGCGTAAGGAAACTAGGGTGAAAAGAGAGAAGATTGAAAAGGCTGATTTTCGTAGCACCAGGGTCCCAGGTATCCCCTAAGTCGAAATCGGTCGGCCTGCAGCAGAATACCATCCCCTGGCCAGGAGCAAGCGCACATGCCACGTCAGAGGCCACAGACCTCATCTCTGCCACAGGACACAGCCCCTTTCCCAGTATGGTCAACCCCAGCTTCAACAATCAGCCTCGACCCCTTCCCCCCGCAAGTCATGGGGTCGGTGTAGACACCATGAGATTTTTACGACAACAGTAACACGTGCTGGGGCTTTCTGTTTGCTTTTTGGCTGTTGAGACTTCCAGAGTCACGTGTTCCAGTTTTTGCCCTAGCCACAAGGCCCAGACACCTGCTTTGCCACTTTTAGCCGGAAGCCGAGATTCGCAGCAATCCCCTGGCTCCCGGGGACGGGGCTGTAAGAACAGCAGCACAGAGCACAAGGCCGCTGATGACATCGCCAGCCCCGGCGGCACTCCTCCATGCAGGCCAGATCGTACCACAGAGAGCTATGTAGCCGCGGATGAACGGGACCCAGGACAACCCATGCCCTGACCCCAAGCAAAGCAGTGACCCGGTACTACCCCAAAACATCCCCCCATCCTGTTAAGTGGGAATACAACCCCCAGACTCCTCCCACCCTGTGCCAAGCAGGGATCCAATACTAGCCCCATGCCACGCAGCCTGTGCAAAGTGGGGACCCAATCAACTGCCATGGCTCCACTGATGTGATGGGAACTAGACTGAGTTGCCCCAGCTGAGGATCTGGCCCAGTGAGTCTGATCCTGCCTGGTGCAGAGCACCTTCAATTCCTCCTGACTTCCACGAGGACAGCAGGGGCTCAGTACCTTGCAGGATCGGGGCCCTGGCTCAGTCACTCTCCCCCGGGGCTGCTTTTCAGAGACACGCAGGTTTCAAGGTAAGCATGATGCCCAGTCCAGGGATTGAGGTTCCCTGCCGGGAAGAGCAGAGCAGGCTAGAAGCCGAAGCCTGCGCTGGTACCGTGATGGGCTGTTGCTCAGGAAGAGATGGTGCACGGGGTTATCCCCCACTGCATAGCACTGCCAATGGAGGAGCCTAGCAATGTCTCGTTTGGGCCTAGGTCACAGCCGGGTTTCCAGTCTAGCACACAGAAAAGATCCCATTTGTGCCCGCAGTGAAGCACAGGGCATGCCCTGGACTCACGCCACTGCACAGGGAGGGCATCCTTACGCTGGTGGTTTCAGCAGCTGCCTCTCTGCTGCCCTAGTCCCTTATGAAAGGGGCTGGAGCTTCCCAGCCTGATCCTGACCACTGCCCTGTGTTCCCACTGAGCAGTGCAGTTTCCCACCACCCTGACACAGGGCTGGCCCAGGACTATCACCCAAAACATCCTCAGAGTCGGCCCGATACCAAGAGTGCTAACAACTGAGCTCCTGAGGCCCTTTTAGGAAGCACCCATGGAGATGGAAAATTTGGGTGCACGAGTCCCCAGCATCCACACCTAGGGCCTCCCCTGGAGAGGCGCTGAGCACCTGGAACTCTTGCGGAAGCCCTGGGGCCGGCTGCTCTGAGGACAAAGTCCTGGGCACGGATCCCAGCAGGATCCAGCCTGCATCAGGTCATCCTCCGAGCATCTGCCGCAGAGCGGACAAGGCTGCTCGTTTCCTGTGGCTGGACAGAGGGTGGGTCAGGTCCCTGCGGGGCCAGACCTCTCCAAAATGCCTGCAGCAGCCCATCGTGCGCTCGCCTGGTGCGGCACCCGGATCTGCGCGGCAGCGCTCAGCCCCCGCAGCTCTGCAAGGCCGAGCCTGGGCTTGTTTTTACAACTCAGGTTAATTTTTCCCCATGCTCATGACAGGAGGCGACGGACAACACAGACCAGAGCCGGACAGCATGCGCATGGGCAGCGTGCATGATTCCCACACACTGCTCTGCCCGCCTAGTGCTGACAGACAGAGGCCACCCCGCTCTGGGCATCGGTACCAAGTTGGCTTTGGGGTGGCTCTGGTAAAGGATTTTGATTGAAGCTACCAAATTCCTTGCAATGCACGTGCACGTTCCTCTTTCACACCAGCCCAGCCAGACTGGGAGGAGGGATGGCCTTTCCTCCAGGCAGCCTGCCTGGCCTGGGAGAACAGAACCCTCACCCTCTGCAAGGCCCCAGAGAGTAGAGGGGGAGCGAGACCTCCATCACCACTCAACCTGCCCTTACATGTTCTCACCAACTGGGGGCTTCAAGGCTGCATTGCAACATCATCTGGTGGCTAGGAGTCAGTGGGTTACTCCAGATTGACATGGCTGTAACAGATGAGAATCTAGCCAGAGTTCTCTCTCCTGACAGTGATATTAAGAGCTGACAATCCCATGCTACTGCACCTGTGGGCATCTGATAATAGCCTGTTTGTCTTTGGACCGATTGGGAAATTTCTCCCGGCCAGCAGGGTGACTGGAGCTCTCTGCTTAGAGTTATTGCTGAGGGGACGCTGCGGCTCTATTTGGACACTTACAGCATTCCAGAAAAATCCCCCTTTGGCTTGAAATTTCTCAGGCTTGTTCTCTGCCCAATGTTGTGAAGGCCAAGACTATAACATGGTTCAAAAAAAAAAAAAAAGGACTAGATAAGTTCATGGAGGATAGGCCCATCAATGGCTATTAGCCAGGATGGGCAGGGATGGTGTCCCTAGTCTCTGTTTGTCAGGAGCTGGGAATGGGCAACAGGGGATGGATCACTTGATGATTACCTGCTCTGTCCATTCCCTCTGGGGCGCCTGGCACTGGCCACTGTTGGAAGACAGGATACTGGGCTAGATGGACCTTTGGCCTGGCCCAGTATGGCCATTCGTATGGGAATGGAGTGCCTGGTAGGATTCCAGTCAGGAACCTGAACTATCTGGTGGGAGGGATTCAAGTGCTGTCCAGGCTTTGACAAACATTTCCAATGTGGTCGGAGGACTCTAAAAGGGGCCCGTGGGTATCGCTGGCCTTGGGGAGGGATACTTGCTTTGCTGTGTTTGGGCTGAGGAGTAAAAAAGTCAGACAGGCTTTACTCCAGTGTGCTGGGCATGCACGGTGGGGAGCTGTCTGGGTGGACTTAGTGCTGTTATTATTCCTTGCTATTAACATAGATTAGACTTTCAAGGAATCCAAGGGAGTGATGCACCCAAATCCCATTGGCTACAGCCTTTGAAAATCCCAGCCACAGGGTCTGGTCCAAAGCAGTTCAAGGAACCCACCACTCCCAGTGAAATTAATCTGCTCCCCATAGAGAGCACAATCAGTGGGAACGAGGGGTGCTCAGCATCCTGCCGGGTTGGGACACAAGCCAGCGGTACCAGTGGGGCCAGATTCAAAGGCCACAGAAGTCAAGGGGAGGCTGGGCTTTGGATCAGGCCCGCAGTGCTTTACAGCTTGGAACTACACACAGAGAATGAAATGACGTCTCCGTCCCAAGGCGGCTGTCACCCAAAGTTACCCAGGAATATGCACACTGCGCCAGACTCTGATCTCAGTTACCCTAGTGTAAATCCAGAGTAAGGGCTAAATCCTGGCCCCCGTGAGTACACCAGCAGTTCTGCCTCTGATTCCACCTGGATCAGGACTTGGCCCTAAGGCCACTGACTTCAGAACTGCAGCTCTGAACTGACATCCCGGGAACCAGCCATTGCCACACGGCACAAACCTGCAAGGGCTGGGATGGAACAGTCAGAACGACCCAACAGTCCATCCTGCCCCTAACATCTCCCACTCCTCGGCAACGTGTTAATGGAGGACCGCAATCCCTCCAAACAGCAGCCCTGGAGTGCTTCCCATGCACGGCGCAGCTGGTTATGGCTGCTGTGGAAACCGTGACATTGAGATTTTACATGCAAACCAGTCGGGTGGTTGGGTTGTAAGGTTCCAGGAAGGTGGGCTGGTTTCTGCCTTTGATTTCCTGCTCCTTTGGATGGGAAGATAAAGCACCTTGGAGATCCTGGTTCCCCTCCGCTCTCTTCCCCGCCAGCCCTGTGCCAGAGTCTAATGTGTCCCGCATGCTAATGGTGAGTATTTTTAGACTGCTGATGCTGCAGAACACCCTCTCCGATGAGGATCCGGGGGACAGAGCTCAGTCGCTGCCTGGCTGCTATGGAATGAATACAAATTTGCCCATTTAACCAGCTGCGCCCCCGAGACAGATGGGGAGAAACAGTATCTTGTGAGCCACACTGAAAGGTGGCGACGAAGTACTCTCCCTCCTTGGAAGGGCGCCTGACTCAAGACGGGCAGGGGCTGCGGCATCCTGGAGTCACCCAGAACCAATGCCTGGGGGATGGCAGGCACTGCAACTGTGTGTCGAGGTGACCTTGAGCGCACAAGCTGAGTGCTCAGGCTGGCTGCCGTTTAGAGAGACGACAGTGGGGCAGGGCAGCGCCTTTAGGTCTGAGATCACCAGGGAGCTGCCACTGGGATGGAAATGATGCCAGATGCTGACGGGCTCAGAGATGCTAGAGTCTTGGCAGCCGATTGCATTGCTCCTGGGGTAGCTCTGCCGTGCACTCCCCTGTGAGGTCTGCTCCTCCTCACCCCACTTAGGGCACATGCAAGCCATGAAAGGTGCAAGGATTACACTAGGCCATTGTCTGGCCCCTCTGCAGGACTTGCTGGATGCAGAGTGGGGCACATGCTTCACCATCCTCTGGGTGGCCACCCACCCCTGCGCAGCCCAGCTGCTCTGGAGAAGACTCTTACAGCACAATCCTCCCACAGCTTCTCCTACCCAGGCCAGCAAAGAAGTGTAATCGGAAAACAGATCAAGGGGGCAAAGCAATGTAAGCTGCACTAACCTGGCACGCAGTGAGGGCACACTAGGAGTGTAATTTACACTCGTTTAGTATCCTGTGGAGGAGCAAAGCCAGGCTTTGCCCATAGCAAGGGCAGCTGCCCGTTAGCAGACCCTCCATGCGTGGGCGAGCCATGCAGCTGTGACATTCCAATCTCATTTCCTGGGTGCTAACACAGCCGGCATTTGCTCTTTTTGGGTTTCCAATGTATCCTTTTCTCTCCAGCGAAGACAGATCTATAACTGCAGACTCAGATATGCATCAAAACGCCATAGACAAAAGCTGGCAGGAGCCACAAACAGAACAGTTTGACTCAGGGATGCTCTTGGTGGTTTTGAACGCACTACGGACAGTTGTTCTGGGTTTATGTAAATTCATGGATAAAAAAAAGAAATCTTTGAAAAAAATGGGGCCCATTCTGATCACACCTGCTGATGTAAATCAGGAGTAACTCCACTGTGAAACTGGGGTAAGGGAGAGCCGAATCAGCCCCCAGACAGTTCAGAGATTTGCACTATTATTTGATCTCTCTGTCTCTCTCACACACACTTTCTCCTTTGTTCTAGAAGACAGACAATGCCGGCTCACATACTGCAAGTGGCTTTTACAATGCTTTGGCTGTTCCGACTGTGAGGCCGTTCAAAAGGAAACGGGAGACTGCGCACCACATTCACCTTGCAGCTTCCGTCAGCGACTGCACCACTAAGCAGGAGGCAGGTACCTGCCGCAGACACACACGGCTGGGCCTGATGCTCCCTGCGCCACAATAGAAGTGCTATATCCAGGGTACATGCGCGTTTGGGAAAACACAAGGCGTGAACACACGTGGAGACAGTTGCCTTTCTTCTTTTTCGCTGCTCTATTGTGGCAGAGCTCACAGCCCCCAACAAGGGAGGCGTGCTCCATAGTACAGGCTATTGCACACACCAGAGAGAGTCCCCGCCCCAGAGAGCTTACAGTTGGATTAGTTTAATTCTTCTCAAGAACCACTTACTGCCAGTTCCAAACAGCGAGTGCCAGACTGCGAACTCCAGGGAGACTTTTCCAAGCGTAAATTTGGCACCCAACTCTCAATGCAAGTCAGTGGGAATCGGGCAAAATTCCCAGAGAGCTGTGGGACCCCAAGCCCGAGAGCTGTGAAAGATTTTCCTCTGCACAGACTCACTACCACCCCGGGAGCGTTTAAAGTTATGAATGGAATCAGCAGGGCATGATCTTCAAACACCAACCCAGAGTAACGCTCCCAGGCACGAGAGAGCACAGGGTGCACAGACACTGTGCAAAAAGGCTACTTATTTGAAATGGTTTGGCGCCACCGAGTGGTGAAATTGCATTATTACCTTAAGCCAGCCGCACAACAGCGGCAATCGGGCACGACACCTTTTATAACCGGGACAGGTAATTGGACAGATCCAGCTATGCTGGAAGCAGGCGTAACTCCAGCTGAAGTCAGTGGCGTTCCACCTTCTTCCACTCCGTTTAACTGACTAAAGGGCTCTGACCCTCTACAGCAAGTCCAAGAGGACAGAAGATTTCTGGTGCAGAATTTGACTGATGCCATGAAGCTCTAACAGGGCGGCCTTAGAAGGGAGATTACACCTGTCTGGCAAACCTTGTTGGTATAGCAGGCTGCTGCTCCACATTAATGAGGAGTCAGGCTTGGCCAAAAACTTGATTCTTGCTTCATTTAACGGGACGCTTTCAAGGCTAGGAGATGGCAAATCAGAACCAAAACAAACCCTCTCCCCCAACAAAAATGCTTTTCTATTCAAAACCATTCCCTTCTAACCAAGGATCCATCATGCCTTGGAATCCTCCAGAGCTGTAATCCAATGAAAGGGGAGTGTCTAAATGGAGGTCTCAGGTCTGGCTATGCTCCTTTCACCTCCTGGGTGGAGAGGTTCCAAATTTGGTCATGAAATCATAGAAATATAGGGCTGGGATGGACCTTCGGAAGTCACCCCCTGTGCTAAACCTAGACCATCCCTGTCAGGGGTTTGTCCAACCTGTTCCTAAAAGCCTCCAATGAGGGGGATTCCACAGCCTCTCTTGAAAGCCTATTCCAGAGCTTAACTTCCCTTAGGGTTAGATTGTTTTTCCTAATATCTAACCTAGACCTCCCTTGCTGCAGATTAAGCCCATGATTCCTTGTCCTATCTTCAGCAGACATGGAGAACAACTGATTCCTGTCCTCTTCATAACAGCCCTTAACATACTTGAAGATTGTTATCAAAGTCCCCACTCGTTCTTCTCAAGATTAACCATGCCCCATTATTTTAACTTTTCCTCAGAGGTCAGGTTTTCTAACTCTTTTATCATTTCTGTTGCTCTCCTCTGGATTCTCACCAATTTGTCCACATCTGTCCTAAAGCGTGGTGCCCACAACTGGTCACAGTTCTCCAGTTGCGGCCTCACCAGTGCCCAGTACAGCAGAACAATTGCAACACTCCAGTTAATACACCCTAGGATAATATTAGTCCTTTTGTGCAACTGCATCACATTGTTCACTCATATTCAGTGTGATCCACTATAACCCCTAGATCCTTCTCAGCAGTACTACCACCTAGCCACTCACTTCCCATTTTGTAGTTGTGCATTTGATTTCTCCTTCCTCTACACACACACACACACACACACACACACACACCTTTGCACTTATCTTTATTGAATTTCATCTTGTTGAATTCAGACCAATTCTCCAACTTGGCAAGGTCGTTTTGAATTTTAATCCTTTCCTCCAAAGTGCTTGCACCCCCTTGCAGCTTGGTATCATCTGCAAATGTTATAAGCATACTCTCCACTCAATTCTCCAAGTCACTGATGAAGATACTGAATAGTAGCAGACCCAGGACTGACCCCTGCGGGACCCCACTAGATACACCCACCCAGTTTGACAGCGAACTATTGATAACTACTCTTTGAAATGTCTTTCAACCAGCTGTTCAGCTATCTCATAGTAATTTCATCTAGACCACACTTCCCTAGTTTGCTTATGAGAATGTCATGTGGGATTGTGTCAAAAGCCTCACTAAAATTTAGATGTAGCACATCTACTGCTTCCTCCCTATCCATCAGGCCAGTTGTTCTGTCAAAGAAGGAGATGTAGGTTGGTCTGGCATGCTGGCTATTCCTTAACCCTGTTCTCCTCTAGCTCCTTACAAACTGATTGTTTAATAATTTGTTCCAGAATCTTTCCAGGTATCAAAGTTAAGCCGACTGGTCTATAATTCCCCAGGTCTTTTGTTCTCCTTTTTCCCCTTAGAATCATGAAATCTATCATTTTGCGATCGCTTTCACCCGCATTGCCTTGCACCTTTAGAGTCACTACCAATTCCTCCCTCTTGGTGAGAATCAAATCTAAAATGGCTTTGCTCCGGTTACTTCCTCCACATTCTGAAATAATGGTTTCACCTGGAAACCAGACATCATGCAGCCCCGTTTCATTCATGCTTTTCCCCCCGCACGTGAAGAGCAACTTCCTGCTTCGAGTCTGATCCTGACATCAGTTTTATACTTTCCAATTCCACTGACTTCTGCAGAGCTACCCCAGGTAGATTTGTGCAGAGAATCAACCCGTCTAGATAGTGCTTAATTTGTGACGAAAGAGGTGCTGGGACTCAAGCAATTAGGTACCAGGGCTGAAGCAATTTTGTTTACTTTCGTAACTGATGTGGCAAGCCCTGGCATAAATTAAGCACTGCATCTAGGCTAAACTAGCTTTCATCTTCGATTACACCTGCACCGACGAACAATAGCCAGAGAGGCATCATGAGAGAGAGCACAGCGCGTGCATCTCCTCTAACATGCTACAGCGACTCCAGAACAAGATGGTTTACACAGAAAACTGAAGGCGCAGTACACAAGAGTAAATACTACAGTTTCACAGCTTGCATAACTCCACAGTCTCAATACCATCTGGGACTGCTTCTGGCCACACTTACAAAACATGCCCACCAACGTAACGTCACTGATCTCCACGGAGTTTCTCCTGATTGTCACCACTGTAACAAAGCAGAATCCAGTCCTTTATTCTATTGCATTCAATCAGCTCTGTGCTAATGCAGCTATGTCTAGAGGCTGGGGTGATTGTTAGTTTTAGAGAACACTTTTCTGTTAGGACGGGAAATGATTTGCCTCTGTAAGCTTGTTCCATTTTGCTGATCATAAGGAAGTGGAGACTTCAGATCTCGTCTGAGGTGATAAAGTGTCAGAACTCAGGCACTCATTAGCGCAGGCAGCCTGTGAGCCAATGGGACTGCACGGCTCCCAGCCAGTGACAATGTCCGTAAATCTATTTTTTTTTTTTTTTTTTTTTGGAATCTCAGACATCTTCACATTCTACCACCCGCACCCCTCCCCCCCCACACAGCCTTAAGGAGGAAAAAGGTTGCTGAGCCATTAACTTCAAGGTAATAAGCTTTTTAATGAGTCATGAGAACTAAATGGAAACCCTGCAGTATTGCTAATTTCATCTGGAACAAAACGGTAGAGAAGAGAGAAATCTGTGCCGCATGATTGCTGCCCCTGACTTCCCGGCTATTAATATAAACGTCTCTGGGCACCCTGGATGGAAGAGTGCTCTGCGGTTAATTTAATAGCGCTGTTGGACAGCTGTTCAATTCTCTCACGGCTCGGCTTCAAGGAAACCCTGAGAGCTGCAGTGAAGCCAGGCTACACCTGACGCACCCTATGCGATCTCTCAAAGCAGCAGTGGGTGTCTAACTCAACGGAAACCCCTTTCAACCCACGCTAGAAGCAGCACTGGTTAGAGTGGTTAAAGCACAGGTCCGGGAATCAAGAGCTTAGCTGCATCTAGACTAGAGAAGTGAAGTGAACCAGTGGGACAGGACGGGTGCAGGTCAGCCCAGTAGGGCTGAACAGGGCATGCTATTTCAAATGCAGTTTGTACTCTGCATCTCCACCAATGCTCTATGTACTACAGCCATGCAGACCTCTGAGTAGCTATCCCACAATGGCTAGCACGGCTCCCAACATTTTGATTTTGATGACACTTCGTTTTCTGACGGAAAACTGTTCTGCCCCAATTTTTGGGGCCAGCTCTAATAACGATCAAGTGTTTTTAAAAGGCCGTGTGCAGTGTAAGTGAACAGCGCACTGACCTAGCTACTGTGACTGTCTAGCATCGGATAGAAGGTGAACTAGACCTGGCTGGAAAGTAGTGGGGTTTCCTCCAGAAGATTTTGATAATTTTTCAACGTTTTCCCCAGAAAATCCTGGATTTTTCAGAGAAATATCAAAACCAGAATATGGACATTTTCCAGAGAGCAGCCACTTGTCACACAGAAAAAGGGGTTCAGCTGAAAACCCAAGTTTCCATAAAAAAAAAACAATTTCAAGGAAGATTTTTGACAAGCCCTTATCCGAACTACTTGACTGTGTTTCACAGGCCCTATACTGCTAACATCTAAAGAAGGATCTCCTTTTGCTCAAGTGGAAAGGGCCTGTCCTTTGGGAGAGGGACTGCCGTTCTACCCCTTGCATCACTATGAAGTTCCAAGGGGTTATGAGATGCAGCAAAGGGCAACAGATAATACCTGAGTTACCATGGATTTGTTACACAAAGCAATTTATTTT
The DNA here is from genome assembly GCF_965152275.1 of Natator depressus. Classification (NCBI taxonomy): domain Eukaryota; kingdom Metazoa; phylum Chordata; order Testudines; family Cheloniidae; genus Natator; species Natator depressus. The sequence goes on from NC_134247.1 coordinate 16,106,497, forward strand.
TTCAGATGAGAGAGCGGACCTTAGACTTGTTTTCCTTTTCGATTAAGAGCATTTCTCCCCGTGCTCACAAATCTATTGGGGCTCATGTCCTAACAGCAGGCAGTTCTGGTTATTTAACCAGTTTGGTTATGTGGTATCATAATTACTCAGCACATCGAAATAACAGAGCTGCGACTTTAGAGACAAACATCAACGTCTGTAACATCTGAAAAGCCAACCCAGCACTAGACAAAGCTGTGTGAACTTTCAGAGTCTGGAAGAAGTTGTCAGTTTTACTCTGAGGGCCCGGTAGCTAAATACAGCCTTCTCGTAACAAGCACGTGGGTGATCAGGACAGGAAACAAGCGTGTGACTGGGGCTGTACACTGGGTTTCAACGCCTTCATGAGCAGTCCTTGAGGAAACTCCTCTCTAGCCCTGGTTTAGGGTAGGCGCTTTAGCAAAACCTGCCCTGGTGCAATGTGATCATGGCCCACAGAGCAAATCCTCAAGTAACTCCAATTGCTTTATGCGGGCTGCATTCCCTGCTTTGCACAATATGCCTTTCATAACGACCGAGTCACCAACAGCTGAGAGAGCCGGTTACATTTCTAACGCAGTAAAGAAAGCTTTCTAACCAAATAAGAGCTGCCACATCAGCCTGATAGAGTTACTCAAATGACACCAGGGCCTATTACCGATAGAGTCAGGCACCAGCCCCAGAACGCAGCTCTGGGTCCAAACTCCTCCAACATACAGGTGTGTTTGGATCTGAGGAGCAGGTTAGCGGGTCTCTGGAGAGTCACCTTTCCTCCAGGGTGGCTGCTAATGCAGTTTTCCTGGCCGGTCTCAGCAGGGCCTTTGTCACACACAGTTTCTTTGCCGCTCAGACTCGTTAGTAATTAGCTTCATTGGCAGAGAAGCTTTTGACCGGAGTGGGTACTGTAGCCCCCGAAATCCACAGGAGCTTCCTGCAGGAGCAGTCGTGACATTTAAAGAGCGGTTGAAACATCTTTATAGAAAATGAACCTGTTCTTCCGGGACACTCGCTCACATGAGCACACCTATTCTGTGCATCTCTCCCAATCTATTTTACTGCTGAGGACGTTTAACATGGAAACCAGGGGGCCAATGTCAGTGCTTATCCACCCCCGTCCCCTTCCGACTGCGACCTTGTTCACTTCAGTGGGATTTGTGCATGCTCAGCGCCTCTCAGGACATGATATATGGAACATCTCCGTCAGCCGGACAGCAGAAAAACTGCCCCATGGTGAATGATTCCAGGCCACTGGGCTGGTTTCAGCCCCTCGCCTCATTGATTTGAAACAGGCCCTGTGGGCCTGGAGGATGGGGTCGCAATCAAACACAGAAACACACAGACGCTGAGTCGGTAGTCGTCAGAGATGGGCCCAACCAGGCTACAAAGTCTGGATCAATGTTCAGAGTCTGAAGCTCCCCCCACCAAATTCAGGGGGATTTGGAGCCAGAGATTTGGTTTTGACCCACTGTACAAAGAGGGGACTGAGAAAATTTGGATCAGGGTTTGGATTCCGGAAAAATCCACAGAGCTCGTGGGAGTTTGGAGAATCCCCAATCCCTACCTTTCTGAAAATGTATTAAGGAGGCTGTTGTGTATTCTGTAGCTGGAAGGAGACAGCCTACTGAAATCCAGTCCCCAATACGAGCCCAGTTGCATTTGAACAGTGCAAATCTAAGAAACCCTCCCAGAATCAGATCCAAAACAGGATAAGGTCCATGCTGCATACACAGTACTGACAAACTCACACATTGAAAAATCCTGAGATAGCTAAAATAAATCATGAGACTTTTTTAAAATAAAATTTGGGTCCTTTTTATTGCCCTCTGATTTCTGACCCATTAGGGCATACCCACTTCATTGTCACACCCTTCTCTAACAGCAGGAGGGCCAGACACTTTTGGTTTTTTGTTTTTTTTTTAAATGAAAGCTGAAATTCTCACATAATCACCTGACTCCTGAGGCTGGACCTTTAAGAAAAGCACCAAATAGTTGGCAACACTGCAGACTGGGCAAGTTGGGAGTAACTATCCACCTTCTTCATGCAAGAGATCCAGAGAGAACTTGAAAAGGGCAGATAATGTAGCCATGGAAGTGGCCATCAGAGCTTCCATGTTCATTCTACACTGGGCCTGGGAGAGACACATTTAGGACAAGCAAAGTGACAGGGAAGGAGACAGCACTTCTCACTTCCCTAACAAACGAGGCTTCCTGAGCTGGTGTCCATGTAACCCAGGAGTCCGAATCCATTCACACAGAGTCCAGGACTCCCCGCCTTGAAACTATGTAGATAAAGAGCCTGGAGAAGCTCTACAGAGCCATAAATTGCCAGTCTTCAGCCATACGGGGCCCTAGTAATGCTCCCAAGCACCGCTCTAAGCCCTGGGTAATCCCAGGGAGTGATTTTAAATCAAAGGTAAGACCGTCCTTGCCTGAACCCAAAGAAGTCCACATTGACACCCCCGATCCCATCCCTACCCCACAGCTCCAGTCCTGCCACTGTATTATTACTGCCCTGTTCAGAAGACACGTCCCCTTACACCTCGGAATAGTCTTGTCCCATATAAACAGAAAGGACAGTCCCTCTTGCAGCCTGGATGGCAGTCAGATCCTACGGAAGGAGGAAGAAAAGTCCACTTGTAGAGATGCACAGAGACAGAAGCTGCTACAGCTCTGAAGTCAGTGGAGTTACTACTCCGACCTGCGCCCACGTAACAGCAGAGTCTGGCCAGTTGGACTTCAGTTACAGCCCAGCACCTACTTCTGTGCTGACAGACTGTAACAGCATCTTTACAGCCCTTTCTGCCCTCCCCCAAACGGCCTGTGTTTATCACACACTACAGTCCGTTGCATGGACAAAGCACTGGAAATCGGTATTGATCTCCCATCCCCGCAAGAAGCATTCGGGGGCCCATTGCACAAAGTCACCATGGGGATGTGGAAAAGCAGAAGGGAAGGGCTAAATTCACCCCTAGCAGGAAAGGCCAGGTCTTTGATACCGCATACAAGCGGCCACAGCCCGGCAAGGACACAGGTGGGGACACAATGGCTATGGACTTCTAGCATCCATGGACACCAGTGGGAACGGAGGGCACTCAGCATCTTGTGGGGTTAGGCCCTACAACCCTATCTAATCTAGGCCATGGCTTGTCAAATGGTTTAGAGGACAGTCTGGCTTGGCCTAAGCTGGCCAAGCATGCCATGGGAGTACGAACAGTGCTTCAAGGACAGTAGGTTTAAAATCCATTCAGCTAGTGTACAGTTTCATGGCCTGCACACACCACTTGAGAGACCTCTCAGCTGATAACTGCCCTCCACCTCACTGGTAGCAAGTCTCCTTAATAACAAGAAACAGCATCTTTTGATCACCTGGCCAGAAACGTACCTAACTTGCCCTGTTAGAGGAAGACAACCACAAGTAGCCCAGCGAGCCACCAAAAGCCAAATTCTGTAGTAGCCCAAGTGTAACAGGCTGGCAGACTGTCTGACAACACAGTACAGCTGTGCACGGGCTGGCCTCCCCAGCTAATGCTAGGTAATGACAGCAGAGAAGACACGGTACTGCAGGCTGGAGAGAGGAGACATTTCGTACCCAGAGCCTGTGCTGGGCTGGTACTGCCCACGCTGCGCTGTCTTCACTGCTAGCCAGATTCAAGCTCGCTCGGTCAGACCAGCGCTTGCCCAGCTTTTGCTATGTAGCCAGACCCAATGCTCACGAGTCACGCTATTTAGCTTAACAAAGAGCAGGTTAAGGGGTGACTTGAGTACAGTCCATAACACCTACATAGGGAACAAATATTTAACAATGGGCTCTTCAATCCAGCAGAGAAGGGTCTAACATGAGTTGACACAAAGCAAGTTCAGACAGGAAATGAGGCATAAATGTTTTTTTTTTTTTTAAACAGTGAGAGTAATTAACCATTGGAACAATTTCCCAAGGGTGGGGGTGGATTCTCCATCACTGACCATTTTTAAATCAAGACTGGATATTTTGCTAAAAGACACGCTCCAGGAATTTGGGGGAAGTTCTCTGGCCTGTGCTATACAGGTCAGCCTAGATGATCTCCGTGGTCCCTTCTGGCCTATGACTCTGCTTAGGGATGCAGTGCTCCTCTCCAGAGCCTGATGTTGGTGCAGAGGGCCCAGCAAAGAATTACTGCTATCTAGCCGGTGACCTGGAATGCATGCATAACTGTAGCATCCCAGAATCTCCAAGTCATGCATGGATTTTATTCTCACACCACCCTCTGCAAGAAGGATGTATTAGTCCCATTTTACAGATGAAGAACTGAGGCACCAGGTGGATGAACTGATTTCCTGAAAGTTCTACAGGGAGTCTGTGGCAGAGCCAGGGATCAAACGCAGTCCAGGCCCTATCCAACCTCTTCCTTGCTGAATCATTCACTGGTGAATCTTGTTAACCGCAGCCAGGCCGTGAAAGGGTTAGACTCTCTCTCTAGGTAGTAGCTAAGGTTTGGGACAGAGAGGCCATGAACGAAAAAGCCCTATGATCAGCTAAGCTTGCAAGGAAAGCTTAGGCTGAGTTTTGTCTGGTGGTGTTAGAGGAGTTACCAAAAAAGCCAAACCCCTAGAAATGGGGGAGAATTGGACCATATGCAGAGTGGGCATATTCTGTTCAGAGGAGAGTGCTTACTCCAAGACTATCCGATCTGCAGGTAGAACAGTGATCTGCAGGATTTCTTGCACTGGATTCAAAGTGGACAGCCATGAGGGAAGACCCAGCCAATATTAAAAATCCCTGGGAAGAACTGCTCGTATTGCTACGCAGAAGGCCAGGGCAGAGAGACAGGTGACAACTTGCCATGCCACGCACAGCTGTAAGGACAAAGCTTGGATGGTTAGCGCTGCGGATGGGACCCATGCAAAGCCACTGAGAAGAGAAAGCCGACCATCTGAAACTCTCGGGCAGCGCCGAGGCAAACGCCTGCAACGAGCGAGGCGCTGACAAATGACACCAAGTGGGCTTTTTGTTAGGCGAGTGAGCAATTATCTGGCCCGAATTTCCTGCTGGCAAGAACGGTCTGATTAGCAAGGACATAAACAGAGGGCATGCGTGAACACAAATGGTAAAGCAATGCCTGGCGGATGACAGTCCCCCAGCATTTTCTTTACGTCTTCAATGCAGAGAGAAAGCGAGAGCTGCATTCTCCAAGCGGGGAAGCACATTTCCAGTCTCTATTTGCTTCCGTCTCTGGTCAAGGAGTCATCGCGCGCTGTTGGGTCAGTGCAGCCAGTCACAGTCCACATCACAAAAAAGGAGAAAACGGGAACCAATGTCATGTACAGAACTGGAGCGAGAGAAAGCTGCTGTGATGTTTTCTAGCATTGGCACGTTTCCACTGCAATTGAAGATGCGACTGCAGCATGTGTAGACACACCCAAGCTGGCGCGAATCACAATGCCTGTGAGCTGCGGGTACTATGGGATGTACAAGCCTTTGTGCATAGGCTCTATAAGGGACCCTGGGTATGTATTCGAGTAGCTAGCCCGTGCTGCCACAGCTTCATTGCTGTCATTCAAGCCAACTCGATAGATCAGATGTGTCTACACGTGCCGCAGTCACACCTCTGATTGCAGTGTAGACATATCCTTGCATATCATAGGAACATGCAGAATAGAGAGAGCTGTGATAAAGAGTTAAAGTCCCATCTCAACAGAGCTGGACCTGAGCCACAAAATTCAGCTCTGGGTGTGAAATCTCTGTGATTTCAGGGGTGTTCAGGTCAATCCATTGTAGGAGACAGGTGCCAGCAAAGTTCAGATCTGGATCGAGCTTCGGTTTGGGCCCATCTCTGCAAGTCATACTGTTCTCTCCTACATATTGTGAGACGGAGTCGCCATTCTCCCAGCTGAAGGGCTAATGCTAAAGAGAACTGGACAGTGATTTGCCCAGCAATTGTGAATTTCAGAGGCATTCTTCAGAACAGGAAGGATGCTACCACTTCGGAGTGGATGAAATGGGGAAGTTTTGTATACAAGTTGCTTTGTGAAAGTGTTCACAGTTTCACACCCATAACAGCTGGACTTTTCATGAAATTTTACACCCTACATTTGCATGTCAAACATTTGCATCTTTTCAGAGGGCTTTTTAAATTATTATTTTCAAAACCACTTCTGCTAACGAGAGCACAACTTCACTCAAAACTTTGCCTATTTTTATTTTATTTTTTGGTCCCAGAAATAGCCTCCCAGAACAGGCGACCGTCAAAGAAAAACCACACAAAACCTTCAATAAATGTTTTGTGTGTGCAAAAATAGACCAGTTTCTGATTTTGCAGTGAAACGCAGAGACACACACATTCTGACTGTTCTCAGTTTTACTGCAAAAATGTTACACATCTCCATTAACAATATATTTCCTATTTTGCACACGTGATCTCTGGCACCTTAGATTCCCAGTTCAGTGCTTTCTTAGACTATGGTTAATAACAGTGAGACCTCATCCACTGACCTCAACTTCCTTATCACCCTATTGGCTAATGACAAGACGAGCAAAGCACCAACTACATGGGGTCAGATTGACAAAGACCTTGGGGGTTTTCGCCGTCACTTGCAGGTTTAAACTAAAGGAAATGATGGATTCTCTGTAACTTGAAGTCTTTAAATCAAGATTTAAAGACTTCAGTACCTCAGCCAGAGGTTATGGAGCTATTACAGGAATGAGTGGGTGAGGTTCTGTGGCCTGCGATTTCCAGGAGGTCAGATTAGATCAGTGGTTCTCAATCTATTTACAAGTGTGGGCCGCACATACGCGCTCTGTGTGTTATGTGGGCCACATCCACACAATATATATACTGCCTGAGGGTGTCACAGCAGCTGTGTGCTGATTGGGCCACAGGTTGAGAACCACTGGACTAGATGATCATGATGGTCCTTTCTGGCCTTAAAGTCTCAGCAGGCTGCCAACAAGATGCCTCCTTCCCTATCCATCTCTCTCTCTGGCTCGTGGGCCAGGTTGAGCCCTGCTGTAACTCCACTGTATTCCACAGAGGGGCAATAAGGATGGCAGCAGAGAGCCCACTCAGCCTTTCACCTTTCCCCACCCAACCCCTTAGGCCAACATCAACCTTGGCAAGGCTGCTGGCTTCAATGGGTTCATCTGGTCGACAGCGTGGTGGTGGCTGGGTCTGCGTACATATCCACACCTGGCTTCCCACCACCAGTGTCTCCCCCTCCTGTGCCCTCCAGTAAAGTCTATAAGGCCACTGTCAAAGCAGATGCCTCCACGAGGTGCACAAGGTAGGCACTTGTTATGGCCCTAGGTATTTCTCCAAGAACCCCACGTATGTTCACATACCATTTAAAGAGCAACTATTGTCCCCCAGTTTCCTCCCTGACATTGGTTTGTCCCTACTAACATCCCACCTAGAGATTCTTCTGTGCCTTCTGCGCCTCCCTCTGTAGGCCAGCGTGACACTCACCTTTGGTTTACTCCCTCCATAAGGCACACAAGAAAACCCCCCAGCAACACTGCCCACGATGAATGTCTCCCAAGTCCAGCAGGCTCCCAACAGCGTCTGACATTTAACGCTCTGCTGAGTTCACCGGCAATGCGGCAAACTCCAGCTTCCGAGAGCCTTCGGAGAGGATCCCAGACACTTTGTGGCTGTTCTTTAAATAAATAAATCCAGACACACAGAACCAAAGGAAAGAAGGTGGCGGGGGGAGCCAAAGCTTGTCTGGACTAATCTGCATCAAGTTGTCAGGCTTCTTTGTTAGCCTCCTTTCTGCTTCCATGTTAAGAGTGGACTATTTATCCTGTCAGTATTGGAAAGAGCTCATGAGCGCCCTACAGATACTGCTTAACACCTTGGCTTCTGCTGGCACAAACCTGAATCCTAAATCCAGTTCGCATAGGTCGGGATTTAGGCATGAGCCACACCCGCCACAGCGCTGCCAGGACACAGGTGGGGAGGTGATGTGTACGGATTTCTACTGTAAGCCGGTCCAGGAAAGATATTTGTAAAGCCTTAAGGGGAAGACTGCAGGAATGTACCCTGTGCCCGGCTTTCTTGGGTAGCATGAAGCACGGCCAATGGCAAAATTGCAGGTTTGCTTAATGCTGGTCGACAATATCATTGGGCGCACACCATCGCAGTGAACCGAACAAGCACCAGTCCTCGTGGTCATTGGACGGACTGCGGATTTCATGGACAAAGGAACTCTGCAATGCCGCCCTCATTCATTTCAGGCTCCAGTTCAATAACACCCTCTCTGTTTTTAAAACCATTCCTGGAACTTGCTCAGACCTAGCTGTCTAAGGAGTATCATTGCCCTAACCTCCACGGGCCTCCCAATCACTGACATCCCTGTGAAGTAAGGAAAAATTATTCACCCCATGGTGCAGATTGGGGAACTAGGGCACCAGGCAGCTTACATGACTTGCCCGAGGTCACACTGGAAGTTTGAGGCTGAGACACAGAATCAAACCCAGGTCTCCAAAACCCATCCAGGAGGCCTGCCTCTCACATGTCTTGCTTCTCTCCCACCACCTAGTCTCGCCATGCTCTGGGTCTGCCTACACCACAAAAGCCGTGCATGGGCTAGTCTACCTGTGCTAGCTTGAATCCAGCTAGAGCGAGTAACACGTGCAACGAAGACAGCTCAGCCCAACATAGACCTAGGTATGTAATCGGCTTGCCAGCCTATTCGGAAGCTCACGCTGCGATGGCCGAGTTGCTACTATTACCCGAGCTAGCTGGATTCAAGCTAGCTCAGACAGGCTAGACCCGGCACAGATTTTGCTGTGTAGACAGACTCTCCGTGCAGGAGCCTTCTTCTCTGAATTGCCTGCTACCAGGAAGTGCCTTCCTGTATCGCTCCATCATTTCAAAATCCCATCTCAAAGCATCTCTTTTTCCTCTGCTCCTGCTCAGAGGCTGTAATTATTCATTCAGGAGAGCTCTGCAAAGAGTTTGTGGAGACAATATGCTGTATGTTGAGAAAGTCCTACAAAAGAACTCTCTGACCCTAAGAGTAGAAAGAACCAAATTCGCTGACCCAAACGCACCACACAACTCACGGAAGTTCACCCCTAACGTCAAACTTTGTGATTAGCTTGTAGCTCCAGAATGGGCCACATCAGAACCCCAGCTCCAATCACGTGAACCTTGGAGAAACGCGGCTCTAAAGCACCGCTCTGCAGCTCAGGCCCATCATTAATTAAGAGCAAACAATGTCATTTCTTTAGTTGGAAATGCGGCATTAATTCTTTCCAAGCTGTTTGTTTACCCTCTCAGATGCTGTAAAGGCTATCTGATGTCAGGGTCCCTGCTACGAGGAAGCATGCATGGTGGGCAGTTTATAGGCTTTTACTGGAATCAGGAGGCTCTCTCGCAATCACTGCTGGAGGGAAAAAAATACCCTGGGATTAAGGCTGAATTTTCATTCTTATGTTGGGGGGAGGGGTTTAGCTGTGGGACTCCCACTGATTTTAATAGACAGCTAAATCCTTGTGCAGCCCTTAACTCCCGTAATGCTGCATTGCACTGGTACCCCGACACCACAAAGTGATGTAGGGCAGCATCACGGCTTTCCCTCCTCCGACTAGGTTCATTCAGCAAAAAGCAAGCAAAGTCTTTCCAAACCATAATTATTTTGTTAAGTGCTTATATGAAAATAGACAGTACTGTAAGCTTTCTGGGGCTAGGGCTGTCTCTTTGTTCCTTGTTTGTACAGCACCTAGCACAGTGGGGTCCTGGGCCATGACTAGGGCACCTGGGCGCTACGATAATACAAATAACAAATAATAGTAATAATTATTATTATAATAATAATACGGCACCCAATGCAAAGAACCCAAATAGCTGACAAACATTTGTAGCTCTAATTGTGAGAGCCATGTACTCTTTAAATGTGTGTTTATCTTTATAAATGAAAAGCGTCAGTGCTCTTTAAGCAGAATAAAAACCAAGGAATTACTACCCAGCATTCACAAGCAAGCCAACCACAACAAACCAGTCCTGGCAGCCCACCATTCATGAGTTTCTCTTCCACTTACTGAATGTGCGAGCGATGGAACAAAGAAACAAACATCTCAAGGCTCAGGTGCACATTTCATTTCCGTGCATTCAAAACAGTAAGAAAGAAGAAACTTTGTGGCTTTATAAATTCTGAATATCATTGTAACGGAAAGCGTCTTAGCACAGCTTCTCCATTCACTCGCACAGAGCGTACTGTGCACACGGCACATTGCGGGACTCTTGTGAGCAGAAGGCAAACAGCCCTCCAGCAACTTGGCCATTATGAAGAATAATTTCTGGCATGGACGAATACTGTACACAGCTGTACATGATCCCCACCAAAATATGTGCTCTCCTTTTTATTAAAAAGATATATCCTGCCACCAGAAGCCACTCATCTGCGGAATTAACTAAAATCCACTAACGATTAAAAAATGTAATATTTTAAAGGGGAAGCTGAACTGGGACTCAGAAGATCTAGGTTCAATTCCCAGCCCTGCCACAGAGTCGAAGATCTTGGGAAAGTAACTTGTTCTACCCTGTGTCTGAATTCCCTGTCTATAAAATGGGGATGATGTTTCTTTCTCCCATGCTTTGTCTGTCTCAGCTGTATGCAGGATCAGACCTTTAGATTGCAAACTCTTCGAGGCAGGGACTATCTTCTCACATGCCCAGCAGCACAATGGGGCCCTGACCTCAGCTGCTATTATAGTATGAGTAGTGATAATCTTATACATCACTTTAAATGGCCTTAAATAGAATGAAGACAAATAATCAAATGAGAAGCTAACACTTTAGCAGTCTGATGCTAGGATAAAGGTCAGAATATAGCTGCCATTTCTGAGCATGGGGAGGCAGGACCCTTCAAAGATGGTGAATGGTAAGTTCTATTTTTTTTCCTTAGTTAAACAATGGATAAACTTAACTGTTAGATCATAAAACTCACCAGGCAACATCATCAGATGGTCTGACTTTACCATGCAGGCAAACAGCAGCTGCATTCTCTCCTCCCATGATCAATGCACTGTTACTGTGGCCTGCAGTAACAGAGCATTGATCATGCTAATAAGTCACCATTTAGGCCCCAATTCAGCACACCATTTAAGCATGTGCTGCAGTCCACAAATATTCTGCCAGGCCCCAAAGCACATACTTGACTTTAAGCACTCCTGTGCTTGACATTAGGTATGTGCTTAAGAGTTCTTCTGGATCAGGGACAGAGGACTCAGCCCCTTGCAGAATCAAGCTCTAAGCTACCTGCCCCAGGGAGCCAACAGCAACGCTGGGAGCAGATCCCAAATCTCCTGCATACCAGGCTCCCACCCTCACACACAGCCATCCTCTCTCCCTTGCACACCCAGAGCGTAAGAGAGGGAAACCAGGTGTCCATTTCAGCCTAGCTTGCTTGGACGGGTTCTCCTGCATGCTGGGCCCGGCAGACCGCACAGCCTACCCGCAGGTGCAGAGGGGACCCCAGCAGGGGCAGGCTGAAATGCTGGTGTGACATGTAACGCTCATGCTCCAATGCTGGGGGGTGAGGGAAGGCAACTGCACTTCATGTGGACTAAGAGCTCCATGGGGGAAGATAACATGAGCCTCCAGGGAAATCTGACTGAGACCCATGGTCAGCCTAATGCAAGGTCCCTTCTTCTGTTTACCTCCACCCATAGGTGGCGAGTTACATGGGCCCGTGGTGCCCATGCTCCACCAATACATAGGAACGTGGGTCCAGCTCCACCAATGTTTGGGCTTACAAGGCTTTGGGGAGGTCCATGCTTCAGGGGCATGCGGGGTCCAGGGTGGGCTAGGGGGTTGGGGGGGGGGGGCCTGGTGCTGGCAGCTAGTGACTGCTAGCCTCTGTCGCCACTCTCTGTACTACGGCGGCTACCCTGCAATTTATACTTGTGCTAACCCAAGGAGTGCTAGCGTGAATACCTGTACACAAGCAGGGGAATCACATCCCCAGTGTGGTGTAGATGTAGCCTTAAGTCTACACCGGTTGAGTTAGACCCCCGCAGCGCAGGTGGGTGGGCTCAACATGAGGAACAATGACATATAATGAAAAATCTCAAGTTTAGGGCAGCTAGGAAAAGAACAGCTTCCACCTTCATCCTGAGCCGCCTGTTTCCGTTGCTGTGTTGTGGTATTTTGCCCTTCGAGCAAACATAGGCCAGGTGGCAAGAGTAAACCGCCAATGATTTGCCAGGGTGGGACGAGTCAGAGGTGTGTGCAGTGGCATGTAAATGAAGAGCAACATCAGGGACCACCATGGTCTAGCAGGGACCACCGTGATCATCTAGAAAGACTGGCTTCCTGTGTAACAGAGGCCTTAGGACTTCCCTGATGTGATTTCTGTTTGAACTACAGCAGATCTAGTTCATGGTATCGAGGGCTCAGACCTCCTTTATAAAAATCCAGATTTTATCTGCAAGTCTCTGAGGGAAGTCACAAATAGACAGGAACTAACTTAAATGCAGTATTTCTGGAGGACACAAGCACATTTATAAATTTACCATGTAGTTATCTGATGTAAATCAGGAATAAAGCCACCGAAGCCAAAGGAGTTACAGTGGGATAAGTAAAAATCAGAACCACAGACTTAGAAAAAAAATCTCCCACCTTTTAGGGTTACAGAGACGGAAGTCTACACGGATAGAATTTACGTGACATGCAGAAACTCATCACGCGTTAAAGGTGGGCAGGAAGTGAAGGCAATTCACACGCAAGAAAGGGGCGGATGGAATCTCTGACCGCAGAACTTTCCACTCCAATTGTTAAAGCAATAACGGTCATGTCAAAGCAACAGGACACAACAGGGGTAACTCACATAATATTATAACCTGAAATTAACACACCCCTACAATAAGAGTCAATATGGTAGAATGTGGTTAAGTTTCTTCCGTTTCAGCCACATAGTTGGAAAATATTTCTCTCTCATTTCCAAGACAATTTCAGAAGTTAAAAAGTTATAAAATTATTTGTTTTTCAGCAATTACAAAGCAATGTTCTCATATAAAATAATCCTTTTGCTTTACCCTTGCCAAGCCTAATTTAAAAATGCGGGTTGAAGGTGGTGCTTTATGTCCCAGCCCACCCATACTTTGGTATATCTCCAGGAGGAAAACAAAGGAAACATAGAAAGGCAACAGTTTGTCAGTCAATCTGCAATCAGATTTTCATGGGCCGAGTTTTCTAAGTGTCTGTGCAAATGATAAAATTTGCACGCAAGGCCAATTACCACGAGCAATTCAAGTGGAAAACAGCAGCTGGGTTGTGGGTGTGGTCTCTAACCTCAGTATTTATATTCAACACCCATGTGAGTAGTTCTCAACCTTTCCCCATGCTGCCACCCCCTTTGCCAGGACCCCTCTCCCTGTTAACAGTACGGGAAGAGCAGGGTGGTTGTGAGCCAAGTTAAGAACAAAAAGAAAAGGAGGACTTGTAGCACCTTAGAGACTAACCAATTTATTTGAGCATAAGCTTTCTTGAGCTACAGCTCACTTCATCGGATGCATTCAGTGGAAAATACAGTGGGGAGATTTATATACATAGAGAACATGAAACAATGGGTGTTACCATACACACTGTAACCAGAGTGATCACTTAAGGTGAGCTATTACCAGCAGGAGAGCTGGGGGGGGGGGGGGACCTTTTGTAGTGATAATCAAGGTGGGCCATTTCCAGCAGTTGACAAGAACATCTGAGGAACAGTGGGGGGTGGGGGTGGGGATAAACATGGGGAGTTAAGAACCTTTGACTTAGGTAAAAAGGGCTGATTAAGCTGTAAGTATCAGTGTCTTTGCTGCCACTGAAGAATGGTGTTACCAGCAAAAGATGCTGGGTGACAACAATCAGACGCTTGCCATTGGAAAAGAGTGTCTGCTTTACACACACTTCTGGGGGTGGAGAGAGATTCAGCATGCACCCCTATATCCTTCACCCAACACACTAGGAGCCTGATTTTTGCATACAGGGGCCTGAGAGAACATCACAAATCCAGCATCTGCACATGGGTACTCACAGGACATACCATCACAGAAAATGCACGAATCCAGGTGGCGACCTGTCAAGAGTCCTGAGATGTGTAATCTCGCTGGCCTAGTTAGGGCCCAGTGTTTGGAAATGGAGCCTCCCGGGTGCAGAGTGCAGGCCTCAGCAGGGGTGGCCTGCGCCCATCAGCCCGGCCCTTGGACAAACCAAAGAATGCTGACTGGCTGAGTCTGGCCCTTGTCACATGCGCCAGGAGGGGAATTAAAGACAAGCCAATGGAAGTTATGGTAGGTGGAGCAGATGCATGCACCAGCCTTTCCTGCCTTTGATGCCTGGGCTCAAACACAAGCTCACATCACAAGGGAGTGTGAGCTGGGTAGTGTCTGACCCACTGCCTCATTTGCATGCATCCCAGCTCAGCGCCCTGGCAGTGTGTGTTCTCAGGAGAGCCAGCAATGGTTTTCCACTGAATGCATCCGATGAAGTGAGCTGTAGCTTATGCTCAAATAAATCTGTTAGTCTCTAAGGTGCCACAAGTACTCCTTTTCTTTTAGCAATGATTGGGCAAGGACATTGCATACCAGCTTTAAGCTGCACTGGAATGGCTGCCTTGAGAAGCTTGTCGATGGCCTGCCCACACCGGTGCTATCGGCATCTCCATTTTGTGAGTAGTAGAGTCACCCACCAATTTAGAAGGCAAAATCCTGGGCCTGTTGAAATTAGTGGGATCTCACCCAGAGAGCAGAGCATCCGTTAGACATCTTCTAGTTGTAGGGATGGGCCTGAAACCACCCAACTTGGAAGAAGTTCAGATCTGCATCTAAAATTCATGGCTGTCCCTTGCATGCTGCTCTCTGTAATGGGCTAATCCAAACACCCCCACAAACTTTGGGAAGCTTGTATCCAGGGATCTGAGTTTTGTAGCTCGGACCCAGATACCATGGTGATAGGCGTGGGATAAGAACCCAGTTCTCTGTCCAATGGCAATTCAAGCCCCATGTCTCACAATGTCAGATTCCTCCCTAACTGCAAACCCAGCTGAATGCATTTCACTTTACCACTACAGGCCGGTTTCCCAGGAAGTTCAGGTCGCTGTTCTCTCCAAAGAGGTAGCCCTCCGGGTGCGTGGAGTCAAACTTCTCACCTCCCATGATGAAATGGCTGGCAAAGTAGCTCCCTAAAAAGGGACAGAAGAAATAGAGGCTGTCAAAGGCACTGAATAGCGCTGGAAAATGAATTCAATAAACTGCTAAGCAATTAAATGGTCCCAGCGATTTCCAGCTCAGTCATGCTGCCACTTGGGGCAGTGACGCATTCTGTGGGCAGGATGGCAGTGGAGCCGCTGCCGAAATTAATCACGTTTAGTCCATGCGCTCAGATTTTGCTTTATCTGGGGAAGCGCTTCACTTCAATCCCCTGGGGCTGAAGCCACCAAAACCAGCTGTAACTGACAAGAGACCTGTTCAAAACTGTGACATTGTGGAGGGATGATCCAAGGTCTCAAGAACCAGGAGCCCTATTCTTCATGCTGTCTGAGTAACTAAGACAGTCCTTCTGCTTGGGATTAGCACCACTGTCCACATTAACTGTCTAGTCTGAAAGGGAAACTCCAGGGAGTTGTTCTGTTCCCGTATTTGGGTGATTAGACAGAGTCACGGAAGAGAGGAGAACTTAAGGCAGCTTTTAAGAGACACCTGTCCTGATGTCAGCAGCTCCTCTTACCTAGCTCAGAGGAGGGGACCATTTTAATGACACGTCCCCAAAAGGACCTGTCAGTAAGTAGTGCTCCCGTCCTACTTGGAACAAAACTGCACAGAGTCATCCTGGAGTCTGGTTTGTTAACCACGACACTTCCAAAATAACTCTATGAAAACCCCAGCCTCAGTCTTCCCTCCACGCGCGGCTGCTCCTAGGGGGTCTTTCCATCATGACCGGTGCACTCCACCCCTCTGCGTGCCCGTGCTCTCTCTGATGGGATTCCTACCCTACCATTGCCACCTCCCTTGCTCCTTTGCCAGGGATATCAGCTAGCTACCCACAGGAGTCAGGGAAACCTACTAAATGGCTTTCCCAGCAGGATCACCAGTCAGGTAAGGAGGTGGGTTATTTCCAGCAGACACTGACAGCCTGGACGGGCCTCCTTAAACTGCTCACAGTCAGACTGAAATGATAGCCTTCCTCACTGGAAATCAGACAGTTTCCAAGTTGCTACGAAGCGTGGAAGGGTCATTTCAACAGAGCAACCCCCTCCTCCCCACTCCCTGGTGTTTTTAAGCGATAGAAGTGACTTTGCCATCTCTTGGAAGTGGATCTACAATGCCACTCCCTTCGGCTTTGTTTAATCCAAATTTATTTATTTAAATCACAGTAAGGGAAACTGGACAAACAGAAGACAGAAAAAAAATCATCAGAATTTGCAAATCTAGAACCGTGTCCATTACGTGCCCGTGAAATAAAGCATCAGTAGGGGTTGAATCAGATACTCTGCAAATAAATTAACCCTGTCCCACAGGCCAGCACAAGGCATAGGTGTCACTTAGCCCTGGGGACTTGCTTAGACCTGGGGTTTTCCCCCTGAAAAGGGGACCCAGTTCAGCCCCGGGAGTTCCACTCTGGTAGCAGTCATTATTACATCATATGAAAGAGAGAACTCCACATTTAAGGCTCTCTCATGGCAAACCTGATCCCTTTGGTCCCATTTACTTCCTCAGAGCAGCATTATGGCAGCTTCCGGTCCAATTGTTAGCCTGATTATAAAGTGCATCTCTGTTCTAGTTAGTTGCATCTCTTTGCAACTGGTTAGAGTGATTGTATTACACAGTAGCTCTCTTTCATCAAGAAAAACCTCTCCGCAGGTCAGACTTTGAGATCGTCATGCAGATTTTACTGAGGGTAACATTTTCAAGTGCACAGAAGTAATTGAAGAGCCCAAGTTTGTTTCTCAGGCAAATTCCCAATGGAGACAATGAGAATCTGCTTGCAAAAGGACTTAGGCATGTTGGCCAAATCTTGAGGTCAGTTTTCATCAGTACAGGTGAAAAGTACAATTCAGGTTTACCTCTAATGACCTATGTCTAGCACATTCTTCCTTCAGCGCCTGCACACTGCCTGTTACTGGACACTATCTACTTGCCCCTGGGGAGAGCAGATCCCCAACATGAGTTAATGCACCACATACATTTCCCAGACTTCTGACACCTGCCCCTTCGCCCTCTAAACAATTCACAGATTTCACAGTAAAAGGTCAAACCAACTTTTAACAAGCTAGCCTTAATCCCAGCCATGCCAGCAGAATGGATAGCCTCTGACTTGCAAGAGATAAAAGAGGGAGGATTGTTCTCCAATGATTCTTCAGTTTCACAAATGCAGGGAGAGCAGATAAACGTTGGGGATTAGAAACAGAGGTATTAATCCTTGTAATAGACTGGATTTAATTTCTAGGGTTGCTGGAGAATACAGCTGCGGCAGCCCCTCTTCCTCCACCCCTCGCCCCCATCACCCAGTCACTGTCATGCCAGAATGCAGGGATGTCTCCAAAAGCCCCAGGAATGGAGGAAATGGGAGTAGCTAGAGGTCAGAAGCTGAGTCAGTCTAGCTCTGTGGCTGAGCCAGTAAATACTGCTGGAGTAGGGAAATACTGACACACACTACAAAACACTGGGCCCATTTCTGCTCTCACTGACTCCGTGTAAATCAGGAACGATTCTGGTGTAGCCAATGGAGTTAAAAACTGGTGTGGGACCAGACTCAGACCCTGTGTGTCTCAATATATCTGTTCAGTTCAAACAGTGACTGCCTACAACTCCCAGCTTTACACTGGCATGTCTCTGCAGCTCCTAGGGGGAGGGGCGGCCAGGGGGGCTGTGTGCGTTGCTTGCGCCCACAGGCACCGTCCCCGCAGCTCCCATTGGCTGTGGTTCCCGGCCAATGGGAACTGCGCCTATGGAGCTGGGTTAGGGTTAGGGGACATGCCAGTCGGAGCCGGGTAGGGATCCTGCCAGCCCCACCAATCCCCTCTCACCCAGCACCAGCGGGGTCCCGGGCCGCACACCACCACCCACCTCCCCTCCCCTGCAGGGATCCTGGGCCACAGCCCCCAGCACCCCTGGATCGCCCCTCCACCCCCATAGCACCCATGGCCCCCCAAGCCCAAATTTCAGTTAGGGGTATATAGTAAAAGTCATGGACAGGTCACGGGCCTGTGAATTTTTGTTTACTGCCCATGATCTGTCCGTGACTTTTACTAAAAATCCCCGTGACTAAAATGTAGCCTTACTTATAAACACTTTGGTGCAAGGACTGGTTCTCACTGTTGATGCAATGGGGCCACACCTGAAACTGGCCCCTTTAGGCACTACCATATTACAAATAATAATACAGTTGTTTAATTAACCTTAACGTATACAGCTGTTTAATTAACCTTAATTTTCATGTTCTGTCATTTGAGTGCTTTGCACCCTTTGGCACCCGTGGACCCCATGCAGATACAGGGGTCTACCTGTGCTGGATCAGGGCCTTCCGGGGGGTAGGAGGGTGTGAGGTGACATTTGACCTGATTCCAAGCAGCAGCTAAAAGTTACATTGTGAAATTTAAAAGAAGAAAACCACCAGACACCTAAGCAGGTACAATGACGTAGCTCACAGCTGAGGAAGGCTCGACGATCAATTATTGATGCCTGCTGCTTTCTGGCCCCATTTTCCACGTGCATAATTTATAGGTAAGATAGTTTCACAGAGAGAAAGCAGCCATCTGAAAGAACCCAACAGTGAGCTGCCCTCAACCTTTGCTAAAACCGACATGGGCACACGTGTGGGGAGGAGGAGAGGCGAGGACATACATCACATGGTTTCACTTGGACAGATGAAGTGACTTGAGCAGAAGAGTAAATCATAGACGTGCACATTAAACCTTATAAGGGGAGTTTCCGAGGCCCCTAAAAAAGTTTAAAAGGGGGCAGCCTGCAGTAAGCAGCAGTGCCATTTATTGCGTCTGCTCAACAATCCTGGAGCCCTGGGTTCAAATCCTGATCTAGCACCAAGATCCATTTCCCACTATGCTCAGGGAAAGGCCCCCGCTGGACTGGGCACTTAGACCACAAGGAGAACGATGGTCTCCAGTTAGTTCTCAGTGAGCATGCTCCCCAGACAGGCGATAGCGGGCTCTCTGCAGGGCAGTGGCTGCAGATCAGAAGGGAGGGGTCTCTTACCTGTGTCTGGCACTCGATAGAGAGCACATGCAGAGCCGCCCGAGGAAGCTGGCACTGCATCCGCCTCGACAATGCCTGGTTCTAGATCGGGCCCAGCAGCCTCTCGCTTTCCTGAGTGACTGAAGTTCAGGGTGAAGGTCAAAAGAAGTGGAAGGCCAGGGCCCAATGCCCCCGATGCAGGCAAGGGAGAGCAAAAGCTAGCATAGATGGGGCAAACTCACATGGAAACCCCTCTGCAGGACTGGGGCTCTGAGGCAGGGGAATCAGGGGGAAGCCACTTTACGCGGCTTGCTCTCATCAGAACCCAGGGGAGCTCAACACCGCAGTCAGTGCTACAAGCGCCGGCTCCTACTCCCCCTGTGCACAGGGGTGGGCAGGGGAGTCAACGGCTGCATTTCTCCCAAGGGAGCAATGATGCTGGAAAAGCTCCCTGTGCAGGCTTGGACCTTCCTTTGCCTGGGATCAGAGGGACTTGGAGACTGTCCTGCCTGCCTCCTCTGTGGCTGGCCCAACCCCCTCCACCTTTCGCATTAGTCCGAACCTCATCTGTTGAGATAAAGGGTTGTCTTGTGGCCACCGGGACTCAGCAGCTCTGGGCTGTTTCCAGATCCACCAGATGCCCTGCATGACCTGGTGCAAACCAAATGATCTCCCTGGGCCTCAGTTCCTCATCTGTGAAATGGGGATATGGTATGTGGTATCACTCACCCCCTGGTGAGCCATTGGGGCTGCATCTTCCCACATTCACGCTGCATTCCCTCTTCCCTTCATAAACACCGCCTTCCTTTTAGACGCAGACTCAGTGCTTGCGAGAGGGGAAATGTTGCCTATTAAGGGTGCCCAAGGAAGGTGCTTAGTTTTCTCAGGTTTCTGGGTGCGGGCTCGAGCGGCTTTTGTTTTCTAATCTGAAGAGGAACCCCTAAATAGTGAACCAGGCCCTTGTTGCTGCTGACACCACCTGGCGGAGCAGTTACACACCTTTTGTCTGTCTTATCTAGTTAGACTGTAAGCGCTTCTGGGCAAGGACGGTCCCTTACTGTGCACTTGTACAGCACCTAACACAACAAGGCCCTGGTCTCAGCTGTGGCGTCTAGGTGCTACTGCAATACCAATAAATAGCAACACCACTCAGTCAGCTGAACCTTGGGGTTTGCTAGCCTCCTGCCCCCAGCTCATAGGTTTAAGGGGTATGTAAGAGAAGGGGTTGAGGGGAAGAGTTGCCTAGTGATTTTGGTGCTAAAGCCTGGGACTCAGGAGACCCAGGTTCAAGTCCCATCTCTGCCACAGACTTCCTGTGTGACCTTGTGCACTTAGTCTCTCCGTGCCTCGATTTCCCAACTATAAAATGCAGATAACAGCATTGACCTACCCCACATGGGTGTGGTGAGGAAAACTACACCATATGCTGTGGTAGTGGGGGGGTATATGACAGATTTCATTATGCTCAAAATTGAGTGAAAATATCCCTCCTTTTACCATCACTAATACAGGATCACTTTGGCACACAAGAAGTCAGGATATGGAAAATAAGTTGGCAAATGGAATAAGAAAAAGCATTAAAGGGGAAAAAAATAAATAAAAGCATTTCCAAGACTTGTTTGTTTTTCTGTTATCAGGGAAAAAGATCTAGAAACAACTCCTTACTGGAGGGAAAATGTCTATCTTCCACGCCAGCTACCATGAAATCTTGTGGACACAAGCAACTAAAGCTCTGGATCAATGCATGCCTTTGGATTTTTCTCCAAGTTACCTGGATAACAGCAAGATGTCTTGGCCCCTAGCTATGCTTGAGCCCTCTTTTCAATATCAAAACTGCGCTTATAAAGCCTTATAAATTTTCCATAGGCCCAGCAGAACGGCCATCAGTCATGGCAGAGGAGATTAAAGACAGAAGTGGTAAGTTGATGGTTTTGTCTCATCCACATGAAAGAGGAGAAGGAGTAATCAAATGGGCTGTGCTGGTCCAATGCTCCCCTCCCAATCAGCTGCAAAAGGGGGAAGAGTGAGCTGTAGCTCACGAAAGCTTATGCTCAAATAAATTGGTTAGTCTCTAAGGTGCCACAAGTCCTCCTTTTCTTTTAACAGATCCATTGTTGCATGAAGTTTGCTGTCTCTGTGTAGAAGGGCTCCCGATCAGCCTGCAGTGAGCGCAAAGTGAATGGCTCCAGCAGGATCAGAGGTTAGTTTGTTATATGCTGCTGTTCCATGTCAACTATGACACCGGACTCCCGAAACACTGACTGTTTCCATCATGCTGCTGCCTTCATCGCCAGTTTATGGTTCGCAGTCTTAATACTTTGCTACCTTTCCTCCCTGAAGTCACTCACACAGGCATGCACCTAGGCCATGAGCAACAAGACTAGAGATTATTCTATGCTGACCCCAGGTGCAGGAAAACTTGCAAACCAGGCTACCCTGCCCCACCTCCGGTGAAGAGCTTGCTTTGAACATTCTCCCAGAGATCAACCCTTGAGCAAAACACTTTAACTGCCTGGGCACTGCTGGGAAGGGAGGGGAGGAGGGGTTTGAACTCCCCTCTGTCAAGCAACAAGCTTCCTATTATTGGTTAATTATAATTCTTTAACTGACACCTGCCTCAAGAGGATTAAAAGCCTGTCAAGGACGGTTAAATGGTTGAGGGAGAGCCAGGCTCTAATGAGATTTAAAACTTCTGAGACCTCAAGGAACAAATTAAGAATACAGTATAAGCGAACCACACTATTTTAAAAAAGCAACAGACGTTTGAACAAGGCATCATGATGTCACCTGTACATTCAGACAAGCCTCGTGTATCGGCATCCCCCCAGCCAACGTATTCATGTAAGAGAAGTCACAGATGTACACAAAAAGGAAAGGAGGACTTGTGGCACCTTAGAGACCAACAAATTTATTCGAGCATAAGCTTTCGTGAGCTACAGCTCACTTCATCAGATGCTCACGAAAGCTTATGCTCAAATAAATTTGTTCATCTCTAAGGTGCCACAAGCCCTCCTTTTCTTTTTGTGAATACAGCCTAACACGGCTGCTACTCTGAAACCTGTCAAGATGTACACAATGCATATTTGATCCAAATGATGCTACTGGGCTCCTTTTTGTGTGTGTGTGTGTGCCGAACACCCAGCAGGTGAATTGCTCTAGAGAAGGAATCTTGGGTTTGTCCTGTTCCAGGAAGAGATCTAATTAGGGTTCCCCCTGCAATACTGTATACTCAGAGACAAAGAACTCCGCCATGGAGTACTGACAAGCGCAAGGCTAGGAAGCTGGCAAGCAGCAGACAGCTTTTCCCAGTTACCGCACATCACAGTGTGATGCAAGGCAAATGTGCTAATGGCAGCTGGGCTAATCAACTTAGGTGCATAAATAAAGCTCTCTTGCAAGTGTCCAATCGCTGTGGGTCTGTTTCCATTTTGCTGATCGTGAAGAATTTGCTCGGGAGGAGGGGGTGGGTGGAGAAAGATAATGCCCCATCCGGCTCTATAGAAAACACTGCAGTTTAAACAGGAGTCAATTGACACCCTACACAGACAGCTCCCTCATCAAGTGGGCTGATGGGCATTGTACATCTTGAGAAGCCCTATGCACATAAAGCAATTGAAGCCAGTTTTGCAGGTTTTCTAAAATCTATAGCTGACAATCATCTGAGACTGCAGCTTTGCATTTAATTTCAGCTCCAAATCTGCTATACCACATTTCTTGCAATACACACCATTCACTACACTTCATACTCAGGATTACACATTAGTTACATCCCATCCCTTGGGAACAAAGGGCTGAAACCACTTTACAGCTGAAAGGTGTACCACAGGGCAGTGTTACAGGGCGGATGAGAGGGTGACAATTTTTACAAAGGGGTTTGAAATTAAAAGAACAATGAAAATGGGCGGATGTGTTGGGGGGGGGCCAGATTCATACTTTGTCTTGAAGCACTTAGCACACTGTTGGTATTGGGACTCCATATTGGGACTCCAAACACAACTGGGTTGGGCTAATGCATTACAGCCCTAAAGGGAAATTTATTAAAAAAAAAAAAAGAGAGAGAGATGAAACTGACCAGGCTACTGCCACTGTCCAACCTGATCTAAGTGGAGCAAACAGCATAAATGGGGATATGTCAATTACTTTTTTTCATGCTGATTGGATCATCTAAGATGTTACTAATAACACACATAAGGGATTCTTCTCTAAATGTACAGTGAAGCCTCCGCTTCTGGCCACCTGCTCTCCACACCTGTGTTAACGGTTCGGTTTGCAAAATCTCAGTCCCTGTGAGATTTCCCAGCAAATGTAGCAGGAAACCCCCAGCAGCCACCTACAAACCCCTCCCTCCCCCGCACACACACACCTGCATAAATTGTTTGTAATCAACCTGTGCCGATGACTGCTGTTTTTCCTGTAGAGAAGAATGTCAGCAGTGTTTTAACTGCAAACTTAGGGCAAGATCATGCCCAACCCTGTGCAGGCATGCAAGGAAGAGCGGGGGAGGGGGGAGGAGTTCAGACACTAGGATCCACCCCACCTTTTGTCTGGGCAGAAACCAGAAGCGCACCTGATGCACTCCACTGTAAGGTGCAGTGGATACAGGGGATTTTGGAGGCATCATCTCTCTCTCAAGAGCGCTTCGGGCCTGATGCACGTCTGCATTTCCTACTGTGGGAAGTGGTTCCAAGCCACCCCGTACCCCATTGTGTTCTGACTCATTTAGATCAGTGCAATAAGCCAGAGAGAAGACCTCAAGAGAAAGCACAGGGAGGACAAAGCCGGAACAGGAGACCGCTGTCTGGACTGTCTTTTTTTAAACAAACGAAAAATAGGCAGCCACAAGCCAAAAACCGTGGAGTCCTTGAGTCCCTGCGGCGGCCTCTGATACAAACAGCGGAGCCTGTTCGTATTATTTGTATTCCAGTAGCACCTACGGACTCCGACCAAGTATAGGGCCCCATGGTGCTGTGCCAGTGCAGGGGAGACAGTTACTGCCCCGAAATCTCCCCTCTAGCCAGGGGGTGGGAGGCAAAGCAAAGGCACAGCAGGGTTACGTGACTTGGCCAAGGCCACACAGAAGGGCACTGGCAAAGGGAGAAGTCGAGCACAGGCATCCCAGCTCCTAACCGAATCCCCTGGATCATCCCACGACCCTTCCTCTTCTTCTACTGTCACCTGGATGGACTGCTCAATTCCATCAGCGCACCAGCATGACTCAGCACCTTAACCGTGGGATCAAACCCCAGTATTTTGTTTGCACGTCACCGGTTGATTAGATCCCTCACTGCTCGTCATGGCAGAGCCACCCGTACGCTCAGAGCACCTAAGATTCAGTCTGTGCATTTCAATAAAACCACCTCTGTATACCATAGTAGGCTGGACACTGGGTGGGGGAATCAGCTTGTAAAGATAAACGAGCCTCCTTGACAAATAGTTTCTAAGGCAGATTCCGTTATGGAGAAGGCCCAGTGTGACAGTGAGCACCCAATTATCAGACCCAATGGGGACTCGGATCGCTGCACTGCTGGTGGCAGCTTTCACAGATTTTAAGGCCAGAAGGGTTCATTAGGATCATCTAGTCTGAGCTCCTACATAACGCAGACCAGAGAGTCTCACCCAGTGACTCCTGCCTCAGGAGTACATCGACACCACGTCAGCTGACTTGAGCCAGCCAAGGGTCTTTCAGTGCAGTGTAGACGTACCCTAGTGGTCCAACGACCTGAGGCTGAACTACACAGCCATTCGAAAGACATCCAGGCTTGATTTAAAGACTCCAAGTCAATGGGCAATTTGCCACAACCCTTGGTGATCTGTTCCAACAGTTAGTTACTCTCATTGTTAAACATCTGCCTCTTGTTTCCAGTTGGGTAAACTGGGGGTCTGGATACACTTATCCCGGCACATACAGTCTTCAAACTGGCGTCCACATCACTACATCCCCTGAGGAGCTGCTACACAGGAGATTTATGAACGGATGCTTTGGAGGTGCTCCCCCTGTTTGTCTCTGTGGCAGAGGTGAATGAGAAGAAACAGGCGCAGTGTCCACAGTTATACCTATTCAGCGACTCTAAACATCTCACGGGAGTGATGCAAGAGGAGCTACAGCCACTCTTCCAGCCCACAGAGCATGGGGAAGGAGCTACAGAACCGCAATCTAGCTCTGGTGCATCGCCCCGCCCCGAGCCTCCTGCACGCTTCACCCACCGTAGAGCGCGAGTAGTGAGTTGAAGTAAATTTCACCCTTAAACCTGGGGCGCAAGCTGAGTTACTTGCACCTTCCAGCCAGTAGACAGGAAACTAGATGCAACTAGGGAGCAGAGAAAGGGAGTCACCTTTTCCCCACACAATGAATAATAGTGCATTTCAATTCTTCACATAACCACCCCGACCCAGCTTAATGAGAAGCAAGAGGACATGGCCAGATTTCATTAATATGGCTGCATGTGTCTGACGACTTGCACGCATGAGTAAAGTGCCTGAGTCAGCAGAACCATGACTTTGGCCAAAGCAGCGTCTCAGACTTTCAACAGAGAAACAGCTCTGGCTGGGCAGAATAAGACACTTACGCAGTGAGGGAAAGGGCACCTGACAAGCCCCATGCTACAGGCTGATCAGTTAGCCCCAGAACCCCCAAATCTATGAGAAAACAATGGGAGCTGCAAAACCGCCGCACCTCTGAAGCAGGGAACCAAGGACCATGCATACGTTCTGAGCCCCACCACTCCCACTTTGCTACAGCTATCATGTTCCCCCACCTCCGGAGAAGGTTACTTCTAATAATACACCCAGCTCTCGATTTACATTCCCAACGTTTGCATTTCAGAGACTGTTTACACTTCACACACGCGATGCACGACACTTGTAGAAATCAGCACCACAAGCATCTCGCCCAGAACTGTTCTAACTCAGCCGTCCTGAAAAATTGAAAGGAAATCCCACTTAAGACCACAAGCAAAACAACTGTAATCTCTCTTGGTCACTAGTCCCCGGTCATCTTAGGTTCGGATGGTTGTATTTGCTCCCAACACAACTTCCGATAAACAACCAACTTAGTGAATTACTACTTCAGTTCCCGGTGCAGCCTCGCAACTCTGGACCCGAAACACACTAAAAAAAAAAAAAAATGACATGAGGGAACCCAGACAGTGCTGGGATCTGCCCTAATGCACCACGCTGCACTTGGCCTGGTAACAGCGTGCTCCAGTACCAGATTTGACACAGCCAAGAAAACTCTGTCCCCAAGCAACCGAACTGAAGATGAGAAAGTCCTTCTCATTCATGCAGAGGTCACTCTATACAGGAGCAGGATAAAGACATATACCCCAACACTGCAGCCTCCAGTCTATTCAGTCCTTGACATTTTGAGTACATCAAATCATGGTAATACTAAACTAACCCATTGCCCTTCCTCAGCATCTTCCATCTGAGGACTGCAAAGCAGCTTACAGACATTGATGAATTATGCCTCTCAAATCCCGGTGAAGTAAGTGGGGGAAGTATTATCACCCTCATTTCACAGGTAGGGAAACTGAGGCTCAGAAGGTTAAGTGACTTGCCTGGGATGACAGAGCCAGGAATAGATTCCCCGGGGCGGGGCCTCGGAGGAAGGGGCGATATGGGGGGCAGAGTCATGGTTTGGGCACCGGTGCCCCCTCCCCACTTTTAGGAAGCTTCCACCATTCCCGATGGGGATCTGAGGCAGAGAGATTAAATGACTTTCCCAAGGTCACACATGGAGTCTGTGGCAGCACCAGGAGTTAAATCCACATCTCTCAAGTAATCATCCAATACCTTAACTACAAAGCTATCATTCCTCCTCTTCACAGGTTTCCTTCTGAACTTGAGATACCTACTATAAATGTCACTCGTTTCCCGCCCCCCCAAAGATTGTCCATCAGTTCACGATGCAAAGCTTAGTTACAGTTAAGTAAGGCAAAATAAAAGGATGCAACAAAAATGACAGCATTTAAAACGACTCATGGGAAAGTGGAAAGAGAATCATCTCCAGCAGTCCCAGCACACGCCAACCTCACACTATCTACTGCAGTACTCAGAGACTCCGCATAACTTCCCTTGCTGTAAAAACGTGCAACTCCTGTGTGTGCATCAAGAGGAGATTAAAAGCAGCAGGCATCACCGGTTTAAAATTATGACCCCACCAGAATACACCTTGTAGCATGATTGGTGGAAAAGAGGTTGTTAAAGGACAATAACCAGACAGATGTTTCAGCAGACCAATTCCAGCTGTGCTGGCTATTACAAAGGCAAGCACATATTTTCAGTACGGAAACACAGTTTATGTTAGCGGTAATTCTTTCTAAAAAGCTCCTTGATAGTAATTAGCTAGTAGTTTCTTATAGCACTGAAGACCCTTAGCTTTTACCTTAACCTATTAATAATATTCAGTGCCTCAAGGCTCATTTTGCAAACCAAGTACAAATGCATAGTGGATCAAGACATCTTCAAAATATGCACCCCCTAATGTAATACTTTGCACATCCATATCACCTTTCATCCAAGGATCACAAAACTCTTCGTATTTATTACTGAATTAACCCTCTCATAAGATAGACACTGGCATTCCCATTATACAGGGGGGAAAGGAGGTCAGTCTTTCCTCAAGGTCACTCGCTCTTCCATGAGGAAGAGCCAAGAGCAGATTCCCAAACTGCTGACTCTCAGTACTGTGTGGTTTCATCTAGAGCAGTGCTACTCAAAGGGGTGGTCCGCGGACCGGTGCCGGTCCGCAAGCCATCGGCTGCCAGTCTGCGCGCACCTTGGGAAAAAAAATTGCCAGTCCCCCACATCAGATAGCTTGAGAAGCACCGCGCTAGACCAGGCATCCTGCCTGCATGATCATGTCAGAAGCACAGGTTCAGCAGCTAGGAGAATTGCAAACCACACTCATGAAATCCTCAGGGGAAGGGTTGGTCTCAGATTGATTAACAGGGAACCCGACAGGAGTTTAAACAATGGTTTTAAAAATAACATGCAGCCCTGGTGAGTATCTGTAAAAGCACAAGCCCCCAGCGCTTTGAGTTATATTGTCACCCTGGGAATTATTCTTCAAAACACAAAAGAAAAATGAAGTGGAACATGATACAGCTAAGTTTTTAAAGCCAGACAATTGTTTGCACTTTGTAATGGCAATGTATCAATGCAATCTGCTATTTAAAAGAGAATCATTAAGCTGGCAGACTGGAATTGAACCTGTACTTACTGAAGTTCTTGTCAGAACCCAAAGTTCTTTCCTCACCATTGAATATTCGTAACCCGTTCTTTTCCGTGCCACACAAATAATGCACAACGCTAGCAAGAACGGCTGATGACACAGCTTTGTGTAACAGGCCAGAATTTTATAACCCCCCACCCAGCATTTATCCATTTCATTTTTCTAAATGCAAGTAACACACGAGCCAAACATTCCAACCTGTGTGAACAGACATAAGACACCGCACTTACGGTTAATGTGTATTCCATCCATGCACACACAAAGATGGGTATGTAGCAATTCACTGTGGGATGCTGTGGTCCCAATTCAGTTTTTACTAGGGACTTCAAAGGGAATTTTGTCAGACCAAGGACTGAGCAAAACTCAGTTAAGTCTCTGGATTTAGCCCTATAGCTGTAGCCACATTAGATACAATTAATAAAACAAATAGAATTGAAAGTCATTTCTTTACCAATGAGCACAGTGCCATGAATGTCACCAATATAATTCAGGCCCCATGTAAAAATATTGCAGCCTTACAGAGTATCAGCAGGCAAGCAAGGGAAAAGAGGATTTAGGGCAGTCCAGACCTTTGAGAACCTTTGCCTGGAAGCTCATTCTTCCTGAAACAAACTCCACGAAAACTGATCAACTTCAGAAACTACTGCATCGCCTCCCACCCCGCAAAAGGACCGGACCAGCCCTTTTCCCTCGCCACACAGGGTGAAATGATTGCGACACTAGTTGAGGTTGGAGTTACCTCCTGAGCGTGCACAGGTCAGTCACACTGCTTTCCATACCTCCCCGCTCTTTAAGCCTTACCGGATTTCGGAGGATATCTGTAGACTGAATTAGAAGGGATGTCCACCTCTTCCACCCCGGCGTTCTGCCTGCTGGTCAGCGCCCCCATGGCTGCGCCTTGCAGAGGGGATCCAGGGGCTAGGAGGTGCTGCTGGGCTGGGGGGGAATGCAAGAGCCGGCAATGCAAGCGGGGGGGGGGCAGCCTCACAGTGCCCTCAGTCAACCGCACTGGCTGTGCCCCCTGCTCCTTCAGTGGGGGGGCTGCCGCGTTGACTCGCCTGCTGCTGCTGAGCAGGGGACAGGAGCAGCTGCCCTCACTCCCATCCCTTCCTCGCCGGAGCGGAGCGGAGCGGAACGCACGGGCTGGGCTGGGGCTAGCGGGGGCCCCTCCTGGAGCACTGCGGCTCACCAGGGGCGGGGGGTGGTGCCTGCATCGCCAGGGCTGAGGATGCTGCCGCCGCCGCTGCTGGAGGGCCCGGAGGCAGCCCCTGCCCGCAGCAGCATCCTCTCCCCCTGCGCCGGCAGCCGCGCCGAGCCTCTGCACGGGGGCTGGGCGCCGCCTTGACGTTAGGGCGGCTCGCCAGCCAATGGAGGCGGGGAGCAGGCAGCTGTCACCGGCCGGGCCGGGCCGGAGCCGCCTGCAGGCAGCTGCACGAGCTCACCCGGCTGCGGCAGCAGCGGCGCCCCAGCTGGGGCAGGGTCTGGGCTCGCGGGGCAGCGCGGCAGCCAAGCCTGCGGCACGGGTGCCCCGGGGCCAGCGGCAGCGCCAGCCCGGGGAGGGAGGAGCAGCCCCTGCTGCTCAGAGACAGGCCCTGCAGCCTCGAGCTGGACCCAGGAGCCACTTGCCGGAGGTACCTTCTGTGCATGGAGAAGCCCCCCCCGGCCCTCCCGCTCAGGAATTCCCCAGGCTGGGGCTGCGGCCCCTGCTCGCTCCCCTCCCTCTGCTGGGTGACCAGATGTCCCAAATGTATAGGGACAGTCCCGATATTTGGGGCTTTGTCTTATATAGGCGCCTATTGCCCCCCACCCCCGTCCCGATTTTTCACACTTGCTGTCGGGTCACCCTACCCTCTGCGCAAGGGGCTGGAAGGATTCGCTCGACAAGTCTGTTAACCCGGTCTGACCTCCTGCCCCGTCAACAACTCCTCCCCCACTCCCCGGAGGGAGTCCATCAGTGGCACCAAAGGGGCACCCCAGTTGCTTACAGCACCTTCCCTAGCCTGGCTGGGAGCTCACTAGACGGGGGGCTCTTTCCACTGAGGCTAGACTGGTCTTGGAACTCCCTTTAAAAGGGCAAAATGTGTCTTTTTTTCGCAGGCAAAACCAGAAGTTGGGCCCCAGCCCAGCCAGTTGTTCCCCGCCCATGGACTGCACTGGGGATCCACCCGCAGAGCTCAGTGCAGGATCAGGGTCCCAGTACCTTGCTGATTATACTTGAAAACCCAGGCCCAGAGCCACAAAGGTACGTCAGCACTTAAATCTGGGCTTTAGGGGCCTACGCCCCAGCTTTGGCCACTGAACTCCCACCAAACCCTGTAGGCGGCTGCACGCACTCAGCTCCTCAGCACCCTGCATTTCTGCCTGGGGGCCTGTGCACTGCCTCTCTCTAGGCATCCAGACACCTGTCTCCACCTAACCCCAGAGCAATTCAAAACCCAGGGGAAGACAAACGCCTAAATCGCACACAGGGTCCAATCCGGTCGGCGTGCTCAGGGGCCGCCTATGGGATCGGAGCCCATTCAAAATCCTGCCAGAGGAGAAGCTGCTGCCACCCACGGTATAACTTCCAGGCCAGTGGTTAAAGCATTCATCCATGGCAGAGGGGGAGAAAGGATTTGAACAGGGGTCTCCCACCTAAGCTGCCTGACTCCAGGCGGCCAGTTCCCGTTCGTGGAGCGCTCGCAGGGATAGGCATCTCCCTGCAGCCTGGATTTAGGCACCTGTTTCCAAGAGCGGGGCAAGGCTTAGAATGTACCGCTCTCGTGGGCATCTCCCATGGGGCACTTAGGTGGCTCCTCGCCTAGCGTCCTGGCTTTTGTGGGTCCCATTCTAAGGCGCCTCTCTCCCCATTCATTGTATAAGGAGCCTGGACACCTAACTCAGCTTTGGGGACAGCGCCTAAAAGTTAGGCATCATGACGCTTAGTGTTGCAATGTCAAAGTCCCTTCATAGATCCCCCCCAGAGGCACCGTCTGTTCTGTACAGACGTCGTAAACCAGTGGCTCTTTTTTTTAAGTGTAGATGTTTTACCTCATTTCCCCACCTACCTCCTTGTTTGCGTTGTACTGTGAAGTGGTTGTCAGGCTCTACCCCAGAAGTGGCTGTATTTCATTGGTACTCTCCATATAGCAGCTGAGAGGAAAGATATTATATAAATGTGAGATTATTATTATTTATCCTCAGACACCCTCTTAATGCTTCCTGGAGTTCCCATACATACAAATACACTTTTCTCCAAACTACTTGAGTATCTGCTCCAGAACAAGGTTCCATGGGAATATGATGCCATTTTTAAAATATCATTGTTCTGACCTATTTTCATATATAAATGTTGGAGAACAGAAACTTCTTTAAAAATGCTAGAAATTAATCAATCCTGCAATGCAAGTTAATGGAGGATCACATGAATTTACTTTAAGTTGATATCACAATTGCTACAAATACTAAATCAGAGAGGCATGTATGAAATCAGATAAATGACCACTTTGCCCTAAGCTGTGTATTCAGTAATGAATGAAACTTCTAATGGCTTTTCTCTGCTCCATAGGTTCCACATTTCTTTCATTTAGAACTTCCTGTTTCTCTGAAGGATCAGGAAATTAGTGCAAACACCCAAAGCTCTAAACATATTAAATGCTGGATGTGTTTCATGTCAAACAATTGCTTTTGATTCTCTTGTAAAGAATACACGCAGCATTGCCAACCGGAAAATCATGACTCAGACCCTCAAAAATAATGAGATTTTACAAAGACAATAACTTTGGGTTCCTTTTACTTGCCTTCTGGTTTTTGAACCTTTGGGGTACACTCAGGTCTCATTTTCAAGCTTTTTTTCTGAAGCTCTGGAGGTTAGAAACATACCTTTTTCTTTTCTTTTTTTTTTTAATGGAAGCTGAGAGTCTCACATATTCACATGACTCCAGGAGCCGGAGCTTTAAGAAAAGCACCCCCAAAAAATGAGACTAGCAATCACATCCAAGAGCTGACAACACTGATTCAATGCTTGGCACTGCAGTTCATGCAGATCAGACACTGCCACAAGAATTTTGCTCCCATGCAGATTGCAGGACTGGCCTTTTGAGCACTCTGAATGCATCCGATGAAGAGAGCTGTAGCTCACGAAAGCTTATGCTCAAATAAATTTGTTAGTCTCTAAGGTGCCACAAGTACTCCTGTTCTTTTTGCGAATACAGACTAACATGGCTGCTACTCTGAAACCTATATTATTTTAGTTCACTTTATTTATCCCTGCAGCTTGCATGTTCGTTTTACAAGCAACAATTTCTCCATTCCACCCACCCCTTTTCCCCCGTGTTGACACACTTTCTTACACTGTTTGCCAAACAGAGCCTTAGGCCCTAATCCTGCAGAAGGTCTGGAGGAGCAGACCCCCTGCACTTGCATGGAGTCCCAATTATGTCAGTGGGGAAATCTGCCCACCCAGACCTTACAGCAGGACCGAAGGCTTGTATTTCACTTTCCAGCAACCCTATGCCTCCTTCTTTTCATATCTGTTGAGCTCCAACATTATTATTTCATGGGCTAGCTATCCTCTCTTTTGATCCCCTTATAAAAACGATAAGAGATGGAGGATGGTATGAAGGTTGCTGAGGATACATTCAGTTACATGGTGTTCGGTGTTTTTGGTGGCTGAACACTATAATTGGTCTTTGTATCACATTTATTCTCTTGACACGCCAAGTAATTGCATTTATATAGAAAATGGTTGGCAAGTATTTCTGACACAAATACCCATATCTGCACACAAAAAAGCTCATCCTTAAATATTCGTGCAAATAGAAGACTGTCCTGTGAAAGTCTGCAGAAAAGGAGACAGCATGGATGGATCAAATCACAAGTCAGATTTCACATGCATGTTTGAATTCTTTTGCAGCCATTCATCCAGCTCTAGTCCTGATGCTGAGCCCTCACCAAGCAGCTATAACCTGGCAGCCAAGGGTAGGTTTGAGCAAATTACAGGTTAAAGGCAAATGTTAAACTTAAGACACATTTTGCATCTGTTTTTTCCAGAATAAAACTTCATAGATTTTAGGGAATAAAAGCAAAACTAAGATTGACAGACAATGTAACATTGGCAATTGACATCATCACCAAAAGAAATGGAAGCGTACGAATTGATAACTTACGGTTTTCTTTTCTGTGTACCACACCTTTAAGGTTGCTAGTAGTCTGCTGTCTGCTAAGGCCCCTGACATTTTGTGAGGCTAAACTGACAGTGTGTTATGGAGCCAGAGACGCACAACAAACTCCACTGTCTAACCGGGACTTTGCTTTTATTCCTCAGTCTTAGTAAACATCATTTAGTCTAGAAATACAGTCTGTGGCTGGGGATGGAAAACATAGCAGAAGTTATATACTCTATATAGGGCCCAATTCTGCAAACCACTAGTGAACTCAATGGGAGTTCGACACAGTTTGTTCTGCTTAGGCAGATCCCTGTCTTTCAAGCCCCTCTGAAGTCAATGAAGTCCAGCTGTGCAGAGCAAGGTGCAGGAGCAAGGCTAAGAGAGGGTTGTGGGATCAGGCCCATGCAGCTAGAGATGGTGTGATCCAAAACTCCGTATCCAAACCTACCTGAATTTTGGGGAAGAGGGTCAGAATTCAAACCTGGATCCAAATTTCACAGCTGGGGTGAACTAAGCACGCTGGATCTGCACAGCTTTCAGCTTTGGGTCTGAATTTCAGTGCTCAGGATCCATCTCCATATTCACTTGTGCATAGAGAAAACCCCAGGGAAGTATAAACATGGGCATGGGAGAAACATGGGGGAGAAAGAGCCAGCACATTTCATTAGAATGAATCCCATTAAACAGACTGCAGGATTTTACAGCAGACAATAATTCAAAGTTACACCCACAAAGAGCCATAAAACACCAGTCATTACGCCCAGTGTTGAAGTTTTACGGTGTCGTACTGCAGTGTAGTATTTTATGGTGCAGTGCCGTAGTGGAGGAATGTTGTTCAAGAATATTGCTACGGGAGGATCTGAGTCTAAGTCTTTTTTTTTTTTTCCCTTTCGAAGCATTGCTTGCAGAATTTAAATACTGTATCTCGTCAGGCAAAACACTGACAGCCAAAACAAAGTCAAGGCAGATATAGCTGGGCCAACATACAAGGCTCAATGTCTCCAGCTTGGGGAGGCGGGGGGAATGGAAGAGAGACAGGCAGTGTTTAGACTGACTCTGCATCTGTTGTGCAAGACCCGAGGGCTGAAGCACTAAGCCTATTCATCTAGTAGCTTAGGAAGCCAGAGTATTCATTAAAGGGGGCGATTGCCAAGAACTGTAATCCTGCTAGCATATCTGTACTCTCTACTGCATCCTTCTTGCCTGGAGTTCCTGCTTTAAAATCTGATCTGACCCTCACTCAGCTGCACTCGCTGCAGGGAAGCAGCAGTAAGTGCAAAGTATTAGTTGCTGACATCACCGAGCTTAATAATCATACAGCTGCCGCTCCGGCCTCATGAAGTGGACACACAGGAGGGCAAAACAGCACAGCATCTGGCCTGCCAGGAGTCACAGATGAAGGCTGTAGGGAAACACTGGCCTGGATCGTGCCATCAGTATCAAGTAGAACCCCTCACTGGAGTGAGCAGCGAATTCTATTAATGGCATGACAGGACCCTCAGCTGCACAATAAAATACTCTTTTGAATGACTGTTTGGCTGGTATCGTTTAGCAATCTCTAAGGAAGGAGTTTCAAGGGGCAATGCAGAATGTTCTGCTAGGACCCACCCAGTCCTGCACTCCTCACCCACACAAAATTCCCCCATTGCATCAATGACTAGCCAGCAGAGAATCAGGCCCTTAAATGTAAACAATACTAAAATTAAATGTAAGGGGATTCTGATGCTTGAGAGAAGTGCTGGACAATGAAGCGATTCTTCCGCAGGGATTAATACTTAGTTATTTTCATGCAAAAATCACAAAGCACGTTACACAGGCAGGTAAATATCATTACCGTCATTTTACTGATGGGGAAACCCAGGCACAGAGAGACAAAGTCACTTGCCTAAGCTGGGGAAAAGTTCAGATCTCCCAAGTCTAGTAGACCCTGCTGCCTCCACTCAGGTCAATAGGCCTACTCCAGGGAGTAAGATGATGAGAATTTGGCCTTGTGCCCATACATCTAACGCACTGTCAGTTCCCTCTCTAACGCTTCAGTGGTGACTGGCATACGCTACCTTCGCGGACAGTTTATCCCAGAGCCCCCTTCCCTTCATTGTCTCTGACCCAAGCTCTCTCCTGTAGGAGATAAAGCTTTCCAGATGGCCTTTTGGCTAAGATCTTGCAAGCTATCAGTGGCACATTTGACATGTCCTCTGTCAGGAGCCTGTGTGCTGCTCTCACAAGGGGGATGGGCTTAGCTATCCAGGTCAGTAGCTCTTTTTCATCCCTATCTACTGTCTGTTCCATGACCTTCCTTTTTATCTTGCGCTGATTGAAATTGCCGTTGGGTTTCTTTGACTCCGTCCTTTCCTGGGCCTCCTCCTACCACCTTGACTGCTCTTTCAGCAAGTCCTGTTGCTCCTCTGCCCATCCCCTTCTGTGCTGATGTTTCCCCACAGATCTGTCCTTAGACCTCTCCTTCTCCACCTCTCTCCTCATGACCTCCCATGGTCTCTCTCATCACCTCTGTGTCCGTGACTGTTGGATCTCTCTCCCCACCCCAGCTCTTCCAGTCTCTTCAACGTACCTACTTGTGAATGTCACACCACAGCCTTAAACGAGACCTGGATTAAGTGGATTGTCTCATTTTTCCTCTTCTACACTTTCCCCTTTCACCAGGGACAACTCCAGTCCCTTTCTCATGACTCAGACTCAGGCTTATCTTTGACTCCTCCCTTTCTTTCTTTCTCTGGATCCAGGATCTTGCCAAATTCTGCCTGATAACACTTCTAAAACCTGCCCCATCCTCTCCAGTCCCTCTGCGAGAACCGTGGTTCTCTTTAACCTGCACCAACAGAACCGCCCTCTTTCTAAACATTCCCCCCACCCCCAGCTTCCCACCTCTCCCCCTTCAATCAACTGAATATTGAGCAGCTCACTTCATCTGCTTCCCGGACTGCCTACCTAAGTCCCTTCACCGGCTCCCTCTCTCTTCTCACAGAATGGAAGCCGTTCACGCTCATTTCTAAGGCTTTGCACATAACTACATCTCACCTCCCACTGGAAGAAGGGAAACCGAGACTCTCACTCCAGATTCAGGCATTGGATGGAGCCACATATCACACAACTACCGCCCGGGCCTAACGAATGAAGACACAGGGGGGAGGGGAGGTTTGAGGAACAGTAAGAGGCCACTCTAGTCTCCTCTAGGCTTTTCACCAAGCAGCCAACAGTCAAATAAACATAGAGGCCTTGTGCTAAACAGCGAACAGCCAGAGATCCCTGAATGGTCCCTTCCTTACCCACCGTAGCAACCTGCATGGACCGTGGGGCACCAATTGCAGGAGGCACAGCAACTCTGTCTCCCTTCATGTGGCTAGAACATTCACTGTAGTTATTACAGCACTGCTGTAAATAGTTCTCGTAATAAAGAGCCAGTTTAGTTTGATAAGCATGGAGCCCTTTCATGTTATTACCCAGCCCGTGATACATGGAACACCCACTATGCATACAAAGAGTTTATAGACTGGGATTAGTCTACCCGCATCCTTCCCACTGAGTGGAGTTCCAGTTTTCTCTGCCTGAAACTGCCCGTAGTTATACTTGCCTCTACCTTTTAATTACCAGCCCTTCCACTGCTTATTGATTACCACTGGAAGGTCCTCTGTCCACCACGGTGGCAGGTGTTGCATGGTTGTCTTAATGAATGTCCTGGATTCAGGACAATTTGTTAATCAATCCCTTCCTGCTCAGGCCAAGGTTAGAGTCTGTGCACTCCATCAAAATTGCCCATGGAAACTTTATTCACTTTTCACCTCGGTAATATTGCTCATGCCACTGAAGATTTGAGATTTTAAGGGATCAGTAATCGGATCAATAATCTGACTGAGAAGCTCAGATTCTTTTGGACAGTGGAGCTACAAAACACTTAATGTCTGATGATTTTGCTGGCCTCTCTCCTCTAACAACGGAGAGGGTGAATGGAAGTAAACAAGCAAAATTGATTAATGAGCCTATTGTGGCATGCAAAAGCAGCCCCCATACAGACTAAGCAGTGTAGTGGAGCTGGGGAATCTTTTTCTAGTGAACCCTAGGATGTATGGAGTCTGATGTTGAATCCAGTGAAACCACTGGGTCTTCTACCAGTGCTTTAACGGGAGAAAGATTGGGCCCATGCTGGAGCGCTTCGTCAGTCCTGGCTAACACAATGTCAAGGCAAAACAGGCTAGCTGTATAAGGCTGTCCAGGTGCGCACCCGAGACTAGTTACACCAACAACTTGTGCCCTCATCCAACAACCCAGACATCGTTTTGCCTATGCAAGGAAAAAAACCTAGGAACAGCTCCCCAGTCCTATTGCAGGGTCTGCTGCATGTCCCAGGGAACTCAATGTGGGCTCAAAACAGAGGTGAAAGTGGGCCGGTACAGGCTGATACGGCGTACTGGTAAGAAGCCGGGACCGGCCTGTACGCAGCCATCGCTGCCCCTTTTGCCGCCCCCGGCGGCGGCCCTGCCGGCAGGGACCCTTCTTACAGCGCTGCTGCAGCAAAGGACCCTCCTTAAAGCATTGCCGCGGCAGTGCTTTAACATCGTTGCCCCTTTTGCCCCCCTCAGGCTGCCGACGGCAGCTGCCCTGGGGCCGGCGATTTAAAATAGCCCAGGGCTCCCGGCCACCGCTGCTACCACGACAGCGGCCAGAGCTCCGGGCCCTTTTAAATCGCCACCGGAGCCCCCAGGCGG
Source organism: Natator depressus (assembly GCF_965152275.1). Classification (NCBI taxonomy): domain Eukaryota; kingdom Metazoa; phylum Chordata; order Testudines; family Cheloniidae; genus Natator; species Natator depressus. The sequence goes on from NC_134247.1 coordinate 16,144,771, forward strand.
TGCAGGACAGGCAGTGCGGATGGGCTGGCTGGGGGAGGCTGACCCTGAGCCCCGCCCTTTCCACCTGAGGCCCCGCCCCTTCCAAGGGCCCAGAGCCGGGCCCCCGTACCAGTAAGTGTTTTGTATTCCTTTCACCCCTGGCTCAAAACATCAGTTCGGTGAGATTCTGTTTGAACACAGATGTGTTTTGCAGACCGATAGACATTGCTGCTGAACTGGAACCAGCATCAAAACTCACCCTATTGGTCAGTTTAGTCTAGCAGGTAGCATACTGGTTTAGGAGTCAAGAGGGCGAGTCCTAATTCAACTAGTGCACTGTGACCTTGGGCAAATCACATCTGCTCTGTTTCTTCTCCTCTCCTTCTTCTCCTCCTATAAGCTCTTTAGGGCAGGGGTTGTCTCTTACTCCATGTTTGTACAGCGCCTGGCACAATGAGATCCCAATCTCAGCTGAGGCCTCTAGGCACTACCAAAACACTATTAGCAAAAACGTTGCTGAATAAGATGAGTTACAAAGCCAGTTAAGTGGCCTCATTAGAAAAAGGTCACCCTTTTGCTACACTAGTCTTGTCTGCTATTAATGAAGAGATTGGGCCATTCTGAACGTGTGTGAACTACAGAGCTGTTAAAGACAAGTATCCCCTGCCCCAATAACTGATAGGTGAATTGTTTGGCTGCATGAGGCTAAAATATTTTCAAAAGCTGTTGCCTGCTGCACTCGCAGTCAAAAGTGGGAATGGGTTGAAAACAGCTTTTCGATCCAAATCTGGATTAAATCCGTGGGTTTCAAACTTTTTTTCTGGCGACCCAGTTGAAGAAAATTGTTGATGCCCGTGACACAGCGGAGTTGCTCCCAGCTAATGGGAGTGCAGAGCCGGTTTGAAAACCACTGGGTTATATGAATGTGTTTCATTTTGGACAGACTACTACACTGGCTGCTTTTATTAATGTAGGGAATGGGGTATTTCAAGAGGCCCTCAGATATTTATTGTCTACCTAGATGACCTGTTGGTTTGCAAGTAAAACACAGGCAGATCATAAACAACATTTTAAAAACAGCATTTAAAGTCAGTTTACAGGTAAGAAATTGGCAGCTCATAAACAACAGTTAAAGGCAGCCTTGTATAGCCTTCTACAAACCAGTCAGTACAGCAAATTGGATTTTCAGCAAGCAGGAAATCCAGTACTGTTCCTAAGGTTTCTTGTGTCCAGTAGCAGTGTATCTATCTAGGAGCCAATGGAAAGTCACATCTGCCTTGAACTGGCCACATTTAACTTGTGTTGTAGGTGTCAGAACTTTTCTTCCACTTCCAAGTTACTACAGGAAATATGTTGCAAGATTTTGCCTAAATTGCCTTTGTCTTACTCAAAGTGTTTAAAAGCAGCGATGCACCCGAACCAGAACCCCAGATGCAATCTGTTATGTTCATGGCATACACACAGAGAAGGTAGATGAAAACAAAATACTCTTGCTGGAAAGTCGCAATGTAACACTGCATAATTTCTTAGAATTCAGAACAATAACACACGAGAAGCAAAACCAAAGAGACAGATAAAGCAAGCTGCTCCCTAAAACAGGGAGGCACAACTCACCCCACCTTCCTCTAGGCTGGCTATCTGCAGTGCAGACTGACTGCTGCATCTTCTAGGTCACAGGCTTCCCTACAGAGCCATCTAGCCTGCAAACAGGACCAGGAACTCTTCCCTCCTCCCTCCCCTCACTCTTAAAGTGATAGCTTGCATTTCCAATGCAGTCCTCAGTACACCACACAGTCCTCTTCAAACTTTGAGAAAATTCAGATTCAGACTGCATGGATTAATCCGATCTCCATAAAGGACCTGAACTGGAACCTCCAAGGTCTGAACACCACTGAACTTGAGGAAAGTTCTGGTCCAGATCTGGAACTTCATGTCTTGGGTCCACCTCTAGTGAAAGATAAATGCACATTTTTGACGGTGAGTAAAAAGCAAATGCTTGCTGTAGACCAAAATAAGCCTTTCTTTATCTTATATAGTTATGACAGATGATTCTGCTAAGGCAGAGAGAGCTGGCTTGAGTCAAGTCCAGCCATTGGTTTCAGAGTTTGGACAGTTTACACTGGCTGAACAAATTTATGCTACTTCTGAAAAGGAATGATTGACTATCGTAATGTATGTAAAGAAGCCAAAATGCCTTTAAGAAAGGCATTCTATAGTTTGAATGGATCACACCTCCTTACATTATTTAGAAACTCAAATAGATCTGTCCCAGAGACGGGCCAGCTGGATGGAACTGCTACAGATATGTATGGCTTTGAGAGAGAGTTTTTTTCCCCAGGAAGGCTGAGACAGCAACCAAAACCTTAGCTAGGCAGATAGAAATCAATATACTTATTGATGTACAACCTGACCAGAAATGCCTCCCGTTGCCTTGAGATACTTATTTTAAACATCCTTGTTTTAATAAAATTTTTGGACAATATACAAGCTAGTGTTAACAATATGAAGACAAGAGAACTAGTTCTTCTCCCACTTACACCAGTTTGGCACCAGTATAAAGTCATTGACTGCAGTACAGTTACTCCTGATTTACACTGGTGTGAGTGAGTGGAGAATCTGGCCAATGATAATTACTAGGAGAAAAGGATAGCTTATTCTATATATATCCCAGCATGGCAGAGTCATATGCCTCACACCTTCTAGATCACCACAATGCTTTTGGCACAACAGTTTGGTTTACTTGGGGGGGAATTGATATAACCAGTAATAACTTCTTGTCTTTGTTTTACTAGCCCAATAAGGTATGTGGAAGGAAGGTTGTGAAATGTGTCTGTGACATACTGAGATGTAGGCCGTGCGATCAGAGCAGGAGCAGAGTGCAGAAGCGAAGGCATGGTTGGGCGGCAAGCCAATGGTCGGAGTCAGGAGTTCAGAGGGAGACAAGGCCTAGGGCTGGAGCAGGCATGGGTTGGAGCAGGCTGGACAGGGAGCAGGTCTGGCACAGCTGCAGGCATGGAACACATTGAGCAGCCACTGGGCTGCTGTTGCTACAGGGCTTAACTGATGGCTCTTCTGACCAATAAGGGAGTCACTTAAGCTCTGTCTACACTTAAGCTGCTACAGAGGCACAGCTGCAGCTGCTTCAGTGTAGACACTCACTACAGCAACGGGAGGGTTCTCCCATCACTGTAATTAATCCACCTCCCAGAGAGGCAGTAGCTAGGTTGATGGCAGAATTCTTCCCTGGACTGAACACTATCTTTGCTGGAGATCAGTTCAGCATGACGTGATGCTCAGGGGTGTGGATTTTTCACACCCCTGCACGACGTAGCTGGAACGATCTAACTTTTTAGTGTAGACCTGGCCATACTGAGGGTTTGTTGCACCCCACTGAGCTCATGGGATTGCTAGGCAACCGAGCCCAGAGGCAGCTGGGTTCCTGATGGTGTCAGTGTAATAAACTTACTTCTTAATTGCCCATTGGGCTATTGCAAGTGATTCTTTTACCTCCATGGAAACAGATGACGATGGAGTTTGTTACAGACTAGTCCAGGACTAAACATTGTTATGACCCCACTTGGTTGTGGGCTACCATACCAAGGCCCTAATCCCGCAAGCAGCTCCACATAGGCATGCAAACACTTCCGTGGGATTTTTGCATAGGAGCAGGGGACTATCCATGACGACCTTGCAGCATGGGGGAGCCTAGACATCAAGGGCCAGATTCTAATCTCAGTCACATTGGGGGAAATCTAGAACCCTCTGACTGCAGTGTGGTTATTCTGGATTCCCATTGGTGTGACTGAGGTCAGAATCTGGCCCGATAATTCTCAGCACCCTTCATTGCCTTGCTTTCTAACTGTCATCAGGGGAAAGCAGGCTGCAATCCACAATTTGCCAGAAGGTTTTGGAAAACAAAGTGTGGTTTTTGGTAGAGGAATAAAATCTAGTTTTGTCTACAGCTTGTTGCCCTCGGGGGGAGGGACTGACTGATCACAGAGGGGAATGCTGGTCCTCTTGCTAAGGCACCAGAGAGTAACTCAGGAAGTCTAGGTTCAATTCCTGGCTCTGCTACAAACTTCCTGTGTGACTTTGAGCAAATCATGTAGTCTCTCTGTGCTTCAGACCCCCATCTCTAAAATGGGGTTATACTTCCTTTCTCCCACACTTAGTATGTCTTCCATATTTAGGGTGTGAGCTCTTCAGGACGGGGACTATATCTTATTATGTGTACATACAGCACCTGGCACAATAAAGCTCTGATCTCTAGGTGCTACTGTAATACAAATAGTAAGCTGCTAATCAAACGTTTATTACCATGTCACACGGCTTTGTTAATCAAAGGCAGCCTGACTGGATGAATGGCTGCTGAATCAGTGTACAATCTCTTCCAACAGTCAACTAGTTATGCCCCATCTCATTTAGCTACCTGGACACTGAAGCAACCATTGTTTGACCATTACCTCTCCCCACCCTGCCTTTTTTTGGTGAGTTTGAACACATTAGACAAGTCTCTGATTGGTTCATTATTTTGAATTATTCCGCACGTCTTCAACAAATAATTCTTCACTAACAATTCAGTGTGAACACCCATAAATTGTGCTGTGTTACATCAGCCACATGGTCTGGTTTCTTTTCCCGGATTGGATGACTAATGTAACCAATCCATTGCATTACAATCACCCCTCTTCAGAGAAAAAAGAGGCACCTTAGAGACTAAGAAATTTATTTGAGCATAAGCTTTTGTGAGCTACAGCTCACTTCATCGGATGCATTCAGTGGAAAATACGGGCCAGCTCAAAGTCCTACACCTCACCAATGCCTGTTATCTCAGTGGGACCTGAGTGGTATATAGGCTTGGTGCTGGCCTTTACTGATTTGGAATGTGAGCTTTTTCTCTTCACCTTCAACATGAATGGGGTTATGTGCTGGACAGGAGGCTAGAACCTCAGGGACTGAAAGTATGAGGGATGTTTCTGATCTGAATAGGAGGAGGCATTATATTTTGGAGGGGAGGCGCGGGAGGGGATGAATCACTGTACAAAGAGAATAATCATGCCTATTTGTTCACAAGAATCTGACCTTTACAATGTAGAAGAAATGGTCACATTTTGAACCACAGCAAACGTTAGCAAAGCAGGAAACTCCAGATCGTATAGAAACAATTTTTTGAATGTCAGTCGAGTTCCTTTGGTTTGGGTTTTCGTACTTCTGGGGTTACCGAATTACAGAAAGCAAAAGTAGGGCAAGGCCAGTTCTGGATAATTTGGATCAAAATGTTGCTCCAAAGAATACCGTCTCCCACAGCCTGAACAAGAGCTGATATTCCAATTGAATTTACCCACTACATGACATCATGGTAAAATCCATACATAGCTGTCTGTGTATTTATATTGTCCTCCTCATGATTATTACAATTGCCATCAACCATAGTATCTCAGTCTCTGTAGGCTCTTTTCATCTTTAATCAATTGTTTTCACTGTGTCTGTTTGCACAATCCAGGCAGTTCTTTGGACAACACTTGTTTCTCTGTTTAGTTATGTGCTTCAAAGCAGTTTAAAAAAATATCAGCAGGCAGGCTACTCTGTGATGAGCAACCCTACAACAACCAATCAATGTGTGTGAGGTGAAGGCAAGAATGACTGGATCACGAAAGAGATTTCTGTCTCAAATTTCTCACTGGTTAGTACACTGAGTCAAATGTATTATAACATTGACGGGGGTGGGGGGAAGCAAAACACATAAGCCCAGACGGTGTCTTTTAAACTCCCCTGTCCTCTCTGCATATTTCCCTTGCCTGTCCTTGCTGATGGGGAAGATATTTGTAAATTTCAGCTTTCTGCTCAATGGCTTCACCATTCCTGAGACGTGATTTCGTGATAGGGAACTATAATATCACAAATTGGATTGTGACATCCCTGAAAGTATTGGGCCTGGAAGCAGGCAGATTTGACACTTGTATTAATAACAGCAAGCAGGTACCTGGCTATTTTCAGAAACACAAAGGCCCAGATCCTCAAAGGCATTTACGTGCTCAACAACCATTGAACTCAATGGCACTCAGGCACCTAAGAACCTTTCAGAATCTGGGCCAAAGTTCTTGGCAAAATCAGCCGGGGGAGGATGGAAATTCAGGGAAAGGAATTTTGTAGGTAAACAGCAATTTATTAAAATGTTAGTGTTTTAAATGTCAACCCCAGCTAGAGTTACCTGTTAGATTAATGGTGTATTTGACATTCACAATGACAGGTTTCAGAGTAACAGCCGTGTTAGTCTGTATTCATAAAAAGAAAAAAGAAAAGGAGTACTTGTGGCACCTTAGAGACTAACCAGTTTATTTGAGCATGAGCTTTCGTGAGCTACAGCTCACTTCATCGGATGCATAGCACAATATGCTATGCATCCGATGAAGTGAGCTGTAGCTCACGAAAGCTCATGCTCAAATAAACTGGTTAGTCTCTAAGGTGCCACAAGTACTCCTTTTCTTTTTTCTTTTGACATTCAGTTCCTCCTTATACTTAACTTTCCTATGTTAGTGCCACAGGTGTGCTTGATGCTCCGCAGAGAAGCTGGGAGGAATGGTCCCTGCCTTCACAAGTTTATGGCTCCAATCCTGCAATGAGAATCTCTTGGGCAATCCCCTGCTTCTGAATGGAGCATCATTGACTTCACTGGGCCTGCATACACGTCCAGGGGTCTGCCCTTGCAGAGTAGCTGGCAGGCTCAGAGCCCATGTTTTGCTGCCACTGAAGTCAGTAGGACTCGTACTGGTACTGGATCAGACTGTAAGGCCCACACACTTACTACCAAGTATAGTGCTTACTACTGTGACTGATTTAATTGCTTACAGCAGTAACACAGACTCTGGGTCAGATTCTCAGCAGATGTAATTGATTTACACCAATTTATACCACCTGAAAAGCTGGACCAGCATCTGCAAAGTTAGGCTTTAAGATCAAATGACAAACCCGGGACCCTTGAATGGGGAAGGGTGAGAGTACATAAAATAAGATTGGGTGGGTGCTAAGGTGGCACATGGTGCATTGTGGTGGTTACATTTTTTAGCTGTTCCCTCTAGGGGGTGTGTGTTTGAAGGAATGTAATAAAAGGTGGGGTTAAAGGCAGGATCTGAAGGGGAGGACAATAACATGGCAGGGAGGATGTCGCTGGTGTAAAGTGAAAGTACAGAAGTGCTTGCCTGAAAGGAAACAGAGGGGCTCTTGAGGAAAATAGAATTGGTGGAGTGCAGGGGCCTAAAAGTATGAGAAGAGGGAAGCTGGTGATGTGTCTGTTTCTTCTTCAAAAGTCGATCACCTCACTGACACCTAATGCTGCATAGGAGGAAGCAAAGCCTATCACAGAATCTGGGTAATTGGGCTACATGCTGGGGATTTCTGCTGGAGTAGGAGGAATTCTCACCCCTGGGTCCATGGAGCTGGCCACAGATTCAGTTGCCAATATGGGAAGCATGATGGAGCTGCACAGTCATGGAACTACTAGCTCTGCCCTGAGAGCTTCCTTGTCTTACCCTTTCCCCAAATCCCACCTTTCAGGCAGTGTGCAATGAGCCACACATGCTCCTAGCAACCTGGATCCCACTCCTGCCCCAGCAGAAATGTCTGGATGGATCCACTCCTGCAGGATGCTCTATGCAGCTGGAAGCAGCGTTTGCCCCTGTGAGCAGCTCTCATACACTGTTTAAAGTGCCTGACACTGTCTGCTCTTGGAAAAACACCAATTAGAGCTCTAAATTCAGATCTTGGCAAGTACAAAGCCTCTGCAGGTCACCTTCACCTGACTGTGGCAAGCAGGACCAACCCTAGGCATTCTGCTACCCAGGGCAGAAAATGTTTCTGTCGCTTCCTGAGCAGCTGAGCAAAAAAAAAAAAAAAAGTGTGTGTGAGCAGAACACCCGAGTGCACCCTCAGGTGTTGCTGTGCAGGGTGATCGCTTGCCCCTAAGGATGGTCCCGGTGGGAAACTCATTCAGGAAAAATGAATGGCTCCTCACACAAATTCAGCAAGAGAGCCAATAGAGGCTAGTGGACTGAGCAAGGGGCTGGAAGTCAGGAATTCCTAAGGCCTAATATTAGCGCTCCAAATACATTGTGTGTGATCTCACATTACTTGACTTCTCTCTACCTCAGTTCCACATCTGTAAAACAAGAATGACACTTGCCTGTCCCACATGGACTGTGTGCATCTTCATTCATTTATGCCTCATTAAGACCCTCTGTCAGAATTTGGTTTGTCATCACTTCTGTAAAAGCGGCAAAGAGTCCGGTGGCACCTTATAGACTAACAGACATTTCTATGGCACTCAACAGTTTATTGTCTGTGTGCTTCAAAAACTTGAAGTCTGTGAGAAACTATAATTAAAGGCATTTTGCAGATAGGTAAACTGAGGCACAGAGCAGCAATGTCACTTGCTCAAGGTCACACTGTGAGCCTGTAGCAGAGCCAGGAACACAGCCCAGCTTTGACGCCATAGAGACCTGGGGCCTGATTGTCTCGGCAGTTATAGGCAGAAGCCAGTGGGAATTCCACATATGCAACTGGTGGGATAACAGGGCCCTGCAGAATTAACTTTTCACTGGAAGTGGGATTCTCACACAGATCCATCCAAGGGACTGATTCTGAATCCTTCCCATGCCCTCAAAGGGCATGAAGGTTTGAGGTGTTACAGAAATGCAGAGTTGTGACATTGCAGCTTTTTACCAGGGCGGAAATTGGCTGCCGTTGTTTGGCCATGTCTCAAAACTAATCAAAAATAAATAAATAACAAGAAATAACAACCCTCAACCCCCAGGATTAAATAAACTGCAAGAATCGGAAGTTGCAAATGTGCTTTCTATTGTGATAAATTTGGTTCTCAGGATCACTCGTTCTTTCAAAGGAAATGAGTCAGAGCTGTTTCTGCTCTTGCTCAGTCGAGTCCTGCTTTTCCAGCTGAGCATGTTGGTTTCAATGAAGCTCCTGAATGAACTTGGCTTTACAAACATTTTTTTTCAACCAGAGAAAAACAGAAAGGAGTGACAGCCAATCAACAAGCCGGCCGTGCTTTCCAGCTCAGTTCGCACAAGAGCACAGCCTCACCCCGCCCCTGGAAAGACAGAGGCCAATGATGGACCTCTCCCGATCCAAAACACAGCAGCCATCCAATGGGGAAAGAGCCCGATGGCTCATTCTCCCCCAATGAAGCATGAGCTGGGGGGGAAGGGAGCGAGAGAAACAGCCACAGCCTGGGGAGCTGGAAGATTCGAATCGAACGTTCATACATGTGAAGAACACGGCGGTGGCCAATCAGCGGGCTCGGAACGCCGGGAACGGAACGTTGAGACATCTCCGGTCTTCCCCCCCCCCCCCCCATCTTTCCCCACATGCTCCTCCCCTGCTGCTGTTGTTTGTGGTGCTCAAGCCGCCGAGGAGCTGAGGAACTGGGGCAGGGGGGGAGCACAACATAACCGGCTCGGTGCCGACTGAAGCAGGCGGGGGGAAGCAGGGGTGGCTTGGCCGATCCGAGGGGCCAGGGGGAGCCGAGTGTGGGGTGGAGGAGGAGGAGGGAAGGGCCTTTGTGGATTTCTCCTCCCCACGCACGCCGCAGCGGCACCGTGTGTGTGTTCTGCCCCGCTTCCCCCGTTGTTGTGGTTTCGTTTCTCTCGCCATGTCGGTGAATATGGAGGAGCTGAGACACCAGGTCATGATCAACCAGTTCGTGCTGGCCGCGGGCTGCGCGGCCGACCAGGCGAAGCAATTGCTGCAGGCGGCTCACTGGCAGTTCGAGGTGCGTGGCGTGGCTTGACCGGGCGGAGGGGGGGGACGACACCCCACGGGGGCGCAGGGTCCGTGGGAGCCTCGCGTGCTGCTCCTCCTGCCTTTCCTTCCACCCTTGGATTCACCCCTTTCCTCCGCCTCATCGCTTCTCCTTTCTCGCTAAAACAGTTGGCCTTGGAAACAGTTGTGGGGGTGGAATGTGTGTGTGTGTGTGTGTGTACGCGGCTTTAAATAACAACAGAGCTGGGACACACGGCCGGCCGTGCCACACGGGGCCCTGGCGCCGCCGCTGAATGGCAAGCTGCACATAAACAATCCTTTTACTAGGACTTCATTACGATTACCTATTGCAGCAAGTGCCTTCAGGGGCCAGCAACTCACGAGGCCTCGCACGTAATGTCTGTTGCTGCTGTTGTGGGAAGAGGGGAGAGTACATTTTATTCATGTAATTTCCTGGCGGGGGGGGGGAACCGGCTTGCAGATCTCCTGGTACCAATTTATGTATTGCGCTGTAACTAAATCTGTGGCTCTCCTGGGCCGTGGAATGAAGCATAGAAACGTGGTCTGGTCTCTCTTCGCCCCGATTTCTGTGGTGGGGGAGAGAATTCATAGGGGAAGCTTGCTCCAGAGCTGGGGAGAGGATTCACTACGGAGTGAACCCCTTCCCAGCCCTACACGGAGCTGAGGAATACGGAGAAAGCCTGTGTAGTAAAATGCGGTGTACCCGTTTTTCGGTTGTGTTTTTTTTTAAACGGGGGGATGTTATGTAAGGTGAGAACGGCTTTAACTCCCTACACGTGGATAAAGACGGGGGGAGGAAGCGGATGACAAGTGTAGTTTAAAAAAAACAAAACTGTTCACCTCAAAGGAAATAATTACACGTGGGGCTTTGTCAATTTCTTGCTGGCCTGTGGGCGAAGGCTTACATTCCTGGGGAGACTTCATTACCCTGCCCCTTTTCCTTCCCTGATTTAATGTCACTCGTGTTAACGAAACCGACATGGGGTCTCTTGGCCAGATTTTACTGAAGCGCTTTGCTGGTACTTCGGCCAGATTCTTCCTTCCCTGGCAGTGTTTTGTGTTTCTGGGTTAGGGAGGCATGGGATCAATCCAGTTGGGGAAGGGCTCGGGGCTGTGTTCTTGTTTTGGATTCCTTTGTAGCTTCATTCCTCCTTTTGCGAGGGAGAAAATTAGCATTTCAAAGCCAGTCTAGGCCTGTGTTGTGAAATGCAAACAGCTAGATCAGTCATGTTTGTTTGTTGTCTCAAATGATTTGTTTACAGTTGAAACATACTTTAAGGGAGGAAAAACAAGATCCAATCGCTTGTTTTATAAAACAAAACATTTCCAGGGTCTTTACTAACACTAGCCCCTATCCTGTGTGTTTGCATTTCCCCCTACGCTCTGTCCGGCTGCTGGAATTAACTAATTGTTGTTGTTTTTTGCAGACTGCTTTGAGTGCATTTTTTCAAGAAACTAACATTCCCAACAATCATCACCACCATCAAATGGTAAGTGACCCAAACTTCACAGACACGTGCTGTTCCCTATGGTATCTTCACTTCCTGTGGGCTAGAATGAAATTTACAGTGGTGTCTTTACTCTCTTCCCCCCCCCGCCCCATTCCTTAATCTCATGAATAAATGAAATCCGAAGAGGTTATTTCTTATCTCTGACAGCCTCATAAAAGCAGCTACAAATGCTTCATCAGATGCCACTCTTACCCATCCCCTTACCTGTTAAAGTTTTCTTGTGAAAAGCCATATAAAAATATGGAACCAAGGGGAGGGATTCCCTCCTTTTGCACAGGCAGAGTCTGCATTTTTAGAGGCCACCTTTGATACTGGGGAGGGGAACATGAGGCTGCAAGCAGAAGTGGTTGTGCATTCAAAACTGTCAGTCCTCGTGACAGCCATATTGGTCTGCAACAAGAGAAATACACAGACTGCAAATGTAAACAGGAGCCAAAATGTCTGCCAGGAAATAGTTTGTCTTCACATAGATCTAGATAGTTATAACAAGTAAAAGATCTAAGTGAATTGGGATGGGAAAGGGGGGCAGGCCCTTTCCCTTGAATGTTTCCTTAGAACTTTCAGCAAAACTTTACTTGACCTTGGCTGAGGGCAAGTCTCTTTAGCGAAACAGAGGAAGTTTTTTTAGGAAACTAAACCAGTGCTGTGTGTGAGGATAATAGTAGATGGAGGCTAAGTCATAGATTTTTCTTTTCCTGTACTTGCCATTGTTAAAACCTGTGGCCAGTTCTAAAAGATTTGGAATAAAACAGAAAAATGGCTCTTGGGAACTTTGTATTAATGCTCTTATTTCCTCACTTATTTTTTCCCTTCCTGGCACAAAATTTCTCCCCAGCATTAGAGTATTATGGTAACACCTAGAAGCCTCAGCAGAAACAGTTCCCTATTGTGCTAGGTGCTGTGCAAACAGCCCTACCCTGAAGAGCTTGCAGTCTAAATAGACAAGACTGATTGTGGGAGGGGAAACTGAGGCACAGATTAAATTACTTGCCCAAGGTCATGCAGCAAGCTAGTGGCTGAGCTGGACATAGAAGTCAGATAGGCACTGGACTGAGTCTCAGGATTTCTTGCTAGCACACTAGGAAAGCCTCCAGGAAAGGAACTAGATTTATCTTGTTCCTTTACTCCTAGGCCTAACACTAGATTTATCCTATCTTGTATTTGTAAATTAACTTGGAAATTCATAGGCACCGTCCTTGGGTGGCTTGATTGAGGGCAAGCTTTCACTAAAGCTAGAGGTTGCAGTTACTAGTTTACAAACCCGGATCAAACTCTGAAGATGCAGAGGTGATTCAAGCTGTTTGAAATGCTTAACTCACAGCAGGAATGATTCCTTACCAATCTGAATCATTTACTGCCTGGTTGCTACAGGAAGCTTAACGAGTTTTAATCAGGCTGGTTTACACGAGAGTATTAGAAACCCAAAACTGGAATATGAACAGAAGTGAAATCTCCCTCCAAGCTCTCTTTTTTTTTTTTTTTTTTTTTTTTAAATAAGGGAGGCCAACATTTTAGCCAATAGCTTAAAAAAATCACTGACATTCAACGCTGAACACTCATTTCTGGTGTTCTAAAAATCTTTGAACCCTGATACTTAGTCAGATGCAGGAGCAGTGACACTGACATGCTTGTCCCATTACTCATAAAATGATTTGACACTCAGATCTAAGCAGATCTTCAGTTATGACGTTGTCTCATCAAAATAAAAAGGCAGAGGAGCCTATCCCTGAATGCTTTAGAACCTCTCAGTGCTGTCCAGCTTTCACCCTCTTCATTATAAGCTTACAAATGCTGGATTCCCTAAAAGCAGCTTAATAGTATTTCCAAGCAAAGGAAATCTTCGCTGCTTGGTAGGCTAGCTTCACCCCTCCCTCTTTTTATAACCAGTTACACATTAATCAGGAAACTGGTATACATGTCATGATCCGCAATGTGACCCTTCTGTTTGCCAAATGTTATTCATCTGTTGTTCCCAGATACTAGTCTGACTTTTGTGCCACATTTTTGTTGTTGGGTGGTGTTCCCTGCCCTAACGTCTTGAGATTTCTGCTCAAACTTAAATGCCATGAACAATTCTGATCACTGAGAGAATGGAGAGTAAGAGGAGAGCTTTTACGGTATCTTGATTTGTTCTGAAACACAATTGTACAAGTAAAGCTATGAGCAAACCCCAACAAAATCACACAAAGTGAGCAGCTATGCACCATCTCACAGATATACCTGTTTCTCTTTAGATAAGGGATACTCCCCAGATCACAAATTCTTACATGCCATTAACCTTATAAATAAGTCGCTCATATTATCCTATTTCCAGCCTGTCGATACACCCATCTGAAATGCGATGTGAACCTTCTAAGTGAAGAATTTCTTGGGACACCCAAGGGTAACTTCATCAGTTTAAAAAAAAAAAAAAAAAGTATTCTTTGTGGACAGGAGAAAAGTCATGTAGCAAATGGGGTGCTTTTTAGTCCCCAGTCCTGCAGACTGCTCAGCCTGGCAACACCCCCATGGAGCTCAACTGGAGTCTGGCTGCCTGAAGTTCATTGCCAGATTGGGGCCTTTTACCTGGTAACTGAAAGTTCCACATAATTTCCAGAACAGAAATGTCTAATAGCCAGATTTCACTTGTTGAAGGATAGACTCAAACTGTGAGTGTCCAGATTCTAAAGCGGCTCTAAGGTGTTGAATTGTTTGGTTTTGGGGTGGTTTTTGTTTTTAATTGGATGGATAAACTGACAGTGGAACCTGCTCTAGCTTTTTACTGGATCTGATTAGTTGCAGTAAAGTGTAGGGGATGTTGATATTGACATAGCTGGGTGGGAAGTTAATCAGCTCTCCTGATAAAACTGCAGGTCCTTGCCTGCAACAAGGAGGGTCTCTGTCCCTGCATACAGATGCCCCAATCACCCCCCTTTGGCCCCTGTCTTTTGCTGCTGTCTGTTTTCTGTTCCTCTCCCCACGCCATGGTGCGTTGGGAAAAATCACAGGAGCAAAAAGGTGCCTGCAGAATGCAAGCAAAATATCCCCCCCTTGTGTTCCAGTGTTCCAGCTGTTTTCTCAAGCACGGGCTGGTGTAGTAAGGATCCAAATGAGGCAGGTTTGAGACCCACCTTTCCCTGCCCTTGGATGTACAGAAGTCAGTCCTTAAAGCAGCAAATGCCCCTGTGGCAAGGAGCTGATATCCTGAAAGGTTTGGGTCCCGTAAAGCAAACCAGCCAGAAAAGAAGAGCCCATTTGTCCTTGTTGCTTTTTGTTTGTTCTAATCACTTTGTTTAAAAAAAAAAAAAAAATTCTCCTCCTGCCCCTGGGGTGAAGGTTCAGCTCCCGACGGAGTGCGTTTCTCTGGCCAGTGTTCTCGTTAAACCTGCAATATCTAGCCAATGCACAAAAGTCCAGCAGCTCAGAAGCCCCATCCCTCCAGTTTTTTCATGCTGTCACGTGGGGTCGTGTCTTCTGAGCACAAACGAGATTAACTTATTTATTCAACCTGTCAAATGGGCTTGTCCTGAAGGCAGCTGAGCGCCAAAGAATAAAAAGCAATTCAAGTTATTGATGGTGTCTGAATGAAAAGGACCCAGGGGAATTTGGGGATCAAACCCACCTCTTTTCCTCCATTTTTCAGGCAGAAGTCTGAGGGGCAGCATCCTGTTACTCTGGGGTACACCTGGAGTAACTCCACTGAAATCAGCTGGGACTGATCCTGCTACCCCAAGTGTAGCTGAGATCAGAATCTAGCCCCTTAGGGAATAAATGGCCCTTACACCATCTCTTGAAAAGAAAAGGAGTACTTGTGGCACCTTAGAGACTGACCAATTTATTTGAGCATAAGCTTTCGTGAGCTACAGCTCACTTCATCGGATGCATACTGTGGAAAGTGTGGAAGATCTTTTATACACACAAAGCATGAAAAAATACCTCCCCCCACCCCACTCTCCTGCTGGCAATAGCTTATCTAAAGTGGTCACTCTCCTTACAATGTGTATGATAATCAAGGTGGGCCATTTCCGCACAAATCCAGGTTTTCTCACCCCCCCCCCACCCCCCCACAAACCCACTCTCCTGCTGGTAATAGAGACTGGGAGTGGCTAACACCCCCCCCCCCCCCCCCCCGCGACGTTCTTGTTAAACCCTGGATTTGTGCTGGAAATGGCCCACCTTGATTATCATACACATTGTAAGGAGAGTGATCACTTTAGATAAGCTATTGCCAGCAGGAGAGTGGGGTGGGGGGAGGTATATTTTTTCATGCTTTGTGTGTATAAAATCTTCTACACTTTCCACAGCATGCATCCGATGAAGTGAGCTGTAGCTCACGAAAGCTTATGCTCAAATAAATTGGTTAGTCTCTAAGGTGCCACAAGTACTCCTTTTCTTTTTGCGAATACAGACTAACATGGCTGTTACTCTGAAACCATCTCTTGAAGTTCAAACAAACAGACTCAGGCTCTGCTGGTCCAACAGAGGAAGCGGAATAGGACTTGCGTAGCCAGAGTCTGCAAGTTGTGATATTTCTCTCCTATTGCTCCCCGCAACCAACAGAGCATCTGGGGACCTGTAGCTATGTATTGCAAATCACTTTCTGCTGGCTGTCACTTCTCCCGAAACTATGATCATTTCTTCTGCCTTGCTCTTTGACGGAAGATTTAGGCACTCAGGCCACTTTGCACATGACCTGGTTTGCGTTCAGTAATTTGTACCGCCCTAACCCTGGGTCTCATTCTGCTACCTTGTATTGAATAGTGCCTTTCTCCACAAATAGCCCCATTCATTTCATGAGAACTACTCTGTGTGGGTAACATGGCAGAATTGGGCCTGCTGTCTTTAAACTAAGGTGAGATGAGGACAACCCACCTGGATTCCTTTTGGCTGCAACATTTAGGGGTGCTTTCAACCTACATTATTGGAGCGCTTTGCATAATCCCAGCTGTCACCAAGAATTACCAAGAGAAGATACAAAAGTTATGTGGGAAGAAGAAGGTAAATCCTGAAACTCTCTGTTAGTGTATTCACTACATAGGAATAGCCAGACTGGATCAGACCCAAGATCCATCTAGTTCAGTATTCCAGCTGTGACAGAGGCCAGTGTAAGAATCCCACAGGAGACAGATGCTCCCTAATCCTTCCACCAAAGATTTCTGTCTAGTACTTAATAATGAGAGTGTCTTAAACTTTGAAGCATGAGGTTTTGTCTCGTCCAAAATTAATTAGCGCTACCTATAACAACTCTGGATATTATTATCAAGAGTAAAAGATTGGGCACTTATATGAATATGTTTTTAGCACTACTGACCTCCTGTGGCAATGAATTCCACAGTCTAATTAGATAAGAAATCACTAGGCTGGGAAAATCAGTTAGATTGCCTGTTAGGTTGTGTGGCAAACACTTAAAAAAACAAAACAAAAAACCTTAGACATGAGTCTTAAGATCTTGAACACACTCACCCTTCTCCTCCCCAAACCGATATGGGCAACTGTGTATGGTGGGGGAGTGAATCAGGTTTAATGCAACTTCACTCCCATAGAATTGGCACCAGTTACAAAATTCTGCCTCTTCACTCCCTCCCAGCACACAAGGCAGCTGTATGAAAGAGCCTGTTTGCAGGCACAAATTTTGAAGGTACAAAGAAAGAGGCTTCTTAGAAACTTGACACACATTTCATATAAGAGGGGTTTAATTAGGATAGGTTTTTAAAGGACTTAACTATACCCAAGTCTCAATGACCTGCAGGAGGACTGTGGCAGCTCTGCCTTTCTGGATGAGTAGAACATACATGAAGAACAAGTACAATGTTTAGAAGTTAACTTAGGCCTGGTTTACTCACAAAGTTGAACACAATAAGTGTTTGATCTGATTTCTTAAACCAATGCGGATCCCTTTGTGGACACTTAGTTCAATTTAAACCTGACTTTTACGAGTGGAGCTTCAAGTTGCAATAAAACGAGTTCAGAGAGTCCACACACTCAGGTTTGCACTAGAGCAACTGAATCAGTTTTTAAACTGGTGCAACGTCTGTGTGTGGACAAGGTTTTGGTGCAGTGCTTCTCTTTAAGGGGAAGACACATACAGATCTTGTCCTTTTGTAAAAACCCAACAAACCCCTTGTCCTTTTTAAAACATGCTTTCCAAACCGCTTGGAGGCAGACTCTGGGAATTGTTCTTACAAGACTGTTTATAAAGAGGGAGTTTTCCGGAAGGTCGGTAATGGAGTCTCACGCCGGGTAGCGATTTTGGAGATTATGCCCAAGACTAAAACTAGCAACTCTGCTTCCGGTTGCTGAGCTACAGGATTCATTCTGCAGCTTTTGTTTGTTGTTGTTGAAGGGGGCGGTTAGGAAGGGTGAGTCACTGTGTGTGTGTGTGTGTGTTGCAATCCCTTCCCTTCCCTCATGCCTGCACCCTCCCGCATTCATTATTTTGGCCAGTGTTGGTATTTCTTAAGTTCTGGGCTTGCCGTTCTGCCCTGGGCCGCTAGAGGGGAGCAGCTGGGACAATCTCCCTCTCTGGGTGTGTCCCTCTTGTAGCAGGAGGGACGGACTCCACTAGTGACTTCCTGAACCTTTCCTTTGAATCACAAGGGTGTGACCTTTGTGGGCTGTGTTCCTAACTCCTCTTTATCCAGGCACAACCATGCGATTCTCTGTGAAGCATCCACCTTTTGTTACTGTGCTGATCGAGGCCCTGATTCAGCAAAGCACTCACCCATGTGCTTAAAGTTAAGCACGTGCCAAAGTCTTTGCTGAATCAGGGCCTAGTTACTCCCCAAACTGTCTCAAGCAGGGGACTGCATCTTATCAGCTTTTTTGCCTCCAGCCAAGTGCATCGAAGTTGATTGACTCCCACAGACGTCAGAGCCTGATGATGATACAGGCTGCTGCCTGCTCCCCGTACATCCCAGGCTATCCGGTTTTCTGCATCTGCTAGTTATGCTTTTTTTCACATCCATTCTGCTGCTCCGTAGACTGGGTGGCGTGCGCTCTCTGTGCACTAGCTTTAGCTAGCTTGCTCCGTCTCTCGTGGGCTGGTCTCGGAGTTGGAGTTTTCTCTCTCTCTGCCGTTGCACAGAGAGGGTGTGACACTGATTACAAAAATATAAAGACCTATCACAAGACTAAGCTGGAGCCCTGGGGACGGCCTAGAAAGGAGTGGGGGGAGGGCACTTGAGACTAAAATTAGAATGAATGCACAGAACTATCCTGGTTTACCAGGAAATGGAAAAAAGCTGATAAGTTGCTTTTCACAGTGGCTGTTGTGTTTGTCCTCTCTGAAGTTTTTGGGGGCGTGTATAAATCCACTTCTTTCTCACTCCCTTAGAGCTGGGTAAATTGTGACTGGGGGATAGTTAGAAGGCGAGATCATCTAAATAGCCAAGAACAGTCTTGCAAAGGACCACTAGCCCCAGCACAAAATTTACTCATCCACCCTTCACCTGGATTATAATGGAAGGAAGTTTATTTGCATTACAGTAGCAGCTAGGGGCCTCAAGGGAGAACTTCCTCATCTGTCCAGCATTGCTTGCTGGGGGCTGGTAGAGTTCTGCAAGGGAGACCTGAAAGAAGTTATATTGTGTAAAATCTTTGGTGCAAAGACCTCTCCTGTCGGTCTCTCTGGCACCACCCACACCAGTGGTCTGAGTGTACAAAGATTGCTTCACTTCTGCAAACGGTTGCATAGCCAGTCCCCCCCTCCCCCCTCCCCCGAGGTTTTGTCCCCTGAGATGGCTGTAATGATCTAATGACTTCTCCTTCCTCTTCACTTTATCTGAGTTGTGCACGGGGCCTGCCAGTCCTAGAGGGTGCTTCTGCAGCCTCTGGTGCACTTCCCTTCTCCCCAGCCAGGTTCCTCCCCTTCACTCTCCCAAACCTATGGCATATTCTGTCCTTCTGAACACATTGTTTCTCCTGGTCTATTTATAGTGGGTGGAAATGGCAGGTGGGGGTTCGGGGGGCCTCTCTGATTTTGCCTTTAAAAAATCCCAAACAAACCTCTGTTTCACCTCTTAAACACGCCTTTGAAAGATTCACAGATTATGAAGGTGGGGCAAGCTGAGCCAATCAGACTGTGCTGAGGGCATTTGCCGTCCCCCAGTGTCCTCGGTGCTGGGGGGGGAGCGGGGGGTAGAGCCTGGGGATTGAGGAGCAGAGTGGCAGTAACCCAATCAGAGCAAAGTCCTCAGTGAGACCGCAGAGGCAGCCGCTCATCCTGCAAGTTCTGTTTGTTGTGGTAACGCTCCTGTCTCGGTTGCTACCCTGGGTCGCTGGGATATTGTTAACATGAGGCCCTGGTGAGTCCAGAAGAGGGGACCCACAATCTGGACACTTGTTCAGCAGCAGGATTAGCACTGCATGTACACACGTCTTCCCCCCCACGAGACCGCTGATCAGGCAGACACTCACTGCCATGTGTTCAGGGGCTGCTTTATAGCCTCTGAATCACTTTTTTTCCATTGGAACCTTTAACTCCTAGTGAATGGGAAAAACTGAACCCGAGTCCAGCCACGGGTTAGGCGGGAGATCAGATCTCTTGCACTAGATCCTTGGTTTTCATGGAAACTGTTTGGAGAGATGGTTGGGGAAGGCTGTGGTTTGCAAGACCCTTTACTCCTGTAAGAGCTGAAATTTCCTTTCACCCTCTTCATTCCCCTCCACTGGCTATAGGCAGACTTGGCACCGCTCTGATATCTGCAACATACGCTCTTGGACTTAACCCAAAGGGAGCCTGTGATTTTTGGAGCAGAGGCTGGAAACTCAGGTAGATCCAGCTTCTCTCACACTAGTGATGCCTTGCAAAAAAGAAGTGGTAATAGATCAGAGGAAGAAATAATACAGGCCTGATTTGCCTTGGAAAGGCATGAGGAGGAACCATAGAGCTACTTTGGTTATGTTCACGTCCTAAATTATGCTGACTACAATGCTGGATTTGTTGTCAGACCCTGGATGTGGAGATCCATTCATGTGCTTTAGGAAATTGAGTTTCTAGATTTTTGTCATGTCAGTTATGACTTTTGAAAATACCTGCAACTTGCAGAACAGATCACAAGGGCAGAATAGGAGGCACCTTATCAGAATATTGGGACAGTCTTTCAGAGAGGTACCTGGAACTGGTTTGTCACCTTTTTCGCGACCTTCTGGTTGACTCTCTTTAGGGTTGTTTCTTGTAGTAAATTAAAGGGACTCTCCATTGATTTGACCCAAAAGTTAGGCTTTAAAAAAAACAAAACAAAACCCTAGAAATGTTTCTGGGACCTTTTAAAAACTCTGTTGCTTGGAGTTGGGCTTTTAAAGTAAAATTTCCCCTGCAGGGGGTTGCGATTAAAGCAGGGAGTGAAATGGCTAGTTTATTTTTACTATCACAACACGTTTGAAAGAATAAATGCCAACTAGACTTTCAAAATCTCTCCATTTCAAGTACCGTTAGTATTGGACTAATTGGACCCCAACCTCCAAGTCAGATTTGTTTGGGGTTTTTTTGTTTGTTTGTTTACACCTATTGTTACAGTAACTCCTAGGATACTGGAACTGAACAGTTATTTGAAACATTCCTTTTTTGGTTGGTTTGTTCGTTTGGCAGCACTTTGCATATAGCCAGTTTCATCCTTTTCCCCTGTGAAATCAGTTAGTCGGTTTCCCCTCTTTGCCTGGGTGTCTCTGTCCTTTGCTGTTGTGTGAAAGGTTTTAAATAGGAAAATGTGACTATGACTACAGAGATTGACTGGTGGTGGTTGGGGGGGGGGGGGAATTGTTCAGGGACAGCTGGAGCACCCAAAACTACTCCTAACTCTGAGTACCAAGTGCAGCAGGCCCTGACCTTGGGGTTCCTAAGTACGACCATATTGCTACTAAATCTCCTTCACAACTGACTAGATTTCATTTCAGTTGCATCCCTTTAAAATAGCTTTACATATTTTAACCTGCTAGCGCCCCTTTAAGATCTTGATGCACAGCAGCAAGAGAATCCGGCAATGAAGTTCTGTGTACAGAGCCAGCACCAGCCTCAAAACAAAGCCAGGCAAAACACAAGAGAACAGGCTGAGCCCAGGGCAGAGCCTCGGTGAATTTCACCTGAAGGCCGGTGAAGGGGGAGAGCCTTGCACAGCCACACCTTAAGCCCTGGAGCTTTTTAAAGCCAATGTTGGGAAGAGGCTGTGCCAGGAGCTTGCTGAGAGAATCCTGGGTGCTGCAAAGGGAGGAGCTGACTGCAGAGATTCAGATCCCGGTGCCTTTGGGAGGTGGGTGGAGGAGGGGTAGATTGGTTTCAGCCTGTTCTGAGGCTGGATGGCGGGTAAATCCCAAGATCTTCCAATGTGGTCCGCGACTTTGGGATGTCCAAACTGAGAGGCTTTAAATTTCTGTGGCATGGACATGGGTCCCCCTCCCGCTGAGGGAGGCCGTGCAGTTGCAGAAAAGTTGGGCTTTACTGGTAGCATCCGTCAGAAGACGGCAGCCTCCTTCCGAGGCAGAGCAGTGGGGACGCTCTGCTGTCTCATTGGCGTGCTTTGCAGAGCTTAGAAAGTGGTATTGTAGGGGGCCGGTGTCTGGCAGGCTAGCAAAGGCCTAGTGTCAGGGTCATCAGGTGCCCAAGGCCAGCAGGGGATGGGGACGAGCAGCAGGGCAAGACGTGGTAGAGGAATCTAAGGGCGGGTTCCTTTGATACTGGAATATGACAGAGACCACGATCCTGAATGGGCCCCAGTGGGATGGTCTGAACGCCATTACAGCAGTGGCTCTCCTCCATCTCTGATGTCAGTGGCTTTACATCCCCTCGGTAGAGGTGCAGAGAGGCTGAGTAACTTTTCCAAGGCCAAACCAAGTTGGTGTCACCAGTGGAATTGGAGCCCAGGATACCCTGGGCCCGAGGCTTACAATCGGAGCACTCCAGCCCAGTGGACAGGGAAATGGAGTGGGAGTCACGCTTGAGGCATTCGTTGGGACCTTGGGCAAGGAACCAGTCTCTGTTGCCCTGACTATACCGTCAGTTGCGAACATCAGTTCAGCTCCACCATCATTGGGAGCCCTAGTGTACACCAGCCACAGTTGTGGCCACCGCATCGGAGACCTGCTCTGATCAGGGCTAGATATTGCGGTGGCTGCAGCAGCGTCAGTTCTACAGTAGGGCTGCTCAGGTGGCCATCGCTGGCGGCCTTCCCAACGTCATGGCAGGAGAAAAGTCGCAGCAAGAGGGCTGGTGTCGTCCTTCCTTGAGACTGAAATGGCTTAATCCAGGTAGTTCCCAGCTGACAATGATGGGTTCTGCCTTTCTCGCATGGTGTTGTACAGTCTGTCTGATGCTCTCTCCTTTCTCTCCCTGCAGATGTGCACACCTAGCAATACTCCAGCCACTCCTCCCAACTTCCCGGACGCGCTCGCTATGTTTTCTAAGCTGCGGACCTCAGAGAACCTACAGAGCAGCAACAGCCCCATCACATCTATGGCCTGCTCTCCACCGGGTAACTTCAGTCCCTTTTGGGCCTCCTCACCTCCCAACCACCAACCCGCCTGGATGCCACCGTCCTCTCCAACCAGCCACAACCTCCACCATCATCTCCACCATCAGCAGCCCATGTGGCCACCCGTGTCTCAGCAAGGAGGCTCCCAGCAGAAAGCTATGGCTGCAATGGATGGGCAGAGATAAGACTGGTTAACATTGAAGTGGCGGGGGAGGGAGGCTGGGGGTGGACGGGGGGGAGAACAGAGAAGAGGTGCAGGAGATCAGGGCGGTAGGGGAGGGGGTTCCCGAAGATCGCACTGGAATATTTTATAATTCTTTTTGTAACTCTGCTGGGATGGTTGTCAGCCCGTGTGGTTTTTCCCTTCCGGAGAGTCAATAACTGGTCTTCTCTTTTTTAATATATAACTATATAATATATAAATATCTAATGTATATAAATCCAGAGAGAATGAGAGCAATGGAAAGAGACTGGCAGCCCGGTGGGCAATCGCAGGATGGTGACGACACCGCTTGGCTGAAGAGGACATTGCTGGACACTGAGCGCTTCCCTTGGGCAGAGGAGGGGGTGGCTCAGAAGCTGTTGTCATTGGCTTCGCTTCCCCCCTCCCCTGTTCTTTGGCGGCTGCTGCTGGGGTGCCCCTAGATGAGACGGGGTTGGCCGTCAGAAGGCTGTATGACTCGGACCTGTGGCTTGCCTGAAATCTGCTCTTACCAAGTGAGGGAGGAGGGGGAGATGCACCCACTGAAACGTGGCCACTGTTGGAAAGCGTCCCACACAGGGATGTAACGTGCTCCTTGAACCCAGAGCTCCCGTGCTGCAGGATCATGATTGGGGAAGGAAATGTATGGCTGCGCATTCAGCTTCCCTGCCGGAACAACTTGGGCCAGGAGGAGCATGGCACATTGCCAACACCTCTCCCCTCTCGGTAACACCTGGCTGTGTTTTGGCAGGCCCAGGGAACGGGCGTCAGAAGCTCCCAAAGGACAGTGTGACTCCAAGATACTAGGTAGACCAGTCCACTGTGGGTCAGCGAGAGGATTCGGGGGTGGAGCTGGGGGTCTGGATTTCCTGGACATCCTTGCTGGGCGTGGTAAAGCCCTCCTCCTTTGGCCTCTGTTGAAAATCATCCACGTCTGCGGCACGTGCCCCCGAAAACAAGCGAGCCTGGGATTCATGCTAATTAAATGTCACTGTGCCCAGGCCCCGGGATGCACCCTTTTGCCCCCTTCGCCCTGGGGAACAGTTGGTCTCCTTCACCATCCTGCGCTGGCCCTGTTCCTACACCAGACAATGCTCCGCATGGCGAGGCCGAGCGGGAAGGGCAGTTGTGCAAACTGTAAAGGACCATCCTCCCCCACCCAGCTCAGCGGCAGGGGCCAGGGGCTCCGTCCAGCCAGGGCAACAGGGAGGGGCTGCAGCTTTTGGGCTTTAGTTTCCAAATCAGAATCTTGCTTAAACAGGTTGAAGGTTTTTTATTAATTTAAAAATTAAAAAAAAACAAACACTTTTTTAACCTAACGGCTCCCTGCCTTTTCTCTGCGCTGCTGCTGGGTAGCTTAAAAACAAGCCAGTGCCCTGATAATGGTGAGCGCCACACCAGGGCCAGTGAGGGAGGCCAAGGGGCACCTCCCCCCACACCCCCCCCTTCCTGTGCACTCTGGTCTGGATTCTCACTCACACCAGTCTGGCAGGGTAAAGGGGCCTTGGGGTGGCTGAAAGTGTACGAATGCCTCTTTGTACTGCATTCCTCTGGCCAAGGGGTGTTAGGGTGGGTCTAGGCCCAGAATTTTGTACTGACTTAACTGTCTGATTTAAGAACATAGGACAGCCATACTGGATCAGACCAGTGGTGTATCTAGCCCACTATCCTGTCTTCTGACAGTGGCCAACACCAGGTGCTTCAGAGGGAATGGGCAGAACCGGCAATCAACGAGTGATTCGTCCCCTGTCGCCCATTCCCAGCTTCTGGCAAACAGAGGCTAGGGACACTTCAGAGCATGGTTTTGCATTTTCTACTAAATTGGTGCAACGCCTAATGTGGACACAGTTATAAAGGTGCCTAACACCGTTCTCCTAATCTACTGGCATACCAGCATCACGGTGCCTCATGCCAGAATATCAGCATTGTGCTGCTTTCACGAGACTGGTCTCAAACACATGGCTAAAATGCTGCATCAACAGGGCACAGACGAGTCCTTTGCCTGGCTGAGAATACTGCCCCTGCCCCGCTTGGTCTTCTTGATCTCACTTGAACTCCCAAGCCGCTATTCTGCCAGGGGTGACTAAGGATTTTCCTGAGCCTCTTCAAGGCAGGGCTTGAAAAGTTTGCCAGCTGCCTGCTAGCCAGAGGCAGGTATGAAAGGCAACGCCCTGGTGAAACAGACTGCCGGGAAAAGGGATGGGGCTGGGCTTCTTGCCAGGGGCCCATCTCAACCCTACAGAGAATCCCTCTTTTGTGTTCATCTCTGGCAAGTGGAAGTATGGAGACAGGTTAAGTCTACACCTCTTGGACTGATAGAAGTGGAAAAGCAACTCTTTCCCAGCCCTCTTCTCCCTTTGCCCGCAAAGCCTGGCTGCTGGGAAGGGGAGGGCTCCTCTTCCACTCCGCCGCTCCCTCAGTGTCCCCCTGCACTGACCTCCCCTGCCGTGGTGCTCAGCTTTCCCCAGCTCCATTTCAGATTCTTCTCCCTTTGCTTGCCATAGCATCAGTGAAGCTTAGCCCCTCTAGCTAGAACAGCAGCACCCAAGCTGCCTGCAGCCTCAGGAAGCCAGCACCATGTGCATTTTACTGAGGGAAGGTTCTTAGCAAACAGGAAGCTTAAATTCTGCAGAAGTGCTAGTTCAAGTGCTCACAGCCTACCCTGGAGCTTAGCTGAGGAGTTTCCTCGAGGCCTGTGGTGAAGGGGGGAGATGGGGGCTGGTCACTTGAGCAAAGTGCTACTCCAGGTATGGCTCAGAGGTGCTCCTTGACAGTGAGGAGCAGCTTGTGCTCAGTGTCTCTAGGAATGAGTCTTAACAGAGTCAACAAGTTAGAACTGGGCATCACTGGCTCCTATGCAGTGGGGCTCCAGCATCCCCACCTGAAACCTACGGCAGGTCAGTCTGTAAGATGGGCCTCAGGGCCCAGTCTGTTTCGATGAGACACTACACAGGTGGTGCATGCTGATGAGAAGGATGATGAAGGTTGATAATATGGAAGCCTTCTTGGTTTTTCCTGGGAAGGAGTCACCTGAGTTGGAGGGGCCGGTTTGGGGCCCTCAGTCAGCTCCCTGGAAAGGGTGGGTAATCTGGGCCACCAAGATCCTGGGCCATGGACAGAGGTTTTTCCACACAGCTGCTTCACCTTATGCCCTTCAGTAGAGGGGGGATATGGGCAGGGGGTGATGTATGGCTAGTGCTGCCCCACTTCCTCCCCTCCCCCAAGGAATCCTTCCCCTCCATGGTCTACCCCCAACCCCTGAGCAGGTCCATCACCCTGGTCAGCAGGCCACTGAGCTGAATTGTGAGAAAGCGCTGAGTGCAGACAGCTAGCTGCGCAACTGCGGGAAACATCCTACAACGTGTGTTTCCTGAAAGCTGCCAGGAGCGACTCGGGAACTGCTGGGAAATAACTCCATGGGAGGGTCAAGCCAGCTATTGTTTTCCGGGTGCTTGGCTTCTGAATTCCTACTCTTGCTCTTTAATTGGGCAAAATCTTGAAACTGAAAAGCTTTTCACGGGGGGCTTTAAAAACCAACAATCTGGGGGTAGGAAAGTTCCACTAAAATCCATAAGGGTGTAAATGGGATGCAAGCTCAAATTACAGTCAGACTTTTGCTTCTTTGGCCCTGGCTCTAAGTAAGTTCCTTGTTTCCTCCAGAGGCAGGATCTGAATTCAGAGATTTGTGCATTCCCTGCAATTAAGCCCCTTGCACCAGGCAACGGACCAGCCGAGCATGAAAAGTGTGCTAACATAATTCATCACTATGGCTGAAGTTCACCTCTTTGGAGAGGGCCAGCCCAAGGCCTATGGCCTGCCCAAATCAAACTTATTTGTCTTTCAGTAGCACCCAGAGGGCCCACCCCAGACTGGTGCCCAGCACAGTGGGGTCCGGTACACGTCTGTAGTGAGAGCTCATCCTGCCTCCTAGAATTTACTACAATCCATGCAAAAGGTCAAAGTAAATTACCAGCACGTTACAAAATTCTGTTCCTTTTTCCAAGGAGCCACTCCCACTTTCCCATACCAGTAACACACGCTAGGACGTCACTCACCACAAGAAGCCCCATGTTCATTGCCGCATTGTCTAGCTGAAAATCTAGATGCACAAACTCTACGTCCATTCTACAGCACCTGTATTGCAAGCACCTGCCAGCTCAGTCACGATCCTGTGCAAGTTCTTGCACCAATGCACTAGTTGGCATCAGAATACATTCACTGCCCTCTATGCCACCGTTGCCCCTCTGCATGCATGTCCCCTGGACTCTGTCCCCACTGAGTTCCCAGAGCAAATTGGGGCAACCACGACTCCCTTGGGGCACATTTGCATTGGGATAAAAAGCCATGTGTGTTGTCACCAATTCAGCTGGCACATGACCACGTGGGGCTAGAAACAGGGTTGGACTTGCAGTGTCTTTGAGGGGCTTTGGGGTGGGGGAGCCATAGGAGGCTGAAAATGAAGACGACAGATACGTTTTGGGAATAATGCTGAAGTTAGCCCTCCAGAATATCAGCCAGCACGTAACAGAGCAGTGAGGCAGCCAGTGCCCCAAACCACTGAGTGATTAAGCCCCGGTAGTCAGCGATCCCTTCATTGCTGTCATTAAATACGCTGTTCACTGCGTGGGTCTTGTTGGCTTGGCCTGCTGCCTGCCAGTTCAGCCCTGCTGCCTGCCAGTTCAGCCCTGCTATCCTGTGTCACCGGTGTCTGGTGTGTGTCCTGCAGGGGGGACTGTCAGTCTTTTGATACAGGTGAAAACTGCCTTGTTGCATCCACGCTTGCCCATTTCTGAATGCGCTAGAGCCGTCAATCCCCCTGCGCCAGAGGAGAACGTGTCCTAGGAGCTGCGCATGAGCCATTCCTGCTGGCATGAAGCACAAGACTGACTTGCAGTTTTGCAGTCTAATACTGGTGGAAGGTGCTGGATTGACAACCTAGGAAAATGAATTCCTTGATCCATGCAGAGCCAAATTTTTCAGGAGAGCCCTGCACCCAGGGTGCTGAGCTCCTTTGAAAAACTGGCTCCAGTTGTAGGTGCTCCATCCCGCTGACTATTCCAGCCATAATGTATCCACAGTTCAAGCCCCAGATTGCTGTACCAACATGCCCTGATCTGGGAGGGTCACCTCTAGGGTGGAGAGGGTTGTTCAGTGTCTATTCAAATCCTTGGCTCACTTGCTCAGACTGCCAGCTGGAGTTGTGGTTTCCTTGGCATGGATATAAGAACGGCCGTACTGGGTCCATCCAGCCCAGTATCTTGTCTCTAACAGTGGCCAGTGCCAGATGCTTCAGAGGAGATGAACAGAACAAGGCAACTTTGAGTGATCAGTCCCCTGTCATTCAGCCCCGGCATCTGGCAGTGGGAGGTTTAGGGACACCCAGAGCATGGGATTGCAGCCCTAATCACGTTGGCTAATAGCCATTGCTGGACCTATCCTCCACAAATTTACCTAATTCTTTTTTTTAATACTTTTGGCCTTCACAGCATCCCCTGGCAATGAGTTCCACAGGTTGACTCTGTGTTGTGTGAAGAAGTACTTATGTTTGTTTTAAATCTGCTGACTAGTGATTTCATTGGTTGACTCCTAGCTCTTGTGTTGTGTGAAGGGGTAAATACCTATTCACTTTCTCTGTACCATTCATGATTGCTAGACCTCTGTCATATCCCCCCTGCCCCCCCCCATCATCTCTTTTCTAAACTGAACAAGCTTTTTAATCTCCTTGTATGGAAGTTGTTCCATACCCGTAATCACTCTTGCTGCCCTTTTCCAATTTTATATATCTTTTTTGAAATGGGGAAACCACACAGTATTCAAGGTGTGGGTGTACCATGGATTTAGAAAGTAGCATTTTGATGTTTTCTGTTTTATTATCTATCCCTTTACGAATTTGTTCCTAATATTCTGTTAGATTTTTTGACTGCACACGGAGCAGATGTTTTCAAAGGACTATCCACAATGACGCCAAGATCTCTTTCTTGAGTGGGAACAGCTATTTTAAACCCCCTCATTTTGTATGTATAGTTGGGGTTATATTTTTCTAGTGTGCATTATTTTGTATTTACCAACAGAATTTCATCTGCCATTTTGTTACCCAGTCACCCAGTTCTGTGAGATCCCTTTGTAACTCTTCGCAGTCAGCTTTGAACTTAACTATCTTGAGTAATTTTGTATCTGCAAATTTTGCAACCTTACTGTTCATCTCTTTTTCCAGATCATTTATGAATACACCAAACAGAGCTGGTCTCACTACAGATCCTTGGGGGACCCTTCTAATTACCTCTCTCCACTGTGAAAACTGACCATTTATTCTTACCCTTTGTTTCCTATCTTTTAACTAGTTACTGATCCATGAGAGGATCTTCCCTCTTATCCCATGACTGCCTACTTTGCTTAAGTGCCTTTGGTGAGGGACCTTGTTAAAGGCTTTCTGAAAGTCACAGTACACTGTATCCATTGGATCCCCCTTGTCCACATGCTTGTTGACCCTCTCAAAGAATTCTAATAGACTGGTGAGGCACGATTTCCCTTTACAAAAGCCATGTTAACTCTTCCCCAGCATATCGTGTTTATCTATGTGTCTGATCATTGTGTTCTTTACTATAGTTTCAATCAATTGGCCTGCTACTGAAGTTAGGCTTACTGGGCTGTAATTGCCAGGATCACCTCTGGAGCCTTGTTTAAAAACAGCCATTACATTAGCTACCCTCCAGTCATCTGGTACAGAGGCTGATTTAAGCAATATCTGCTTATTAGTAACTGGATAGAAACCACCAAATTCATCTCACATGATGGTAAAAATTATTGACCCAGATTTGGATTTGATCCTGCAACAAGTAAAAAACGTGACATCCTCTATTATCAAGAGCCCAGCCAAACTGATCATTTCACTAGTGAACATTCCAAGCACAGGGCACAGGTTTCACAGACACAAAGAGACGACATCAATGTGTAATTTCATGCTGACAACTCGCACCATCACTCGCTATAGTGGAGAGATGATGACACATTTGGCTTTTCTCTGAAAAGAGAGATAGTAAAACAATACAAAAAAGCCACCTTAACTCATCAGCTCATCCCCCCTGGGTGTATCAGAATACCAGCTGCTGACTCAAGTGACTACTATACTGTGAGGTTTTTTACTAGTTTCTGCTTCTGCTGGGGGTGCGGAGCCAGCACAGCTGAGAATGCAAGATGGATTCCCTTCCTTCTGGGGCATCATCAACAGATGTGTATTAAATTTCAATCAGTTACTTCTGTGCAAGGACATTGATGGCAACGGAGCAGGGCAGGTGTCCAAAGACAAGGGGACTGCACACGTGTCACTGAGGGCCTAATTTAGCCTGGATAACCTCTCACAGGCGGGGACATCTGAGAAGCAAAGAGCCCAGCTTGACTCTCAGATCCCAGGCTGAGTTAGCCGGGCTGGTAGTTACAACTAGGGTGACCAGATAGCAAGTGTGAAAAATTGGGACGGGGTGGGGGGTAATAGGAGCCTATCTAAGAAAAAGCCCCAAATATCAGGACTGTCCCTATAAAATCGGGACATCTGGTCACCCTAGTTACAACCCCCATCTCTTTTTACATGCGCACTGAGCGTTTTTGCTGGGAGTCCATGAGATGCGCCAAACACAGAACCTCACGCTGCTGTTCTTACAGAGCTTTCCTACACCGTACAGGGTGATTTACAGAGCATGAAAAAAATCCTGCCCCAAACAGTTTATGGTCCATAGATTCGTGCACGTGACAAAATGTTCGATGCCAAGGCAGCTTGCTGGTCTGGTCTGTGTGGTTAGAACCATGTGACAATTCAGTAAAGACCAGGGCTGTAGCATGATTCCATAACATTGGCCTATCTGCAGAGGCAATCACTCTGCTTGCAAGTTATCTCTCTCCCCTGCAGCCCTTTGCTTGTCTTGTCTATTTACATTACAAGCACTTCAGGGCGGTGACTCTCCGTTAGTTCGTACAGCACCTAGCGCAATGGAGCTCTGATCTTGGTTGGTGTGCCTCGGTGCTATTGTGATACAAATAACGCCACCAAAACAGACAATCTTGTGCCCTGACTCCAACAAGATAAAACCCAGGACAGCAGTACAGGTGAGGGAGGTGGAGCCTAATGAAGGAAGAGAGGGCGCTGGGTGGCTAAGATGTGGTGAGACTGTTCCTGGAGTGGGAGATACACTGGAGTTTGTGGGGGGAGGGTTTCCTTCTCCAATAATTCTGCATTGTGAGACGCTGCAGTGAGCTGGTGAAACTGAACTCTACAGCCCCGTAATAGGTCAGAGCAAGGGAGGGGACGTGAGGAGGGCTCTGCAGTGAAAGCTTTTGCTGGCCTCACTGCAGGGGGCCTCACGGTGCTGGGTGAGTGTTCGTCTGGCAGGGGTCGCTGGGTTCCACTTCCGCTTCCACCCTCCAGCAGTGCTCAGGTCTGGAAGGCAGCGTGGCGAATGGGCCAGTTCAGAGAGCTGCTCTCGCACTGTGTACTAAAACCCTTTCAATGCCCTCTCTGTTCAGGCAGCGAGAGGGGCTGCCGGCACTGGAAACTGAAGTTCTCTGTTCATTCACAAGCCTGGGATACCGGACAACACATTAACCTTTGCAAGTCTCCTCTCCGTGCTCTTCCCAGCACAGCTTTTCACGGCTGCAGTGCCTAAGAATAGGGTTGCCCTACTCTTCCCATTGTAAGACTTTGTTTTCAGTTGCTCATAACTTTGCCAGCCTGTAACCGTTCCATGCTGGGTGTCTGCCTCAGGCTGAGAATTTCGGGAAAATTTCAGCCCAAATGGTCCAGCCACTTCCAAAAAACAGCATAGAGAAAAAATGCATGGTTTTGTTCACGTTAAAAAATTCTGGGGACCTTTCCTTTGAGAATCTCTAGGCCCCCCTTTAGAGCAGGGACTTGAAACTTGTCCCTTTGCATTAGGGATGTGCCTTGTGCTATCCCCGTGAAAATCCACCTCCAGTGGGACAACTCTTTGCTCGAGCTTTGCAGCTAAAAACTCTGAAGATTCTGTCTGCACTGAGCATGCTCCAGCCACAGGCAGAGTCTGACCATCTGTCTGCAATTGCAGCCCCTGGCTGCTGCAGGCTGTATTAGGTCCAGGCACCTGGACCGAGAACAGGGAGCCTTTCATGTGACCTCAAAGGAAGTGAAGTGAGCTGTAGCTCATGAAAGCTTATGCTCTAATAAATTGGTTAGTCTCTAAGGTGCCACAAGTACTCCTTTTCTTTTTATGGATACAGACTAACATGGCTGCTACTCTGAAACCTGAATGTGGTAGGTGGCCTCTGGCCCCGCAGGGGAGATAGGCGTTCCCCTGCCTTTCTTCCCCCAGGGCCTGGAGCATGCTGGGGCTTAGGCGGGAAATAGGTGTCCAGGCTCTTAGTAGCCCATGTGCCCGGAGGTGGAAATTTAGGTCCCCAGAGAACTTTTACAGAAAACTTTAGGCACTCAGTGAATACAGGTGTCTACAGGGAAAGATACGTTTCACTACCCGCCAGCTGTGTTAATCAGGCTCCTAAGGGAAGTGGTGGAGGCCTCCTTGCTTGGGATTCCTAGCGCTAGTCTGGCCGAAGCACTCGGAGATTAATACAGGGCCAAGCCTGCACTGGAAGGGAGACAGGCTGAGTGACCCAGGAGGTCTTTTCTCATCGCTAATTGCTGGGATTATAAACACAGCTCTAAACGAGCCCATGGATGGAAAATGATGCAATACAAACAGCTGCTTTAAATACTAACAGGAAAAGGAACTAGACTGCCCAGCGGGAACCAAAAGAGATCCAAAGTCAGAGAGAAACTGATATGAAGAGCACATCTCTGTGCAGTCCTCTGGCTTGCACAGAAAAGGCCTTTAACAGCCCTGCAAAGCCCAGAGGGGAACCTGTGTCATCTGAAAGACTCCCCAGGAGGATGTTCCACATCTGCACAGATAAAGGGGAAAAGCCAGGAGAAAACAATGTCAATTTGCTCACTTACCAGCGAGAAAGGCCGGGGTTTCAACCTGGAGCACTCAGCAGCCAGAGGACTACCATAGGGCTGCAGCTGGTTCACCAGCCCAGATTTAAAGGGCCAGGCACGAGGAGAGCATGCTGGGAAAGGCTCCTGGAAGATGATAGCCAGTGGTAGGGAGTTCTGTGACTGGCTAGGTAGTGAGGAAGAAGAGAATTTATGGGATTAGCTTTTCAAATGGTCAATGCCTATAACTGGGGCTCGGTTTTCCAAAGGTATTCAGCTCCTGTTCTGGCCCTTAACTAAGGGCTGGGTTTTGCAAAGTGCTCTGTTTCCATTGGGCCTCTCATGGACAGAGTTCAGAAGGTCTCAGCACCCTGGCAGGTACCGTGGGGTGTCCGTGGGCAATGAACTCTGTGGGCAAGGGGGTTGATTTCTTCTCTTTGAGGATCTGGGATCTTGGTGAAAGGTAGCTGCATGTGCTAGGTCTAGGAGCTAATCCCATCTGCCTTTGTGTAAGGTTTATCACCCTTTCATCACACGCCCACACAGTGAACTACCTGCTACTGCTGCAGCTCTGCCTACTTGATGCTGAAGGGCTGAGACAGTTCTGGCAGGATTTGAGCCTGTGGTTCCAGAAAGTCTAGGGATCTCACACCCAAGATGGCTAAACTGCAGGAATCAGTATCAGGAGATTAAGGCTATATCTACACCGTGATTAAAAAAACTGGCAGCACTGAGTCTCAGAGCCTGGCTCAGCTAACTCAAGGTCATGGGGCTCGGGCTGCAGGGCTAAAACTAGTACTGCAGATATTCAGGCTCTAGCTGGAGCCCTGGCTAGATCCTCCATGATCACAGAGCCCAGAGGGTCTGTGCAAAGAAAAGTGCACGGAGATCTCAGGACAGAAAGTGCCACAAACGCTCAGCGAGCAAGACCACAACTAGCATCCTTTGGGAGAGTGTCTCCATAGAGCCCTATGCCCAGCACATGTTCCTGCTCCCACTGAACCCAAGGGGACACCTCCGGCTGATTTCAGGAGGCTCAGGACTAGATCCAGGACACACCTCCCTCTCTGGTACTTCTGGAGGGATGTGGGGTGGCTCTAAGATGAAAATCATCCCCGCTCTTCTGGGGATTAGAAATGAGCACTTAGGCACTTCTGTTTTCTAGATCGTTTTTGTGCGGCTCGGCCTGTTCTGAGATGATACCCTGGGGTTCGTTCCTGCCCCTGTTCACATGGCTCAGCAGCCCCTTCCCAAGGCTGTTCCCCTTCTCTTGGCTTCCTGTAGCTTTGGCAGCCCCTGACCCAGTCCCTTGAAGATGTGCTTGACCCCAGGCACTCCAGAGAGGGAGAGAGGTGAGTCACTGACAGAGCGCTGAAAAACTGTCCCTCCATGCTCAGAGCTCAGCTGACCTCTCTGTCCTGTTCCTATTGCGGGGCTGGAGGGGAACTGGGATCGCAGCACACAGGCTAGGGAATACAGGGCACTTAGTCCCTTGGAGAGTCCTCTTCTCTACTCCCCAGCAAGAGTGCCCCACATCATGATCCCCCTGCCTCCCATCTTGGGAACAGCTCCTGTCTCATGGCCCTTAAAAGGAAGGTAGATAAATGGGATTATTAATTTGTACAGTGGTAGTGTCGGGGGGTGGGGGGTGTCCACACGGCAGTGTAAACCCAGGGCTTGAACTCAGGCTCAAGCCTAACCCCACCTTGTGTCTACACAGATGTGGCAGGTCTGAGCCTGAGTCAAGCTGGGATCCAGGGTTGAAGCCCTGTTGCTTTTTAGTGTAGACACAGCCCACTGGACTCATGTTCTGGGAGCTGGCCAAAAGTATCCCACGGGCCAACAAGACAAGCATTTCTGAATGAACAGGGGGGAAATACAAAAGTGGATGAGCTTACAAAGGAAGGTGAGAGAGCTGAGGAGAGAGGACAGGGATGGCCAGAGCAAGGGTGTGAAAGAGAAAAACCTGGACAGGGAGGTATAAAAAGACAGGAGATGGGGCTAAAGAACAGGTTGGGTGGGGAGAGCTTACTTTGCTGGTGAGTGTGTTTGGGCAGGGAGGGAGAGCGAGAGAGACTGGGAGTCCGGATCCCAGGGTTCCACGCCCAAGTATGTTGCTGTGTCCCTGAGCTGGTCCTTAACCCCAGCCACAGGCATTGACTTTCCAATGTGCCGGGGGTGCTGGACCCCCAGCTCTGCCCCAGGCCCTGCCCCCACCGCACCCCTTCCTCCAAGTCCCCTACCCTGCCTCTTCCCACCCATTTGGCCTCCTCCCCCGAGCGTGCCACATCCTCATTACTCCCCCCTCCCCCTCCCAGAGCCTCCTGCATGCCGCAAAACAGCTGATCGTGGCGGGCAGGAGGCATGGGGAGGGAGGGGGAGGCGCTGGTCATCGGGGGGCCCACCAGCAGGTGGGAGGTGCTGGGGAAGGGAAGGATGGGAGAAATAGGGGGGGCTGCTGGTGGGTGCTCAGCACCCACCATTTTTCCCCTGTGAGTGGTCCAGCCCTGGGGCACTCACGGAGTCGGCACCTATGACCCTAGCTGTGAGGTGGTAGGGTGGAGGTGAGTGATATTAACCTGGCTCACTGGGGTGCTGCGAGGGTTAACTCTAATGTTTGCTAATAACCTAGAGGAACCATGGTACCAACAATCCACAGCTGCAGCCGAAGCCTTGGGAGCTGACAAGCCTCAGCTTGGGAACTGACCCTCCCTGGGATTTGCAGGCTTGACCCAGCCTCTCATTCCCCATTAGCTAAACTGGGCTCCATGCATTTTACTCCACGAGGGTCTCTTGAGACCGGGCTCGTGCGGGTCCACTGGCTCCTGAGGCCCTTTCCCTAAGGCAGGGCTTTGCCCAAATATCTCCTCCCCACCTTTAAGGCACTTCATTTCAGTGGTGCTGTGGGACAGCCCGTGGGGAATCAGTGCGACTGGTCGCAATGTGGCCAGCAAAAGGGCCTTTCAGCATATCCGGGGGCAGGAGCAGGAGCAGGAGCTGCCCCCCGCGTCACACATTAGAGGAGATGGAGAAACCGACCCTCCTCCTGCTGGGTTTCTGAGAACAAAACTCAGCGGATGGTGCTCTTCCTTGGCGTGCTCGGGGTTCCTGTCACCATCGCTCCCCACCCACTCTTCCCCACATGGTGCCTGCAGCAGCCACCATGCAGCCTGCCCAGGAGAGAAGAAAATGAAACCTCCCTGGGTTGGCCCCTTTCAGCACAGAAACCTGAGAGCCACCAGCTTCAGTCATTCAACTGTGGCTTCCCACCACTGGGCCATGGGCCTCACGGAGACTTGCTTCCCAGCTCCTAGAAGACCCTGTCCTCTGCCCAGTCGCTTCCTTGTTCACAGGCACGTCTCACCGGCGCTCACAGGAGATGGCTTCCCACAGCAGCCCAGCACCACACGCTGGTTTCCACTCTAGCAATGCCTTCTGGGCCATGAAGGAGCAGCCCGGATGGGCTGAAAGCAGCCTCCAAAGGGAGACTGATCCTGGGCCAGAAGGATGGTAGCCATGCGAGGGGGACTGAGGTTGGGTGAACACTAGGGCAAAGAGCAGCCCACGTGGCTGGGATCTGAGGGCAGCATGTTAATGAGTACTGGTGTACGGCGTTATCAGGAGTGGGGCTCTGAGGGGGGAGGCTGGGTGTATCGGTGACAATGGACCCCTTAGGAGCGAGCACAGAAGCGGCTTAGGGTGGGTTTGTGGGAGATGCAGCAGAAGCTGGAAGGAGTGCTTTGCATTTTGAAGAGGTGTTGTCGGCTGGTCCCTGTGCACGTATACAACATTGGGTGGTTCCGGGCTACAGCGTGGGTGTGGAGGCCACGTGTGACTGTGTAAGCGAGAGAATGCGTTAGCGTGAGTGTGTGGGTGAGAGAGAGAGAGCACAAGTGGGAGGCTGGGAGCAGGAATGTGTATGTTTGACTCTGAGCGTTTGTGTGTGTGTGTGTTTAAGGCTCATCTGCATGGGAAAGCTGCACCAATATACCTGAAGGTGTGAATTTACACAAACAGATTGTTAGCAGTGAACACCCTTATTTCCATACCAGCTTGGACTAGTTCAATTAAACCGGGTCCCGATCCACTGAAGCTAAACTGAAAATCAACCTCTCCTGTACTGCAATCAGAATGCCCTTTGCACCGGTTTAACAATCCATTTACATTATACGGGTGCAACTGTCCCATGTAAACAAGCCCTAAGTCCTGGCTGGGTCGCCATGAGAACAATTTGTCAGCATTCCTCTGCACCTGAGCAGCTGCCCCCAGGCTACATGGCAAGCTGCACAGGTGCCAAAAACCAGTCCCCTTGTGTCGAAGCATTAGCTCACCCGCATGGGCTGTGCAGGGGCGTGTGGGAGTGGGGGTGACCGTGTGTGATTGTTTATGCTGTAATGCAGCAGGCCAGCCTCCTGGCACAGGGCCAACCCCATTTCTGTGCAGCCCAGCCCCTGCTGCAGCCGTCACTCCCTGGCTGTTTCTGTTCCGCGCGCTGTGATAATCTTGGATTTCGGAGAAAGAGGAAGTTGAGATGACTGTGACCTTTTAGCATTTGGCAGGGAGGGGAAAGCGAGGCCAGCAGGTGCTTTGCCTTTGGCAGAAGGACAAGCAACCCCTAGGGACTGCAGCCATGAGCTTCACATACAGCTGGGGCATAAGGGGATATCCCTGGGGGGCTGTCCCTTTTCCCCCACCCACTCTGTTGTACTCACTTAGCACTTGCTGGTTATTCCCACCCCCGTTTGAGACTCTGGGGAGCTGCCAGAGCAAGCCCTACCTCTTCACACCACCCACTCGTGCCTGGCCTGGAGCCTGTGAAAGTTTTGCTGGGCAGGTGACAGGGGGGTTTTACTGCAGCCCCAGCTGCCCTGGCTTTAGAAGACTTCCATGAAATAGAATCACGCTCTCCCATGCAGCTCTCCCCCCACCCCAGGACCCCCTGGCATTCTGCTGCCTGCCAGCTGATGGTAGGAATTAGCAAAGGAGCCAGTTTTTCAAAACAGCACAGTCCCCAGCAGCATCCATGATGTTTTTGGTCTGCCACGATCTTCTGGGTGCTGAGCACTTGAAAATCTGGCAGCTTCCTTTAGGAGCTGAGCTCTTTGGCAAACCTAGTCAGTGCGGGAGGAAGCTTTCAGGAGCTTCTCAATCTCCCATGGTAAAGGAGAGGCCTCCCTGCATGTTGCTGGAGTCTCCCTCTCTTTGGGTGCTATAAAATCATCTCTTCCCACAGCTGACTCAGTTCTGGGGCTCATGATGTTCCCAGGCCTCCTCTCCACGGTTCTACCCGGCTTCCTTAGCCCAATGAGCCCAAGCGAAGGCTGTACACTCTGGGCCTGTTCTTACTTACACTTAAGGCCCTGGTGCAATGAGAATCAGGCCCTAACTGTTTCCAGCATTGGGAAGCCGAGCACTAGGAGAACTGCTTGGGGGATTAGGGGTTTTACTACAAAACCTTTCAACCAAAACGGGGGGGAGGGGGGGATGTCCTTTCCAACACAATGTCCATGAAAAGTTTTTCAACAAAAAATCCCCATATTTCCATCCCAACTTTCTTTGCAAAACTCATTTTCAACAAGCCCCCCCCCCCCCACACACACACACACTTTTGACGAACATTTGCTTAAAAGTTTGCGAGCAGCTGAAACCGGCAGATTCTGCCTGGTGTAAGGGGTGTGGCAGCCTGGGGTCTGGTTCTGAGAAACCAAATGACTGACTCCGCCGAGTGCACCCGCATTATTTGCACTGCAGCAGCATCTAGGAGGCCTAGTCGAGGATCAGGGCTCACAGTGCTAGGCGCTGTATAAACCCATAACCAAACGCTGGTCCCTGCCCCAAAGCCCTTACAATCCAAGTATAGGACAAGAGACAACAGATGGATACAGACAGATTGGGGCGCACAAGTGACCAATGAGACTGAATTGGTCAGCATGATGGGACGTGATAACAGTCCCACTAGCAGTCTAACTGCCATCTAGTTTTTTGGCAGGTTCCAAGGCAAAGGAAAGTTTGAAGGAGGGATTTGCAGGAGGATCATGAGGAAGCTTTGCAGAGGTTTATGGGGAAAAGCACAAAGGTGCGTGTTTGAAAATTAAACAAGTGGGGATGGAGGCAGACATCCTGGGCCAGTCGGACTTGGGAGTCATCTCGATGGGTGAATGGGAGATGAGAGGTAGGGTGGGGACAGGCTGAAAGGCCTTGGAAAGTGAAAACAAGCAGCTTAGGTGTGATGTGAGAGAGACGGGGGAGCCGTTGGAGGGATTCAAAGAGAAGCCAAGGGATGAATGGCCTGGAAGCTGAGCTATCCCTGCACACCTAAAGAGTCAGCCCTGGGCAATGCTAAGGGTGGGTGTGTAGGCATCACGTGATGGACGGCAGATGCCCCTGGTGGAGCTCTGCGCTGTGGCTGAATGATCTCAGTCCGCCCACATTGTCACTTTCTCCCCAGAGGTTGGTTCACTTCACAGCTCCCCAGGCTTCTAAAGTTCCCAGCAGCTCTGTGCTCGCTGTGGTGGGCTGGGCTGGGCAGCCTGGGGTGAGTAACCCTGTCAGTATCCGCTCGGTGCTTCCCGCTGGGCTCAGGCAGGACCAGCTCCATTCCCGAGCGCTGTAGAGATGGAGCTATGCCCCCATGTCAGCCTCAGCAGCCTGAGCCCTTCTGCACTCTTTTCCCCAGCCCAGCAAAATCCCCTGGCACTTACACACACATCCCACTGTACACGCACAGGCTAACCCCTGCTCCCCCGTACCCAGGGTCTCCACCCCCATCCTCTCACACTACCCCTGCTTGCCCCCCATACTCACCCAAACACCCGCAGCCATATACACTACAGGGGCACGGACCACTCTGAAGTGGGAAAGGGGCCTAGGAGTTAAAAAACACTAGCTCTTGAATAGTCCCTTAGCGAGTAGCTTTGGCCCACGCCTAAATGTGTCCAGCAGGAGAGTGGGGTGGGAGGAGGTATTGTTTCATGGTGTCTGTGTATATAATGTCTTCTGCAGTTTCCACAGTATGCATCCGATGAAGT
The DNA here is from genome assembly GCF_965152275.1 of Natator depressus. NCBI lineage: Eukaryota > Metazoa > Chordata > Testudines > Cheloniidae > Natator > Natator depressus. Next base: position 16,184,688 of record NC_134247.1, read on the forward strand.
GAGCTGTAGCTCACGAAAGCTCATGCTCAAATAAATTGGTTAGTCTCTAAGGTGCCACAAGTCCTCCTTTTCTTTTTGCGAATACAGACTAACACAGCTGTTACTCTGCAACTTTTACTCAAGTGAGCTAAACGAGCTTCTCTTCCAATCTTGGGGTTTCATTGATGAATGCAGTCCCTGCAGGGTGAGGGGGGCTGAAGCCCCCCAAGTGCGCAGTGGTCTATGCCCATGCTCACCTCTGCTCATTCACACTCACAACATCCATACACCCTACTCCATGACATGCCCCTGAATACCCGACATCTACCCCACTGGCATGACACCCCCCACTCCTTACTTTCCCACGCACCCCCCGCCTACGTACCCAAACACACACACCCATCGCTGGAAGCTTTGTCGTGGGAGGACGAGGAGCCCTATTGCCAGTCAACAAATTGTTCCTGTAAACGGCCTGCACTAAGCTCCTCTTATCACCTTTCAACCAGCAGCGAGTCAGCACCTTGGGGCTGGGAACAGACTCTGTCTAATGCGGTTCTGCAGCAGCAGTGGGAGAGGATTCAGAGTAGCAGCCCTGTTAGTCTGTATCCGCAAAAAGAAAAGGAGTACTTGTGGCACCTTAGAGACTAACCAATTTATTTGAGCATAAGCTTTTGTGAGATACAGCTCACTTCATCGGATGCATACTGTGGAAAATACAGTGGGGAGATTTATATACGTAGAGAACATGAAACAATGGGTGTTACCATACACACTGTAACCAGAGTGATCACTTAAGGTGAGCTATTACCAGTAGGAGAGCGGGGGGGGGGGGGGGGGGGGGGAGACACGGGACCTTTTGTAGTAATAATCAAGGTGGGCCACTTCCAGCAGTTGACAAGAAAGTCTGAGGAGCCTGTCTTAAGCCTTGGTGCTGCAAGGATCGCACTCAGAACTCCTCTGGGTTGGCCAGGATTAGCACAGTGCGAGACAGGGTGGGGAGCAACCAGAGTCCTGCTCGGAGCTGGTTTTCCTCCGATCCCTTCTCCTGATGTCAATCCCATGGAGACACAGACTGTGGAACAATTGGACTGGACCAGGCTCAGTAGATTGCTGTAGGAGCCCCAGCGAAGGATCAGGGCTAGCTGTAGAGCCAAGTAACAGGCAGTCCCCGCCCACAGAGTTCACAATGAGGTGGAGGGGGAAGATGTCAGAGGGAGTGGGTCTACCTGAGCCTCTTGACCTATTGTTGTTATCCCTAAATGTTGGAGGAGGTTGGCACTACATTCCACTAAACTTTGCACCTTAGGCCCTTCTAGGATGTGCATATCTCGATGCATTTATCTCTCTCTCTCACACACACCCCCCCATACCCCAGCCCACCACTGAAATGCAGCCACCTCTAGGGTGGAAGGCAGCTGCAGGTTCATGGTGGTTCAGAGCAAAAAGTACCAAGAATCCTATTTCTGTTTGCTGAAGCTGCCGGGGGGGGGGGGGGAATTTAGGGTGATAGAATGTAATCACCCCAATTTCCATTTGACCAGGATACTGGGGTTATCAGCCCTCTTCTTAGGGAAAGCAGAATGGGTCCCAGATGGGCCAAGCTGGGTTTGATGTCCCATCTGCAGACAGCATGTTGCAGCCATTGAAGAGGGGAAGCATTTTGCCACTGCCTATCTCCATTCTGGTGCTGAGTCTTCACCTAAAGAGGGTGGCAAAAGCCACATCCCCCCATTGTGTTACTCATCGTGCCAGTGGTTGCCCTGTGGATGCCTTTCCAATGGTAACAGGGTGTTCCCAGCCTGAGTGTTGCAATAGCCTCAGCACACTCCAGAGCTCTTTTGAAATGAAGCAGGGAGGCGTTGGTTGGCAATTTGCGGCAAAGGGAGCTTGGAAAGGCAAATGAGGGTGAGAGGGAGGATATGCAAAAGCGATAGCAACAGCAAGGGAAACAAGAAATCCAACCTCATGCCCTCCCCAGAACAGAGTAGGGGGTTAGTTTCTTTTTCTAAAGACAGGAAACCATGTTGCAACAAGGCTGCTGACTCTTTGGGCTGATAGTTACTATTGCATTAGCTGCCACAACCCAGGATTCTTGGTTAGAAGCAAAGAAAGATAAGCCCCATCTTCCGTTCCAACCTAGCAAAGCTTTGGCTTTCAGCTGTGCGTGTGGGGGGTGGGGGGGGTAGGGGGGAAGGGAAGCAGCATGGGCTGTTTTGTGAGAGGCAAAGCCGAAAGAAAGGGTTGACAGATCAGAACTGCACCAGCCTTTAGGATAAGTGATAAACTTCAGAACAATTCATCTTCTCAGGGAGAAGCTACCAAAAGTTTACAGTTTCTGTAAAACAGATTCTCTTCCTCCCCCGCATGCTGCAAAGTAGGGCCCAACAACTCCCCCAAAAACTCAGCTGAAACCCTCATCTTTTGCCTGGATTCGGGCTGAAACAGCGTGAAACGAGCTGTGTTCTAGACCTATTGCCCGGCAGCTCCCAATAGCCAACCACGTGCTCAGTAACTTCCAGCAGTTCAGATAGCATTAGCAAAGCTGCGAGGACAGGCAGCGATCGTCTCCTGCTGTTTCAGCACCTCCTACTGGAAATTACACACGTGCAGGCTGCAGCCTGGGTTCCTGAAGCAGTTGATTTCCATTGATGCTTCCGGTGGAGGAGTTTTACCACTGTACGTAGCACACAGAGTTGAGATGCGGTACATTTATTTCAAGTTGACGGCATTTTCTTTCTGGGGGGCAGTGCCCCACCAGCAGAAGCACCAAGGCCTGGCCTCACTGAGCACTCTGCCCAGTTTAACTAGCTTTAGGACACTCCAGTGAAGGTTTGTGGGTATCTGGTCCCAGCTTTGGCTCTGTAACGAAACAAGAAACCAGGTGAATGGCACCTAGTTTTACGTTTCATTTAACATTTTTGCCCAGCTTCCTGATTTCAAAGGGACCAGCATTAGGGCCTGTGTATCTCTGGCTACAGATCTCTGGAGAAGTAACTAATTGTCTGTCTGCTTGCAAATCCCAGAGACTGACTGACAGTCTATGGCCTGGTCTTAGGGTGACCAGATGTCCTGCTTTTATAAGGACAATCCCAATATTTGGGGCTTATTTTTATATTGTTTCCTATTACCCCTCACCCCCGTCCCGATTTTTCACACTTGCTATCTGGTCACCCTACCTGGTCTACACCAAAAACTTAGGTCAACCTAGCTCCTTTGCTCACGGGTGTGAAAAATTCACACCCTGAAAGATGCAGTTCAGCCGACCTGAGCCACAGTATAGACACTGCTGGTTGCATCTGTGACGTTGCACTCCATAGGATTTTATGAAAATATGCTGATAAGTGTGAATATAACGTAACCGGAATATGCTTCATGCAAAAGGTCTCTTGTAAGTTATCATTACAAAGCTTATCTACTGAGTGCATTCATCCTATTTGTATGAATGTATCATTCTTGTGTCTGAAACTAGGAATATAGAATATAACTCTGAGGTCCTATGGTAGTTATGCAACGTGTGGGCCATTAATGGTGGTTTAGAATCTTGATGGTTTCCATCAGCTAGGACAACTGACTGTAGATGGCTCTGTTTACTTGCAAGCCTTCCTGTGAGTCAGGCTGGGAAGAATGAAGGCTTGGGGTCTCACAAGACATGTGACCATGTCACGTGGTACTGGAAATCCATCTTAAACCTGGTGCTTTTCCATTTAGAAGGAGGGGTCGGGACCCAAAGAGACAAAAGATTCTCGCCTTGTGCCAAAGCTATATAAGGGGGTGGAACACAACAAAGGGGGCTGCAGTCATGAGAAATCCCCTAGCTACCACCTGAGCTTGAACAAGGACTGTACCAGGGGAAAGGATTGGGCGCAGACGAGAAAGGCATCTAGTCTGTGAAAGAAGCTTATTGGAATATCTCTGAGGGTAAGATTTACCTGCATTTAGTTTCCTACTGTATTAGGCATAGACTTGTGTGTTTTTGTTTTATTTTGCTTGGTAATTTACTTTGTTCTGTCTGTTATTACTTGGAACCACTTAAACCCTACTTTTTATATTTAATAAAATCACGTTTTGCTTATTAATTAACCCAGAGCAAGTATTAATACTTGGGGGAGCAAACAATTGTGCATCTCTCTCTATCAGTTATAGAGGGTAATCTATGAGTTTACCCTGTATAAGCTTTGTACGGGGTAAAATGGATTTATTCGGGGTTTGGACCCCATTGGGAACTGGGTATCTAGGTGCTGGAGACAGAAGCACTTCTTAAGCTGTTTTCAGTTAAGCCTGCAGCTTTTGGGGACGTGGTTCAGACCTGGGTCTGTGTTTGCAGCAGGCTAGCATGTCTGGCTCAACAAGACAGGGTACTGAAGTCCCAAGCTGGCAGGGAAAATAGGCTCAGAGGTAGTCTCAGCACATCAGGTGGCTGTCCCAAGGGGATTTCTGTGACACAACCCGTCATAGCATCGACCAACCTAGTGCCTGTTGGTGGGGGTGGGTTAACTACAGATGGAAGAACCCCTTCTGTTGATGAAGCAAGTGTCTACACTATGACGCTTTGCCACTCTAGCATCCATAGTGTAGACAAGCGCTAAGCGACTACTCTCACATTGGCTAAAATGCTTAATCCCATCACTGGAAGCAGCCAAGACAAGAAGCGCATAGTGGAAACTGAGTGCAGCCTGTACATGTTGCATTCTCTCTCAGATGAGAAATTTGCATCTTAGAGGCAGGGACACAGCGTGAAGTGTGAATGAGTGAATGAACGAGGGAGCTGTACAGATCCGAGTGAATTAGAACACACCTGCTTGAGCAGCACATCACATCAGAAGTGTTCACATCCTCCCCCTTCACTCGAAGGACAATAAAACAATCCTAAGTTGTTTTGAACAAACATAGGAGGAGCAATTTCTCATTGGCAGAAGCAGGCACAGCTCACGGCAATGACTAGTTAGGGCCCATACAATGCTATTTAAGTAAATAAACCCACCTCTTCTGATGTGGTTAATAATGTCTAAGAAGTCACAATCATTCCTTTGACAAGCCCGGGAAAGGCGGGTCAGGCAAACATTGCTTAAAACTGGTCTGTTTCAAAAGGTTCTCCCTCGTCCTGGGGAACGATACAAGGGAGGTGGGAGGGAATATTTTAATAGCCTGCTTCAGTACGTCCAAAGTCGCTGGTTTCCAAAGGCCAGAGCCCACGTTCAGGGGCTCTACAGTCAGTGGGGAGGGGCAGCACAGCAGGTGGGTTCCCGCACCTGGGATGCAGCAAGGTGTTTGCTGCTTTTCAAGCTTGGGCCAAACTGGTGCTGTCGGATCCCAGCCGCCCGTCACATCTGTGCTGCGGATCTGCTCTCGGACTCTCTCGCCCACGTTGGCAAGCGCAGCCTGTGCAGAACATGCAGTAGGCAGCCATGGCACCAGCTGGGCACAGCTGGGACTCGACGGAGCTAGCACTGGCATTCTCTCCAGAGTACATCCTGCCCCTTCCGCAGCAGGCATGGAGAGCCCCAGATGCAGCGGAGGGGAGAGACAGGGCTTGGGGAGCTTGCGAAGACAGCATGCACAGTGAGGCCTGGGGACAGGGGCAGGAGCAGGCCAAGGGAGGACGGTGAGGGTGGCCCCTGCTCTCCAGAGATCCACCAGGGTGCTGGAGCAGAAGAGGCTGTAAAGAATTCCTCCTTCAACATTCCCTGTGGAACACCCCGTTGTTACCGGGCCTCGGCATGGGGGGTATACACAGAGAACACAGGACTGAGGGGTGTATCATTCTCTATGGTTAATTTAACTTTAAATGTCAGGACCGTGCAGGATGCTGTCATCTCCACGTGACTGCAGGAAACCAGCATGCAGCACGTAGAGTCAGCCGCACCGGTGCTGCCAGCAGGCCTTGGGCAGTCCATGGCCTGTAAGTGCAGCGTGCAGCATTTGTAGCCACCCACCATGTGGCCGGCATGCAGCACACGGCTCGTGAGTGCAGCACACGTGTGCCGCCTGCCTACAGTGTATGGCATATGCTTGTCGCCAGCCGCCAGGCAGCATCCATGTGCTGCCAGCATGCCCAGCAGGTGTCCAGCATGGGGTATTAATGAAAGGCAAAAACTCGGCCCACTATGGACAGATTCAACCCTGGCATGGCTCTGGGTCAACCACACAGAACAGACAGCATGTCTACACTGTACTGTCGCACACTGGAGACCTACACCAAGCACGTCACATACCGTGTTCACGTGCAGTGGGCGTGTTGAATATGTGGGGCCAAAACTTGCCCAAGTTTAATCCACTTGGCATGAGAGACCCGGGCCTAGGCACCACTTGAGCCCCACAGATACCCTCAAAATAGAGCTCCCACGGGACCTACCTGTAAGAGGTGCATAGGCTGTGTCCAGGCCCTCTGCGCAGGGGTGAATCTTCCCCTGCGAAGGCCCTCTTGCTGGTCCCTCCTCTCCCAGCTGGTCTCCGCTCCACACCGTCACATCCTTCACATTAAATCATTCAGCGCCCAGCCTGGTTCCCATCCAAGTCAAAGGGGCTTTTGCCATTGACTGTAATGGGAGCTGGAGCCAGCCCATACTATAAACTTCATTCAAGTTTTCCCCTTACAGAAACATTGTTGCTTTCATTGTGCACTGGCAGGAGCTTTCAGAACGCAGGGACAATGGTCCTGAACTGTCCCTCCTCGTGGGCAGCGTCCACCGTCATCACAGGGGCAAACACTGCAGCAGCAGGATATTTACAGGTTAACAACTATGACAGAACAGATAGTGGCAGGATGTTCATAAGACAAGTGCCAGGGGATGGCCATTGAGTAACAGGGCAAGTGGCATTAGAGCATGTGCCACGTATTCACTGGGAGCGTGTCTTGGTTATTTGCAGGGTTGGTGGCAGGCAATGGGTCATGTTACATTGTAAGCGTGTGATGATTTCTGACGTCTACATCACACCACAGATGCCATCGGCCAAGTGTAACAACAAAACAATGTTGGGAGCATGCAAGGAAGTAGCTACGGGGCATTAATCAAAGCCTGTGTAATTACTAACCCAGTTAGGAGGACTTACACAATAATTGTGCCATGTGACCTGTCTAGTATTGGTTACACTGACAGTTCTCTAAACACTGCCTGCTGAAACCTGCTGTCCCTCACCCCAGTGAAAGCCTTGTGGCTTTGCTAGACACACAAAAGGTGTGAGTGAGCAGACAATTGAAATCAAGCTGCACCATGGCATCTTTACTGCTCAGCCCTTCCTTGACTACGAAATGCTACCCGCCGTCTGGACTTCGGTTTGTCTTGTTGTGCTAGGGCAGTCCAAGGCACTCTAAGGCAGCATTAAAGCAAGTGGAAAAAGAGTCCTCTCTCTCTCACAACGCTAGCTCCAAATGAGGATCAAACCAGGACCAGAGCCATGGAGAGGATGAAAATGAAAAGCAGGCAGCTAGGTTAAATGCAGCAGGCAAAAAGTGCATGAGACTGAATCAAGGAATGGGGACAATAGTGCAAGAACCTAGATGCAAGCCAGGAGGATTAAAAGGTGGGGTTTTCCTGTCTGTTTTCTAGACATCTGTCTCCCCGGCTTTGGAATTATTTGTAACCCTTCATAGTATTCCCTTGCATTTGTACAGCTCCACAGATCAAGGGATCTCAAGGGGCTTCATGCATGGATGAAGTAGACCTCACAACAGGGACTTTTACAGATGGTGGAAATGAAGGCATACAGGAGCGGAGGGGTCCACCCAAGGTCACACAGTGAGTCAGTGGCAGAGCGAAGAATTGAACCTGGCTTTGACATTCAGTCTTGTGCCTTATCCACAGGCCACCTGTCCTCCTCAAATCACTCAGCACTATCACCTCCCTCCCTCCCTTCCTCCTCACCGACAAAAGAAAACAAAGGGCTGGGAAGTTTAGATTACATTAGCTGGGGCGGGCGCCCTTCACCTTGTCCCCCTGTCTGAGGGCCAGGCACTCCGGGAAGCAAAGACCTGTGCGGGGGAAAGAGCAGTTCTGATCAGAGAGGCCTTTGTATGCACCGGATGAGGAAACGACAGAGCACCAGATTCTTTTCTAATGACTCCTGGAGCACAGGCACTGCCCTGCTGTAGGAAAGACAAAGCACGTAGCCCCTTGCTTAGAAACCTCTCTTGCCAACTCCAGTCTGAGCACAGCTGCAACAATCCCATGGTGGATCAAGCACGGTGGGAAGGGGTTGGGAAAGGGCAGAGGGGAGGCAGCTACCCTGGTGCACAATCCCCTCCCTGCCTGCCCCACAAACCCTGATTTGACTTCTAGAGGGACCAGTCCTTACTTGATACGGAGTTCAGGCTTTTCCTGCATGAGGGCCGCACTAGTTGTTTGCTAGGGGGCTCCCCAAGGGCCACCGCCAAGGTGTACAGAATAGAGCAGACTGTAGCCTACCCTCCTCTTCAGTACTAAGGTGCATCTTATGAAGACTACAGATCCCAGCATGCAGTGTTCCAAGTAGCTACTTAGGGCCCGTGGCGAGCCACAGCTCTCCACCGAGGAGGACAGTTGGCCGTGGGGGGAGAACTTTGGGCTGCATTCTGCCCTGGTGCTTTTCACTCAAACAAGTCAACCATAGTCCAGTTTCAAAGATCCCCCTTCATGCACATGAGGTGCGTCGGGCTCTGTGATACGAAGGACAGTACAAGATCCCTGGGGCTGAAATGAGCCAGTGTCAAACTGGCTTATGCAGAAGATCTGGTATTTGCAAAATCTACTCAGGCAAAGCTAGCAGCACCGAGGGGAGGATTTGCAAAGGCCAGGGATGAACCGTTTTCATGAATGAACGTGCTGCCCACCTCCTTTTAACAGTGCTGTTGCGTGGAACAGCCCTGGGTCCTGTTTGCCGCAGGCACCGCACAAAAAGCTCCCTGTTCCTATCGCCGCGACACATGTACACAGCCTCCTCTCTGTTCTGCTCACTCTTTATTGCCTGGCTTCCATCAGCGAGCGCTGCTTTCCTGCCATTGCAGTCACTGTAACTGCTCAGCCGATCGCCGGTGCATGGAAAGGTCCAGGTGAAGCTCTAGCGTTTCTTTCTCCTGCATGGGAGAATCCTCTCTTGCCTCCCCAGGGGGAGATGTTGAGGTTGATAGATGGGTCAGGTCCACCCGGGACAGTCGACCCTCTGATGACACGGGCCTGTCCTTTAGCGACCTAGCTGTACCTACAGGGAAACATTGCAGACGATTTAACTGACGGATTATCCAGCTATCTGATTCTCCGTGCATCCTGGGCCATGTCTCTGTTTCTGCACTCATCACCCATCCAGCCTGCTTTCCCAGTCCCTCACTTCCTGATCCTTTCCCATCCAGCCACTTTTCCATCCATTCTTACATCCAGCCACCCTCCATTCGCCTACCTTGCTTCTATCCTTCAACTATCAGTCGTTATGCCTCTGTCCACCCATTCATCGACATGCTCTTCTACAAATCCATCCATCTCCCCTATTTTCCATCACATCCTAAGCCTGCTCTTGACATCCACTCCATGTTTGTTTATTGAGACCCCGCTGAAGTGCAAATTAAGTGTGGGGCTTCAGTGAAGCAGAGAATTTGTCCCTCTGAGTGAAGTTCACCCCAATGCAATCTGTTATTTCACATATCTATTGATGGATCTTTTCCTCCATCCTTGCTGCTTTCAATCCATTTGCCCAATCAAACTTTTTTGCCTTCTTTCTTTCCATACCCAATTCTACCAAGCTAAACACGTGCTCTTCCTGCTGAAGGCATGTACATTGTCAAATGCTATGTGTCTCTGTTTTAATGGTGGGAGGGGAATATTGCTGTCAGCTGTGCTGAGAGGTTCTGTGCTTTCCCGGCAAGCTCTTCACTCAGTCCAGATTCTATTACAGTTGTTCTAGCCGATTGTGTTTTAAATCATGGCTCAGATCACATGGTTCTGCAGCATCACGCAGCTCACCCTTACCAAAATGAACAGATGGATGGGCTGACACAGGGACTGCCAAGAGACCCCAAATCCATCCATCATCAGGGCGTTTTTATAAAGGACGCCACTGAATGCTAGTTTAGAAGAGTCTGCAATGTTGGTCCCCAGCACCAGTAAGAAGCTTGGAATCAAGATCACGTCTTTCCTTCTTGCTTTGGGCTGCAGGCTGCCCTCGGCCATGTGGCGCAGAGGGGTCAGCAGGAAAGGCCCTGCATCTGGGGTGGGGAGCGCTGCTGCATTCCCCCACAGCCCATCTCTCTAGCTTCCATATGTGGCCCTTTTCAGGGTGGATGGACCAGAGAGCAGCTTCCCCTCCAGTCGGAGTGGATTGAACCAGCAGCGTCTCCCCTTCTACGCAGCAAGCATCCCCACTGGGTGGGGTGTTGGAGCAACTGCCTGTGGGGACTCGGGAGGATGAGGAGCAGCACAGGGCACTGGGGAGGTTCCCACCTGCAGATCTCAGGTGGGTGGGCTGAAACACCTGCATGGGGCTGGGCAACCCAGCCACATCCCTGATGGAACGGCAGGGGGGAAGCTTCACATGTGACTGTTCCTTGTCCCTCCGTGGGATTTCCCCATGGCGGGAGCAAGGGCCCCAGTGATTCTCTCCCCCCCTTCCCCCGCACCCCCTATTTGTTTACAGAGCCTGTTGGTGTCCCAGGGGTGCTTTTATTTCCTGGTTGGCTTTTGTCATCGCTGATGTTCTGACAAACAGCCTCAGCCCTGTGATGGGAAGTGGGTTTGTTCTTTACCTCGTGCCCCCTCTGCTGGCTGCCTCTGCAGCAGCTGGGCACAAATACTCCAAAGCTAACTGTGGTTAGTGGGGACTCCAGAGGCAGACTGGTGTGTCTTGTCCCTTGGGGGCGCGGGAGAGAAGCCTCCTTGAACCCTCCTCACCACAGCGTCTACACAGAGCCTGGCATAACCTACCCCAGCTCCAGGTGGGGGGAGTCTCTGCTAGGAACAGAGGGAACGAGACAGGGGATTCCACTAGGAGCCTCTCAGTAGCACATGCTTATCAGAGAGTAAATTCTCAGGGGGCTCCAGCTCCCATCTAAACCCAAGCGAGGTACCTGAATTGCTGGGGGAAGACAGTTTGGCGCTCTGTGGGCGTGCTGGGAGGCCGGCTGTGTCCACCAGGGTCGACTGCCGTTGTGATGAAGACCGGGAGAGCTTGGGTTTGGTCTTCAAAGGACCTGATGGGAAGCATATGTGTAAGTGGAGGGTTTCAACAGTTCCTGGAGCCACAAGGTAATGGTGGCTCAGCTACTGCAGAGGACTGCCCATGAGAGAGCTGCGCAGATCTGAGATGGGTGTTAGCTTTAGACATTCTGGGCTACATACATCCCTGATGGAAACTCCTAGACCTGGTGGAACTCCATTCAAGTCAGTGACCTGAGAATCTACTGTCCAAGGACCTTTCATGGTAGAGTCTCTGTGGGACCCCATTGCGTGGGGCCACACAGCGGAAAGCCACCCAAAGAACAGAAAGCTGGTATGAGTGGAAAATAGCAGATCACAGTGTATTTCACCAAGTACAGTGCACCTTGCAGAAAAGCGTATAGGAGAAGTAACACAATGCCTCGTGTGGAGTTTACCAGCACTCAGTGCTAGGGAGCAGCTAGTTGAGAGGGGGCTGCATCCCCTGCTCACATGGAATCAGTGCTGCAATACTGCCTGGCGCTGTTACAGTGTCCTCTAACCCAGGATCTCAAAGCTCTTCACATACATTAATGAGCCAAGCCTCAGACAATCCCCCTGCCTCCACCCCACTAGGAAGCTTTATTATCCCCATTTTACAAATGAGGAAACTGAGGCAACGAGCATGCAATTTCCCCAGCCTGCAGCAGAAACAGGAAAAGACCCCAGAGTTCTTGCCCCTTCATTTCCTTGGGGAAAGGTTTGACCTGATGCGTTTGCTGAGCCCCTTGGGTACTCTCCTTATTCCTGGGGATTAGCATGCAGATCTGAACACGCACACACTGCTCTGCCCTGTCAAAACCGCCACCCACCTTGGGCACGTTGTTATGTAACTGGCAAAGTCTGCAGGAGAACAGATGAGCTACCAGGACTGAAAGGGAAGGACAAGTTCATTCAAGCTGCTGCTGTCACCTGACAGTGATTCCAAGAGAGGAATGATGCACACAAGCACCAGACGGGGAACGCTTGACTATTGACCCAGTTATCTCCTATTTTTGATTGGCTCAGTCGCATGCTCTGGTGCGGTGCCTTGGCTACTGGGGGGGATCCCCAGCACCCCATGAGCCCCATTGGCTGCTCTCTGACCCCTCCCCTCCCGCTGTCCCATTGGCTGCTCCCCCTTACTCAGTGGCAGGACTCCACTGCCCTATGCATTCTTGCATAGGCTGAAGTTTGGCCGATCTCTGAAGAATTTGGAAGCAATTCCCAGGGCAGCCAACAGGGGGCAGTAGGGGCACATTCTTCACATCTTGCCTCTAGCCTTGGTGCACTGTGTTTGTGTGGAGGGGGCAACATTTCAGTCATGGGCTAGAGGAACAGGAAGGGTTAATGCACCATGGCAAAGCATTCTGGGTACTCAGCGGTGCTCCCTAGGCAGCCACTCTTGCCCTCTTCAATGGGGTATCCCAGAACATTGGTGGAGACTGAGTCTCCCCTGTATCCCCCGTGACAATCCCTACTGCCTTCCAGTTAGCAGGCACAGAGCTACCTCGCACTCTAGACAAAGGGCACTGGGTACAGCTTCCACGCCCCCATTGGACCCAGGATGGGAACTACCCACCGGTTAGGTCAGAGTCCAGCAGAGTGCTGAAGATCATACCTCCCACTTCCCACGCTGTTGTTTTAAGGATACCGTATTTACAGGGGTTGAGGAGAGGGCTGGAGATCATGTGAGCAGCAGATTCCACCCAAGGAATCAAGATGAAGGCTGATCCTGTGGTTCGGGTGCTAGCCTAGGACTTGGGACAAACCCCGCCACAGACTTCCTGTGTGACCTTGGGCAAGTCACTCTGTGTGCCTGAGTTCCCCTCTGTACAATGGGGATAACAGCACAGTCCTGCCTCATAGCCTGGTTGAGGACAGAAATACATTAAAGATTGTGAGCTGCTCGGATACCGAGGTGCTGGGGGCCAATATAATTACCTAATATAGACAGACAAAGGCCTCCCATCATACAGTGGCCCTTTTCAGGGTGCTACGTGGACAGCAGATCCATTTTGGAGGAATGGACAAAAGAGGGAACACCCTTCTCTGCTCTCAATCCCACATTCCTCCGGCTCTGGCCAGCATGATAAAGAAACAGTTGCATTCCATCAACAACAGGCAGGACGTGAACAAAGGCTCCCCAAAGAAAACAAACCAGGCATCCGAGACTTACCTTCCTTGACTGAAATTGATGGGAGCCGAGTGTCCATCCGCCCTTTGTAGATGTGTCCATCCAGGCCCAGGATATCCACCTCCTCATGCTAGGAAGGAAGTGCAAAGACAGAACTGGCGTTGGTGTCGGTGGTTAATGTCTGACTTGGGGACAGAGGTCTTGCTTTTTACAGAAAACAAGAGTGAAAACCCCTGGGAACGAGCTGGCTGGCATTGGCCCAGGGAAAGATTGGCTCAGTGGTCATTTATGTACCATCCTGCATGGAAACGTCATTTCAAGGTGGGGTTCAACGCAGACCAGTGACTTGGTAAGAACAGCATTGCTGGGGCCCCCAGCTATTGCTTCTCAGTGGCTCCAGATCAATCTGCTCAGTTTGCAAGTAAAACGCTAGCTTCTCTAACCACTCGCCCTCCAAACTCCACTTGGGATCTGAGAATCAAGCTGGGTTCTTTTCCATCCTCGGTCAAAGAACTTTGTTAACGGGTGTGCTGATGAGACAAAAGAGAATCCAGCTCCTGCTCCCAGAGCTATGCTGGCTCTCCAGGTCTAACAGCAGTCACAACCTGTTTCAGACACTGAAGTCAGCAGATCCGACTCTCAATGCACCTGGGGGGCAGATGTGTTGAGTAAGAAGGGGCTATTTGTATGTAGTCACTGTCCAGAGTGGGGCAACACATATCCGGCCCATGCTCTGTGTACGCATGGTCTTCACAGTCACGACACTGGTATTAGAGAGAGGGTGACCATGGTTCCCATAGTTCCATACAAACCCTGATCTGTTCTCTGAGAGGAGTCCTGCCCAGGGCCCGCTCCAGCGTTTTTGCTGCCCCAAGCAGCAAAAAAACTCAACTTGCCGCTGAACGGGGAGGCGGAATCTTGCCCGCCGAACACAGAGGCGGAGTGATGGTGCGGCCGCCGACCGAAGAAGAGTCGTGTCCCTGCTGCCGAATTCCCGCCAAGCGCGAATCACGCTGTGACGGAGCAGCCGCCGAATTCCCGCCGCCGCCGAGGTCGGATTGCCGCCCCAGAGCCCAACCTCCTGCTGCCCCTTTACGTTTGCCGCCCCCGGCACCTGCTTGATTTGCTGGTGTCTGGAGCTGGCCACAGAAGAGCAAACGATATTCTACCAAAAGGTGAACAGGCATCAGAGACATCAGGGTCTGAAATGTACATTAAAGAAAATTACACCCAGGTGGCCAGATTCTGGTCTTGGATCCGAAAAGGCTAATGGAGGTATTCTGGATTTACGCTGCTAAAACTGAGACCTGGGGACTCAAGAGTTCCTAAACCACTTAGGAGCTGACATCATGTTGATTTTCAGGGGGCCTTAGGCTCCGAACTCACTGCTAACTCACCTAGGCATGTTTGAGAAGGTTATCCTAGATCTGCTGCTTCAATCTTGCTGTCTCCACAAAGCAACATGTGGCATATTGGAAAGGGGGTGTTAATATTTCATTGTAAAGACGCAGGAACAAAACCTTTCCCCTTGGCAGGTGGAAGGGAGGGGAAATGTCTCATGACAGATACTACTTGGTTTATTCTTAACTCTGGAAGATGCTCAAATATCTTAGGGATTTGCACAATACAGGCACCTAAACAGAATGGAGTTGGCTCCAACCCCAGAGGGTTATTAGCATTTCTAACCTCCATTCAGGCAAAGAAGAATACCTGTTCCAGACCCCCACGCAGCAGAGTGAACAGGTTCAACACCCTGCAGTCACCTTCTTTCCCTTCTGCAATGCTCTCACGTATTTACTAGAAAACGTCAGTATTGCTCGGGAATGCTGCCCTGCGCTGACCCCTCTGTACCTAGGGCACCGTCCACAGGAAGGAAATCCACACGTGCGCCGATACATCGAGGTAGTATCAAGCCCGAGTGTGGATGTGCTGCACCGATGCAGAGCGGGCTTTGCACCTGCTGTAAAGTACATCAGTGAACGATGGGCTCAAGCTACATGGGTACATGCCCAGCTTTGCATCAATGCAGCGTCGCTAACTCATGTAACCACATTGAGATAGTAGGAATTTCCTTAATGCAGGCAGGGCCCAGGTCGCTACTCCGCCCATTAATTCCTCCCTCCCCCTCCAAGCCCCTTCTCTTTGAGAGTCCTGGATAGTCCATCTTTCCCCCCACCCCAATTCTCTATCGCTGTTACCCTGTCCTCCTAGCCCAACCTTGCACTGTTACCCCATCCCCCTCCATCACACTGCTCTGTTTGCTCAGATCTGGCAGCGACAGGCCAGGGGAGGTGAAGCGTGTGTGAGGAGGCTCCGATGCGCATTCCCAGGGCTGAGCCGGCTCTGACTGATGGCAGTGCGCAGGAACCGGGCATGTCAGCACACCGTGCAGGGCCTTAGGGGGGGCTGTAGGCACCTGGGAACGCCCTGACTTTGTGTCCCTTTTGCAACAGGCGCCAACCCCATGTCTGGGGTGTTTCCAATCACGGCTTTCTTTCTCTGCCCCCACCCCCACAGGGAATTAATTGTGGGCTTGTACATGCACTATTAATAGGGGATGCAGGGACAGACTTCTCTGACCAACTTGGACTTTACGGGGTGGCCAGGCCTGCAAGGGAAAAGATCTCCTGAAAAGCAGCAGGAGCAATAAGAACAACAACCTCTAGAGCTCTTACATAGCACTTTTCAATTAATAGATCTCAAAGCGCTCCACAGGATCATTGCCCCCATTTAACAGATAGGGAAACCGAGGCACAGGGAGGTGACGTAACTTGCCCAAGGACACCCTGAGCCCGGGACAGAACCCAGCTCTCCTGAGTCCCAGTCCAGTGTTCTAGCCACTTGGCCAGTCATGACAACAGGCCTGGCAACAGCCTTCATGCAAAGCGCTGGAGGTAAAGGCACTGCAGAGGGGTGACGTATCTGGGAGGCAGGTTCATATCAATGAGCAGCTGGGGAGATGTGGATGCAGGGTTCGTGGGGGGCAGAGGGGAGGCAGTGTATTGCTTCCTGCTTCACTCTCAGTGCTGCCATCTTTGCCAAAGGGATCATCCTAACTGTCTAGTCTGACCTCTGGGGACCTCCCTGGTCAGGAGCGGGTGGAGCTGGGAATGAGAGGCAGAAGCTGGAGCATGTGCTGTCCCTGACTCACTGGGGAAGCCAGTGGGGGGTTATTCTGCACCCAAGACTGGGGTGGGGAAGGGTGGAATTTCTTTAGAAACTGCTAGAGAAGCTAGAAAACAAGCTCTGTTGCTCAGAGTCTCTGGGTACTAGGGATTCTGGAGAGTTCAGATACTCCAAGCCCCTCTGTATTCAGGAGGTACTTGGTGAGGAACAAACAGTTGGATTCTCAACTACTCCAGTACCATACTTGGGGCTGGGATTTGGGGGATAATGTGGCTTCATGTTCCCCTTATTCTGGGGCTATTGCTGGATCTGCCTGGTCCCCAGTATAAACTGGAGCAGCCTCAGGGCTCCTCTGACTTCTACTTCCCACAGCCCCTAGGAAACCAAGAGCAGACAGTGTGGTGTACCCCAGGCAAGCCTCTTGTCAGTGTAGAAACTTCACACCAGCTCTGCACCAGCCAGAAGGCCTCCTGCTCCCCATAGGGAATTCTATGGGGGGGTTTCCAGCCTGTGTAAGGCCCCTTTACAGTACCTAGGGTGACCAGACTGCAAATGTGAAAAATCGGGACGGGGGTGGAGGGTAATAGGAGCCTATATAAGAAAAAGACCCAAAAATCGGGACTGTCCCTATAAAATCGGGACATCTGGTCACCCTGACTGTACCAGGGCAGCACACACACACACAAAAAGGCTTTCACGAAGCTGAGACCTGGCCCAAAGGGTTTCCTTCCCACAACATTTCCTGCGTCTCCTATTCCTGGAAGAGCTGGTGATTAAAAAGGCCCGGCTAATACTCACACTTACCAGCCCTGACCACTGTTTCTCGTCCAACCGCTGTAGATACACACAGGGCACTGGCTAAAGGAAGATTTCTAAAAAGCCTTATGTTGCCAGATGATTCAAAAGCTAAATTTCCCAGTGGAAACCACAAAAGCCTGTTTGGGTCAAGTCAGAGACTTTTCCACTGCGATTAGCAACACGGGTAGCAAAAGCCGGGTTGCTGTGGTTTAAGCAGTGTTTCCTTTAGACCTGCTCTGAGCAGGGTAAGATGACCTGGGACTGAAAATTCTGGCAGCAGCCCCATCTATGGCTCAACATTACTGCTACCATGGAGCTGAAGTGGAGTTAGCAACCAAGGGACGTCTTTGCAACACGTCCCATGTGTAGTCAAGGCTTAAAAAGAAGATACATTTTATTGACTCAAAATTATTAGCATCTTGTATACAAGATCCAGATTGGCTCTGGGGCCATCTGACCTGGGATTGTACCTAGGAATATAAAACTGATTTTCTTGTGATCCAACAGCTGGAACCGAGGTGGAGGGGCCAGCCCCATGTCCTGGACAGCTCTCTGGGTACCACCAGCAAGCACACTGCAGACTCCAGGTGGGGAACCTCTGGGCCTGGTTCTCCCTTGCCTTGCATATCCCCGGAGCCCAGTGCAAAGCGAGAGCACTGTACACTTCTGTCGTGACCAGGTATTGTTTGACACCTGCTTTGCACTGGTGTCAATGGTCACACGAGGGGTGGGCCAGTGCAGAGTCAGGCCAGCTGTGTTCCTGGTCTCCCTCCCTCCCTGCCATCCCAGTCACTGATACCTTCATCACTGTCAGCATGGCAGTCTCCTCGGGATGCACCGGCACACACTGGGCGATTTGCTGCAGCCGTGTGTAGCGCCTGTAGGGGTAAGTGAGGGTGTGGCTGCCGCCGCAGCGCCGAGGCATGGACAGGTAACCGTATTCCGCCATCTCCGCCATCTTGTCACTGTGGGACAGTGAACAGCAACGCTGCAAACTCAGCCAGCTAAACAGCAGAAGGCCTCCCCGACAGCCAAGCTCCAGGGCACACTGCAAAACCGAGCTGGCTTCTGGAGTCCAGGCTTTCCATCTTTGTAAGTTACCATAGAAACAAAAGCCTCCTGCTGCCACGCCCCTGTGTTACCAGTGACCTGTGATGGGGAAGTAACTGGGTGTGTGGCCTTTATTGCTACTTTAAGAGGGACAAAGAAAACCTGAAAGGGGTATGGCTCTTAAAAAACATTCTGCATGTCTGTAAACTAGACATTGCTAGCTTGCCTATCCTGTTTTTGCTGTGGACAACTGGAGACCTGGTAAGATCCTGACAGCGGAGACACCATGAAACTGATGCTTGATTGGTGAGAGGGGACGTTACTTTTGTGCAGCCTATTTAGAACGACGGGCACATTTTTGTTAGCATCCATTTAACTCAAATCCTGACAAACACTTGGGGGGAAGTGGTCTTTGTTAAAGTCTCAACACCTTCCTCTCAGCCCCTCATTTATGTGCTGAGAAAGCTCGCAGGCCCTCTGAGATCCCAAACGAGTCCCTCCAACAAAACTAGGGACTTGACATTCCTGATCTTTTCTAAGGAGAAAGAACAAACAAACAAAAAAATCTTTTCAGGCACTAGCTTCTCCTTGTAGGTCACCTTCAAAGGATGTTGAAAGTGACCCCTTTCAGGGATGCTACCATGAGCATAGCTCTCCTGGCTGCTACTGCTGGAACCCCACACATGGACACTGAGCTAGCTGTGAACTCCATGAAGAGCACAGGGACAGGGAAAAGAAGAGACTGGAGAGGGAGCTGAGGAAGGGACAAGGAGACTTGAGCTGGGAGCGACAACCTTCTAGTAGCAGGCAGTTCTTGCAGCTGCCTGTGCATCCATACAGTAACACGGTAGCAGTGGGGAGAGGGGCCTGACACAGCTGGGACTCAAGGCCTGGGTATTAGGCAAAGAGAAACACTTACCCCTCAGGACAGCCCTTTGGACTCTTTGGGTCTCCTCTTATTCTCCTCTGACCTATAGAGAGGGGCCCAAGCTGCCAAGTTGGATCCAAGTTCAAAACTTTCCCCAAAGTCTGGATCCAGGTTTTCAGCTCAGCCTGCTGGAGATGGGGCTGTGAAGCTTGGCTCCAGATCCGAACTGCTCCATAATCCAGTGTGTTCAGGTCTGGATTTGTGAGGGCCAAACCCTCTGGCTGGAGCCAGATGCAACATGGGTAGGTGCCAAACAAACTCCTCCCACACACACTTCACTCCAAACCTGGGCATCTCCCAAGCAGACCCCACCAGTCATTCCACACTACGGGGATGGCTCAGTCCTGACATGCTCTGCACCCTCAGCTCCCACTATTTGAAATGGGAACTGGGGACAAGAAACCATCAGCCCCTCCCAGGATCAGGCCCTTTGCGAGGGACCCCGTGTGCAGATGGGACGAACTCAGACTCATTTTCATTTGTGCCTGAATAACTCAGGCCGGGGCCTCCGGAGGAGAAAGGCCCATTTCCCTGAGCCAGGGAGTCATCATCGCTACAGCACTGGGGTCGGTGAGGTTTGCTCATCATCAGGCTGCTGAACTGCAGACAAAGGGAGACCTACACACGCCAAGAAGTCCCACAGCGCGATGTACAGAGCGGGGCGCAGCCTGGGGACACCCCCAACTCTCAGGCCCAGGCTCAGTCCCCAGTCTGGGTTGAAAGCAGCACAAACCACATGGCAAACCCCAAAGGCCGTGACAGACACACAGATCCAGGGTCCCGGCAGCAGAGGAGGCTGGAGTCTGAGGCCCGCCTTATTGATGGTAACTGATGTTGTGTGCCTGCCCGGTAGTGCATGTCTGGTGCTGTCTGCCATAGCGAGGGTCTAATGATCAGCGCTGTCAATCCGGAGTGGGGGTAAGGGAGTAGGTCTGGGGCAGAACCTGGCCAATCTCAAATACAGCAGTTAAAAGCACCCAGGCTCTCTCACAAGAGGAAGATCCATGTGAGTAGCTGCCATGAAAACAGATCCAGAACGGGCTTCATCACAACTGGAGCCAAACAAATATTCCCCCCCTCAAACTCTTCTGGTGTCTAAAGGCCAGTTTGACTACGAGAGGCTGTTTCTGAGTGTGTGTGCCCCCCCCAATGCTTTATGTATTTATCAGCCCCCACCCTCACATGCTATCCCCTGTGACCAGATTGGACCCCGTTTGTACCATGATTAGTATGCGCGCCACCTAGGATAAAAGTCTATAAGAGATATCAACGGTCATGCTTCAGGGGCAGAAGCCAACTGCTAACCGTTCAGGATTACTTAGGAAGGAACTGTCCATGCACCAGTCCACTGGAGGGTTCATGCAATTTCTTTTGGAGCATCCGGTACTTGCCACAGCTGGAGACAAGATACTGGACTAACCGGACCATTGGTCTGACCCACTAGGGCAAGTCCTGTGTGCCTACAATGCAAAAGAGGGCCTGACCCCTGGCTGGTCACATTGCTTGCTTTGCTGAATAGCTAACCCTCCTCGGCCCTAGGACTCTCCTGCAGCATGGTACCCTCTCCTCGGGGCGGCCTGGGGGGAGAGATCTTCCTCGGCGGGTACAGAGCATAGCTTGTCTGTATCTGAGAGCAGCACTACAGAAAGGTCAAGACACTCCACCAAGGGAAGTAAGATACGTCCAGCCATGCTCAACTAGCCAGGAAAGAGGGTGAGAGTCCCTCCCAGATGCTCCCTCCACAGGCTCTATATTGCGTAATGACTGGGGCCGGACTGATGACTGCCCATCGCCTGAGGCTCTCCTGGCTCTGTACGCAGCAGGTATGACGTTACCCTGTCAGCAATCCCTGTGGTGAATGCAGATGTGCCCGAGCTCTTCGTGTGGGCAGGGATAAGAGCCCCCCTCCCCCGCATGTCTCTGTCTAGATACTCACTACTCAGACCTGCTCTCCTACCGTTTGTTATACTGGTCTGGGCTGAGACACTGCGACTGCATTATCTCCCTGATCATCTGACTGCTGGCCTTCGCCGAGCCCCCGAAGTGGATCTGCACCTTCTCTATGTCCATGAGCATCTTGGAGTGGATGCTGCGCAGCTTGCCAAGGCCCGCGCTCTTCTCCAGCTGGAGCGCATCCAAGCGAGGGTAGGGGCTAAGCCCTAACTTCAGACTGGGGCGGAGGAGGAGATGCATTCAGTGAGAGGAAAGGAAAGGAGCGGGGATGCTGTTAGAGCTAATCCCCCAGCCTTGCTCACACGACTAGTCCCGTGGGCTTTAACGGGGGCTGCTCACATGCGGAAGGGAGGCAGGATTGGGCCATTACAATGTTTGGGGAGTTGGATGAGGACCCCGAGGACAGGTGAGCCGGGCTGTACCAGCCCATTTGAATCCTGAGAAAGGTGGCTGAAGCCCCACTCCTCGGGTGGGGGCACAGCCACAGACTGACCGCACTGGAGACTGAAGTCCTCTAGTCATCTGCAAAGCAGTGTTAGCAGCAGAGCAGGCTTCCCCCATGCAGATGCAGCCCTGTGCAGCCACGACCCCTCAGATCTGAGAGGGTATTTCACTCTCCAGGACTTACTCAGCTCTTTATCTCCTGGAGGAGACTTCAACCAGATGGGGCCACTTGTGCGGGGTTCTCTCCTGTGGATACATTCCACGGGGCTGAGATCCCACAAAACTCATTGCACTCTGGCTGAAGTGATTCGTTCTCTGCCACAGAAGAGAGTTTTGGGTTTCCCTGTTCGTGTGACATGGGGCTGGGCATCACCCGGCAGCGAGTTTGCAGCTGGGCTCATGCCCACAACCTGCTATCGTCACAGCTGGAGGATTTACAAAGGTTTTATTGTGCAGGGTTGTGAGGCCGAGGGGAGAAAGGGTCAGTTAACTCCTTGCAAATGTCTGCAAGGCCAAAGTCTGCTCTCACCAGTGCAACCCCCAAGGAGATCAATGGGGTTGCTCCATGTAAGATCCTAGGGACATCCCCATTTGATTCCTGACCAGGACTTTTGAACAACCAAAGCAGTGGTCCCTAGAGAAGCCATCCCAGGGTTTACACTGAGCCCAACCTGTGCTGGGGCAGGACCTTGGGAGTTCAATGACTGCTGCCTACATACTCATGCAGTGCAGACATTTAGGTACCTCATCTCAGTGCCTTGATTTATGGGGCAGTCCCGTAATCTGGGACATAACACACAGGTGTTCTGGAGAGCAGCAGTGGCCCCTCTACCATTCATAACAGCGTGGATAAATTCCCCTCCCTCCTCTCCATGTCCCGGGCAGGTGTAGGGATTCCAGCTCTGGGCTTCAGGAAGCATGGAGCGAAAGGAAGCTGCGTTCATTTAACTAGCAAACGGCAGCAGGACAAGGCTTCGGTGCACTGAAACCCGGGGCAGGAGAGTGGCCATTCTCCCTAGGAGAAGGCAGTCACCCCTCTGCTGGGAAGAGCAGGCCTGCAGTAGGGTGACACCTACAGCTGCCACATTGGGGAAAGGGGGTTGGGGGGAACCATCCCCACCCTGCTAATTCCAAGACAGCCGGAAATGGAAGGCAGGCCTGGGAAGGGCCCCGCCTGGCTGGCTGGTCCGAGCTGCAGTTTGTTGCTCCAACCCAGTCAACACCAGAAGCTTCTGCTAGCAGAGGAAACTCTGCGCTGCCGCCACTCCCAGTGGCGATGGAGAGCTCTCCCCCCTCAACCCCCGTTCTCCGGTCCCCACCCACACGTGAATCCCAACACTAGGAATAAAGGCCCCTCCCTCCCGCATACACCATACCTGCGGGTGTGCTGCCTGACTTGCTCCAGTTCATAGACGGTGTAGGGCCGGATGGAGCGGTGAGATGGTAACCCCGGCACGGAGGGTACGGTCATGATGGTCCTGGCGAGTCAATAAGCAAAGGGGTCAGGGGAAGAAGAGGAGAAAATCCAAACATCCCTGGTTATTAAATCCACTGCCTGGCATGTCTGGGGTTTGCCACGTGTCCCGGGAGGGAGATCTCAGCCCCTCATTTATACATGGTGCATGATCACATGGCGCTGGAGCTGCCCTCCAGCAGGGGGTGTACGCGAAGCCTGGAGAACGAGTCATGGATTGAATTGACCTCTCCCATTACTGCTCCAGGGCCAGTGCTAGGAGAAGTTTACTGGGCCCTAAAGCATGGATGGGGGTCAGCACCACAGAGACTCTAATCCCTGCAGTAACACCTTCATGCCCCTCTGGCAGTGTAAAGGGGTCTGAAAGTGGGCAGAAATGGCCCCTGAGAAAATCTCTTGGGCAAGGGGCCTCCCTGACTAGTGAAGAGCTGGGCCTGGGGCTCCATGCCAACCCTGGCACAGGGGTGGGGTCAGAGTCACGTTGGGGGATGGCCAGAGTGCACTGCACTAAAGCTATTCCCTACTTCCTAAGGACATGGGAAGCAGAGCTTAAGTTAGAGCAGCCTAAGAGCTGCTCTAATTTACACTGGGGTTTGGGAAGGTCTGTGCAAGGCTCCAGAATGTGGGGCACGCAAAAGGAATTTCAATTTATCTTTGCCCCTGCCCCCTTCCACACCTCACCACCCCCAGCCACAGCACAGGAATGGAATAATTAATATCGGGCCAACTGCATCTGAAGTTTACACTCTGAAACCTGTAACTTTTATGGTGATTGTCCTTGCTTTCCCACTTCAGGGTCAATCAGATTCTAGCAGCTGATATGCCAGAGTTAAAGAGATTAAGGCTTTATCTAATTTGATCACCGCTCTTCCAAGTTTGCAGGAGCTATGAAACATTCGTTCCTACCACAGGGGACTGGAGATAGCACCACACAGCAAGTGTCTCACAGCAAGGGTCAGGGGAGGATGAACTCCTGAAAATGGTTACTTTATAATCCTCCCTTTGTAGCATTTTCTGTGGATAAAGCTCTGCACAGTCATTGATTTATTAGCCTCCTAAGAGATCAATAAAATATTATCATCCCAATTTTACAGCCAAGAACATGGAGCTCTTAAATGACTTGCCCAAGACCACATACAGAGTCAGTGGCAGAGCTCGACGGGACCCAGATTTTCCATTTTGTGTGAAATTCCACACAATGAAAAAAAAATTCTGTTCCAAAATGGGGGTAGGGGGGATTAGAAAACTCCCGCAAAACAAAATTCCATTTTTTGTTCTGATTTTGGGGTTTAAATTTGTATTCCTTTGTAATATAAAAGAAATATCAAAACAAAAACAAAAACATTCCCTTCTGAAACTGTAGCCATGGAATGCTCCGACATCATCGGAACGCTTTGTATCAGGGACTTTTTCAAACAGATTTTTTGTCAGCATCTACATGTTCCACTGTCCAAGAATTGGCATTTTCCGACAGAAAGACGTTCCCCTGGAAAATATCCAACCAGCTCGACCAATGGCAGTGCTGGGATGACAACACAGGAAGTCCTGGCTTCCAGCTCTATGCTCACACCACTGGAGCAAGGGTTTCACACCACTGGAGCAAGGGTGGCACCCAAACCACCCCCTTTTGTCTCCTGTGACCCAGTTGGTTTGATCTGCTAAGGTGGTTCCTGTGAGCTGTAGCCAATAACCTAATTACTGCAGCTAGTCACATTTGGGAGGGTTTCTGCACCTGAGGGCTGGACACTTGCTTAAGATCCAATAGGAAGTTTGAGGGGTGCCCCCAAAAAGCAGCTTCCAAACCAACCTTGGGGACATGTCACCAGCGTTTGACTCACCATGCTAAGGCGCACAGCAGTGTGAAACCTGTGTACGTGGATGCGGGGGGAGGCATGTTGTTTCCCCTCAGGAACTCAAGAGACCATGAGCAGCGGCTGCCCACCAGCCCCACCTGTAAAAGGCCGCAGCACTCTGGAGAGCCACGTTTACGCCAGTAAAACATTTGCAGCCATGCGCTCTGGAAACACAGTGCAGTACTTACGGGCCGGGCACCACCATTTTCAGAGGTCTGTCGCAGGAAATGCAGTGGAAATGAGCCATCAGTCTTCTGTTGGGATGAAACCAGACACGGGAATCATTACAGGTTTGGGCCCAGGGGCGAACGGTTTCTTTGGATCTGTGCTAAGGACAATAGGACTGAATAAGAAGTTACAGAGCCCCAAGCCTAGAGGACCACTGAGTAGCCACAGAGAGCGCTAAGAACGGTGACCTGGGACATAAAATATTTCCATAGCTTCCATTGTGTGACCATATCAGCAAAACACTGGCCAGGGAACTAATTTTATACAAGAAAAAAGAAAAGGAGTACTTGTGGCACCTTAGAGACTAACCAGTTTATTTGAGCATGAGCTTTCGTGAGCTACAGCTCACTTCATCCGATGAAGTGAGCTGTAGCTCACGAAAGCTCATGCTCAAATAAACTGGTTAGTCTCTAAGGTGCCACAAGTACTCCTTTTCTTTTTTCTTTTTACGAATACAGACTAACACGGCTGTTACTCTGAAATTTTATACAAGGTATTTCTATGTATTGGGCCAGATCCACAGCTAGTGTGAATGAGCCCAGCTCCATTGACTTCAATGGAACTACCTACACCAGCTGAGGATCTGGCCAGTTATTTTTAATATATAATGATAATAATACTCAGAGTTACTCAGATGAAAGGGGCTATACTTGACTTATGAGCACTTTGGGGCAGGGACTCTTTTTGTGCTGTGTTTGTACAGTGCCTAGCACAATGGGGTCCCGGGCCATGGCTAGGGCTCTGAGGCGATACAGTAACACAAATAATAAACACCAAGGGCAAAGTGATGCATTAACTCCTTCCACATCCCCTGTGAGGTAGGCCAATGTCATTATCCTCAGTGCACAGGTGGGGAAGTGACTTGCCCAAGATCGCATCGCAAATCAGAGGCAGGCTCAGCGGTCTTGACTCCAACTCTCCTGCGCTAACCACTAGCTGTCATTGCCGGTGTGATTAAGTTTTGTCGTATACATAAACCTAGCATCTATAACTACTATGAGGCACTGGGTGTCACACATGTATCGATGGATACGAAATTTACACCCATGTTCACACTTACCATACACATTAGCCTTTTACACACTACACCCAGTCTGCAGTTCTATCAGCACTAAACACACCAGGAAAAATTTGCTTAAAAGCACATGTAACTTGGCACAGAACTGTGATGAAGGGGTGGAATTCTGTACCCACATAAACCTTAGGCAACCCTATTAAAGCTGTGGGGGTATGCGGGGGAAGAGGGCCCAGAACCAGGACCCAGATCTGCACCTTCAGAGAGCAGGTAACTAAGAACCCCAAACCCCAGAACAATCCTGCTCCTAATCACTCATTATATTAATAAAGCAAGGATAGGGTCATAAATCAGCAACAGGCATTACTGAAAATCTGCCCTGAATTGATAGGAAAGCGCAATCTCTCTTGCAGGGACTGAATGGCAGCTCTGAACCTGCCTATTTCTGTAAAGATCACTCTATAGGCACAACTGAAATCAACCAAACAGGCACCCCTGCCTTCCCCCGAGATGTTGCCTGATGCTGGGGAAAACCTGACTCATCTCATCAGAGTTTGTTCGCTTTTATTTTCCACCCCTCCCAGTGGATCCGATGTTAGGTTCAATAAAGGATAAAAATAAACAGGTGGCCCATGGGAGAGAGCATGCAAGTACATGTGTGGGCTGGGAAGAGGACTCTGGATGTCAGACCCTATCTGTAACTTACAGAACACGTGAGCCATACAAGACTGTTATTGTGTCATCTGGCTAACACGGTGTGACAGGAACCGCCAGGTTTCATTTCTCCGGCAGCCCCTGCAGTGTGTGGGCCCGTGCCTCGGACCTACACATTGAGCACGGGTGCCCTCTGGTGGCCCTAGATAGGGGACAACTCACAACTGGTGGCAATTCACCGTGTTGGTAAAACTCATGGGAAAGTTTCACTTCCCGTCTTTCATCCTAGGATCGCCAAACACTGTGAATGTTGACACGCCTTGAGGAGCAAACCCCTGTGAAGTTCTTAAGTAGATATGACATGAGTAAACTGAGGCAGAGAGAGGCATTAAGGGGCTTCCCCAGAAGACACAATAAATTTGGCCAGAGCTAGGAATAAAAGCCATGAGTCCCAATCTCCTGCTGTAATCACTGAACCATACGCCCTCCCTCATATATTCCTCCAAATGGCTCTGTCCGAAGAGGCAGCGATCTCTCTTATATAAAGGCTTTGTACTGCTGCCCATCACCATAGTATCTGATGGCCTTCCACATAAAATCAGTAGCAACCCTGAAGTCCCTAGTGCACTTCAAGAGCTACCAGCTCTTAGGTTTTCATTCTTAAGGTTTTAGGACAGGATTTTTCAAACCTGTGTAAGGGATTTAGATGCCTGTTCCTTTCCAATCCCTTAGGCAGCTTTGAAAATCTCCATCTTCATTAACAGCCTCCCTGTTCTGCAACCGAGCTTCTGCCTGCAACAGAACGACAGGAGCAAAGAAGCTGGAAACACCTTTAGGCCAGGAAAGTTGCAACAGTATTTGAATAGGGGAGCACCAGAAAAATCCTAAGGCGTGGTCTGCACACATTTTTTATACCAGTCTAGCAATGTTGTCTAGGAAGGTGATTTTTTTTTTTTTAAAACCGACTGTGTTATAGTACAAGCTTTAGTGTGGATGCAGTTATACCAGGATAAAGTTGCCTTATAGTTATTCCCCTTCCCGTATGGAGCAGCTATACTGGTCTAAGCATATTTGTATTGGTATAATTACATCCACACTAGGGGGTTGTAGTGTTTTAACTATCCTAGCATGGTTAAAGTGGTACAACTTCTGTGTGTAGATAAGCCCCAAGAGAAGTCAACCTGACTGAGGTTATCCCAGGAAGTCAGAGAGACCAATCCCTCAGTCTAACTTGTCTCCCTAAAGCTGTAGCTGTCCATCTCCAGATGTTCTTACTTCCTAATTCCAGCAGCATCGTTTGCTTCATACGGGGGAGACCTCTCCTTCAGCTGTTTCCGGATGGCCTTCCAACGCTCTTCCAGCTGCTGTCTGAAGGGATCCAATTCCAGGCGGTCCAGCTGCAAGGTAATGCACAGTTCATAAAAGCTGTGTGCCCATTTGTATGCGTGTGTACAAATGGCTCACCAATGATTAACACCATAACCGAGACATGAGATAATAATGAGACATGATGATGTGTTCAAAGGCAGTGAACACCCAGGAGAAGAGAGAGGCTTTCTAAAGGAGACATGGAGGTAGAAGCAGGAGCTGTGGGATGAAGCTAGGCAAAGGAAATCATAGGCTGTCCTATCTCACCCTGGGAAGTTTCCCCTGCTATTCAGATTGGAACAGTCTCTCAAGAAAAGTGGTGGAAGCTCCATCACTTGGGTCATTTGGAATAAGATGGCAGGAAGTGTTAGGAAATGTACTGCAAAGAACAATCTTGTATTGCTGGGAGTGATCTAACACTGAATGGGGCCTTTCCATCTTTACCTCCTAAGGTTCCTAGACCAACCGAGTGTCCACAGATCATCTCTAAGTGACAGGGCAGCAGCAGGGCACTAACTAAAGCCACACGGGCAGCACAAATAAGATGGGCAGTTCTGCTCAGCCCACAGTCAGGGGGTGTCACCATTCAGGGCAACGACACCTGTATTTCCCCTTAGTGGCTCTCTGGCTTCCAGCTCCCCAGCTGTTGCTTCTTCTTGGGTGGAGACCTGCCTCTCATTCCCTTCTGACCAGGGTATTTCCAGACTGCACCATTCCCTGCCTTCACTGTTTACTTCCCAGCACAGACAGGTTGCCCCAGGGCACCCTCTTGCTTTCTCTTCAGAGATGGTTTGGTTAACAGGTGTAATTGCTCTGGTTATGAGCACCACATAGCTCTTTCTATGCAAGCCTCTTTGATTCTTGAGGTAAAAAGCATTACAGAGGAAACATGTTAAAAACAAAGAACCTCCATGCACACTAAGAAGCTTACGAGAGACCACCCCAACCCTAACATGGGCTCAGGCAGGAGCAGTCTTTCAGCACCAAGAGGCTGCCTTGTGGTTTCAAGTTCATCACAGCTTCAGCTCAGAACAAGCACCCAGTCTTATGGGGCCTCAACAGGCCTAGTCCTTCCAACCCTCCCCTAACGATTGGGGCCCTCCATGGACCAGGGGTCCTGTCCGGTGGCTGGATCAGGAAAAAGGCCCTGAGCCAGTTTAAAATCAGGCTATTTACCCCAAATCCCTTTCTTTATCTGTAGATCCCTGGAGTTTGAACTAGTACACATCAGCCTGTCCAGGCAGATGGTTTCTCTGGGGATGTTACAACCTGAGTGAATTTGCCTGATCACTCACTGCTGGTCTCCTATTTACCCTTCCCATGATGGAAATACATACAATCCCACCACAATACATACACAACTGCATTTTTAATACAATGGACCCCAACGGAATTAACTTAATTCAGTGAAATTCATTGAGGATATTGCAGGGAACTGTCATTCTGTCACAGGGGATACATCGGTGAGTGCTGGGGAACACAGAGCCAGGTGAAACAGGAAGAGGGGAAAACAAAAAGTCATGCCCGCTTTAGCACCAGCATGCTCAGCATTGTCACAGAATCCCTGCCCCAAGGTGCTCCTGGTTTAAGAGCTAAATGATAGGAGGCAGGACACCTTGGGTCACATCTCCTGCACCCTCTGTGAGGCCAGCAGCAGCTGGATGAGATCTGGCCCTGCATGGCAGGTGTCCCAGATCTGGCTTGTAGTGTGTGACATGGCAATCTGTTCCCAGAGCACTCCTAGCATGCATGACAAAGCCCCCTTGCTCCAGGGCTCAGGTCTGCATCCATTACAGGAGGCAGAAGGAAATGAGAATTAAAAATAAAACACTGTGGCCAGGTTCCCATGTACACCACGGCCCCTTTGCAGTGGTCTGGCAGCGTGAAAGGGCCTCGAGCATAACTTTTGCTCACTTGAAGGCCCCAGAGTAATGTAAAGGGACCCTAGGGAGAATAGGACCCAGGCCCTGCATGAAAACCCCAGCAGTTATAGCAGATACAGTGTTTAGAGCAGACCAAGCTCCTCATCCCACCTTGCTATAAACTGGGCCAAGTCCCTTCCCCTGTCTGCCTTTCCTGTGGCTCTTCTGTGAGCCATGCAGAAGGCACGTCTCCAGCTTACCTTGGAGTCCATCTCCATCAAGATTTTGTCGAGCACTTTGTGCCAGTCCTGCTCCTGCCCGCTCATCTTGTTCACCAGATCCTGCATCATCTTATTCAGCTGCTCCATGGTGGCATCAAACTGGGTGCAGCTGACTTTGCCAGCCAGGGCAATCTTGTCTGCTTTCTGGGCAGGGGGAGAAAGGAGAGTGATTGGGTGGGGGTGGGGGGAGGAAGAACCTTAGTTTGATCTGGGGCACAAGAGAGGCATTCCACCCAGCATTCCTGTTCCACAAGGCCCCATGTGAGCATAGAGCTTCCCCTCTCTACTTCCCAGAAAGAGATGCCTCCCTCCCTTCACAGTCAAGGCTCTGGTGCTCTGAGTAAGGGCTCCATCCTTCAACTCTATCCATTTTCTTTCTTCCCCCTCCCCTTTGCCCACTTAGATCAGGCCCTTCCTCATCAAAGCAGATGCTGCTACAGATGGCTGGCCTGGGACGGCTCCTCACCAATACCCCAGGAGGACTCTAGTATGGACCCTCCTCTTACGTACTCTGGTATAGGTTAGGAGTATCTGCAATTGGAGCTGCGGGTATTCAGCACCTCTGAAAGCTCAAGGTGTCTCATTCAGACACTGAGCAGCTGAGGCAGCAAAATAAGGGGCCACCACTGACAATTCTGGCTTCTGTGTAGGTAATATAAGAGTAACAGCGTGTGCGTGACAGGAAGAGTCTCCTTAATGTTGCATTTAGAGGATGTAAAATGCTAAGTAATCATGGTTAGCACGTTTCATCAGTAGATCTCACAGCAATTTACAAGATGGGTGTCACTAGCCCCATTTAAAAGAGCCACAGAGAGGCGAAGGGACTTGCCCAAGTCCCACACAGAACAGCCAGGAACAGATCCCAGCTCTCCAGCCTGGGATCCTAGCCAGGGGACAACACCACCTCCCACTGAATAGAGAGCCTAAACGTACATCTCCTGTGCCTGCGGAAGAAACCATGTCCCACCCAAGCCGGTGTTGCACACCCCCTTACCACGTCAATTTCTGTCTCCAGATGCTCCTTGTCTGCTTTCTCCTTTTCCAACTTCTCCAGTGACTGGAAGAGAAGCTTTACAGAACACAGAAGAGGTGGCGATGAAAACCAGTCAGAGAATGAGGAGGCTGAGATTCCTGTACAGTCCTTGTCATCTCCCAGACCACCTGCAACACCTGCACATGCTCCCTGGTGGCCTGAGGCCTCCTGGGGCTCAGATATCTTGCGTCATCACTAAACACAACAGCAGGGTGGTGAAGGGGGCACATCTGGGCCTAGTCGGTATAAGGACCTGCAGACAGGAGGGCTGTCCATGTGGATATTCCCCATCTGCCCTTTGATCCCCTCTCCAGATCTCCTCTCTCTCTCAAGAGGGCGCTCACCTAGCAGAGACTCACTGTGCGTCAGGCCCCTCGTGTTTTAATGCCTGTGGTGGGTGTTATATCTCTGGGGTCGATCTCTGATGACAGCCATAGCAAACCCCGGTGTATCATAACAGGCGACTCAGTGGCATGACTCAGTCTCCTGCAGTACTGGATGTGGGACTAGGAGAGCGCGGCTCAGGGGCTAACGAGTCCAGAGCCACCTACCTATACTCTGTGCTATGTAGAGCCTCAGATGTGTTGGGTTCTCCCAGGGCAGGAGAGAGGATTTCCTCTGCCCATCCCTTTGTTTTCCTTGCTAACGAGCATCCACGATGAGGATGCATAGGGCTAAGAGCATCCGTGATTACCAAGCAACCCAAACCCTTGGCGAGTACAGGCCTCTAGCCAGGCCTCTGCCGTCACTTACAGCGATATCTTTCTGTTTCTGCCGATGGTCTTCTATGAGATTCCCTGTGGTGGCATTGAGATTCTCACAGTCTCCTTGCACCTGGAGGATGGTGTTTTGGATGCGACTCAGCAGCTCTTCATCCTGATTCAAGGGCAACAGAAGGGAAAGTGAAGCTCTGTAGCAGATAATTACTGCCAGACACAACGCCTTCGAACCACAGAGCAGGCCTGGCATGGGCAAGAGGTACGATGCCTCATCCCTCCCTTGGAGGGCTCTCCGCTACAGCTGGGAGAGCCGTTCTCCAGGGCCCCGCCAGTGCTTGGCTTCACTTCTGAGGCTGCCAGCCGTGGATGTGCTTTTGATGACACGGACACCTGCTCACTTGCACATGGAGATCTGGATCAACAGCATGTATCACACAGACCACTGAACAAGTCACTTACATGGCATCCCTGGCAAAGATTTTCAGCCACTACTAGTCAATTCAAATGAGTGACCTCAAGGTGACAGGCTCCATAGACAACTCTTCACCAATCCCCAGTCCCCCTTGGGCAGCATGATATATGGGGTATCCTGCTGGACACAGTCCGGATAAAAAGTGGTTCCCAGTGTCAGTGGAGAGTCTAGAGTTCTGTGCCAGCACCCACGGGTTGTACTGGAACTGGCTAAGTATGAATCTGTTTGATTCCCTGAGCCTGCCTTTTAGGAGTGATATTTAAAACATGCCTAGTGCTGGCTATTGTTTTTGCAGACTCTGCTTCCAAAAGAGGGTGCATACTCCAGACATGCAAAGCCAGCACTTGTGTGTGTGCACTATTGCTGCTCACCCTAGTCTCAGATCAGTTTGTGCAAAATCAGCCTGTGCCCACTTTTGCAGACACAATCAGCTACTGTGACTTTTAACATGAAAGAGACGCTGCAGCTGAATATTTGACCCTAGGAATCATTCCAGCATCTCCTGGGGTCCACTCAGCTAGGTGAAGGCGCTGCCATACCCTGCCATTCAGATCAGCTAGACATGGACTGCTGAAACACGACCAGAAACCTTCCATCTCCCAAAACATTTTCCATACGTTGAGCAAGTAAGGCTCACAACTCCCACCCCCAAGAAATAAGTATTTTTGTCCCCATTTTACCAAACAGGAAACTAAGGCATGGAGAGGTTATGTGCCAAAACAGTGATAGGAAGAGAACTCAGGAGTCCTGGCCCCAATCTCATGCGTAGATCTCTAGATAGATCATAACATTGCATTATTTCATCATAATGGGGCTCTGACACAGTGAAGAATGTTACGGTGTAAGTGTCATAAGGCCACTATGTTGTCCCACACAGGAGATCAAACGCCAAGAGTGGCAGGAACATAACTGTGCCACCCGCATCCACACAAGGACCGGGCTGGCCTCGTTCTCGTCTCTAATCTCAGGTTCATCATTTAATGGCAGATGTTCTGTGGGATTTACTGATGCCACATGGGGTCAAGTGGAGCCCAGTTCCCCGTTCAGTCACGAACTAGGGTCTTCTTCCAGCTCTGCTCTGGACAAGTGCTGATCTGAACGGCGTCAAGCCAGAGATGGGATATTCCCTTTATGACACGGGTGCACGGTTGGAAGGGGCGGGAGAGAGGCGGGCTGGACTGTCTGGCTTGCAAGTTGCACATCAAACTGATAGTGCAACGTGTGTCTGAGGGCAGGGTGGGAACCTGTGCAAAGCTAGAGCTACAGACCGCAGAGCAAATGGAGGAATGGAACCCTTGTGATTTGCACTGGACCCAAACTGCTACACCAACGTCCCTGTTCAAATCCCCACCTCCTTTTCTTCTTCACCATTTTGGTGAAGCTGAGTGTGACTGGAAGAGAGCGACTGCACTGCCCTCAGCCTGGCACAGGACAGCAGGTAATGAGCAAGCTGCATCACACATAGACCTCTGCTGATCATAACCTGCAGCACACTCTGCTAATCCGGTCTTGGAATCCCCCACACAGCTCTACCAAGGCACCTCAGCCCCAAAATGCAGCACCCCCTGCTGTGTCAGCCCAAGAGCACACCGTTCACACAGCTCTGCCGATGCACCCAAGCCCTGACCTGCACCCCCATCTACTGCAGTCTTGGGACTCCACACAGCTTTGCCAATGTGCCTCGGTCCTGGCCTCTACCACCCCTGCTATTCCAGTTTGCAGCTTCTCTGGGGCAGAAACCACGAGCCATGCTGACCACTGGGATGGCTTTGTAGGGCTAGACATGAGCCCACTAGGCAGTGGGAAGACACACAAAAATCACTCTGACATGTGACCCCTAAAATCAGGATTTGAGACCAGGCCTCGAGATGAGGGGTCAAGGCATCCACCCACCAGGCCAGACAGCAGGTGTAAACCAAGGCTAAACGAGGAGCCAGAACAACGAGGGGCTTCCCAGGGAGCCGGCAGTGATCTGCTCCCGCGTGGTGTGCAGTGTTGAGGGGCGGAATTGGTCACAGTCACACGACTCCCATGTGCAGCTCTTCCCGCCTGCTGCTCCAATTCACTGCTGCACTGGGCTGTGGACCCAGATCCCAAAGGATCCAGTCTGAACCATCCCCTCACAGAACCACTGAAATCCTCCATCCTCCGTTCCCCCCAGGTACTGCATTACGTTCACAGCTTTAGCCTGGAAGTCTGGGTAATAAAGCAGGGTGTTTCCCTTTGGCTGGCCTTACCTGGCTCCTCAGCTGCGGCCTCTTTGCTGGCTTGCTTTCCGCATGCCTCCTCATGAAGCTGCTAATTAAATCCTGCAGCTGTTCGTAGCGTTTGAACAGCTGGCTAACCTGCTCGCTGACGTCTAGGCTGCAGGCCGGGCATGTGCCATCCGGCGCTGCCTCCCCAGGCTCCGGGCTAGTGGGCATGCTCATGGATAGCAAGGCGGAGGAGGAGGCCATCATGTTCTCTATGATAGATCTAAGCTTGTCTAACTGTAGGCAGGGGAGAGAAGGAGTCAGGTTTGAAACAGGCACCTCCCAGCAGAATTTCTCTGCATGCTAAGGCACCCAGGCGAGGGGCGCTGAGCTCTATCAGAGAGGTGTCTCCAGCACCCCATTGCTGCTGGCCAGCAGGGATATTGGCAATGCTCGAGGCAATACATTCTGGCCAAGACTCCAAGGATTTGCCCATGGATGGATGGGTCCTAGGCGACCTTCTCCAGTTAGCAGCTGCTGAAGCAGTGCTCCCCCTCGAGGCCAGACCTAACTGCCTTGGAGTCTGTCATTAAGGTCCCTATCTTGGGCCAGTCAGTGTGGAGTGGAGCTCTAGAAGTATTGCAGAAGATGTACTGACTGGTACCTGAGCAAAGCATCTTATTGCTGCCAGACCAAGGAGTCGGTCTGGCTCGACTGCACTAGGCAGCCCACTGAACTGCCACCAGGACAAGTTAAGAAACGGTTGGGTCTCTACCCTGCTTCCCCTCATAGCAGAGCAAAGCTTTAGCCTACCGCGAGCTTTTACAAACCCTGCTGCATTCCGGGACGCAATGGCCTGTGGATAAGTGCCTCCTTGGGGCGCTACCCAGAGTTGTCATCTCCTACACCAATGAAAAACACTTCCCTGGCTCTGGAGGGAGCGTCCTGCTGGGCTCAAATGCCCCTTCCTTCCCCTGCAGGATCCAGGGAGTGAGGCAGCAGTTAGTGAGGCCCCTTTGGAGCCCAGCTAACTGCTTTGACCCGCTCCACAAGGCTAGTGCACTGGCTTCAAGAGGAGGAAATCTGGGGACCTTTGTGCTGAGCAACTGTCCGACACCACAGGGGAACTAGGCAAGCAGAGATACCCAGAGTAACCATTGCGCCAACCCCAAAAGGGCAGCTGTTTCGCAGCAAGCCAGCGAGCAGCCCGACCTCTCGCCTCAAACCACCTGACCTGTTCTTGCAGGTAGAGGGCTGTGTCAGTCACCGACTGCTCCAGCTTGGCCTTGCCGTGATCCTGCTGCTCCCTCAGCTCCTGCAGCTCTTTCTCTATGTCATGCATTGTCGATCTGGACCACAGAGCCAACAACAGAAAGGGTCATTTGCTGAGCAGAGGTGCTGCCATGGCCCTTGGAGCATGGAGACAGGGACCAGCACCCTCCGCTGTGCCAAATGCAGCTCCCCTGAAGTCAGCCTGTTTACCCCAGGGCTGAATTTGGCCCCTGCCATGGTTGCTGGGCGGTAACTCTGTGGTTTAGATGCCATCAAACCACATAGCAACACAAAGTCCATACAAGGAATGCAGCTGCTCTTACGGGCTCTGTCCAGCTTCTTTGATGTGGGTGAGGTGGGAATGTAAAGCCAGCCTGAGGCACATGTGAAGATCAGCTCCACGGGTCCCTCTGCTTTGAGGAGAAGCGAGGAGGAGAGAGGTCTTGCACTGTTAGACTCTCTTCCCCACTTCCCAGCGTTCTTCTAGGAACCCCTCCCCTCCAGCATGATGTCCCAGTGTTTCCCTCACTCCTTCTTGAAAGATGAACTGGTGAACAACAATCCACTCCTCAAACCAGCTGGATCTTGACATTCCCTCCCACTCAGTAATGGCAAACCCTTTTCCCCTAGGCTGACCAGACAGCAAATGTGAAAAATCAGGACAGGAGGGGTGGGGTGGGTGGGGGGAGTAACAGGAGCCTTTATAAGAAAAAGACCCAAAAATCCGGACTGTCCCTATAAAATCGGGACATCTGGTCACCCTACTTCCCCCCCAACTCCTCTGCCCTGGGTGCCAAAACCCTCTCACAGCCACTTAGCAATGTACCTCCCTGCCCTGCCCAATGCCCCACCCATAGGTGTGTTATTCAGGTTATAGATGTTGGCCTGGCACAGAGCCCAGCAAAACCTAGAATCAGGGCCTGGAGCCCTTCAGTTACTACTTCTATGACAGCCCTGCTTTAAAGCAAGCCCAGTGGCATATACGCAGATTTAACACAGTCCAAGTCTCTGACTGGTCCAGAAGGGATACATGGCTGCTCCCTGCAGTATATTAACCAAGTGGAACCATGGCTGCCCTGCAGGTAGTTCTGTTCTACGAACCATGGCATATGGGGCACCTGTTACAAAACAGTTCTACATGCACCAAACTCTTTGGGAGGCTGGGAATGAGCCTAGCTCATTTTTAAGCCAGCCCTAGTGGGATGCGGGCTAGTTAGCATGGATGAGCCCTATAGGTTATGCAGTTCAGTTCTGTATAAGTCCTCCAGAACGTGGGCCAGATGCTACAGTTCAGCCCCATCCCGGGGAATGGAATAGGGATGGCAGTCTTGGTCGTGACGAACTACTTGGGATCGTGAGTAGTTAACTGTAGTTCAGTTCTGCATCAACTCGGGTCTGAACCGGGTGAGACAGAACTAGATATCACGGCTCAGGTCTACATGAGGGATTCAGATCAGAAACCGTAGATTGTATGAAAGTATAACAAACGAGGCACTGGAATTCAGCTCTATAGCCTAGGTACGAACCCAATGGAGTCTGGACCAGTATTAGAGTCCAGCTTTATTATAGAATCATAGAATATTAGGGTGGAAGAGACTTCAGGAGGTCATCTAGTCCAACCCCCTGCTCAAAGCAGGACCAACACCAACTAAATAATGTAACCTGTCTGATAACAGGCCCCTCTCTTCTCAGAGGCCACTCTATAGCTCAGGTGAATCCTGTGGGACTGAGGCTTGTTGTTGGAGTCTGTTGCATTAGCAGCAGAGATGCACACATCCACAGCTCTCTTCTCCTCTTTTTACCTGAGGTAACCTAACTGCAGGTTAATCTGACTGGATCCCTCCACTTTCTGATCTGCTTCTGTTGCCACCTCTGCTTCAAGGACATTCTGCAGCTTCCTTACCTAGAACCATGACAACCATGAAGAGTGAGGACCTCAGGCATACATCTGCCTGCAAGGACTTCCCTCAAACTGGCTGAATAACTCCCCACCCCCCGGCCCCAGTGCATGTGCTGGGTTCAAATACAGCTAAATGCAGCCCTGATGTAAGCAGATGACACTAATTATTTCAAAGGATTTGCATTCACTGAATTTAGCTCAGTGCATTAAGCACAAAAATTTGATACACCCACACCCACACACACCCTTTTTGGAGTGAATCTCAATTAGAGGGGATCTTGGACTAACCTATTCAGTAGCTAGGAATCTGCACACTGTCCCACTCACCCAGCTGTCCTCCCCATTCAAAACTGCCCTGAGCACAGAAAGCAACAGGGTGATCTAGTGTACATTGTGATGGAAAATAATCCTTGGCAAGACCTAGAGCAGAGGTGGGTTTGGGCAGGATTGCTGAAGAATCTGCGGCTCTCTTTGGAAGGGGGCTAGGTGGGGAGGAAGCCTGGTGCAACCTGTTCTGAGGGATACAAGGGCCAATCTCCCACCCCCTTTCCTTTCCCAGCGGTTTCTCCCTCACCTCACACTGATCTTATTATTGTTCTTAATATTCCGAGCATGCCGAGAAGCCAATGAGTTCAGGGAACCGTTGTGTTGGGCACTTTACTAAGACACCGTAAGAGAGTCTCTGCCCTTAAGAGCTCACAGTCTAGACAGACAAGCCAGACAAAGGTGGGGGGATGAATTAACCATTGTACATGGATAATTCGGGGAACAGTTTAAGGGCTGGGTTCTCCAGATTAAGCAGCCCCTGATTAATTCTCCCTCTGTAGGGGGACTCTCCACCAGTGTAAAACTGATGGAGGCAGCTGTGATGCCTCCTGCACTGGCATCCCCCTTCTAATGCCTGGGAAGGGAGCAGGTGTGTAAGGGCTGGCAAGGGGTCATAGCAGATCCAGGCTCAACTCCACCTGAGTTTTCACTGGTGTAATGTCCTTGAGGGAATCAAACCCTAAGTGACTTGCTTAAGGTCCTAAGTCTGTGGCAGACTATGAAATTGAACCCAGGTCTCCAAAGTCTCAGTTCAGAGCCTTCACCACAATACCAAACAGCAGGGACGTTCACCACTAATGTCGATACCACAACTCCACAGCCTACAGCACATGTTCGGACCCTGGATGATACAGTATCAAAGTCCCTGTCTTGCACACCATCCCAGCCAACCACAGTGGACTTGTTACCATCGCTGATTCCATGGTTAGGTTACAAGATGGCACACCAGCTGCTCACCTTGGCCTTTACATCTTTCATGTCTTCTGCCGTGGCCTTCAGGGAAGACAGCTGGTCCATGAGGTCAGCAGGCATGCTGGAGAGGTTCTTAGGGACTAGACACCACCATGGAAATACAAAGGAAGCACTTAATTGATTGTGTACATAAGAACAGCCATACTGGGTCAGACCAATGACCCAGTATCCTGTCTTCCGAGAGCGGCCAGTGCCACTGCCAGATGCTTCAGAGGGAATGAACAGAACAGGGCAATTATCAAGTGAGCCCTGTTGTCCAGTCCCAGCTTCTGGCTGTCAGAGATTTAGTGATACTTGGAACATGGGGTTGCATCCTGACCATCTTGGCTAATAGCCATTGATAGAGCTGCCCTCCATGAACTTATCTAACCCTTTTTTGAACCCAGTCATACTTGTGACCTTCACAACATTCTCTGTCAACGAGTTCCACAGGTTGACTGTGTGTTGTGTGAAGAAGTACTTCCTTTTGTTTATTTTAAACCTGCTGCTTATTAATTTCATTGGGTGACCCCTGGGAAGGGGTAAATAACACTTCCTCCACTCACTTTCTCCACACTATTTGTCACTTTATAGACCTCTATCATATCGTCTCTTTTCTAAGATGACCAGTCCCAGATTTTTTCTCTCTCCTTGTACCGAAGTTGTTCCATACCCCAATAATATTTGTTGCCCTACTCTGTACCTTTTCCAATTCTAATACATATTTTTGAGATGGGGCAACCAGAACTGCATGCAGTATTCAACGTGTGTGCATGCCATGGATTTATATAGTGGCATTATTATATTTTCTGTCTTATTATCTATCCCTTTCTTAATCGTTCATAACATCCTGTTAGTTTTTTTGACTGCTAGTGCACATTCAGCAGATATGTTCAGAAAACTATCCACAATGACTCCAAGATCTCTTTCTTGAGTGGTAACAGCTCATTTAGACCCTGTCAGGGTTCCCTCCCCACTCTGAACTCTAGGGCACAGATGTGGGGACCCGCATGAAAGACCCCCCTAAGCTTATTTCTACTAGCTTAGGTTAAAAACTTCCCCAAGGCACAAATTCCTTTTGTTCTCAGACAGTGTGCTGCCACCACCAAGTGATTTAAACAAACATTCAGGAAGGGCCACTTGGAGCCTTATCTCCCCCAAAATATCCTCCCAAGCCCTTATACCCCCTTCCCTGGGGGAGCCTTGAGAATAATATCCTAACCAATTGGTTATAAAGTGAGCACAGAACCAACCCCTTGGGTCTACAGGACACTGAAAAATCAATCCGGTTCTTAAAAGAAGAATTTTATTTAAAGAAAAGGTGAAAGAATCACCTCTGCAAAATCAGGATGGAAGATAACTTTACAGGGTAACAAAAGATTCACAAACACAGAGGAGCTCCCTCTAGGCTTAGTTTCAAAATTACAAAAAACAGGAATAAACCTCCCTCTAGCAAAGGGAAAATTCACAAGCTAAAAACAAAAATAATCTAACATGCCTTGCCTTATTTACTTACTCTTTTTGCAATATTGAGGCTCATTTTAGGATGATTTTAGGAGGAGTTTTCTGACCTGATGCTTCTCTGCTTCCCCAGAGAACACACAAACAAAGAGCACAAACAAAGCCCCCCAATTTGAAAGTATCTTTTTTCCCCATTGGTCCTTT
Organism: Natator depressus; assembly: GCF_965152275.1. Taxonomy (NCBI): domain Eukaryota; kingdom Metazoa; phylum Chordata; order Testudines; family Cheloniidae; genus Natator; species Natator depressus. Next base: position 16,225,504 of record NC_134247.1, read on the forward strand.
TGGTCAGGTGCCACCCAGGTTATTTGAGCTTCTAAATCCCTTACAGGTAAGGGGGTATTCTAGGCTACCCTTAGCTGTATGGTTATGACAGACCCCATCATTTTGTATGCTTAGTTGGGATTACTTCTTCCAAAGTGCTCTACCTTGTATTTAGCAACACTGAATTTCATCTGCCATTTTGTTGCCCAGTCACCCAGTTTTGTGAGATCCCTTTGTAACTCTTCGCAGTCGGCTTTGGACTTAACCATCTTGAGTAATTTTGTATCATCTGCAAATTTTGCCACCTCCCTGTTTACCCCCTTTTCCTGATCATTTACGAATATGTTAAACAATACTGATCCCAGTAGAGAACCCTGGGGGGGGGGGGAATGGGGGGGACGGACGACACTGCTATTTACCTCTCTCCGCTGTGAAAACTGACCATTTATTCCTACCCTTTGTTTCCTATCTTTTAACCAGTTACTGATCCAGAAGAGGACCTTCCCTCTTATCCCAAGACTGATTACTTTGTTTGACAGCCTTGGGTGAGGGACTTTGTCAAAGGCTTTCTGAACGTGCAAGTACACTATATCCACTAGATCACCCCTGTCATGCTTATTGACTCCCTCAAACAATTCTGATAGATTGGGGAGGCATGATTTCCCTTTACAAAAGCCACTTTGACTCTTCCCCAACATATCGTGTTCATTTCTGTGTCTGGTAATTCTGTGCTTTACAATAGTTTCAGCCAGTTTGCCCGGTACTGAAGTTAGGCTTACCAGCCTATAATTGCCAGGATCACCTCTGGAACCTCTTTTAAAAATCAGTGTCACATTAGCTATCCTCCAGTCTCTGGTACAGAGATTTAAGCGACAGGTTACATACCACAGTTAGTAGTTCTGCAATATCAGATCTGAGTTCCTTCAGAACTCCAGGGTGAATTCCATCAGGTCCTGATGACTTCTTATTGTTTAATTTATCAATTTGTTCCAAAACCTCCTTATTGTCACCTAAGTCTGGGACAGTTCCTCAGATCTATCAACTTAAAGAGAATGGTTCAGGTATGGGAATCTCCTTCACACTCTCTGTAGCAAAGAACTAATTTAGCTTCTCTGCCACAGCCTTGTCTTCCCTGATTGCTCCTTTAGCACCTCAATCACCCAGTGGCAACACTGATTGTTTGGCAGGCTTCCTGCTTCTGATGTACTTAAAAATTTGCTGCTAGTTTGTGCGTCCTTTGCTAGTTGCTCTTCAAATTCTTTTTCGGCGTGCCTAATTATGCTTTTACACTTGCTGGACTTGCCAGAGTTTTTGCTCCCTTCTATTTTCCTCACTATGATTTGACTTCCAATTTTTAGAGGATGTCTTTTTGCTTCGACTGCCTCTTTTACTCACTCTGTTGTTTAGCCATGGTGGCAATTTTTTTTTGTCCTTGTACTGTTTTTTTTTTTTTTTAATTTGGGGTATATACATTTAATTGGAGCCTTTATGGTGTTTTTAAAGCGTTTCCATGCGGCTTGCAGGCATTTCACTCTTGTGGCTGTTCCTTTTAATTTAATGTCCATTTAACTAGTTTCCTTATTTTTGTGTAGTTCCCCTTTTTGAAGCTAAATGCTACTGTGGTGGGTTTCTTTGGTATTTCCCCCCCTATAGGGGCATTAAATTTAATCACATTATGGCATTACTAAGTAGTTCAATTATATGCACATCTTGTACCAGATCCTGCTTTCCATTTAGGATTAAATCAGGAACTGCCTCTCCCTTTGTGGGTTCCAGGACTAGCTGCGCCAAGAAGCACTTATTAATGGTGTCTAGTAATTTTATCTCTGCATCCCATCCTTAGGTGACATGTTCCCTGTAAATATGGGGGACATCCCCATTATTACTGGCTGTTCTGGTTTTGTAGTATTTCACAATCACCATCACCATCCTGGTCAGGTGGTTGGTAGTATATTCCTATGGCTATGCTCTTACTATTCAAGCATGGAATTTTTAATCCACAGAGAGTCTATGGTACAGTTTGAGCATTTAAAATTTTAGTATATTTGACTCTGCTTTCTTTCACGTATAATGTCACTCCCTCACCAGCATGACTTACTCTGTCAGTCCTATGTATTTTGTACACTAGTACTACTGTGTCCCATTGATTATCATCTTTTCACCAAATTTCTGTGATGCCTGTTATGGCAATATCCTCATTTAATACCACGCACTCAAGTTCACCAACCTCAGTATTTAGACTTCTAGCGTTTGTGTCCGTATTCAGCTGTCTGCCTTTGTGTGATGTAATTGAATTGGATTATTTTGTTTGATTGTTTCTCTTCAGTTCCTACCTGCACTTTATCAGCTTCTATCCCTCTCCTCTTTACCAGGATACAGAAGGCCCCCTTTAATAAATCTATGGCTTAGCTCAGAGGCAGACCCTGAAAGCAGATTACCAGCTATAGCCTCCAAACCAACACAAGCACAGATATGAAGCTCCCCTAAGAATGGAATTGCACTCCCTGCACCCCCATTTACCCCCACGGCCCTCATCAGTGCCCCCCACTGGGATATTTTGTATTGTTTCAGGATGGGGGATGGAGATGCAACAAGATACTTTGAAATGAACCCTAAAATGATCCAAATGCGATAAAAGGCCCCTTTTCAAAATGGTACCTTGGGAGTGAACCCTAGTCCCCTGTCAGTCAGGGCAAGAGTCCCAAGGTGGAATATTTATGACCGTTAAGTGTACCACTCTGGATATTTATGCCCTTAAATGACAGCCCAGTCAAAGTAAGCTGCACCCATTCCACCAAGCGCGTCTCACTGGGGAGTCAGCCCAAAGGTATGAGCAGTGTGCCAGTCACTGAGGAACCATGAGAAGGGATCCAGGCCCCAGCCAAGAGCCCCACTGCTCACCCAGACACCCCTGAGGATCCAGCAGAAGGCTACAGTCAGCATCACTCTGGGAAGCCATACCTGAGGAGCCATACCCAGGAAGCTGCCTGCATTGCCCCCTCCCAAAAGGATGTGATGAAGACACTGGCTGATGGGGAAGTCCCTACCTGCATCCGAGAGGAACTGTCGCAGCTTGTTGAGGTCGGCGTGGCTACACTTGAATTGCTCCAGGTAGTTTATCTGCTCCTTCAAGGTGGCGTAGAGGTCAGTCAGCTGCCCGATCTGGCGCAGCGCTTCCACGGTATCTGAGTAGCGGCTGGAGGTGCTGCTGGACCCGGAGGACTCTCGCGGGGTGGATGAGGTTAGGCGTTTGTCCTTCTCTTGTAAAGGTGATGCCGGGGATGTAACGGCAGAGTAAGGTCCAGGTGGAATTGCAAGCTGGGCTGCTAGAGCTGAGGGACCTGCTGTAGGTGATGTGGGCTGCAATGCTAAAGCACCTGCTGGGGTCCCAAGGTAGCCTGCCTGGGTCCCTGGAGCTCCAGGAGGCCCCACTTGGGTCCCTGGGGAACTGGGCCAGGTGCCAGGGAAGCTTGGCTGGATTCCTGGAGCACCTGCCTGGGCCCCGGGGAAGCCTGCCTGGGCCCCAGGCTGGGCCCTGGGGGAACCTGGCTTGGCCCCGGGCTGGGCCCAGGGGGAACCTGGCTGGGCCCCGGGAGAGCCTGGCTGGGCCCCTGGCTGGGCCCCGGGAGAGCCTGGCTGGGCCCCGGGAGAGCCTGGCTGGGCCCCGGGAGAGCCTGGCTGGGCCCCTGGCTGTGTCCTGGGGGAGACTGCCTGGGTCCCTGGCTGAGCCCCGGGGGAGACTGCCTGGGCCCCAGGTGACCCTGGCTGAGCCCCGGGGATGCCTGCCTGGGCCCCTGGCTGGGTCCTGGGGGAGCCTGCCTGGGTCCTGGGGGAGCCTGCCTGGGCCCCTGGCTGGGTCCTGTGGGAGCCTGCCTGGGCCCCTGGCTGGGTCCTGGGGGAGCCTGCCTGGGCTGCTGGAGTGATTGCTTGGGCTTCTGGTGTGCCTGCCCTAGTTCCAGGAGTGCCTGCCCGGGCTGCTGGCTGGACTGCTGGCATGCCTGCCCTGGTCCCTGCCTGCATCCCTGGAGTACCAGGTCTGCTGCTGGGAGAGCCAGGCTGGCTCCCTGGAGCCCCTGCCCAGGTTACAGAGGGTTTTCTGGCTTGGGTGTCCATAACTGAAGCTGGTTGCTCGGCTGCAGAGGGCTGGCCTAGGCTGGGATCCCCAGACTGGGCTTCCTGGAAACCAATGGAATGGGAGCAATTTACTGATGGGCACTAGTTCAAAGTAAATTGTGTGTGTGTGTGTGGGGGGGGGGGAAGCTGGGATATTCAAAACCACCCTCTTCTATTTCTGCACTTCAACTGGAAGTAACACTACCATCAAATCAGACAGGCCTATTTGGACAGAATGGGCAATGGGACAGGACGTGCCCCCAACCGGCCTTTATACTGAAAAGAAGCAGCAATCACAAAATGCCCTCTGAAGACCTTGCTGGTTGCTGAATCAATTCCACTAGTGGCCAAGTGTTTCCTAGGAGCCTGCTTTCTAGAGGAGTCTCTGGGATGGGATTCCTAGCAGATATCTGCCCCTCCCTCTCAATTGTGTACACTTGCCCCTGCCAGTCACACCAGCTACTTTCCACCAGGTATTACAGTTACTCTGTCTGCCAAAATGCCCTCCATAGGAACAACAAGCATTGTGTATGCATGAAAATCACATGAGCCAGAACGGAAACCCTGGACTGAAGCACACTTGAGCTAAAATGTGTGAGGCTGAGGTGGGGGGAGTAGTTGGTATCAGGATCCTGAGCATAATTCTGTAGGGGGGTCCCCAGGCCAAACCAGAACCCTAGGTCTGCTCTCAGGAGCTGGAAATCCTCATCCAATTCTAGATCTGGTGGCTCAGGCCTATCCCATTCTGAGAAGGTCTGATCACCTTCTTCACCTCCTAATAGCACCAATACTTTCCAGGGACTGTCTTTGGAATGACTAATTCTGGGAATTAGCAGTCACATAAATATGAAATGTCATTCCATGGTAAGGAAATAAATGATTTCTTTTGGAAACTATGCCACCTGCATGCGTCCGTATGGGTAACTTTATAGAGTTTCTGACACAGAACAAGAATAGCACGTGTTAGGAATATCATGTTGCAATATAGTTGCTTACTACAGAGATTAGCACTGGAATAGAAGTTCCCAATTGATCAATTAACTTGTTGAATTCCCATGGGTTTATTTGCCCTATAGGACATCACCTCCTGTGCCCTGTGAGTGTCTCTATTTTTCTATCTACTCCATACCTACAGGGGGATCTCAGTAGCTAATCTATGACTCCCACAGAATGGTACAGTCATGAAGTTGCCACCTTGTATGATGCTATATGAAGTTAATTGTTTGACAGACATGCTATGAGCCAAATGCTGCCCCTGACCTTCCCTCACAGCCTGTTCATGGAGGTAGGGGTGTATTACAGATGTGTTCAATCAGGCACATTCCTTCATTAGCTTGGATTTAAGGTTGCTGAAGTACAAACCCCACCAAGGTGATCACTACAAGTTGAAGTCCCCAGTTAAACCAATCTTCACCCACAAGCCTTCCTGTGCAAACACGCTCACAGGCCCTCACCTCCACTACAAGCTCCCTTGCGCCTCCAATGAGTACCAATCACAATACACACATGCAGCTACTCTAACCCACTCCCAAGTGCATAACTGTAACTCTGACCGCAGCTAAACCGATATATCCTCCACAGACGCAAGTGCGCTGGTAAAGTGTACAATGTGCTACTTGGACATGATGAAGGAGGAGGTCAAAGCGAAGGGGAAGGTGTTTGCCTGTGAATTAGAGTAACGGAATGTATGCATTCTGGGAGAGAAACGGGGCTTAAGCCGGAGGGGGAGAAGTGGAGATCTGCTCTGTTGAACCTCTTGGAAAAGAGCAGGGTTTAGTCCCACTTGTGTAAAGTACTCAGTCCTGCTAGCACAATGGCTAGAGCTACGTATGGTACACGGAGACACTGTGTAAGTTCCTCTGCACCTTCCAATTCTCTGCCAAATGCATCTCCATCCTGACCCACAACACCTTGCCTTACTCCACTCTAGCATTCCTCCAGCTTGACCATAAGCTACCAGTTGTGTCACACTGTGGGGCTATTTTCTGAGGCTGGCAGCCATCCCCTAGCAACTGCCACCAAATTCATCTTCTCTCAGGACTAGCTTTCCAATCAACCCCTATAAGACATGGTGACATCACTGCTATCTAATCATGAAGATTCAGCCAGTGACTTCCCTAGACAGTTAAATGCAACAGGAAGCTGCCCTAGGCCTGCACCCTGGAGACGAGAAAAGGGAAAGAACCAGATCAGTTAGCTCATCTATAAGACATGTTTACCATGCACGGAAAGAAAGGACCAAATTCATGCACTGAGTAAAGTTGATGGGGTTACACCAGTGGTTAATTTAGTCCAGTGGCCACTGTAAAATCCTGTAAGTGCATCAATTCCAAGAATGTGAGGCCTCCAAATGACACAAATTACCCTTCTCATACTGTGCTAGTTAGACACTGTGACAGGGGTGGTGGAGCCTTCCCCAAACTGGCCCCCTCCGTGGCCCCACTCCTGTCACCCTCTTCCCCCTGAAGAGCCTGGGCCCCTCCACCTGCCCATGGTGGCGGGGGGAGGGGTGGCGGAGAGCAGCCCAAGCCCATGTCCCCAACCCCCGGATTCCTCCACCCAGGGCAGATGGAGGGTTGGCAGCACCCCACAGTTGCCCAGGCTCCCTGAGCTAGGCTCCACTTCCAGCCTGGCTGGGAGGCGGAGCCTCAGGGGGACGCGGAGGGACAGGGGTGGGGCTGGTGGTGAAAAGTGGACAGGCAAAAAGTGGGAGGGCCATGGACCCTCGGACACCCCCCGTTCCGGCGCCCCTGCACTGGGAAGCCCTGGGTAGGAGTCATACAAGGATTTCCAGTGCTCAGGCATGGCCCCTTGGTGTCAGAGGAATGGCAATCACAAGGTGCCATCACAACTTGGGGTCAGAGGGCAGGCGGAGGGAAAAGGCCTGGCTCTCTCATACATCAGAAAAGGCCACATTTAGAGAGAGAAGCCTTGGACAAGAGCCTGTTCAAGTGGAACCTTGCATGGCACTGGGGCCTAGAAATGTGAAACTTGACAGAGGTACAGGCTGATCCCTCAAAGCCAGTTCCGGACATCCTGCCCCAGAGAAGAGTGTCTCAGACCGTGTCAAGCCGCACAAAGACTGGAAAATGTCCAGATTCACAAGATCTCCCTCCTCACTCTATTATGGGGATGTCTCAGCAGAGGAAGAGGAAAGGAGCAAACATGTTAAGCTCCCCGCTCCCCCCTGCCACCCCTAATTGAAGTCACACTCACAGTGGATGGGCTCTTGTCTTTGCCTGTCACAAGACAGTCCTCCAGAACTTCCCAGCGCACCATGTTATACATTTCTTCGGGGGAAGGATAGAGGTTTATCCTTCGCTCTAGGTTCCTCTGGAAAGAAAGCAAACCAAAACCAAACAGAGATGACTGTACTTCTGTGGTGCATATCTAGGAAGGGACTTCATTCTCTCCTCCATTAACTCTTCAGAGACTAGCAGCCCAGGGATCACCCAAGAAGATAGCTCGACAGAGAATGTATGTTCCCCAACTGAGCAGCATCCTTGGTTCCAAGATGGCGCAGACCCTCCCCAGATGCCCATACCACCACTTCTGCGATCATGGAGTACTAGGGACAGACACCTAAGCCTTCCTAGTGGAGAAGCGGAGGCTTTAACTCCTCCTATAGAAGCACTGGCATTTCCTGTCCCTAAAGAATCCTCTAGCAAGAGAGGAAGCTGGATGATTTGGGGTGTTTCCGGGGGCATCAGGAGGAAGGAGGACCACAGAAACTCAGGAAGAGACTCATGTGCCTTGCCCCTCAATATATGTGTAATTCCTGTTCTTACTGGAGGTGGTTTGGGACACTTAGCGCTGCTTAGGGCCTGACCATGAGACATGCTGAGCACTGAAGTCACAGGGAATGAGTTGATCAGCACCTCTCAGGATCATAGGTGCTGACTTCTGCTATCGCCGGTGCGTGCTCGACCCCCCACCCTGCCCCTGACCTTACCCCAACTCCACCCTGCCCCGCCCCCTTTCACATCAGCCCCGCCCCCATTCCAACACCTTCCCCAAAGTTCCCACCCCAACTCTACCCTCTCCCTGACCCTATTCCGACTCCTTCCCCAAATCCCTGTCCCAGTCCCGCCTCTTCCCCGCCTCCTCCCTGAGTACGCCACGTTCCCACTCCTCCTCTCCCCCTCCCGGAGCAAACATGGATGAGGAGGCGGAGGAGCGAGGATGTGGCGCACTCAGGGGAGGAGGCGGAGGTGGGGGGGGGGCTGGGCGGGGAGCTTGGCTGCTGGTGGATGCAGAGCACCCACTAATTTTTCCCCGTGGGTGCTCCAGCCCTGGAGCACCCACTGAGTCTGTGCCTATACTCAGGATCAGGTCCTTCCTGGTCCAAGTAGCTGAGATCTTGACTCAGCATAGAAGACCTGCGGGGAAGAAATAAAGGAGTAGAAGCTAGGGATTTCAGTGAAGATCAGCACCCGAAAAGGAGGAGTCAGGGAATGAAAATTGGGGTTCCGGGGGTGCCTTGGCAATTCATATGCAAATCGTTCCCCTCAGAGACATACCACATCACTATCCAAGTTCTTCTGATCAGCAATGCAGGTCTGCAGTCGATTGCCAATCTCCTGGGTATCCAGTTGTAAATTCTTGCAAGAGAAGAGAGTTTAGTTAATCTCCTACAGTCTGGTGTGTGTGTGATTGCCTTTAAAAAGGAAGATGGCCAATTCAGACTTAGATCCAAAATGTAGGGGGGGTTGTGTGAGCGCACATGTGCAAGCGCACACCAGCACACCCACACCGTGTGTGTGCATTTATATTGCCCCCTCCAATATCTATTTTCCTATTATTTGTATTTCAAAAGGCAGTGGCATCAGCTTGCAATACAATCTGTTTCAAAACCTGAGTGACATGCCCTTTGGTGCCCCTGCCAAATTGTGGGTTTGCAGTCCCATTTTCCTATCTTTTAAATGTTTTCCCTCTCTGCTGTTGCTCTGTGAAAGTCATGCAAGCAAGAAGGGAAGAAACTGACTGTTTGTTCTTACGGAGTGGGGGAAAGTTTGACTATATAAAATACAAAATAAACAAACTGAAGGAGCAAGCAAAAAAAAACCACTTTGCTCTAGTCTATTTCAATACTAGTAATCTTGGGAGTTATTGTTAACTGGAAAGGGTCCAACAAATTCTGACAGGAATGGGATGCTTAAGTTGATGGTGTGCCTTTAAATATTTCTTCCTCCAGTACTGGAAACTCAACACAAGAACTTTGTTCTAGTGCATCAAACGAGCCATAAACAGAAAGCAAAACTGAGAAGATTAATTAAGGTGAGTGATGTGCAAAAAATAAAGAGCTTATGTTCTGAAAAACAGATTAAGAACCCAGTCTGACAAAGCCTTCTTCAGGCAAGTGAAGGGGCTGATGTGAGCGAATGTTTGCAGAATCAGGCCTCTGATTTGTAAAGATCTTTCAGTTTTGATCATCTAAAGTGGTATTAAAAACCCAGAAAAGGGTGTGATATTTATAAATATGGTTTTCTGTCTTGGTCATATCCCTTTAAGCACAGCATACAAGTAAAACACTTGAAACTAGCTCTGACCTCAGTTTATTGTGTTGTATATGATGGGGGTTGGGGTGGGCACCAATTAAATGGAAAAGGTCACCATGAAAAACCCTGAAAGCCCAGCACTATGGGTCTGACCCACAGCCCACTGAAGTCAATAGAAAGACCCCCATGGATCAGTTTCCTACTTACCACAGGAAAGTGGGTTTTTCAAGCCCCACTTGTTGGAGCTGAAGGAGCAAGCGTTCAGAAGAGACTGGAAAGGCAAGAGGGGGTGGGCTGGGGAAGCGGAATAGGAAGGGTGTTCCAGTCCTGTGTTGTGGGGGCAGTGGCAAATCAGAGGCAAATCAGAGGGGGTTGTGATAAGGGACTAGGTCAGTGAGGTAGGCTGGGCTGGCCCCAGGCACACAGGGTGGGGTCTGGGAGGCAACTGCCTATTCTCTTGGGTAGAGCATGCTTTTGGGGCTGAACACACACAGTAAAGGCACAGCCTTGGCATCCACTTAGCTTTTGTTTCCCTGTACTCTAGGAAACGAGATGTTTACTGCTTCCCCACAGCCCTCCTCCCTTCCCCCAAGGCTCATGGGAAAAGGCAGCTTGCCAAGTTGCAAAAGGAATAAGCTCTTGCGGCTGGCTAGATCCTCGGGGGAGCTAGCATGTTTTGCAAGCGTTCCTGCAGATGGCCACCCTGAGGATCCCTGAAGGTACAAGGAGTAAGCTGGGTACTACCAAGCTCTGCTGCCTCCCTGTGGGCGGCATCACAAGATTCAAACTCTCCCCCACCTGGCAACAATCCCTCGGTTGGCAGAGACCTATGGCTGGCACGAGGCAGGTGGGAGCTCCCCCAGGCCTTGCTAGAATGATTTACCTGCTGAGAGTTCTCGCTCACCATTGACATGGAATGATGGCTCCCTGTCTTAGTCCTTCAAGGGGCGTGGGCAGGTGCCCTGTCCTGGATCCCATGCTGGGCTCCTTTATCTATCTAACTCCTCCAGCAGTTAACAGGGGATTGGCTCTTCCTCACCCCTTCCCTGTGCTAAATACCCCCTCACATTTCAATGTTCTTTCTCAGCCCCTCTGCCAGTGGGGCTCCTCCTGAGCCCCTGGATGGATTCTAAAGCTTCCCCGCCTTGGTGGAACTGGCAGGAGAAGGCAGCGGTGACACAAAGGTGAATGCTTCTCAATCCCACCTATCCCATGGGCACCTGGGGACGGGAACTCCGCAGACTCACTTCACACCCATCAGGCGTGTTTGTCACCTCGCTGGGATCCCTTGTGGGGGTCCTGAGCGCTGAATTTTTACCTCCTGGCTGCAGCATCAGCTCATGTTACCTGAGCCAGGCAGTTGGCTCTGCTGTTACAGGCCTGGCCACCCAGCATGGCTTCCCCAGGCCCTGGGAGTACAAACCCCATTCCCTCTGCTCTGGCGCTGGTTAACTCCTGGGCGGAGTGCTCAGGAACAGTAACAAGGCTCTAGGGAAGGGAAGGCCTGAGAGTGCAGGTGAGCCCAGTGCACGACTCCTCCACCCGTTACTCCCCAGCCAGATCGACTCAACCACGCGGTTGGTGTGCGGGACTGGCACACAGCTCTGTCTGAATAGCCAGCTCCCCAGTGCCCATGCTCAGCTCAGTTCTGACTTGCATCCTGCCCTGCTGTCCCAGGCCTGGGCTCCCCATGAGCCACACTGCCGACGGACTTCAGCCCCAGCATCCCCTGCTATTCCCTTCCTAGCTCTGCCGATGCGTCTCAGTCCCAATGCCTCCTGCCATCCCTGGCCAGCTTAGCTATTGGCTGTTTTTGCACGCGCAGAGCATCTGTCCTCTGGCAGCATCTCCTGCTCCTTCCCCTTGTCCCATGCCACAGACACCGTGCAGGCATTTTAATTGAGGAGGCCAATGTGCAAGCAAAATGAGATATTTTACATGGTGAACTAAGGATTCTACCCCCTCTTCTCTCCCCAGATCAACCCCCTGCCTGCCCTTTCCTGGTATTAGAGTAATAGGGAGCAGCCCTAAGGGTACAAGCTGGTCTTCAGTGCAATTCCCACAAGAGAGGAGAGGTCAGCCAGTCCCCTCTGTCTGCTCTGACCAGCATTACCGCAGACAGACAGAGAGGGAGGGAGAGGAGACATTCTCCCCTACATGTGCAGAGGGGGAACAGTGTGTTCTTATGGGACACTTCCCTTAGAGCATACTGATCTGCTGCACATAAGCCAGGCACAGATCCGGCCCAAGCAGTTTGCACTCTAAGTTACCCCCAAAACACAGGAAGGGTGGGGAATACTAGCTCATAAAGGCCTGGGGAGTAGCGAGAAGAGAAATCAAGGGGACGGGGACTGCGTTAACTCCCCTTGGGTTTGAATGCTGCTTGTGACAGGAGGGAGAGCCCCGCTGAGGGTACATGGCACAAGGGTAGCCCAGGTGGTGGGGGACAGGGAGGACTCAATGCATACAGCAAGAGGGACTAGGGGATGTCGGTGCCTCAGGGGTGGAAGGAGAAGGCTTGGCACTCCCCTCACCAGGGAGTGTGACCAGGCCGGCTCTGTTCTGTGGGCAAGGGCCACACTCACAGAGTCAAGTTTTTCCTTGATGTTTTGGAGGCCCTCGTTCATATGGAAATTAGCCATCTTCACGCCGTTGACCTCATTCAGCAGATCCTGGAACAGAGCCATGGCCTGGAACAGAGAGGGGAGCGAATTTAGGGCCACAAGAATACCTAGTAAGCTACAGTGAGGATGCTCGGAGGGGCAGCGGGGCCTAACAAATCGGACAAGGGACAGGGAGCTATCATTCCCGGCTCTGCCACTGACTGGCTGTGTGACCTGTGGCAAGGCACTCTCCTGTCTGTCTCAGTTTCCTTAGCTTTATAATTAGCAGGGAGAATAATGCCCACCTATCTGACAGAGAGCCAGGAGATGGACCCTGTTAGGCGAGCTCCAGCTGCCAACGGAGTGTGGACGGTGGCAAGGGGCTTGCCAGGGAGCCAGCTTAAACAGGTAGGAGTTGGGGCCATAAGCTTCCAGAACAGAACACAGCAGCTCCATCCAGAGCATCCTTCCCAACAGGGAGCTGCACACAGGGAGGGGCTCAGCAGAACTTCTCCTTTTACTCCCCAAGTAAATAACAGCTTATAATGCATACATTAATTAAGCCTGGCAGCTCCACACCTCCAGGCAGACCAAGGATCTGCTAGATTAACCGAAAGGGTTAAATGAAAGTGCCAGCCTGGCCCTCTCCCCCCACTCCCCCCGTCAGCACATTTCTAGACAGGGGGTCAATATCATTGCATTCGGTACCTAACTGAGTGTGAACAGATCAAGTGCAGACATGCCCTGAGGTCTATGCCAGGAGACCGTGATGTGTGAGCATTCACTGTTCATTAGCTTGCTGCCTTCCCATTTTAGCTTGGACTCTGAAGACTTCTCCTTCCAGATTTGGGTACTATACGCTTCTCCCTCTGGCACTGTTGTTATGCCCACACAGTACCCTTATTCTATAGCTTTTGCCACAAAACCTGCCTCTGATATACCAACAGTGGGATCAAAAACTTCACTGATGCTGTGCTCAACAGCTGATGCCAAATACCAGTGAGTGGCTTAACTATTCATTAGCTGGACTTAGCCTGTTCACACAGTGCACTAGACCATAGCAGACTCAAACCAGGACTCTCATGGTAAACAGACAATGTCTGCTACAGTAGCTCCATCTCATGGTTAGAGCAGGGGGACAGGAGATTTGGGCTATGCCACTGACTCACCAAATGGCTTGCCAAAGGCCACACAATCTCCTCGTGCCTCAGTTTCTTCATCTGTAAAACGGGGATAGTGATATTTACCTACAGCCACGAGGCAATGATGTTTGGAAAGCACTTTGAGATCAGCTGGAAGCTGCTGGGGATGTTGCAAAGTATAGAAGCAGACTGTGCTAAGCTGCTCGCAGCTGGAAGCTGTTCTCGGTGTAAGATATGCCAAGTTACGTGAGTTGCCTTCACCTCACCACCTCCGACCCGGATAATAAATGACCCAGGCCACAGTGTTGTTGGCACTGTCCCGCTTTCCCTCTGCCAGTGGACTGGATGCCCGCCTCTCCTTGGAGCTCCAGCGTTAGAGGGTTGTTCCCTTTGAATCCCATTAACCGAGGCTCTCAGCTGTGCAGATCTTTAGTAGGACATTGGTCAGGGATCAACCACTCCGCTGGCCCTGTTATTAACAAGCAAAGTTCTACAACAACACTGTGCATCCACATAGCATTGCTCAGTGCGGTGTCTCCCAGGGATTTACAAACAGCCTCATCTCAACCCTGCCAAGCGCAGAGGATATTATCCTCCATTTTACAGATGGGCAAAATGAAGCAACAAGAGGGTCAAGTGACTTGCTCAAGGTCACATGATGACTCAATGGCAAAAGCAGGAATGGAACCCAGGTGTCCAGACACACGTTCTAACTATTAGAGCCCCCCCGTCTCCCAATTAATGCTGAGCACTTCTGAAGATTAAAATGGCCAGGTATTAGATACACACCTATGACAAAAAAAGATGATTAAACAACAGGAGCAACTGGAGAGTTACATTCCCTAGGGCTGAAGGGAGATCCACTTACTCAAAGTGGTGAGCAGTTACTCATGTGGGTAGCCAATTCACCCCCGGCAGAGCCAGCACAAAAGCTATTCATCCTTTGCAGTCCCACTTAAACTCTCAAAATAAAACTCAAGTTGTACATCGGTCTTGTGCTGGGTCTGCTGCACGGGCTTGAGTTCCACCCCATTGTATGGGGCTTAGAAACTGGCCTCGCAACACCTGGAAATTCCAATCTCTTGACCAGAAAATTTGTTTTCTTTTATCTTGGGGTTCTGTGCTGTCACCCAGGACTCACACTGATGTTTTATTTCCATTAACTCAGCACAAGTAGGATCAATCCACAAAACCATTTAAAAAAAGAAAAAGTCAGACCCCGTCCTACAAGGTGCTGAGCATTCACAATTCTCGTTGGCTTCACTGAGGATGCTCACTCAGCAGCCAGCTGCCAGCTCTCTGTGCCTCACAGAATGGGGCCCTTATTTCCTAGCTGAAATATTGCTCTTGGATCAAACCAGCGGCAACCCCGGTTTACACTTAGATGGCTTAAGGTATCGGCGCTGTACTCAAACTGATGGGAAACATCGACTCTCTCGCAAATATTCGATCGTTCAGGAGATGAATTGGAAACCAGAGCCCAGCTCCCACAGATCACAATGGGGATGCTTCGGTTTTTTATTTAACATGACCCCCCCGAAGCAGCAATGGCAAATAATTAAACATTTACGGCCTGCCACATTGGATTGCAGTAACTGTGCTACATGAGCCTGGGTGCTGATGTAATGCCCTGAGAAGGAGCTGTGTACCCGCCACAGAAAAGGCTCATTCTCTCATCAAAGCAGCTCCATTTCCCTCCCAATATGCTCCACGAAGGGATGAATAATTCAGCCGGGACTTGCTTTAATCTTGTGGCTCAACTCTTTCCCTACGAAATTCCGCTGCAATTGCTCCTGCTTTGGAGGCATTCTTTGGGCATGGCTTTTCCTTTCACATTTGATCGCTATCCTAAAGACAGCCAGCTAGCTCCTGAAGCACGGCTCACTAGGCTCTGCTGGTACGTGCAAGATACACGCTGGCCGGCCTCCACGACAAGGTCTGCTCCCCATGCTGGTCTAGAGCACACAGTCCCCGCTTCTAGGATGACCAGATGTCCTGATTTTATAGGGACAGTCTCAATATTTGGGGATTTCTCTTATATAGGTGCCTATTACCCCCCACACTCTGTCCCGATTTTTCATACTTGCTATCTGGTCACCCTACCCACTTCCGAGACTGTCCATTTCAGCCAACCATTCCATCAGCAAACACTGCTAATGAGTAGGGGCGGCGTTCTCCATGCCACACGAGGCCTACGCATCACCTACGTCCTCAACATAAGCGATGCTAGTCCCACTGCACAAGGGCCAGTTGCCTCCTCAGAGCAGGTTCATAACTTTCTCCATCAGAGAACGGCTGCTGTGTTTAGATCACACAAACAGATGTATAAAATATGAGCTACTCATTTTGCACGGCAGGGAACAGAGAGGGAGGTTCACCTATCACAATGTGTTACCCTTGTAGACATGCTATCTGCGCCAGGAGCTCCCTCTGTGTGGCAAACGCTCACAGCTCTGCAAAAGAGGCAGTACTTAGGAAATTAACATCCCCCCCGCCCATGGTGTCACACCCTCTTCACCTATGCCAGAGCTTTGTTTAGACCTGCCAAGGCCACAGCCCAGCGGGCTCCCCAGTTCAGTGGAGGACTTGGAAGAGTCCCAATTTTGTGGAATGGTCCTAGGCATAACATGGAACTGTGAGGCCAAGGACCATCCAGGTGCATCGATCTGGTCCCTAGGCAGAACCAGCTGAGCACAGAACAGGGAGAGCCCTGTTGACCTGTTCTGCGATGAGACCTAGCAACCAGGTCCTCCCACTCCCAAGCACCCTGTACAGGAGAAAGGAAGGGGAAATCCATTGTCCAGTCATGATGGAGAAAAGGAGGAGGGATCGGCCGCGGGGGGCGGGGGGTTGTGTGTGGAATGTAGGGACTGCAATAATAACCTTGTTGAGCTCCCCGCAAACCCTAAATCCTACCCCGACTCATGCTGCATGAATTTTGGACTGTGATGGGAGCTGGAAGGGCAGAGCACCTCCAAACTACCATAGTCAGTATCCTGCTGAATATGCAAGACAGAAGCAGTAGGATAACCAGCACCTGAGCCTGTGAGACGCTGAAAGCCGTGGGAAATGAGGGCACACAGCACCTTTGTCCATCTTTTGTTAATATCTGTTTAACTCAGATGCATGAGAACTACCTGGGAGAACAAGAAGTTTCCGCTAAAGAGTCAAACCCTTAAACCCTTCAATGAAGGACTTAGAAAGGTCATAATCCACACTGAGGACCTCCAATGAATGCTCTTGCAAAAGCACAGACTTAAACATGTTTGAGATTTCTAAGAGGACGGCAAGCAGAAAAACTCACATTTTCACCCCCCTCCCCTCGCCCCCAACCCTTCAGATCTTCTTTATCCATACTAAGCAAGCAAAACAGGCCCAATGCCCCCAACTGCCCTCCCCCATTTGAATATTACCTCCCCTTCATCACCACTCCACATACATTTAATTATCACTTGGCCAACCCTACACATTTAGCTCTATACATCTTCCTTCTGAGTCAGCTCCTCCAGGCCACGGGTCAGTTTTTTGTTCTCCCAGTTCCCCCTAGTTTGTAACTGTCCTTCTGGGACTAAGGAACCCAAAGCTGACCCTAGTATCTCAGTGGTGCTACTGCTGCCTAGGGAGGGAATATTACACCTCCCTGTTCCATGACACCTTTGTCCTTTCTACGGTCACATCATACGGATTGGTCCAGGCTGCACTGCCAGTGCATCCCATGAGTTGGAATGTGCAGAGGCTGCTCTAAGAAGAACAAGTTATTCCTTGTGCCCTCGTAAGAGGCCACTTTTCTCCCCTCTTTTTACTCCCCCGTCCCGATTTTCGATTGCAGCACAGACACTCCCCTTCCGGTGGGGAAAATCCCCAGGACTTTCCCCTAATGAACCTGTGCAACATGCTGGTATCCTTGGTCTTAGAACAGAAGCACGGGTCTCTCCGGCACACCACTTCAGCTCCTTAGCCAGCCTCCCGCCTCTTGGAATGGCAAGAATTAACTTGGCAACACTACAACTCACCCTGACAGAGAGGAGGAAAAGAAAAAAAAGCTAGAATCTGAACTCAAACCGCCTTCAGGGAGCCCCAGGCTATAAGGGGGATAG
The DNA here is from genome assembly GCF_965152275.1 of Natator depressus. NCBI lineage: Eukaryota > Metazoa > Chordata > Testudines > Cheloniidae > Natator > Natator depressus. Next base: position 16,242,936 of record NC_134247.1, read on the forward strand.
CAGACATCCTGGAGGTGATGCTATTTTCCTACAAGATGAAGGGTAAAAACTACAGCATTTTACATTATTCCTAGTAACTCAGACAGAACAGCTGTACAGTCTCAAGCAGCCCCCTGCGGGATCTGTACCGTGGCAGATCTGCCACTAATGCACATGGAGTGGGGAAAGGATCCAAGGGCAGAGGTAAGTCAGGGGACAGAGATGGGGGGGAAATATTACTTCCTCGCCCATAAACCTACAGCATCACATGGCACTAACTGCATCAGGCAAGAGCATATCTGGCAATACATCTGCCATGATTTCAATGCAACCCCTCCCTTCCCTCTGCCCCGACTCCAATGGAAACTGTGTGTGTGATCTGACCGCAGGGTATGACCCCTCAGAGAGGCACAGGTCCAATTTCTTTGAACGCTATTGGAGTTCTTGAATAGAAAATGCCACTTGCACCAGGGGCGGCAGAAATGGGGGTGCAGGTGGGGAGCAGGAACAGGGAAATATTGTGGAAGCAGCTGCCATGAGGCCTGGGAGCCGGGAAGCAGGTAGGAACCCCTGGGCTGGGACCCTCCTTCCCAGCTTAGAGCCAGCTGCCTGCCCCCACCCTGCCAAGTGTCAGTACCTCTCCTCACTCCCCCTCTTGTCCCTCTGCCCCCCATTTGCAGGGAGCTTTTCTCCCTCCCTTCCACTGTTCACGTCTATAGTTTCCTTGTGACCAAGGACATCAAAGCATTTCACTACATTAAACTAAGCACCCCAACTACCTGTGAAGTAAGTAAGTGAGATCACCTACAGGTTCTGGATGGGGAAACTGAGGCACGGCTCAGCCAAGGGCTGGATTTTTAGAGGTGCTGAGAACCCAGTTCAACTGAAGTGAAGAGGAGCTGCAGGGTCTCAGCACTTTTGAAAGCATCAGGTCCTTGAAGATTTGCTAGAGGTCACAAAGACTGTATGTGAAGACTGTAGCAAAGCTGGAAACAGAGCACAGAGATCCCACCTCTCCGTGCATGAAACCGTTCTGCCCCTTAAAAGCATACAGCGCAACCGGCAATCAGGGCTGACAAGAGGGAGGGAGAGAGGGAACAATTGTACTGGGGCTCCAAACTCAGCCCCCCCCCCCCCCCGCAAATGACTAATGTCTGTGTAAATAAAGACATGGGAGGGGTGGAGCCCCAACAAACATGATGTATCGGGCCCCCAAACTTCTCTTGATGGGCCTGCTCCCAATTCAGGAGTAGCTCATTTGTCAACACCGTCTAAGGGAGGTCTACACAGATCGCTGACAAAGGACAATGAAAGGTCACAAAGAAGAACTCGGGCTCTACATTCCCTAGACTGAAGATAAGATGAATGAAAACAAGAATACACCCTTTATTAAAACTATGGCATGCGTTAGATGAGCAACCCCCCATCACTCCCATCCAGCACTTTAATTAAATGGGTAGCAGCAATCAGGACTTTATTTCTGTTGCAACCTTAGAGGAATCAGTGCAGAGATGCTCTTATAAAATTCATGCAACAAGTCACGGCTGTAATACGAACTGCGTAACACCTGGTCATGGTTTTCCCTGTTATCCAGCCTTGAAAATACATGACAGATCACAACCCCCATAACAACATGCAACGTAAATAACACTGGAGGAAACATGTAAAAGATAATTGGAGGCTGGCCCTGGGGATTCAGAAAATATTTCCCTTCTTATAGTTTAGCTCTAATCCTAACACAGTGAGAGTCTTAAAAATGACTGGATTTCTACATGAGAGACAAGGTGGGAGAGGGAATATCTTTTCTGGGCTCAACATCTGTTGGTGAAAGAGAAGCTTTCTAGTTACACGAGCTCTTCTTCAGGTCATGATTTCCTAGTGTCTTTCATAGGTCCACTAACCTCTCAATGTCCTTCACTTTAGACACTAATTTACTGTCATTTTGCACAAATTTGGAGTCGTTGCTTATTATTGGAAATTATTTATATCAAACTATAAAATAAATAAAATAATACCACCAACCACTAATACAGAACACAGGTCTGGTAATGAGTGCTATATAAGGAACTTAGAGCAATCATCTACTACTTTTCTTTCAAATGGCTCAGGACCCTTTAGAAGGGTGGATATTAACCCAATTTTCTAGGTGGGGAAACTGAGGCACAAAGGGGTAAAGTGAGTGACTTGCTCAAAGTTGCACAGCAAGTCAGTGGCAGAGGCAAGGCTACAGCATATATTTGCTGATTCTTAGATCTGGGCTCTCGCCACTGGACATATTGCCTCCTCACAACTTAAGGAACGGAAAGATTTACCTTGGAGATGCCAGTCTCATTAGCTTCTATCTTCTTCTTCATCTGCATCATTTGCCACATGTCAGCCACTGCAGATCCATTCGGAGAGCCGCTCTTGGTCCTCTCCAGCAAGTCTGTCCCAGAAGGCAATTTTTCCAGGGCAGCCATTTGCTTCTCAAGCCCTTGAACTTGTTCCCCTATTCCATGGACCTGAGCCTCCACTCCGTGCACCTGAGTCGCCACCCCAACCACCTTGGCCTCCATGCCATGCACCTGAGCAGCCACCCCAATGACCTTCTTCTCTAAGTCAGCATAGGGGAAGTCTTCTGACGCATCGCACTGGCCCTTCGTCTCTTTCTCCTGCAAAGGCACAGGTTCCAGGGGCTTAGGTTTCTCATCAAGCATCTCGGTTTTGACATCCTGCAGGTTGAGTTGTCTAATGATGGCATGGAGCAAAGTGTGGAGGGCATTAAAATTGACCACCCCGATCTCTGGCGTCCCTATGGAGAGGTCAGCCAATTCCAACAAGCTGATCAGAGCCATTGCCCCCTGACTTTAACTCCTGCCCGGTATCTGATGCCGTTACCTTCTCATTCAAATATAAAGCTGTTTTTTTCCCCCCAAATAGATCTAATGACTTGAGCCCATGGGCTCAAATAAGTTTCTCTTCTTCACCTTGAGAGTTACTCAGCAAACCGTTAAAATCAATCCAGGCTGCTCGATCTTCTTCCCACAAGCCCAGCTCAGCTGCACACTCCATCGAATAGCAATTTCCTGGGGGGAATTTTCCTTCCAGGGACCCCCCCCCCCCGGCCTTTTTAAAGTTATTTATTTATTGACTTAAATTTCCCTCGACCTCTCTAGGCCTGATCCTCTTGCCCCCCGCCCCCTCCCTCCTGGGCTAATGCCCCTGTCTCAGACGCTTGCCGCTGCCATGCCTGACTATGGACAAAAGCAGGGCTCAGGCTGCTGGCAGCCCAGCAGACCCATCTCCACTGGCACACACCAAACCCTCTGTCTCGAACCCGCCCCTTTTCGCCCTTCCATTGGTTACCGAACACAGCGCCCCACCGCCGGATTGGCCACAGCGGCTGCCCATGTGCCTTTGTTTACATCAGCGGGTTCTGATAGTTACATTGTAGCGTCTGGAGTTGCTAGGCAGGGACGCAGCGCCCCCTAGACGTTCTGTGGCTCATTGCGCCTGGGGAAGTAGTCCCCCCCCCCAATCCAAGGCTGAACTGAAGCGGCTCTGAAAGGCAGGGAGAAGGGCTGGATCCTGGCCTGGCCCCACTCCTGGCCGGATTTGAAAGGCTAGGGCTAGGGGGTTGCAGTGGGCCTTTGCCTCTGCCTGCCTCCAGAAACACATGGGTAGGGAGGGAGTTAATCCGGGGAATGGGCTGGCTGGGGGGCACCCTGGCTGCTGAGCTGGGAAGAATGGGCCATGGCAGCTGGAGGACAGAAGGGGCGTTGGGTAGGCGGTGGAGAGGCTCTGGAGGAGTGGGCAGGGGCGCTGGGACAATCTGTACAATGGGGGGGTACTGAGAGCCATTAAACCGAACTGTAAACCCTGTCGATGATGGAAACCACTTCAAGCCAGTGCCAGCACCTACAGGAGTGGGCTAGCTGGGGCTGCAGGAAGCAGGGCCCTAGCTGGTTTAGCTGCAGGGCCACCCTTCGGTAAAACTCGTCAGCCTCTCCTCATTTTAAGGACAGCACAGCAGGCTGTCATGGAGGGTGACCTTAGCCTGAAATTGCTGAGCATGCCAGACTTTACCCACAGACCTGAACTGCTCCTCCCTACCGGCTCCTGAATACGAACTGCCTCCTGAACGGCCCAGAGGGCTTGGTGTGAGCTCGCAAAAACAAAAGTCAAGGAACTAGCCTTAAAAAGGCCACAATAAATTCATAGGTGGTTCAACATTCAGTTTCTGTGACAAATTCACACAATCAAAGACCAACAGAAATCTGGTCTGCTGATTCCCCCCCCCCAAAAAAAATTAATGGAAGCTAGTTGTTACTCAGTAAAACACAATCCTGGCTCATTTGCAACCCTGACCGTGCAGCACTAGGAACCTGACTATCGTGACTGCAGCTGCTTATTACCCACATTGAGGGAAATGCAAGTAAACAGAGTATAAGGTATTTTATTTTTCACTCATTTTAGAAATACTTGGTGTGTCAATAAGCTAGGGTTATTCATACACAAGCAAAACCGTATGTTTAATTTTTTTGATTATTTTCCATTGCAGTAGAATTTACTGAGCCCAACCCCATTGTGCTAGGCACTACACAAACACAATTAGAAAGCCTCTGCCTCAAAGAGTTTATACTCTAATTAGACAAGAGACAGAAGATGGGAGAAAGGGATACAAAATATGAGCATAAGACTGGCAACAGAGGGAAAGAGAGATGAAGTTAGTGACTATCCCAAGGTCACAGAGAGCCAGTGGCAGAGCTGGAAATTAAATCCCAGTCTCCTGCCTCCCAGTCCAGTGCATTAACCACTAGACCATCCCTTCCTCCTTAAAGTGTGCTGTTTTAAAAACTAGGGGTGGGGTTGGAGTGGGTAATCATACAACTCACCATCAGCTAATTTGATCAAAGTCAAAGGTTGGTGCATGTTTCTCAGGTGCAGCAGAGTAGAAACTCTGCAAATGTAAATCCAATTAATGAAAACCTTGTTTAAAATAGGAATTGCCAGACTGGGTCAGACCAGCAGTTCATCTAGGCTAGTGGTTCTCAACTAGGGGTCCAGGGCTGACATGCCAAACCTGTGGGGGAAAAAAACGCAAAACCTGAGCTTGTTTTTGGCTTAATTGGCTTGTGAGTTGCTTGTTGGCTAGTTTTTGGCTTGTAGCTTTTTTTTTTTTTTAATCGGCTCCTCGCAAGCAGGGGCCGGGGGGGGGGAGGTGGGATGGGCAAGTGAGGGAGAGAGTTGGTGTGCACAGCGGGCTCACCACAGTCTGAGACTGCACACCAGGAGGAATCTAGTCACAGAGTGATGGGGTTCTTAGGGATTAGCTTGTTTTGGCCTTTTTTTGAAATGGGATTAGCTTGATTTTTGGCTTATTGTGAAAGTCAGCAACTGTGGTCTGGGGCCCCCTGTGGGGCCACCAAGCAGGGCCAGCATTAGACTTGCTGGGGCCCAGGGTAGAAAACTGAAGCCAAAGCCTGAGCAATGTAGCTTTGCAGGGGCCTCTGTGGCATGGGGACCCAGGCAGTTGCCCTGGGTGCTGCCCCTTAACGCCAGTCCTGGCTTTTATACATAGAAAACCAGTTACTGTGGCACATGTGGGCCGTGGACTTTTTATAGCGGGGGGGGGTCAGAAAGAAAAAGGTTGAGAACCCCCGATCTAGGCCAACATACTCTCTCCAACGGGGGCCAGTACCAGCTACATCAGAGGAAATAACCCCTAACACCTTACTGTAGGGCTAACTCTTCCTCAGGGAAAGTTTCCTCCTTGTCCCCAAGAGGCTGGCTGATGCCCCAAAATTCAAAATGTTTATATGTTCTTTAAACATCTTGTTTTTTAATATTGTAACTATACCCCTGTACCACATAAATGCCCAGTCCTTTTCTGAATGTTGCTGAGCTCTTGGCCTTATGAGATCCTGTAGTAATGAGTCCCACAGTAATTTTGTGCCAAGTGACGAATATACTGTATTTTCAGAAAATGTGCTTTGAGTTTCTCCATTATGCCATGCATGTAGGATTCACAGCATCACATCAGTATCCATCCTTCAAACCTGTGTATTTTGTCTCAAAGTATTTTCTACACTAGTAAAAAATATCACTTCATCACTGCTGCAGTACAGTCAGCTCTGCACTGGAACACAGCAGCTGTCTAGCAGTGCAGATCAATTTAGGACAGGAAGTAAATGCTGTAACTGTATCCATTTGAAAGCAAAGGATATTAGTTTAGGTAAACAGATTGAAATCACCAAAATTAGAATTTGGCCAGGACAGTGATGTTAATCGGTTACCCTTATGAGAGAAGCCATGGCCTCCCCCCAGGCACTGTGAGGACTGTTACCCTATTGTTCTGAACCAGCTATAACTTGGCACCTGTTTTTAGGACAGTCCTCCCAAACCTCAGTCAGTGGTAGTGTTCCTGTGCTTGTAACCCCAGCACAACTTTCTCCAGCATGACGGTTTTTTACCCTTGGAGGATTCCCATCCAGGGAAAGGCCTGATCCTATACCACTTGAAGTCAACTAAAGTTTTACTATTGACTTCCATGAGCTTTGGCTCAGGCCCTTCCCACACAAGGCTGGATAGCGTAGTTCAGTTTCTTTCAGCAGGGCCATTCTCTTGGACAGTGAAAATGATGCATTTAGTAATGTGATGGGAAAAATATTTTCAGACACATTCCAGCTATTTTTCTGGCACCAATCCCACTTGTAGTCATTTTAACCTTACGACAGTCTTCATGAGTCATTGTCCCTTTGGGTTATTAGGTCAGAGCAAGGCTGAGGGGCGAGTTGTGACAGAATGCGTGTTTTTACAACTGCTCAACCCAGGCCCAAGGCAGGGAAGTGTTATTCTGTGTACACATGGATTAACAGAGCTAGGGCCATAAATATCGATAGGAAAGGGGCTTCCATTTTCCTCCCAAGACTAGAACCCGTTAGTTTCAACACCAAATGAAAGATGCACAGATGCCAGCCTCACTCACATGGAGTATTAGGAAATTAATGCAAGCCAGACATTCTGGCCCTACTGCACATGCAAGGAGCCAGCCAGGTTCTAGCTTAAGAAACTCCCCTGCATAGAGGTATTACATGAAGTGCTCTTTAAATCTCAATTCCATACTGTCTCAAGGACCTCCAGGCTAAAATAGATCTCAGCCAGGTTATTATTTTCAATGCATTTAAAAAAAAAAAAAAGTCAGTGGTTTTATAGGACAGAGCCTCAACATCCAGCAGATGTCAGCATACCACATGAAATGCAGGTGAACATCTCCCCATGACGGTCTATACTCAGTGAGGGAAAGCACTTACCCCCACTTACGAACATCCATTGTAGAGTAATGTTGAGTTCCGACAGCTGCTCCCAAAAGAGAGGGGACAGGGGATACCGAGGCTTCTGTGTTTTCTGTTCTTCTAACAAGACTGGTCATCCAGAGCACAGAGAGGTCGCAGAAAAGTAGGAGGAGGAACTAATATCTTTTCTACAAATGAGACTATACTAAGGATATTTAAAAAACCAGCCTCACCTAGTCCTAAATGCAGAAGTGCTTGAGCGCGAACTGAAGTTTAATGGGGAGTGTGTGTGAGGGGCAGGTGTTACTCTCTCCAAACCCATGGGCAGGTTTATAACAGGCTGAGCCAAAAACGGACATCTGGACATCTCTCCCACCCCTACAACTGAGATTTTGCTAGGTTCAAACATTTGATCTGAATTTCACTGTCACAGTGGGTCTATGGCCCATCCTCACGATAATATCTGAGCACCACCCTAATGTTAATGAACTGGTTCTCACAGCAGTCACAGGTAAGGCAATCCTCATTTCACCAAAGGGGAATGGAGGCATAGAGATTCAGTGTCTTGCCCAAAGTCACAAGTCTTAGTGCAGCGCCCTAAACCTCAGGATGAGCTGTCCCGTTTTAACTTGCTTTACAGAAGTAAAAAATAAAATGCTTTGGGACAGGGACCATATAACGTGCAGTCATTAAAATAGCATTAACTCAGGGTTTTCAGTTAGGAAAAGTTCCCCAAGCAGATCTCCCTGGGCAGATTGAAAGGATAGCTCACAATACCTATACCACCACTTTGGGGATAGGCCCATCTGCTTTTATACGATTTACCCTTTCATTAGAAGGCGTTTTTCAGGCATTGCTGTTTGTAGAAAAACTTCCCAGTCATCCAACACCAACTCCTCTTCCTAAGATGGAAACCAGCCTGCCTGGAACAATCACTCGGAAGGTGACTTCAGACTTCTGCCACTTGCCTATGCCTTAGCACATGGTAACAGTGAGCATAAATCACACCCCTAAGCCCTACGATGTTTTTTCTGCACATCCTCCATGCAGTAGATCTGCAGGCACAGCAAAGTCTCCTTACTGCCATTTGGTGGCTAGGCAGGCACAGAGCTGCATTGCAGGCACAGCTGGTCATGCTCATATTGTTGCCTCATCCTCCAGTACCCCACCCACCGCCATTTGTTTCATGCACCTGTGGCATCTTGTCATTAAACAAGATCATAAGAACTTTAGGACAGCCTCTTTACTACTTATACTGTGCCAAATGCAACAAAACCATGACTCCTGATTGGGGCCTTTTGGTGCAGTTTACAGAAATAAGTAAGTACCTCCCTCTGAAGAGGGCATTAATTCTGTAGTTTAAATGACAACAATTTGAGCATCAATATCACTCATTTATCATGGCACCTTAGACAGACTTACAAATTTATTTGGGCATAAGCTTTTGTGGGCTAAAACCCACTTCATCAGATGCATGGAGTGAAAATTGGAGTGATGAAGTGGGTTTTAGCCCACAAAAGCTTATGCCCAAATAAATTTGTGAGTCTCTAAGGTGCCACAAAGACTCCTCGTTATTTTTTCTGATACAGACTAACATGGCTACCCTCTGAAACTGTCATTTATCATGGTAATTTTAGCAGAAACAGGTGTTCAGGGACCATGCACAAAGCCTGTGGAGATAAAATAGTGCTTCTATCACCTTCCCAAATATCGGACTCTGTTCTAGGCATCACTATTGCCATGCCTTAATAAAAACTAAAATAAGCCAGGTTTCCTCTCCCGAAGGTTCAGGCTCACCACTTCCATATGCTACAGAGCTGGCTGTGGAGACAAACCCAAGGCAGGCTCCTCTGCTACTGCACTCATTTAAACAAAGCCCCTTTTATAACAGGGAGAATTACTGCAGTGAGCTCCTTCCCTTCTCCCCTCCATGGTCTTGGTATTTGCTTAGTCACTGAACTGGAAGTTCTCAAGGATGACCATTAGTAGGAGAGAGCAGTAGCCAAGTCTTGTTCAAAGGAAAACATATTCCCCCTGTCCCCTTTAAAAATGGAAAAGGCTTAAGGCTCCTAACCCAGGTATGCTAACAAATGCAGGATCATGCCGTATCAGCTTAACCTATAGCTCTACAGCAGGAGGTTACACAAGCCTTAGCCTAATATAGTATAAACCATATGCATTCACCCTCATGAGTTTTTTTCCTGCATACATTTATGGAAATTATTCAAAGCCACCCACCTTTCCAATAGACATGAAGGTACAGGAAAGGCTTATTACTAGCAATGAAATCAAAATAAAAGTGCAGAAGTGATTGTCAACATTAGGGTGAAGTTTAACTAGTGCAAAGAAGCCACCCAGGGCCCTTTTCACCACATAACATCTGTATTAAAAGTTTAAGTGGCATTTAGTCCCTGGGGTAACTAACTCTTAGGGCTTGTCTACACGGCGAGTTAGTGCATAGCCAGCCAAGGTGTGAATCTACAGCAGGGGTCGGCAACCTTTCAGAAGTGGTGTGCCGAGTCTTCATTTATTCACACTAATTTAAGGGTTTGCGTGCCAGTAATAGAGACATTCTAAAAAAGTTAAAAATGTCTCTTTCTATAAGTCTATAATATATAACTAAACTATTGTATGTATAGTAAATAAGGTTTTTAAAATGTTTAAGAAACTTCATTTAAAATTAAAATGCAGAGCCCCCCCGGACCGGTGGCCAGGACCCGGGTAGTGTGAGCGCCACTGAAAATCAGCTTGTGTGCCGCCTTTGGCACGTGTGCCATAGGTTGCCTACCCCTGATCTACAGCAAGGAAGTCTCAGAGATGGGTCTACAGACGCCAGCTCATGTGATGCTCTTCAGAGCCCATGTGTCTATACAGCGATTTTTAACACCATAGCAGGAGCCTGGGTGCATAGCCCCAGGCTCAGACTTGCTACCGTGGGTTTCTGCTTGCCATGCTGCTGTACCATTAGAGAGCCTTGTTCTGCAATCCATTATGTATACTGAACTTTTGAATGGTCCCTGTTCAAGTCAAAGGGACTATTGCTTGAGTGAACACTACTCAGTGCAAGCAAAGGGTTCAGAATCATGCCCACATGGCTCAGCCAGGCTTATCTGCATGGTTGTATGTAGTGATTAAAAATTAGCACCTTTTGTCAGAGGCAAGGAAGGCGACAAACCCTGAACTGCAATTGTCTCTACTAATGCTGTTGTCGCTGTAGCAGAGGCCAGTTTCCATCTCGGGCAGCTCATCCAGCATAAAAATTAAGACATTTGATTGGCTGGAGGCTCAAACCTCAGGCAGAATTCCTTGCTCTAGGATCAAAAAGAAAAGCCATGACCGAAATAAATTTCGGTCATTTGACAGGCATTACACATGCTAGCACAGATGACTTAATACAGGCACCATCTGCAAGGAGGGCAGTACAATTCTTTGCAAAGGCACAAAAGACGTAGAAAATACTTTCCACCCTACTGACTTAAAATAAGTTAGCTGGACTTTGACCCTGTAGAGGATTAGACAGCTGTGACCATGAAATTTAGTAAGGGATATGCGCTATGGTCTTCCTGAATTTGATCTGTTATTGAATATTTTGCTTTGTAAGAGTCGTCCCCTATTGCTTTGCACTATGATCTGCCTTTAACGGGAACAGCAGCTCAAAGGAGCTCTAATGGTGATCATAAGCTTCTTGTGTCACAGAGGTAAAGGACCAAGAAACGTGCAATGGAACCAATGCAAATAGTGATACTATGCACATTCAGCAGGCTTGTGTCTGGGCCATTGGAGTGCTTTTTGCAATGAATTTCAGAGAAACACTCAGTTGAAAATGTAGAGTTTATTAGCATCCACTCTGGGATTTCTCTACGGCTTTCTAACAGACACAGGCATGAGCGCTCATGTCACTTTTTCCAAAGAAATTAGCTAACAGCATAATCTAGATCAAGCAGATTTTATGAATGCTATACACATATGCCAACCACACAGCTGTTTTCACTCTGCCCTGGACAGGAAAAATGCATGAACATAAATACATCTGCAAGAAAGAGGTGCTCCAGGGCTTTCATTACTTTCTCCTGTGTCCTTTACTCACTTCAATTCAGACTGCAAAGACATAAGTATAGTTTTAAAGCAACTTGCACACTGAGAGATTCAATTTGGAAAGGCTCTTCTTTGTTAGAGATCATCAAACTACAGCCCTAACGGAGACTTAAGACACGTGCAGAAAGCAGACATTTATAAGTCACCAAGACCATTTTGAAAGTTTGAATTTGGGAGATAACAGAAGCTCAGTTTAAACTGCTTCCTCTCCAGTACTGTGCAATTTAAACTGAGCTTCTCTCCTTTTTCTGAGACATCAAACAAGAGCATGAAGAATCTTCACTCTTCCTATGGCCTCAGCTGAGGGTGGGTTCAGAAAGTGGATGCTAAACACATTACTAAATTGACTTCTAGGAATTCCATGACATCCTGAAGTAAAAAGCCATGTCAATGTGGTAAAATGTAGGAGGGGATCATAAATGTATATATTTTATACATGCTGCTAAATAATTCTCAAAAGTAAAATACTCCAAGTATCTTGGGAAGACTGTTTAGAACCTGAGTGATCTATCAGCAAACAAACAAACAAACAAACGAGAACACCTCCCCCCCCCCCACTTTAAAATCAACTCTCAAAGTAATCCCATCATGTAGCTATTTAGATCATTAACCTCTCCCCCCAGTCAGGCACTCTCAGCCAAGATAAGTTCTGAGAAAGGTGGCAGATGGTGGGTTGAGAAAAGAATATGCCAATTTTCTGTTTTACAAGAATAGAACATTTAAATTATCAGGAGTTTAAAACCTAAACAGGAAATCTAAATTTATTGCTTTTGAATATCAGAACTGAGTTAGAGACAGAACACACAGGAAATGGGAGATGGGATGGGAAAAAAGATGACATGGGTAGATAGACCAAGACTTTCTGAATGGCACCACTGCTATAAGAAACTAAATCCTACAAGGCCCCCTATACCCCAACTCTCATAACTGGCAAAGCCATAAAGATAATCAAGTCTTCCAAAAGGCAGAGGAAACTGGGTGGGAGAGGCCTTCATCTGAAAAAAAGAACCTGACAGCACACCCTGTAATGACGACAGCCACCAGGGCTGGATTCCACGAAAGAAAGAAAAAAAACCCAGCAAGTTCAATGCCAAGCCAGCTGTAGTTCAGGCAGATGCACTGCAAGCTTCCACATAGCTCTTCTGATGCATTTTAATCCGATTTTCAATCTCTCTCATTGCAATTCTGGGCCTTGTGAGCACAGGCTGCCAACTGGGCCAAACTGGTTGGGGATTTTGTGATGTGAACGATTTGGGACTATGGCCCAACCAAATTCATTCTGACTTGTGTCCCACAACAAGATCTGAACAGAGACTAATCTGAGGCAAGAGGGTAGCAGATTAATGAACTGCGCCACTTCACCCAGGATAGGGTCTACCTTAAAGTAATTAAAAAGGGATATGAGCAGAGAATGTTTTCATGTTTGTAAAACTGGCTATCACTATGAACAGTTGTAGCCTAGTACAAATTAAGAACAAGGGGACATGAGTATTTATGATTTCTTCACATACATGCTTGTCAGTCAGTCCCTTCAGTAATACTTAAAAAGTACGGTACCATGTTAAAATATAACTGGCAGCAGCCCTGAGGAGTCACATACATAAAGTCATGGTAATGGAGTATAAAAAAGTCCATTTTTTATACTCCATTGAACAAAGCCACTAAATTAAGAAGAGTCCCGTATATTGCTTACAAGAAGATTCAGTCTGGAGGTACAGATCAGCAGCTGGATTCCAGAGAGAAGACAAGGTCCTCCTGAATCCATAGTTCCATACATGTTCAGTGGCTATGAGATAGGAAGCTAGTTCTATAACATGCACTTCACTCTACTGAGGACTTTTTGTTTGCTGAATATTCAAGGCTCTTCCTGGACTCCCAGCATCAACATATGCTCTTTGACACTTTTAGAATTTGTTGTACATTGAGGTGGGAGTGAAATATATAGGTAGAAGTTGAAGGGCAAGTAATACTGTAAAACAAACCCCTGTTGGGCAGAGCAATCAATCTGCACTGTCCTCTCCCAAGCAATAGCCTCAAACTATTGATCAGAGCCAAGTTGAAAATATTCTAGGTTTTGGTGGCATGCATATTGACCTGTCCTCCTACATGGCGGATGTTTTTGGAATATGCCCTGGGATCTTATTACAGCCCAGCAAAACTCACCACAATTCACTAAGATTGCTTTCCCAGCCATATTCTCCTTGCCAACAGCCAAGGATTTTTGTCACTTGGAAAAGAAGCAACAAGGCCTGTCTGTTGCAGAAAGCAGTTTTAAAGCATCTACATTTTCTTTTACTTTACAGGGCTGCCCCGGAAATGTATTTAACATATTTACAATAACAGACCAAAATGGCAGCTGTCCACAGGGAAAAGGTCCAAAATAAAAATCCTATGCTTTTTAGCTGCTTGAACATTAGAATTTCAGAAAGTATAGTAATCTTCGAGGCAGACATGCAAAGTTTCCCCCATACAATTCTGCCAGGGTACATCAATCCCAGGCAACTTCTGAGCCAACAGCCAAAAATCACAAATTGTGCTTAATTTTCAATGTAGACAGGTGTTCCAGCAAGGATCAAACTCACATTACTTGCCATGGAGTTGTGACAAGAATCCAAGGCTCTAGAGATAAAGGTTGACATATTCTACTACTATGTTTCCACTCCTGCTGAGATAAATATATTTAAGTTGTTACAAAGACCTACAAATCTAATTTATTTAAGGATTTAGCTGCCACTGGGTCATTCTAGGCTGCCACTGTTGAACATACTTACAGCCAATAATTTCATAAAAATAAACCTATGCTGAACAAATGAAATTAGAAAAGGCTACAAAAGTTGGCACAGGGGGTTTCTGCACATCAACACTACAGGCAGCACCCTACTTGCCCAGGCAGCTTAAATGAAGCGTTCCCTTCTGTATTCTATAGTCAATTCATAGACTAGAAGCAGCATGAAAATCCTTACTTCATCAGTCCATGTGCGGCAACAAGACTTCCAGATTCCCCTCTCATGAGGCTACAGCTTTGTTTTAAAGGGTGAGAGGCAGACACTAAATAGCTTTCAGGCAACTTTTACTTACAATTCAAAGCCTATTTCCTGATGAGAACTAAAATGTAATCCTCCCTGCAAGGTGAACAGAAGAGGCTGTATATCAGGGCTGTTCAATTTTACTTTTGCTATTCAATCCCGTGGCTTCAGTCCTTAAACATCCTACACCCTCCCCCTAGCAGAAGAAACAGTTGTGTTATGTCTATAATTTATGGCATTGCATTCTCATGCACATTTCCTTCTCCCTTCTCTTCAGGAAACCCAGGACAAGGGCAACATTGCAATCTAGTCATCCACGGTGATGTTGCGGAAGAGATAAGCCATGGACTCCCCATTGTGGATTCGTCGGATGGCTTCAGAGAGGATCAAACTGATATCCACAGTCTTTATTTTGGGGCATTGCAGCTTCTGAACTTCATGAGGAACTGTGTTGGTCACCACCACCTGCAGCGAGATAGAAAGGAAAACATTAAAAGTGCTACCAACACATCAATTCAGATTTAACAGCTACCTAAGAATAACTCTGAAAATCAGCTGTATCTGAAGTTTCTCTGGGTAGTTAGAGGATTTGGGGCAGGTGTAAGTATCACTAATATTACATGATTGAAATGACAGATCTTGCAAGGCTGACCATTTGAAGAAAGGGCCAACATCAGTGATGCTCTGCATGAAGTTCCTCCACGTGGACTAGCAAGTCTGATTACATCACAGGTTCTTGACCACTCAGGGTGGAATATTTGATGGCTTGATCCAATAATGCCCCACAGAGTCCATGGCCAGACAGGAGAGGCAGAGAAAAGTAAAATATTATACGAAAGCAAACACATGCACATGGGATGTGATGGAGAAGCATCCATGTGAATGGTTTTGCTAGAGGATAGCAAAGGATGCAGACATAATCCCAGCTCACTGTACCAATAAAATAGGTGAAGTCTGCCCTTTGGAGAAGTGTGGCTATTAAAACAAATGCCATAAAATTCAGAGCGGGACTGTTCCCTAAACAGAGAGTTTCTCTCCCAGAGTGTCTGGTGCCAAAGGCTCCTTTACTAAGGTAACTCAGCATAATTTCCAATGGTGGCTGTGCTTTAGACCCTCCATCCAGATAGGTATTAAGTTTATATGTAGATGGGAAATCTACATAGAGGACAGACTCTTACGTGGCCATATGCCTCTGAGTTAAATGAGATTTTCCATTCTCAACGTCTAAAAAATGGATAACAACCCATTTCTGATAACTATATTAGAAGCCTCATTTAACATCCCCATTACACTCACTCCTGGATCTTTGTCATCTAGCAAAGGCCAGCTTTATTGTCCTCTCATAAATATATGTACATTTGATTAATTGTTTCACTCATGGAAAAATAAGCATTAGTCACAGGTAAAAGCTATTCAGTGCAAGCAGAGGCTAAACTTAACCCAAATAAAGCTTTGAAAAAATCATCCCAAACCCAGTCCCAGTCAGAATAGGTAACATTAATTGCATGCCGAATTGTATGTTGGTTGGTTGAGGAACAATTTTTACTAGGTAACAGTCTGTGATGAAAGTCATTTTACAATTGCGACCTAAAACTGACTGGAACCTTGCTGTCTAGAGGCAAAAAGCTAGTGTGTGAATCCATGTGGCCACCATCCAACCTTTTCCAATCTCCACAAGACAAGCAGCAGTGACATACCTCATCAACTGCGGATTCCTCGATTAGACGGGGTGCATCTGCAGATAAGATTCCATGAGTGGCCATCACAAAAATCTTGTAAGCACCACGCTCTTTCAGGATTTCTGCAGCTGCTACAAAGCTTTCCACATCATCAATAATATCATCCTGAGAGAAACACAAACAAACCCCACAATCAGAACCAGGAAGTTACCACTTGAAAGAAGACAGACTTTGATCTCTTCACATCTCTAGCAGCAGAATCCATATATATTTGAGGAAGTTAGGGTCTACCTTGACTACTGCTGAAGATCCTTTATACACCCAGGCAGAATACACCAGCTCTGATAATTAATGTAATTTTATTTATTTGCAGATATTTCTATAGTTCTCACCACTGTAGTATCTGAGTGCCTCTCATACAATGATTTAAATCTCAGCCCCAGTGTGAGATATAGGAGTCCCATTTTAAAGAAAGGGAAATGTGAGGCACTGAGATTCTGACTTACTCAAGATCAGACAGGACGTTTGTGGCAAAAATGGGACTAGAACCCAGAAGGGTCTTGGACTTTCAGTCTTGTATCTAAAGGAGAAGACTATCCATCCTCTCTATGATACCAAAACCCCATGCCACCCATCTCAACAGCAGTTCAGAAGGGTGAAAGGAGACCAGCGGCAAGTGATTTCCATTCTGAGGTATTTATTTTTGGGTTCTGGTGTAACTGGGCAGGAAAATTTGAGGGTCCACATCCCCATGTTTTGGGCACAGGGCTGAATGCTGGATACTAACAGGGTGTGTCTGTCTGTCTTTCCTATTCAGATACACAGGAAAGCTGGAGAGAGTTGAGGAGAGGATGGAATGTGAACATTCATGTCCCGACACGATCATGTCATGTCATTTCTACTCCAGAACAGAAATCCCAGCTACATGGAAGCATAAATATTTAGAGATGGAAGGAGAAAAAGATCCCACTGCACTGCTTTTTCAGTCTCGTACCACAATGATGGCGATTCTTCCCCCAACATCTCCGACTACAGTTATTGGTGGCTTCTCTTTGGCCATCATCACTACAAACAAAGCAAAGCCCAGTTAGATTCCATACACGGCAGTATTGCTACATGCATATATATCTATTTATTGCACTGCATGACAGGCTCCCACTTTTTTCAATTAAACCTTGGTGCATCAAGTTTAATATACACGTGCATCACTTCTTGCAATTTATACGTATATACTCCGTAAGACCCACAGAACTTCAATTTTAGCAATCACTTTAAAAAGGGAGAAGTAGAAGAGCTTAATAAGAAATTAAGAGTCTGATTTCCAGAAGCATCAAGCACCTGCATCTCACACTCATTTCAACTGAACCAGCTGGTGCTTAGCATTTTTTCCCCCTTTAAGGATCTTAAAATTACTCATGTCATGGCAGCTGTGATGCCGCTGTTGGTCCAAGTGCAGCTCAAGCAGTGGTGCTGCTCTCATCTTAAAGAGCACTTCTGCTCCAAAAAGTGACTAAAAATGGTGTTGTGGGCTTCCACATTTAGCTTCCTTAAAGGATATTAACAAACGTCCCTGGTTTGCAAGAGGTAGTTTACTAATTGCTAGCCATGCAAACTGATCTGGGGATCTGAGACTCAAGCTGGGTTCTTTCCTTCTCCTACTCTATCCCCAATAAAGTGTCCTGCAGACCAGAAAAGACCCTTTATGACACCTGCATATGTTCAGGGCCGTCTTTAGGCATATGCAGTATACATAGCTGCGTAAGGCACCTGAAAATTTGGGGTACCCCTGAGTCTTAGTGTCCAGCCTCCTACCTCTTCCTATCCCTGTTCTAACCCTTCCTGCAGACTCCCACCACAGCTGGCTGCTACAGCCTGGCCAGCCTTCCTCTGAAGGGGATCTAGTACTTAAAAGTGAAAAAGCCTTCCAGCCCGCCAGACCTATTAGCACAACATTAAAACTGTTAAAGAACCATTCAAGTGGTAATGAAGCCATTTAACAGGCATTTGCCAATCTCCAGGTATATACTCTCAATTTCTGAATTTACTGACCAAACCAGTTGTGCATTACTGTCATATTTACTCAGAACATGTTAGTCTACAGGACCTTAATTTAACATTTGCTTTAAAAAAATCTCAGTGTGTTGCTGAAGATTATAAAATCACATCTCTAAAAATTCCTTGCATCGATTTTTAGATGCACAATTGAGTATTCATCTTTAGCCTTAAATGCTTGGATCTTCAGACATAGTTTTTAAAATAAATCCTTCAAAAGACCACCCTTATACACATGCGAGCCCAGGCTGCTGTCGTGCATAGGGCCCCATAAATCTTAAGGACGGCCCTGCATATGTTCATTGCTTTCAGTGGCATAGGTGACTGGAATTTTTTAATTAGTGTTTGAAAGAAGGACTAATAGAATCCAGCTCAATCTTAGCACTACAAACCCAACACAGAAGTAAAAAGCAGTAAATACACTTATTGCTAAATTCTGTAAATGACATATAAAAGGATCAGATCTGTTGAGCAAGAAGGTGCCATTCCCTCTCCACCCTCACCCTCTTCCCCTCCCCCCCCACTTCTAAGAGCTGTACTTTCAAATGGATCCTTGGCATGCAGAAACTACATGTACCAACAGGAAACACTCCATCTTGAGGCAAGCAGTCTCAATATCAAGGTGGATCATCATATGCTGTTACGTACTGTCTACTTTGCACTTATACTTTGTATTTAAAGACAAGCCAGACAGCCATCTGCTCCACAAACTGGATGTGGCCCTCAGACTGCTGGCAAGTTGTTAATAAATCCCTCACCTGGGCAAGGATTGGCCACCCTTGAGCCAAGTATATTTAAAAAGTCCCTCCCCTAACAATGAACATTTTGATTTATAACACAAAAGTCTCGGGGCATGTGTATGACACAAAGAGGATCCGATGAAGTGAGCTGTAGCTCACGAAAGATTATGCTCAAATAAATTGGTTAGTCTCTAAGGTGCCACAAGTACTCCTTTTCTTTTTATTTTAAATTGCATGAATCTGGTGAATGGATTTAAATGGCATGAATCATTGCTCAAATGCAGTAGTAAGGAAGTGATGCATATCTGTCCAAGCAAGCCCATCATGTAAGCTTTCATATTACCCCATTTAGGATTCTACATATGTGACACCTTTTACATAACTCCTTTAGAAATTGAGGGGATTACAGTATTTTAAAATAAAACTTCACTGATACTTTTTCATAGCCTCCCACTGTAAAGCAGGTGCTTCAATTACTATGATTCAACTGTACAGGCTTCAGAAAAGTTAAGAAATTTCAGACACCTAAAAAATAATGTTTTTGAATAGATTGTTACAAAATGTATGCACTTGTCTAATACCTAGCGTTCTACTAGGGCAGAAAGGAAAGCCTTATCCTATTACCAAAAAAGGGGATTTTAGTCTAACGGTAAGAAAATCACTTTTAGTCATACTGGTTCAGGAGATCTCACCTTAAACTGACTGAAAATACCCCTCTTGCACAGACTAATAGAATACTCTTAAAATGATGTCTAAGATACTCTGTAGTTTGGAATGTTAGTAGCTTTGGCAGAGATGGATATGTGGCAGAGAAAAAGCGTACGATAAATATGATTTATGGGGACCACAGTTTCAAACATATACGACTATTACATGAAGCATATAAAACAGCACAGTGTAAAGAATCATATGTAAAGGACTCGTTTTCCTTTAAACCTTACTCAAATTTTAAAAAGCCGAAGAATTATGTTTTGAACAGAATAAGTCAGTCAGTGCTGAATTTTAGTTTAAAGTCTCAGTTAGGCAGCTAGCTTCAGTCCTAACTGAAGTGCTCTTTGAAGCAGAGATTCCTCAGTGCTCGAGAACTGTTTTCTACAGCTTGCTTGCCAATACACAGAGACACAAGTGTAAAGGGAAAAAAACAGTTCTCATGTAAAGGGGAGAACAGGAGGAAGGATACTTTTAATAAACCAGGATTAAACTTCACAAGAGATGAGCAGGCTGAAATATTTCCACTGCAGGCCCTACCTACCAGTTTTGATTAAATTATTAATCTAGTTTAGATAATAAAACTCTTGTAGGAAGCACGAGTTATCAAATACCCAAAGGATTACATCTGGCTCCCATCCCAACCTTAACATACATTCTACAGATGAACAGGGTTCTGTTTACAGCAGACAGGCCAGGGAGAATTCCTTTCAGAAGGATGACAGGTGTCAGAGTAGCAGCCGTGTTAGTCTGTATTCACAAAAAGAAAAGGAGTACTTGTGGCACCTTAGAGACTAACAAATTTATTTGAGCATAAGCTTTCGTGATGCATCTGATGAAGTGAGCTGTAGCTCACAAAAGCTTATGCTCAAATAAATTTGTTAGTCTCTAAGGTGCCACAAGTACTCCTTTTCTTTTTTCAGAAAGGACGGTGAATGGATCTTGGAGTTGAAATTCAGCACTATTTTACTGGCAAACATGTAACTCTTCATCTGGAGTTTGCACTTTTGCATTGTATAACAAATAAAGTATTCCTTACCAGTACCTTTCATCTCCAAACTATGCTCAGAGTTTTGACAGTCAGCTACCAATATTAGCAGCAATTAGTGTCCTTCCTTCCTTCTCTACATTTAAATGCTATATTTAATCCTCTCTCTCTCTCTTTTTTTTTTTTTTTTAAAGTAGGGTAGGCAGCATGTAGACCTACCCGATTCCTAAAGAGCTGTTCTCCCTTTTTCTTGATCAATTATCTCTGTAAAGAAAAGAAAAAAAAATTGCAAGCCAATATCCACCCATAACCACATCAAATCTCAAAAGAACTTCGATTGCTCCAATGTGAGGTAAAACACATGCCGAAGTCATTGTGGTCAGTTTCTCCCTCTCCAAAAAACCTCAGTCATATTGACGTTTACAAGTCTGAACTGCTGGGAGATGGTGGCTTGAAAAATTGCTCTAAATAGTAAGTGAACATTTTCCTCCCAGGTGCAAAACCTTTGTTTCTATGTAGTTGGAAGAGAAACAAAGTTTAAAAAGTTGGCCAGACTTGGATATCAGTTACTCTGGTGTAAGCCCAGAGTCACTCTAATCAATTACATTTACAGGGATGTAACCAAGATCAAAATCTGGTCCAAGGACTGCAACTGCTTCTGAAGAGTCAGGAAGCTGGTTTTAGCATTTCTAGGTTTTTTTGTTGTTGTTTTTTTAAAGGGTCATACACCAAATGAAGAGTAGTCATTTTTATAAATAGGAACATGAAAAACGTTTCAGAGAATAGGTGGAAAAACCCAATTGCTCAGCAAAAAGCCCTAATCTTTGTAAAGCCTTATTCCTCTGATTTAACTGCTTGATACAGTTATCACACCTCATTAAGAGTTTAAAAAAAAAATCATTTAATCTGGCATAAGGAAATGGCATTAACCTGTGCTCAAACTTGCTGTTCTCATTCAGTGGCCAATACTTTTTAAGGAACATTGTGGTGGCTTCAGTTCACAGGCGACAAAAAGTTATCACAGTTTGTGTGTGTTAAACGTACATTCACCAAGTAAAATAATGCTGTATTTACAACAGGACAACAGAAGAACCAATGACAAATAGTTATGCAAAGTGATGCATCTAGATAAGAACAGATTTTTATTTTTTTTACGCCCCCATCCTAAATACACAAGAGGAAAAAGCCCCACAAGTTCACTCAGTTTTTTTATCCTAGTGCCTTTCCTTATGACAGCCTGTTTGGTTATTGGTTTGAGTGGCATATTGCTTACATACATCTGATAGCAAGACAAAAGGCTGTGTGAATGATTTAACATGTTACCCACATTTTCAGAAGGGAGAGTCAGCAAGCACAAACTTATGTGCATTTGTTAAAGCACAACATAGTCAGCTGCAAGCCTGAACACAAAGGCTCCATAAACAGCTACAAATATAAAACAACAGTTTTATAGGGATGTCCTGTATTAAGGGCTCAAAGATGTCTGGTATTTTGAATTTTTAGCAGAGCAGTTTAAGAAGTGCAGTCAAAAATGTCCAACTATGGCACTTTAATGCAATATACCTTTCCCATAAGTCGTTGAGTCAAACAGATAGTGGGCCCTGCAATGCTCTCTGGTAGGAGGGTAAAACATGAACCCCTACTCCAGGAGCAGGGCCCATGAATTAAAGGCAAATAATCCCATAGGAGCTGGTGTTTGGGCCAAGAGTAGAATGTGGCTAAGGCCAGCTGACCCACTAGGAAGCCCACCCACAACTGCATGGACCATAGTTATCTTTGCAGAAGGCCATCCATCTCCATGTAGGTCTCTGATTCCTACTCCCACTTAGGTCACATCTACACTGCAGCTGAGAGGCGTAATTCCCAGCTTGGGCAGACATTTGCATGCTAGTTCTGTTCAAGCTCACGCACTAAAAACAACAGCACAACTGTGGAGGCACAGGCAGCAGTTTGGGCTAGCCCCTGACTACATACCTCAGACAGGGTTGTACTTGCGTGGCTAGTCTGAGCTGCAGTGAGCACACGGCTATTTTTAGAGCACTAGCTCTATCACAGCCAGCTCATGTACGTCTACCTGAGCTAGGCATTACACTTCCCAGCTGCAGTATAGACATAGCCTTGGACACAGCCACCTGTCTGTTCAACTACCACTCTAGCTCACACAACTGGAAGTTCTGCACAGATTTCTGCTGGGAAATCCACGCTCTACAGAAAGGAGCATATGCCCAGGTGGGCAGCTCCTTCCCAGGAATACCCCAACTTTCTAGTGCCTACCTATTATCCAGAGGTGTTTTCTATAGAATCAAGGGTGTAATTCAGCAGACTTTGCTCCCTCCTTTGGCAACTGGGGAATTTTCTGCCCCTTTTGGTTCAAGGGAACCCAAGTTCTACGTTAGTACCGTATGCTATGTTTTATAACACTGTAGGAGAACTAGTTAGATTCTATTCTGCTTCACCATCAAAACGAGCAGGAAACTTCCACTTCCGGTTATTTTTGTTACTGGTGCAAGAGGAAGAAAGAAGCCAGCATGGACTCAGACCCTAAGGGTCTTGCTGAAGTGGCATTTTGGAAAAATCTCTTGACTTGTAAACTGAACTAACTGGATCAGGAAGTCAGAGGATCGATACAGGACCTCACAATGTCACTTCTCCTAACCCCAACTGCACTTTAATTTTAGCACAGTGAAGAGCAAATACATGGTACTCACTACAAATTACAGACTATGGATTTTTCTTGAAACAGACACTTCTTTGATGTTTTGTAGCCTAGGTAACACTTGCTCAAAACCAGGTAGCAAGTAAGACTCAAAGGCTGCAGAAAAACAACAAATAATTTACAAAGAAGCACTACTGGCAAGAAGCAAGGCTCACCCCAGAAATTTACCCTGTTTTTTCCCTTCAGTCAACTTCAGAGTAGCATAATTTGATTGTTTAACATTTGTGTTTCAGGCACTGAAGACTGCAAGGTAATTAGTCATTCATCAAATTTCTAGGAAGGATAAGGAGGAAGATGAGACACCAGTTGAGCTCATGTCTTGATAACAGTGGACTGAAAGCATTTCTCCCCTGAAACTGTAACTACACTGGATTGGACAAATCTATGTGCAGGCTACCATTAAGGAGCACTCAATTTAAGCCCCAAATCTGATCTACCCTAAATCTGTTATAGAATCACAAATACAGGGCTGAAAGGGACCTAGGGAGGTCATCAAGTCTAGCCCCTTGCATGGAGACAAGACTAAGTAAACCTAGACCATCCCTGACAGGTGTTTGTCCAACCTGATCCTAAAAACCTCCAATGAGGGGGATTCCACAATCTCCCCAGGCAACCTATTCCAGAGCTTAACTACCCTTATAGTTAGAAAATTTTTCTTAATATCTAACCTAAATCTCCCTTGCTGCAGATTAGACCCATTACTTCCTGTCCTACTTTCAGTGGACATGGTGAACAACTGACCACAGTCGTGTTTACAACAGCCCTTAATGTATTTGAAGACTTATTATCTGATAAAGAATCTCTTCTGGATTTTCAAGTACTTTAAAATCTGCAATCACCATCAACGTAAGCCTTGACAAAATCTACATGCTCTACCCCTGGGGGGATTCTGCCGGACTGCGAGCCCGCAGAAAACTCCCACCCCCCCGCAGATTTACTAAGTTTCCCTGCAGAAAATGGCAGGAAAGCCATGTTGGGGTGGGTGGGGACCATGAGCACAGTTTTTTAGGGGGCACACAGGGTTACATGCCACTGCCCCCTCTCATTCTGCAAGCAGAAAACTGCCCAGTTGAGAGGCTGTCTGTGTCCCTGCACAGCTGACTCTGCAGCTGAACGCTGCCTCCTGGGTCCTGTGCCAGTCATGCTTCCCTTCTGTGTGCTGGGAGCCTTCCTGTTTTCTATTCTGTGCAACAGTGAGTACCTGCAGTGGGGCTGGGTAAAGGGGGGGGGGGGGGGGGGAAGAGGACGTGGAATAGGGAAGGGGGAGAGGAATGTGGGAGTGAGGGGCGGGGGATGGAGAAGAAAAGGGAATAGGGGCATCACAGGAAGTGGGAGCCCAGCATATGGCATCTCCTCAGCAGCAGCTGGGGCTCCCCGTTAAGCAGGCCCATTGAACTCTCACCCTGACAAACTCTACACCTGGACCCCTCTGATGAGTCCCCCACACTCAGACCACCACCCCACTGATCCCCCAACCAGCTGCACCTGGACCCCCACCCCATCAAGCCCCATTCCCCTCAGCACCAGGACCCCCCCACTGAACCTCCCACACCCAGGATCCCCTGCGGAGACCCATTTCCCCATACCCAGCCCCCCCGGAGCCCCAACCACCTTCACCTGGATCCCCTGCAAAGTCCCATTGCCCCTGCACCCGGAACCCCACAACAAGCCTCTGTGCATCCAAATCTCCCACTGAAATGACTGCACCCAGACTGCCCCACACAGAAACCTCTCACCCCACACCTGGATCCCCCCACACTAAGCCCCTCCACACTTGGATCCTGCTGGGATGAGCCCGCCCACCCATACCTGGTGCAGAGGGGCAGGGTCCCGGGGTGTTTCTGGGGCAGGCCCAGCCCTTGCACTGTGTCAGGGTCATGTGCAACCTCACTGCCAAGACCCTATACTGTGGGAGGTGGGGGATTAGGGTGATCTCCCACCACAATGCAGCCAGTGGCCTGTGCTCCCCACTGCCATGCTGGAGCCACATTTATTTACTGACAGATAAAATTTCCAGAGTTTTAAAATAATGTGTGCATAATTTTTAGGGACAGAATTCCCTCAGGAATAATGTTCTAGTTACACTAAAGAGCAAAAAAAATTCCACCCATACCTCGGAATGAAGGAAACAGACCAAAGCAGCTATGTTAAATTTCAGTTCCCATTAGAAACAGGAGGGAAAAATGCTTGCAAGAGGACAAAAATCATAGACTAACATTTGCTGACAGAAACCAAGTAGAGACTCCTGCTAGCTTCAATTTGTCCTTTAAGTGTGCACTTGTTATACTAACACTTGTGACGATGACAATTTCCTTTGTACCCACTTTGTCTCAGCATCACAACTAGGTAATGCATGAAGGATGTTGATCTCTAAACATCACGTCAGGACAAGGGAGGAACACAGACTCTTGGTTACGTGTTCATTATCATTCTGCAAGCACTGGACCATATATGCTATTGGTAACCTCTGCAGAGACAGCTATCACTGAGTTAATCTGCTTGATGGACAGGTACCTCAGCTGCAGAAAGCAACATTCCAGGTCTTCCCCCCACCTTGCTCTAGCCTCACACACATACACAATGCATCCATGACTAAAACCTAACCTTAGGGCCCAAAATATGTACCTGGACAGCTAAGAGGGAAGGGAAGCCAGCTGGATTTTTTTCCTTATCAGTACTGCTACTACTGTTTGAATCCTGATGTTGCTAGCAGGATAGCAGCACAGTTCCTTAGAACAGGTTTTTAGGATTTTGGACCTAAAAACAACATTATAAACCTGTGCTGCAGGCTAATACAAGGGTGAGGATAAAGAGAGCATACGAGGTAACATTCTGAGTTTCAAAAGTTCTTAGAAAGACCCTTATTTATACTGACCAAACAAGTCACATTAGACTGCTCCCCAAAACAATATCTAAATGAGACTAACTAGCACAGTTTTGTTCCCAGTATGGACAAGGACTATTGGAAAGGCTGCTGTAGTTCTAGGGCATAGCCTCCATATTCAGAGGACAGCAGCCAAAAAAAAAAAAAAAAAAAAAGGACTGCACCCAAAAGGAGAAAAGGACTACCCACCAAACAATCTCGCTGCTCAGTGGCTTTTCCCTTGCAAATTTCCCTTTGGTATTTCAATAAGATGGTTAGAAGTCAAGTTTATTTCATTAACATGAATAAATTTTGCCACTCACTAATGAATAAATGCTGTCTCTACATTGATGCTTGTCAAATTCTTTTGGCACTAACGCCAGCTGAAGCTGCACTGAGGCTAGTGTAACAGTGGGAGATTTGACAAAGACTTCAGCATAGACAAGGTCTTCAGATCTAACTTCAGCCTTGTCTACATGAGAAGTTGCACTGGTATAGTTTAAATCAGTGGTTCTCAAACTTCTGTACTGGTGACCCCTTTCACATAGCAAGCCTTGAGTGTGACCACCCCCTTATAAATTAAAAACACTGTTTTATGAATTTAACACATTTATAAATGCTGGAGGCAAAGCGGGGTTTGGGGTGGAGGCTGACAGCTCGCAACCCCCCATGTAATAACCTTGCAACCCCCTGAGGAGTCCTGACCCCCAGTTTGAGAACCCCTGGTTTATATCAGTAAAATGAAGCAGACAGCGAGCTCCCATCACCATGCCTCCCCCCGATCAAAAGTTAAAGGGAGATAGTGCGCTAATCTTACAGGGCAGCTCTAGGCCAGAGTGCACAGTGGCATTTTTGACAGTTGGGGGAGAGTGGCGGCCATCATCCATGTCCTGCTCTGTACACTGAGCCTCTCCGTGGATCACCGCTAGTCCCAGACGCAGTCTCTCAGCATAAGACTGGGCCCTGCATGAAAACCAGAGCAGGTTAGGGGGATGCATCAGAACACCTCTGGAAAGGTCCTCTGGTTTGGTATACTTTTTAATCACACGTCTTTAATCCTTGCCTACAATCAACAGGGGAATTTAGGACTGTGCCACTCAACTTCCTGACAAGCTCCTTCCACTTCCTATCTAAAATGTGTAGAATTGTTGCTAGGGAAGAACTGCCTTTTCACATCCATCCTCTTCAAACACCCCAATGTCCAGTACCTCCCCTCTTCTCTACCCCTCCATTCCTCCTAATGGCAATCTCCCGTTAGCACTGGATAGAGGCAACAGGTGTGACTATGTATTCTGACTGTGCCCAGTACTGGCTCTATGACCCCTTAAATGTGTGAGAAGCTCAGACATCCTCTAATACCCAGGTAAACAGAAACTGCTCAATATTCCAGCTGTTGGGAGCTCTAAGTCTGGGCATTCCCCCCAACCCCCGACCCCTCAAGTGCAAGGGTCAGTTGTGACAATCCAGACACCTGCACCTCACAGGTTGGTAGCACTAAGTTTGAATCCAGCATTTTACTGCAAAACAGTTTGACAGACAAGTTTATTGTCTCAGTTAGGACGCTGCATTTTGACATGCACTCCAACTACCAGATCACAGCAGGTTTTATCAAATGTACACCCAGACAGCTAGGAAGAGTCTATTTACCTTTTTGCTGCATCAGGGGATTTGGCTACAATAACTGCATTTCTGTAATCTGGAATCTGGATTAAAAAGAAAAAAGGTCACTAAAATGTAAGTAGTGAGTCTAGTACTAGGTACAGTACTTGTTGCTAACTCATTACAATTTGGGTGAACAACAATTGTGTCTACATCTTTACAATCAAGTGCAACAGTTGGAGAACCTCATGCTGTAGTACTAATAAAAGGAGATAATTCCATTCTAACACCAGTGATATAAAGAAGGGCAGTCGGACATTTGTATATAACCTGCCCCAGAACAGAACACAGTACTCAAATTAAAGTTTAATACTCAGAATTCTTCATGCAATACAATTAGGTCATGGAACTCACTACTAAAAAGACATTTTGCAGTTCTACACCACCTTTCATTATCGGCTTCAACAACTGTACAAGGTGCACACTGCCAAACGCAGCTACTTCTTTGGGTACATCTACATTGGATGCAGACATACCTACACTAGCTCTGATCGAGCTAACGTGCTAAAGACAGAAGTGTAGCCATGGTGGCACAAGCGGCAAGATAGGCTAATCACTTGAATACTTAGGGTTGGCAAGCCTGTCCCAGCAAAAGCAGATGCACTAGAAATAGAAGTGCACTAGCTTGATCAGAGCAAGCATGAATGTATCTACCAGAGACAGAAGTTACACTTACAGCTCCAGTGTAGATATACCCTGAAATGGAGGGCAGGAGCCAAGTGGTTCACAGCATATACTGCATGAGAACTGGGGGGAAGAGATGGGGAAAGATTTTTTTGTTGTCCAAAGACAAGTGGGATCAACCCCACTTTTTAAGAAAGGGCCAGACATGGGAAGATGCACTGTACTCTATCAATCCTGAATGAAGGGATGAGTTGATTCTGCCAGCATTTAAATGTGCTGTTCCAGAGATCCTGGGCACTCTGCTAAAAAGCATCATTTCTTGCAGTCTGCATGATTTTGCTGGGATCCAAATAATACTTTCTGAACATCTAAATAAAACAAATTGCCTCCCCACCTTTGCATAGCACTGCTGGAAACAGCATAGCATAAAGTCCAGGTATAATTTAGATCACCAAAACATCCACTTCACATTGAGACAAACAACTCAATAGGATTTAAAAATGACTAAAAGGCATGAGTAAGAACAGTATTTCAAATGATACTGAGAAAACAATTGTATAGAACAATGAAATTCACACTTCAAAACTGGAGATTAGGCCATGCTCTGATCAGGAAATAGTTTCCAACCTGCTACAGTATTTCACACTTTCCTGGAAAGCATTGGTATTGTTCTCGGTCAGAGACAGACTCCAGGAACAGACTGACCACCAGTCTAGCCCAACAAAACAATTCTTGTGTAAGCACCCGAATGAACAATGCTATATCATGTCAAGTACAGGTTAAATGCAAACAAGTATAGATAAAACTAGAGAAACCTTACTTCCTCCTGTATATACTGAAGCAAGAAAGGGGATGCCCTTAAGTTGTCTACTGGAAAGCTGAAGAAGCCTTGGATTTCCTTTTGATGAAGATCCATAGTGATAATGTGTGTTAAACCTAAAAACGCAAAAAAGAGTGAATCACCAAATAGCCTCTCCTATCCTCTGATACAATTTCTGGAATATATGATCTCTGTGTGTCCAAATTTCATGGTCTCTAAATTATCCTATGTCAATATATTGTGTGCCACATTTTAACAGATGTATAAGCTGGTAGAAGAAAAAGCTTTGAAGCAAGTACTGACAACCAGCCACACTATTATAAAAAACACAGCACCAGAAAGAGTATAGCATAGGCAGATCAATACAGCATTCCTAATCAGATATTTGTGGATCATCCCCAGATACAACTGTAAAAGACAGCTGAACAAATGTTAGTTTCCCCCAACGTAGGCCGAAGACCTGGGGACAAGTCCCCAAGAGTGAGGGGGGAGGTAGGGAAGGGCAGTTGATTCCCAGGGGTGCATAGCAATTGAACAAGTTATAGAGGCTAAAATTCCTGCTGCCTCCTTGCACGACACACTCACCTGCTTTGGCCAGCATAGAAGCTAGCAGTTTGCAGACTATGGAGCCCCTCTTCCTCATTTTGCTTTGTTTGCTATAGGGGAAGTAAGGGATGACCCCAATAATATTCCTGGCGCAGGAAGTCTTCAGTGCATAAGCCATTATCAACAATTCCATTACAGCAGTGTTCACATCTCTAAGAGAGGTTTGAAAACCATTCCAAATATTAGTGTAGAAGAACTCTCATAACACTTCCCTCCCCCAGTCTCTAGCTTCTTTGCTTAGTGTTCAAAAAGTAATTTGCTTTGAGCCTTTTTTGGATAAACCCTCAATCTTTGTTATGTCACATGTGATTTGATAAAGCTAAGCAGACTTGCTTGTAGCTCAGTAGCCCACTGAGCTACTAAAGGCGAATTGAGAGCTAGCACTTCCCACACTTAACTCTCATCCCTTCCTTTTTCTTGTTTACATCCTTCCAGACCTTTTACTGTTCAGGTTGCCAGCTATAGGGAAATTGAGGTTCTACTCTTCTGGCATTTGTTGAGTTAAATATACTTAAAACCACAGACCGTCAATCAACTTTAACAACAGATCAAGCACTCTTATGCAGAAGTTCATTGTTACTATTTATGCTATTTTTGCTACGGAATTGAGTGGTATAACAACTCAATGCTTGTCAAGGTGCCTAAAAGGAAGGAATTTGTTTGACATGTGGCAGTTGGTTTTACATAGAAACAAATCTTAGATCAACACACCCTCCTGCAACTTTTTCTGGAAGAAAAAGTTTCTTCCAGAAAGTATCAAAGTGATATCTTTCTCGAATACTTCATTGATCTCTATGCTAGTATTTTGTTTTGCTCATTGTTAGAGGTGAAAATGTAAGTGAGCTTTACTGTGAGAAACAGGAAGCTCTGAAGGCTCAAACTGCACTACAGAGGACCATGATAAGGAAGTTGGGTCTTCTGGCCACAGCAGTGTTTGTAGATCCCATGAACCAGTGCCTCTTGAGATACTCGCAAATAAGAGAGATCAGGTCTTAGGCCACAAGTTCTGACAGCATATATTTAACAAACTCCCTCCAACATGATTTTTTCTAATATATATGCTCTATTTCAAACAGATACTATTTTGGGGAAGTTCTATGGCCTATGTTATACAGGAGGCCAGACTAGATCAAGGTGGTCTCATCTAGTCTTAGTATCTATAATATCTATTTTCCCACCAAAGAAAGAGTGTGCCAGCAGTACACACAGTAAGAACTGGATCATAATTACAAACTCCTTCCTAAGGACTAAAAGACATAGGTAGAGCCCTGCGTGGATATAAAAATGTGGATGTGCATCTGCCAGGATCAACCCACGATCCGATCTGCATC
This sequence comes from Natator depressus, assembly GCF_965152275.1. Lineage (NCBI taxonomy): Eukaryota > Metazoa > Chordata > Testudines > Cheloniidae > Natator > Natator depressus. Next base: position 16,274,096 of record NC_134247.1, read on the forward strand.
CGCACCCTCAGCAGCAAGCTCTCAGAAGTCTCACAAGGGCTAGCTAGCGGGGACGGGGGAAGGAATGAGTGAGGGGGCAGGGTCTTGCAGGGAAGAAGCAACGCAAGGGTGGGGACTGAGGGTAAGGGGCAGCGTGGGGGTGGGGTCTTGAGGAGAAAGGGCAGTGCGGGGCTGGGGAAGGAGCACTGCCTCATGTGCTGCTCCCTTGGGCTCATGAGCAATGGCACAAGGCAGCAGCAGTGTGTGTTGCATCCCAGTGGGGCAGAGGGGTGGGGTGCTGGGCCGGCCGGGGGCAGGCCCTGCCACCCAGGAGCCTGCGGGATGGGCCTGGGAACGCAGCCAGTGCTGCCTGAGGGGCCCGAGCTGCTGGACAGGAAGCAGCACGGCAAGCAGGTGCTGGACAGCCCTGACCCTGACCTGCTGCCCAGCCCCGAGTGCACTGCGCCTCCCAGGCTGCTCGAGCCAGGTGCTGTGGGCCAGGCACCGCCAATGAGTAGAGCTCTGCATGGTTGTATCTGCATCCGATCCATTATCTGCCAAAATGGTCTGCAGATATTAAGAGGATATCCACAGATTTGCAGAGCTCTACACATGGGAACTAACATGCATGCAAGGAACAAGACCTTGAATCTCAAGTTTTGCAGATCAGATTTTCTATCTCAAGTCTAATACCCCTGTTGTAATATAACCTTTTGGGGATTTTTCCCCTCACTCCCATCACTGCCCAGAAACAAGATGCATTCCATTACCGTTGCAACCATCAACATTTCACGCTGAACATTTTAGAGGGAAATGACTTTTTAACTAATACAGCTCATCCTTTGCAGTCTGTATAGTTAAGATCTGAATCATGGAACATTTTACATTTACATTGAACGTTTTAAGGAAACAAGTGACTTCCCCTCCCTTACCCAGCTCCAAAAAACAGCACAGCATAAAGTGCAGGCCTTCTATTTTGCTTGGAGGCCAGCATCACTGCACTACTCACGTTTTCAGGAAATGACAGGCAGGCTGCATCAAATCACCCTATCAGTGCTAAAAGCCCAAGCAACAGCTTCTATTGGGTAGACCCATGGAAAAAGTGGTGTACAGTATGTGAAACATACACAGATCATGGCAGAGGTCGGTGAGAAAGACTCACCTTGCCTAACTTTTGCCATGTTGACTGGACAGCTGTGCTTTAACTACACAAATCTTTCCTTGAACCCAGTTTGGATGAAGAGACATTCTAGCACTGTGTTGCTTTCAACTGAATATGGTGGGCTTGTTCACCAAACATTCTATCCTATCCTGCCAATAAGCTTTGACTCAGCTACTCAGGACTGAAAGACAATTTAGAGCCTGTGGAAAATATATGCACCACAGGGTGGAAAATCCACTAATATCCTCAGAACAAAGACAACCTTACTCACCCTATTATACCAGCGATCATGGGCAAATTCTCAAATTATAAATCAGTCCTGCAACAGGTCACCAACCTTCACTGATACGTCAACGTAACCCCATATATGCCTGCTTTTGTTGGGGGGACAGAACAGTTGTGTAGTCATTTGGTGACAGAGCCCAAACAAGTAAAGCTAAGTGAGCTGGCTGTCATTAGGGTCAGAAGGGACCATCATGATAATCTAGTCTGACCTCCTGCACATTGCAGCTATGCTGGGCAAGAGGAATGTCATGGTAAAACCTCAACTCTGAGACTCCCATGAATAGAGCCCTGCAAATCTGCAGATATCCGCTTCATATCCACGGACCACTTTTGTGGATAGTGGATCGGATGCAGATATCACTGCGCAGGGCTCTACTCACAGGCGGTGCCTGGGCTGCAGTGTCCAGCTCAGGCAGCCCGGGGGGCACAGGCACTCAGGGCTGGCGGCAGAGCCAGTGGCTGGGGTTGGGCGGCAGGTCAGAGTTGGGGCTGTCCAGCACCCGCTCACTGCACTGCTTCCTGTCCAGCAGCTCAGGCCCCTCGGGCAGCGCCAGCTTCCCCATCATGACCCACCCTGGCAGCACTGGCCGTGTTCCCAGTCCCAGGCCCGTCCCGTCAGCTCCTGGTCAGCAGGGCCCGCCCCACCCCTCCACCCCACTGTGATGCAACATGCACTGCTGCTGCCTCCATGTGCCATCGCTTGTGAGCCCCAGCAGCAGCACGTGATACCCCTTCCCCCCAGCCCCTCCTCCCTGCGCGGCCCCTTCTCCTTGAGAGCCCACTCCAGCACTATCCCTTATCCCCAGTCCCCAATCTCAAGCTGCCTCTTCCCTGCAAAACCCCGCCCCCCCCGCTCCCTCCCTCCCCTCCCCCTTGCTAGCCCTTGTGAGATGGCTTGCTACTGTGGATACAGGTAAAAGACGGCTAGCGGATCGTGGGTTGATCCTGGCAGATGCGGATCCACATTTTTGTACCTGCGCAGGGCTCTACCCATGAAGTGCTGTCTTCCACAAGTCTATTGCAGCTCCTCAGAAGCCACTGCCGGCATCTCCGGCTACCGATTACTGCCCTTCATCAAGTCACAGCATTCTGACCACACTGGGTTCCACTTTCCCCCTGAACAACAGGGTAATGTCCCTGAGAGCACTGAGACCAAGAGTTGTCCATTCAACTTCTGATTTTTTCTTGCTTGTCAAGTGTTCTACAACTAACTAGTCCCATTTCTTTATCTTCATTACTTCCCCCATCCTCTGGAAATGAACCTCTATTTGTGTTTCTTCGTGAACATTCTGAGTGTTTGTTAGTCTGCTGGCTCCATCAGCCTGCATATACAATGGTACTTAGACACAAGAAAGCTTTGTTTGCTATGAAACACCCAGCCAAGAATTATATAAAACAACCCCCTGCCTCTCAGGAAGGCAAACAAAGAACCATTTATTTCCTTCAGGGGCATAGCCATGTCAGTGGGGCTGGGAGGTGAGAGAAAGATGCTATCAATGTTACATTTTTGGCTTAAAAAAAAAAAGTTTAAAGGTCACTTTGGAACTTTGTTTTATTCCACCTTCTCTTGAATTATACTTTTACATCACTGGAAAAACACACACACACACACACACACACAGATGAGGGCTGAGTACCAGTAATTTTGAAGGCTTCCATGACAGCGGCTAGGTTCTCCTTTTCAGGATACCAACCCATATATGACAAACATCACAGAACTGAGGAAGAAGAAAAACCACTGTGGGGAGTACATAATTTAGTAGATTGCACAAAAGCAATAAACTTATTTACATGGCTTGTCACCTTTGCCTCCTTATGTCTATGTCATCCCTCCTTTCTGGAGGAAGTACTGCACAACTACTCGTTCCCTAAGGGCCTGCACCAAAGTTGTTCAACAAACGGTATTACCCCTAGATTGTTTGATTATCACCCTGAAACATTTATGCACTCAGCTCTTAGACCTTAGCCTACATACCTGATCCTGAATGGCTTCTCTATATCTAAATAGTTTCTCTGTTTACAGTGTATTTTATCTTTCACCATTATTCCTGCAGTCTGGAGCCTTTGCGATTTTCCAACCTTTCCTTGCGAAATTCACAAAGTTATTTATTCTAGCAGTTTGTGTTGGGGTGTCCATCCCACACAAGGCCTGACAGGGTTAAGGTGGGCCAACTAACTGCACAGGCTGCTCCTGGAGGAAGAGCCAGGGAGCAATAAAGAGGACTTTCAGCTGCACAGGAACAAGAGGGCCTGTATAAAGCCCAACAGCTGAGAGTAAAAGGGGGCTGCAGAGAGGGTGCAGTCACACTCAGGGTGAAAGAAGGCAAGGTAGGAAGCAGCCCAGGGATACAGCAGCAAGGCTTAAGATTACAACAAGTAGTCAAGGTCTGTGCAGAGTCCCTAGGGTGGAACCCACTGTAGTTGGCAGGCCTGGCTTCCTCTGCCACACACTGGGGAAGTGGCACCATTATGGGGCAGTGAAAGGGAAGTCTGTCTGGGACAGTGGGTCTCAAGAGACTTTGAGAATGCAGCCTGTCCTGGAAGGGGAAACTACAGGGACCTGGCCAGCGAGTCAAGCCATGAAGCAGGACAAGTTGTGTCCCGAAAGCACAAAACACAGAGTGACAGAGTGCAACTGCAGGAAGGGATGCTGGCCTGGCAGAGCTAATCCCCAGATGCAGCCAGGAGGCGGAGGGTCAGAGCACCCAGTGACATGGCTAAACAACTGGCTCAACAGAAGAAAGATTCTACTGTGCAACATTTAACAACATTCTTGGAGCCAGGGAGCTCATTCCATTCACACCCCACTACCTTCACTTCTGGTATCTCAATTTATTATCAACTCTTCCATCTTTACTGCTTACAGCATGATTCCATAGTATTTGAACAATATTTTAATATCAAGTTTTGTGCTGCTGAGGAGTCTGTCAAGATGGGAAGTTGCAAAACAATAATCCATTCACTTCCTCTCCTCACACTCCAGTTGGCTGACTTAAAATCTACTGCAGAATGGAGACAACCTTCAGCTTGTCCTCTCTAAGCAATGCAGTGAAGCACACATGAAGCTGAAGAATAAAGAACCCTGTCTGCATCACACTGGCTGCTCATTTGGAGGCCAAGCCCTTTAAACACTCATTCAAAGATAAAAGAGCAGAGATTTTTTTAGACAGGAATGATCAAGTCAGGTCTGGGGAAGGGCAAAATTCTGAACAACTTGACAGCAATTAGTAGACATTCGTGTTTTCTCCTAAATTTACTGCCTACTCAAATTTTGATTTATCATTTCCCTGACTAAAATCCCTCATCTGTCTCAGATTTACATAATCAGTAGTGTTTGCCCAAACACCCTCATTCTATTAGCAGGTTTTGATCCTGCTGGGGAAAAAACAGGGGGTCTGATTAATCAATCGGAGAGGAGACATTTCTTCACCTGTATGTATGTGATGTGAGAATGGCTTTTCTGGGAATAGACTATCTAAGGTATAGGCTGAATAGTTTTGAGAAAGGAACCCTCAGAGCAGCCAATCCTGGGAAAAAGGTTCAAGCTGATCTTATATTGTCATTGATATTTTTATTAATGAAGCCAAGCCTTAGGAAGGGGATGAGTTTGGACTTGTTTAGTACATGGACTGTGTTTGCAGAGAAGACTGGAAAAGGCTTCTGCTCACAAGATGTTCCACCATGAATTTGTTCTTAAATGCTGGTGAGCAGTGCAACAACAGAATGTGCAACTTGGGGAAAAGCCCTGAAAGCACATGAGTTTTCTCACTTTGCTAGCCAATAACAATGCAATATTCATCTCTGGTAATTTTGCATCTTTAAAGATTAGTATGAGACCTAGCTGCAACTACTTGTTTTTAATACTCCAGCACTGATTTTCACTGACTGCATTAATCATTTGGCAAGAAACCAGCAACGAGTGCACACTTTCAAACTCAGCTCTTTGCCTTCGCTGACACTTCATCTATCCACCTATTCTACCAGAATCAAGCAAGATTCTCAGGGAAGCGGATGGTTTTCTAAGCCCATCATGACTTTCAGTATTTCTTTGCCCTCCTAACCCAAAGCCAGTACAGCCCAACCTAGAGAACAAGTAGACTGACCTGAGGAGGAATGCCCCAAGGCAGGGGTGGGCAAACTTTTGGCCCAAGGGCCACATCTGGGTATGGAAATTGTATGGCAGGCCATAAATGCTCACGAAATTGGGGGTTGGGGTGCGGGAGGGGTTGAGGGCAGAAATGAGGAGTTCAGTGCGTAGGAGGGAGCTCCAGGCTGTGGCAGGGGTGTGGGTGGGGGGGTAGGGGCTCCGGCTGGTGGTGCGGGCTCTGGGGTGCAGAAGGGTGAGACTGAGGGGTTCGGAGGGCAGGAGGGGGATCAGGGCTGGGACAGAGGGTGGGGTGCTGGAGGGGGTAAGGGGTGCAGGCTCCAGGCAGCACTTACCTCAAGCAGCTCCAGGAAACAGCGGCATGTTCTGCCTCCGGCTCCTACATGGAGGCACAGCCAGGCGGCTCCGCCAATGGGAGCTGCAGGGGCTGCTGTGTGGAGCCCCCTGGCTGCCCCTACATGTAGGAGCCAGAGCGGGGACATACTGCTGCTTCTGGGAGCCGTGCAGAGCAGGGGCAAGCCCTGGACCCCACTCCCTGGCAGGAGCTCCAGGGCCGGATTAAAACATCTGAAGGGCTGGATGCAGCCCCCGGGCCATAGTTTGCCACCCCTACCCTAAGGCCTACCTAAGAGCCAGAATGGAATGGTACAGTGGCGTGGAAGCACAGGAAGCAGTCAGAGCTTCAACATGAATTCAGTTTCATATCATTACAATCAAAGGAAAGGAAAGAGTAATTCTACTTGTAACGAAAGCAACAGCCCCTTTTGTTGCTAGCTCTGCTGCTTGGTAATTGGAAGGCAGAGGAAATTACACATCCTGAAATGGAAGTTCCAATCAAAATCACTGAGCAATAGAGTCTGTAAGGACTACATAGCACAGAACAGAGAAGTTTTCATTTACAGCCATCAGTTTTATTTGTTGGTGCCTGAAGTGGCACACTTAGCCTATCCGATTAAAAGCTTCTCAGCTGACTGTGGTGCGATCCACTGGGAATTTTGACAGCAAAACACCACCCTCCCAACAGAAATGGGCATCAAGGCAGCAGCACTGGTAAAAAACACACGATTATGGTGGCAAGTAGATACAAAACCTCAGAACAAATCTGCTAAGCTGGAAATTCAAAGCACACTCCAGTGGACGGGATCCTCATGATCACAGATTTAAATTAAGCCAGAAAGTACCTACCTGGGTATTGTCTGTATAATGAAGATATCTTGGCCCCGGACAGATTCTTTTATTTCAACTCTTGTTTCTGAAGATGACAGAAAAATAGTCAGCCCTAAGCTGCTGCTTGGGAATGAAGCAGATAACGGAGCACATTAATCGCACCTTTTTCCAGCAGGTCAGGAATAAGGGCCAGATAAAGCAATGGAGTTTTAAAACCCACCCAATCTACCCAGAGAAAATTTACATATCATAAACAAGCGAGTCGGCTGGATTTTCCAGAAGGCTGCTCTCGGGAACCAAGGAGTTTGCATGATGTAGCAATGAGATATTTGTAGTTACAATGAGATGTAAAAATAGACAGAGAATTAGACTGAACTGCAATAACTTTACATGGGAGTGGGGGGAGGCAGGCAGAGAACTACACAACTCCTACAGGTTGTTTCACCTCCAAAGCAGCATAAAGCTGTAAGGAGGTTTTCTATTTCCTTTCTCTTGCTGATGATCGCTGTCAACACCACACTCAGTGAACAAAGAAATATCAAACATGTAACAGTCTACAGCATTTTATGAACGGGGAATAAGCCCTTCTATATCTTAGGGCGAGATCAGCTCTGTGCTTACAGGCTAGTAAACAATAACATGCAGTGCAGAATTCAAAGTCAGAATGTATCTTTTGTTTTGCTTTGGAAGCAAGCAGACACTCTCCCCCAATTTGAGAGACAGTTTCAGGTCAGAAATCAGAGTCTCCACTTAAACCATTTCTCCCTCGCCAGTCAAGTTTCAAGTTACAATAAGCCAACTAGTGAACCAGCTCTGCAAGCCAGAACAATACTACTAGGGTATGAAGACTTTTCAAGCATTCCTTTTCCATACATTCATGATAAAATAAGAGGCTAAGTTGGTGGGAAGGGGAGAGAAAGATGGGGCAGATTCAGCAGGTTGTGAAATTCAAAGTCCAATTATTTAGGCAATTGTGATAACTTAAAGGGATTTAGCTCAAAGAGATTAATGATTTGCAGTGCAGTGATGAAGGATGGATCTGTACCCTGAAGCAAGTGTCCCAATTTAAAAGGTTATATCACAGTAAACTCAAAAGACAGCGAGCATGAGCCAAGACTCATGCAGAAAGAGTCAGTCTCCATAAGTTAGAATGGCGGACTGCACAGATTGAAGAGCAAAACCTGAAAGCACAAGGTGTTCCAGATGATGCTCTATAACTGTATAAGGGCAGCAACTAAAATCCCAATAGCTTAAAATATCCATATTTTGACTGCTCAGGACTGAATCAGCACCCAATGACGATAACCTCTTCTTGGGGCGTTTCAATGCAAAACTGGCTGAACATTCTTCACTGTTGTGGCAAATAAGCAAGCCAACAGACAGGCGGCAAGGTCTTATTGCTGACATATAAAACATTTAATTGTCCTAGGACTGGAGGTAGCTATAACACTGTACATCATTCTATGTACCACAAGGCAACTAACTGAGGTCTGCTGGGTGGTCCTTGCTCCATTTCAATCTGGTTTGGGCCAGGCTCCCTAACAGATAAGTAATTTTCAGATGGGATCCTTTTTTGTAACTGTCCATCAGAGTCCCTTGCCTGTTTTGAAACTCATTGTATAGACTTCCACTTCAACCATTCCTCCTGTTTCTACTTACTCCTCTGTACAAATGGCAGTGGAGAACTGAAATTACAGCTAGGCCATTGGGCTGTTTTCAGCCAACACACACATTTGTTTCAACAAAGCACTCAGATGTCTGAAGACAGGTGCTTAAATACATTTAAATAAGAGATAAAGTTGAACATGGTTCAAAGAAGAACTAGATAATACACAGAGGATAGGTCCAGCAAGGTCTATTAGCCAGGATGGGCAGGAATGCAAAACCATGCTCTGAAGTGTTCCTAGTGCCTAGCCTCTACTTGCCAGAAGCTGGGAATGGGTGACAGGGGATGGACCACCTAACGATTACCTGTTCTGTTCATTCCCTCTGAAGCACCTGGCACTGGCCACTGTGGGAAGACAGGATACTGGGCTAAATGGACCATCGATCTCACCCAGAATGGCCATTCTTATGCAACTTCTAGGGCCCTCTTTGAGTAACTCTTTGAATTTGCATTCTCTCTAGACTGAGATGACAGCGCTGGTAGAGAGATCATCCAGTCTTTTATAGATGGGGAAACTGAGGCACGGACCAATTTAATGACTTGGCTAAGGTCATACAGGAAGTTTAGCAGAGGCAGGAATAGGAATGATCCCCTGACTTAAAAACACACGATCATTCTTTTCCCTATAATATTTCTCTGTTACCTAGTCCCTTAGTACACAAGTTTGGTCAGCAGATTTCTAAACGTAATAGTGAGACAGGCTTGCAAGCACAGTAACACTGACTCACCTCCATTGGTTTCCTGGTACACCGCAGATTTTCCCAACTCAACACCAAGACGCCTGATAAAAAGGGGGGAGGAGAGGGTTAAAAATAGATTAAATTGGTTTGTTTTCTAAAGCACTGGTGTTGAGGCATTAAATGGCTCACCATATGAAGCTTCGCCTTATACAGTGTCAAATAAAAATTACAGCATGTGTAAATCATTTATCAAATTACCAAATGGAGAATTTAGTACAAAAATGCAAGCTGCAATGTTCAAATTAAGACATTCATTTTAAAAGCCAAGTGTATTAAATGTGACTCAAAGCTCTTTACTTGTGAAGGTATTAAAAAAGGCCATACAAATTATCTAGTCTCTTCAAGAATGCTACCATCATTCCCCTGCCAAGTAACTTGTTTACTTTAATGTTATACAGTGTGGTAGGAGGCAGAAGCAGTACTGGGGCAGACTGTTTGGCTGCAGATTAATGATATACCAAGAATAGTCAGTCTTTTCAGATCAGATGCTATATCTCCAATGGTACAGAATAAAGTGTACTCTCAGCCAGAAAATACACATTTTAAAATGAAATGGGATAGAACCCAAATGACTGCAAGAGTTTTGTACACGTTCCTTATTACTGACCTACTATACCTGCCCCAACTGCACATAAGATTAATACCTACATGGGGTCTATGAAAAAACCCAGAGCTAGGAGATTTGAATCTCAGAATAGAACTGTACATTGAGTTTATGTGCTTCTTCGCAACACATTAACACACTTTTAAAAATTCACCCCACTGACCCAGTGTCTCTCCTCTTCCCTTGCCATCCTTCTAGGGTCCCACTCACCTGTCTGGATTGGTTTCATTTTCAAATCAAGTTTTTTGATTTTTCAGATTACTTTTTACATTTTTCTGATGTCAGAAATACATAAAACTAAAACCGTCCATTAGCAAGAAGAAGTCAATTAAAGGCATCTATTTTTTATGTACAGATATATAGAATACAAAGCTTAACTGTTAGAATTCTGCCTAGTGTTATATACTAAAGATCCTTTTAACAAGCCTCTTGGTGTATGTTGACACTGCAGTAAAAGACCTGTGGCTGGCCTGGGCGAGCTGGCTCAGGCTGTGGGGCCACAAAACTGGAGTGTAGATGTTTGGGCTTGGGCTAGAGCCCAGGCCCTGGCACTCTCCCCATCAGTGCCTTAGAGCCTGGTCTCCAGCCAAAAATCAACTGTCTATACTGCAATTTTACAGCCTCACACCCCAGACAGCTAACCCAAACCAGCAGCTGCTGTGTGGCAAGTTTTTACTGCAGTGTAGACATACCCTTAAAGGACTCCATTGTTTTATGAAGTAGGTTTCATTACATTGTGTGTGTATTTAACATATTTCCAAATTAATTTGCTGTATTTAAAATTTAACTATACTAAAAGATGAATTTGTTTAAAAGATATCTGATTACAGATGTAATTCATCTAGAATGTTCAGCTAAGATCTCAATGACATGTAGATGCTCTATTCTGCACAAGTGTGTGTTTCATCTCAGCTGAGTCACAGGGCAGTTAGATTGAGCCCCGAATATTCATAGCCTTTTTAATTAAAAGGATTATTCACTGAATTACCAGTTGTAGTTTTGAGTCTAGTAAATACATTCTTTTAACACATGGGTTTTCCTGTTAGTTTCATGGATCCTTATATAAATACAAAGAACATAGGCACATGCATAAATATTTCAGTTAGGAAACAAACCTCAAAATAAAGCTTATTTTTGAGAACATATAATTATCCTCATCTTGTGTTACAAGCCTGTTCTAGCCACAATTTTTATTGCCACTGACCTACAGCTAGAAAAGGTACCATAATTAACCATCACCTCATCCTACACAGCTAAGTGCAGTAATGGTGTAGACATTCATTTATAAGGTGCTCAAGTGTCTAAAAATGGCTTAGTCCACAAAAGGTCACATATAGCCAGAAATGTACTGAAAAGGAGCTGGTGGCTAGGATACTGTGGTTTTCACCTACTCTGTGGCTGATATTTGGATTTTAAACTGCCACCTGCATTGGGCACAAGGGAGTTCTGTTTACTATCTCATTTGAAGGACAACACTAGGTGGTACTATCAGTCTGTAGTATTATTAAAGGGTAGAAAAGGAAGGTGAAGGTCTCCACTTTTTATTACTGCCCGGGGTCCACACGTATTGCTATTACATTGTTTTTCAAACCATGCATATTGAAGTACTTTACAAAGGAAGATATCCCTTATCCCTATTTTACAGATTAGGAAACTGAGGCAGAGAGTTTAAGTAACTTTCCCATGGCACTCTAGTACTAGTACTAGTCAGAAGCAGAACCAGAAACAGAATCCAGAGATTAATCCCAGTTCTTTGTCCTAAACAGTGGGGTATGCTAACTGCTTAAGAGTGCAGGCAGACAAGACATAGGACCCGACTCCTAGTGGAAGGGACACCGCAGCCTACAGTCACCTAGCAAAGTCTGTCACCCAATAACAAGGTAGCTCCCTTCTAAGTATCACTGCTTCAAATGAAAGCCAGCAGCTTGCTATGCACAGCCAAGCTCTGATAAACCTGAACAGAGCGCCATCAGGCTGTCACAGCAAACGCAAGTCCTTCAGTTGAGAGGCCTGAAGAGCATTAGCTTCCATTTTGTAGCCTGATGGGTTCTGCAGCCCTCCTGACCACAAAGCCAGAAACTTAAAACCATGGAACTTTGGCCTGCTACTGAGAGATTCAGCTCAAAATCTAGAGAACAAAAAAACCAAAAAACAAACAAAGCATTGGAAAAAAAAAAGATGCCTAAAAATGCAAGCTCTTTCCTCCATGAGTGCACAGAAATTCTTAACCATTTTTTGGAGATACATAAATTCCAACTTCACAAACAGGGAATTTATTCTGCTTTCTCCATTTAGAAAAGGTGTTCTGCTAAAGAGACTGTCACCCAGACACCTGTAGCCAACCACTGATCTAAGGACAGTGAGCAATCTAAGCTTACGGGAAGCCTTTAAAATACTTTAGCTGGAAAGATCTTAGCAAAATGCCATTTGGAAAGTGGCAGATTCAACACTGCATAGTGTAAGATAAATAAAGAGAAGGTTTGCAATGCTTTGAGAGGTTGCACTGGCAAGAACCCAGTTACGCAGAGCAGGAAACAAGAGCCTGATGCTTCAGAATTAATAGAGTAGACGATGCAAGCTAGGTTCTGTGCTGCTGAAATAAGAGGCTAAAAGAAGGCAAGTTACTTCTCTGAACAAGTGAAGGCCAGAGAGTCAACTTTCAGTGTAAATGAATTGGCGCAGCTCGGGTTTAGATAACAGGACAAGTATTGAGAACACACTTGTGGATACTGTCATCAGCCCACAAACCCCAAAGCAGGGATCGGCAAACTTTGGCTCGCAGCCTGCCAGGGTAAGCCCCCGGCAGGCTGGGCTGGTTTGCTTACCTGCCACGTCCGGCCGATCATGGCTCCCACTGGCCACGGTTCGCTGTCCCAGGCCATCGGGGACTGTGGGAAGCGGCAGCCAGAACATCTCTCGGGCTGTGCCACTTCCCACAGCCCCCATTGGCCTGGAGCTGCAATCGGCCAAACCTGCGGACGCAGCAGGTAAACAAACCGGCCCAGCTCGCCAGGGGCTTACCCTCGTGGGCCGCGGGCCAAAGGTTGCTGATCCCTGCCCTAAAGCACTGACTGCTCAAAAACACTGGAGAAAGCAAGAGTTGCATTTCAAGTTACTTTTTTTATACATGGATTATTATTTGTACAGCTTTTTCTCAGTAGACAGACACCTGATCTGCAGTGATTGTGTACAGAGCCCACCAGCCAATGGTTTCATAAAATCTAGGCAGTTCAGGCAGATTCAGGCCTTTATTACTTAAACCGAGTTGATATAAAGTACTCTAAATTGGTTTAAGTGTTTCTACACAAGGGAGTTACACTGATTTATTAAAATCAGTTTGTGCACACTTGTGTAGATAAAACCTCAGTCTTCAGCTCTGTCCTAAAAGGATGCTGATAACAGCCTTGACTAGATCAGGGTTCTATCAGTTGCTTGTTTACCCCTTAAAGGCAGAGGCGGGGCAAGGGCGATGTCAGATTCCCTCTGGAGAAGACTGAATTCCACAGAATTACTTACTATCATTTATGTCAACAGGAGGTTTGCACAAAGGTCCAGGGTAGAATACGGCCTTACGGAATAAACTTATAGTTAGAAAGACAAGGTGGGTGAGGTAATATCTTTTACTGGACCAACTTGTGTCGGTGAGATAGACAAGTTTCTGAGCTTATACAGAGCTCTTCTCCAGGCCTGGGAAACATACTCAGTGTCACAGCTAAATACAAAGAAGAACAGATTGTTCAGCATAAGTAGATAATACATTTCAAGGGACCATTCAAGGTGAAGTAGCTCATTAACACCCCTCCAGTCATAAGGGGGAAAGGCACTTGGAGATGCAGGGTTGTTGAGGTCCCAAAGCACAGGCTCCGGCATGAGCCTGAACATCTACACCTCAATTTTACAGCCCACATAGCCCAAGCCCAAGTTAGCTGACACAGGACAGCCATGGTGTTTAATTGCAGTGTAAATGCTACAGTCAAGGCCCTGTTAACTCCATGACAAGACGGTACCAAATCCCCCATCTACAACTTTGACAGCAACCCCTACTTTTAGTAGCAATGTGAATTTATTCCAATACTCTGGAATACCCTCCATTCTCATCTCATCCTCAACGGCTCAGAATTGAAAATATTAATTGATGTAGTTATTATTTTCAAGAATCGGCTTCTTTGCTATGCTGTGCAGGTGGCCTGGCCCCATTTTCCAGGCATCAGCTCCCCCAGTGTTGTCCAGGTTACTCGTCGCACAACCTCCCTCCCAAGATGCGTCAGTGAAGCAAGAATCTTGTAGCCAGCATCAGCAGCTCACCTCCCCGGGTCCCTGCCTTGGCTGCTGCACATTTCTCCAAGCAATTCAACTCATCAGCCTACAATTTTGGCTCCCCAGTTCTTGGCTACAAGGTGAACCTCTGCTGCCTGGCTCCATGGAACAGTGCAGGGAGCATGCAGTAATCCAGTTAATTCCCCCTTGTGCTGGAAGATGGAGAGCAGATCCCAGAAGGGCAGACACACAAAACAAGATGTCAGATGCCTGGCTACAGCAAAATGGCAAATTCTGCAACAAAGACACTGATCTTTGTGGAATTGTAGGAAAATGTCGAATTGCACAGCCAGAGTATCATGGAGTCCATGGAGCCCTGACTGAGATAGAATGTGGCAGTTCACACCTCTCAGCTGTTTCAGGACTTCTCCAAACTCAGGCAGACACCATCACATTGGTTTATGCTAGGTTCACGTTTGAGGGTTTTGTTTTGTTTTTAAAGTGAGAGCTGAGATTCTGGAGCACAACTCTGCAGCACGGGGTGAATTCTGCAGCACTGCAGAATACACCTTTCCCTTTCTTTCTAGATTGTACTGAAGATATTTTAAACTAACAGCATGGTGGATTCCTCTCCACACATTTCGTACAATCTGTCGTTTTTATTTGTGGAGTCTTACTTACAATTCAGATTTTAAACTCTTTCAGGCAGGGGTTGTACCTGTCTTCTGTGAAGCACCCTGCACAATTGTGCCCGATAAAACAGTAACGACTGAGACAAGAAAATACAGCCTTGGCTTGATGGTACTTCATCTATATGACCAGGCAAAACAATACAGGTTCTTACCACCAGCAACAGGTTATAATTTGGGAGTTTTCTTCATTTTTTATAATTAGGTGTACAAAGACTCTTCACAGATGAGTTAGCATGGTGAAGATTATACCTACTACATTTGCTTCCTCCACTCTATGCCAGATACCAAATGCACATGCAAAATTATCTCAACATAATTTACATTCAAGCCTCAATGAAAATCAGGATTTAACACTGAAATTAAACAGAAAATGCTGTTTATATTTGCAGCTGAAACCTCCCAACCAGGATATAATTTCATCCTGGCATTGACCTTCTGGTGACACCACTTCTTCATTAGCCTCTACTCAGTGAGACACCAAAAAAGGCAACAGTTTGTTCAAAATTGCCTGGAGTGCTACACTATGGGTTGTAGACCATGCTTGGGCTGACTGAATGGGAGTGACTGTGCCCTACGACCAGGATAGCGAGGGCAAAGAAACCACAGCCTGGGCATGAGCTGCCTTCTGTAAAACTTTTAAATACACTCTACAGTCAGCCATTCTTTCTAGTGCAACAGCAACCCTGCAACAAGTTGTCTGATTTCTCTTGATTTTGAATGGGTGAAAGGGGAAGGACAAACAGTAGATACTTTTCCTACTATACACACAGAGATTAGGTTTCATGTGAGCAGCTCACATATCTGAGTAAGGCCTATTATCTCAAGGATACAAACCTGCTTTTCCCCTCACATAACTAGAGCCTAGCAAATTCACAGATATCTGCTTTATATCCGTGGATGCAGCTGTATTGTTTACCATCTTTGCAGATCCAATCCAATATTTTTTATCCACGCACGGCTCTAGCACAGCGGGTCTCAATTGGGGTCATTTCAGGGGGTCCTCCCGTAGGGCTCCAGCCCCACTCCTACACCAGGGCTCAAGGCTTCTGCCCCACAGGGCCCATGGAGCCCCTGAAACTACTGATGCCCTGTTGAGCATGCCCTCTAGAGCAGCAGTTCTCAAACTTCATTGCACCGCGACACACATCTGACAACAAAAATTACTGCACGACCCCAGGAGGGGGGGACCAAAGCCTGAACCCACCCAAGCCCCACCGCCCCGGGGCCAAAGCCCAAGGGTTTCAGCCCCAGGCAGGGGGCCTATAACGTGAGCCCTTCCACCCCAGGCAGTGGGGCTTGGGCTTCAGCCCCAGGACCCAGCAAGTCTAATGCCAGCCCCGGTGACCCCATTAAAACAGGGTCCCAACCCACAGTTTGAGAACTGCTGCTCTAGAGGGTGCTGGTGTGGATCCAAATTTTTGGATCCCCACAGGGCTCTATACATAACTGCAGACTTGAAAGAAGCTAAGCACGTGCAACTTCCACTCAAATAATCAGAAGCTGCAGGTGCTCAGCACCTCTCAGGATGAAGCCTTGCGGGCATCATTTGTTCTAGTCAGGATGATAAACAGTTGAACCATTAGCATATGTTATGCAGATACTCCCTTACCCTTTCCAGTCTATTACTCATGAGTGAATCTCCTCTAATGTGAGGGAGAAAGCAAGCAGAGACACATTATCCAAAATAAATTCCTGTTTGGTAAAACTACTAACTCCACCCAAGTCACCCAGAAACTCCCTCTCAAGGTGCCTCAAAAATCCTATACTCCAGGCTGTGCAGTGACAACATTCCAGCAAAAAACAATGCTGCACTCATTTTACATTCTTTCCTGACACCGCCTGCCATCCTTCAGTTATGAGTTTACCTCCTTTTGTCCAGGGCTCCAATGCAGTTTTATTCTTCAAGATTTGGTACTGTCCTGCAGTGAGTCTTCATGTTTTAGCATGAAGGAGAGTGCGTGCTGTTCCCTACTCCTTCCACTCTGGGACAAATAAAGACAGGCGGTACACAGAGGCCAGGGGGCATGAAACTAGCAGCCCTGTGGGTCTGTACTCCGATTCCCTCACATCATCCACTCTTTTGCTTTGGTCTTCTCCAAGAGATCCCTGCAAGGAGGGCTGGACACAGCTTTTTCCAGGAACCCAATAGTACTGCCTCCTTCTTCAGCTAAAGAGAGTTTCTCACGAGCTAGGAGCACTTCTCTGGTTTAAAGGAGTGGTGTACAGGGCTCATTATGATCACACAAAGATCAGAACTCCCATTTTTAATCCTATCCTTATTAGTCCATTCTGTTTATGCTCACAGTTTTCTTTCCATCTTTAGATCCCCATCATTTTCCATACTTCGAACCAAATGAATGCTTATATATTTTATATTACACACACACACCCACCTGCAGTATGCACAGGGTTAATAGTAGTACCATGTTCCAGAACACACTGGCATTCTCATGCATTTGGTAGGCATTAGCAGACTTCAACTCCTCCTCTCAGCTAAGCGTGGTGAGTGGTACATAGCATTTGTATCCTCTGCATGAAATACATTCTGCAATCAGAGAACGAGATCCAAGTGCATCTGTGCTGCTCCTATATTTAAACTGTTTTGTTCGCAGAGCAGATGTTACTACATCTGAATGCAGTGCCCACTAGAGCTGCAATGGTCAAGGAACCGTCTGTCTTACAAAAATTGGTATTTTCCAAAGGAGGCTTATAATCAGGCTACACAGATCCTCCTAGCAACAATGTGACATCAGTCAGGGAAAGGGATTTTAAAAAAAAACAACAACAAACCCAACAGTTAAAAAAAAAAACCCACAAGTTTATCTGAGATGCAGGAGAGTCTATGGGATAGCTTGGGGAGGGAAGGGAGGGCAGTGTTGTGCTATGTAACTGAAGTGTCTGTGTTGTTTAAAAAGGAAGTTTTGCAAGATATTAAGTCATTCATGATACAGCATATGCTTAGCTCCAGCACTGTCAAACATAAGCCAATCAAAAGTTATGGAAATTCAAAGTTAAAGCTAAATCTGTCATTTACTCACCCATCATACATTAGCAATGTAGGTGTCAGTAGCGGAGGATCTTAAAACTCTAAACTTGCTAGGAGTTCATAAAGTGGGTATTTGAACCTTGAGAGTTTCATTCTTGAGAGAATAGCCAGACGCTTAACATTTAATCTTTTGAAATATTCCTCACATTTTCTAAACTGCAGGAGAATATAAAGTGGGACTACTCACGTACTTCCACTACTCTTAGTGGAAGAGTTAAAACAGAGATCCTAAGGTTAATATTTGCAGGTTAAATACATCTTAATTTGTAGATCAGGTACTGAATGCCCCGAATAGATTCAAGGGATATTTCACCACATTTCCAAAGTTCACTTACCTCCTGATTTTACCGGTTGCAATATGCAGACTCCACACACTTCCCAGACCATCTACCTCCCCCTCCCCCCAAGTCCAATTTTAATTGCTGGCTCCCACTTAGTGTGATAATCCAGCATGATAATCAATTCTGCTGGGCTCATTCTCTGCACAAATGAAGAGTGACAGAGCTTGCATATGGGGAGTACAGTTAAGTCACTCTTTCCTAATATTGCGTGTTGTTTTAAAGTTCTTTTAAATCTTATTCTAAAGGGCCACACAAAAAAAAAAACTTTAAAAGAAAACACACAATATTAGATGACAAACTCACCCTTATAAGCCTGCTCCAACCCTATCCAAAGGTGTGACTGACATTCCCAGCAGACTGCCTGCTGGGATATCACAGTGAGTGAAAAGCCAGCAGTAATGCATCTTTTGAACCTGAAAAAACAAGGTAAATGTTACAAGTATGCTGAAGTGGTCCCACGACCTATTGGGGGGAAGTCAGTACAGAATACTTGGAAATTGCCTTTGAAAATTACTACTTAACTCCAGCAGATCTTTGCCATCTCTAACTACTCTGAGCCTATTTCCTCCTAAGGTTACCTATACGTTTTGGGATTGTCACTTTAAACAATGAATGCATATAAGAATATTGACTTCATACCACCAACAGCTCAACCTCTGACTTAATACAGTTAGGCTGAGGCACAAAAGGAGGGGGCTTTTATTCAAAATGTCACTGGAAGCCATCCAGTGGATTATGGTTATATAGTCTCGGGGGGCAGCTATGTTCCTATATCCAAGGATGAAGTTCCAGATATCTTTAAATCCTCACATCCATCTCTGCCTGATCAAATAAGATAAGAAAGCCGATGAAAGTGAACTTGGTAAGTGTGTGCTACATACACAGTTATGCTTCCTGACCTTTGGAAGCCATAATCCTGCAAAGGTGAAAGGTCCTATGTTATCCCCCACTACATCTTTCAGTGAAAGTTCAGTTGTTAAAAGAAAAAAGAAAGCCCAAAGACCTGGTGAAGCAAGTCAGCTGCTTACTATTCAAATACCGAAGACTTTGGAAGCTGCTTCCTCACCCTTCAGGAGCTGTTGCAGAATACCATGTTCAAGAGAGAGATTTTTAAGATAAGAGAATAGGCATTGGTAAAAGCATGATCGATTCGTTGCACTAAAATAAAGTTTGTAAGGATAAAAAGTATTCAAAACCTTTATACTCAGAATTGTATAGCTACATGCTTGAGAATATTAGAAACAGCTTTGTGGAGAGAAAATTAAGCATTTCACCTTTTTCTTTTTAAAAGATGCACTCCACCGATAAACATACACAAGCCAACATCTCCACCCACCCCTGGAACACCCAAGATCATTGACCCCAAACACACCATACATTCAGTTTAAAGGAGATTATTTGTGTTAAGTACAGGACAAGGTTTATTTAACAAGCTAGACAAGCCATTCAACTAGCCACTACCATGTCTGTCGGTACTCCAAGTTCACAGCACACCCTCATTTGCCAATATCTCTGTGTTATATATCCCCTAGAGATAAGTATTGGTGTACCAGCTGCCTCTGTGCATTAGTGAAGACACTATTACCGAAAAACAAGCACTGGGTCCCACCATACAATTTTGAGTTTGTTATAAATTGTGGAATGGAACCTAAGAGTAAGTGGGGAAGAGACCAAAACCGATTTGATGATGACAGCTGCACCCTGCTCAACTATAAACAAATGCCCACTCTTTAGGAAAGCCACTTTGATATCAGAAAGCTCCCACGCACTGTATCCTATTTCAACCCAACTTCACTCAAAGCAAATGATAGACAGTAGTACAAATGTGTGTGTTACGTTTTATAAACCAGTCATATTCAAAAGCACATTTTGTAGTTAGGTTTTGATAAGCTTCTAAATATCCCAGCAAACAGGACTTAAAAATATTTCTCCACTAAATCAAGGCCAAATTCTGTCTAGAAAGTGGGCTTAAGGAACAAGCACACACCTGTCCTTAAATTTTTTTTTTTTTTTGGGTAGCATACATTGCCACCTCTTCCACTCCTCCTAAAAGTGGGTGTAGCTGACTTTTTATTAGCATACACTCCAGCGTCCTACTGGGTTTAGTAAAGAAATAGGAATGAGCTCAGAGCACACTGCTCATTCTAGTAAATGCTGAAGATTTCAACTAGCAAAATCATAATTATGTATCTCAAAAAAGAATTCAGTAGATATTTTTTAAAAAGCATCCCGCAAACCAGCTACACACATCACAAATTTCAATTAAGTCTACGCAAAATTCTCAGTTTTTCTCTGCTGCAGTCCAACCTTTGCAGCAGGGTGATAGGAACCTGAAAGTGAAATTAACTACAAGGAGTTAAACCAACTGGTCTACTTTCTTTATTTAAAAACTTAGTTGCCAACAGTCAGCATCAACAAGGAAAAGTAAATTAGATTTTTTAAATGATGGCAGTTTTAATCATGTAAGGAGGAATTAGTAACATAGTTAAGGAAGGGATTTTTTGTAATGTGATTTTTAACAGGATGTCCTTTTGAACTAATTTGAAGCAAGCCTCTCCCAACTAATGGCGAGCACTAGGGGGAAAAGAAACAAAGCTGAAATAGGAAACTTACTCTGTGATCGTCTTTGCCAGCTCAGTGCAGGCTGCTGTGGAATTCGCCGAGAAGACCCGGTAGCCACTTCTGGCTGCATTCATTGCCAAGGAATCATGCAAACCCCTTGGAGCTCGAAAGTGAGAAAAAACAGATTTATAAGGCAACAACAGCTTTCTTGGCATCCTTTTCCACCTCACCACCGCTATCACCGCCCCTTAGGGGGTGGGAGGGGAGAAGGGTGAGCCCTCAGCAAGCCAGGATCTCCACAGCCCGCTGCTCTTGACGTATAAAAGAAAGGGGGGAAAAATAAAATAAAAAAGCAGCAGCTGCAGCAGGCTCGGATGGCCACCTGGCAGTCTCCAAAGGGAGCTCAAAAAGGGACCAGTCAGCCCAGGGTTAACTTTTTGCCCACCACCCCTAAAACCCGCCACCTGTGGGAGAAGAAATAATTCCTCCCTTTGCGTACAGGGGCCCAACTCAACACGCCTAAAGCTCGGCCTTTTGCTTCCAGTTTTGATGGGTGGGCTGGAGCTGGGAGCGTAGGGATCGAACAAGACACGGGAGGGGGAAGAGGAGAAAACAGCGCCCCGAGGGAGCGGCTGTAGGGTGAGGAGTTCGCAAAGGCGCAGCTCCCGGGGGGTTAAATCCGAGCGACAGGGGGAGAGAGGGAGAGGCCGCGTCCCCTGGGACAAGCCCGGAGAAGCCGATGCGGGGGGGTGGGGGGGAGAGAACACGTTTTAAACGGGGGGGGGGGGAAGCGTCTCAGCCGAGGCAGCTGAGATGCCCCGCGGACAATAGAGGCCAAGGGACCTTGGGGGAGGGGGATACAGCCCCAGGGAGCCCACAAACAACCCCCAAAGGGTGGGCAGTAGAGCACAGGAGGCCCCCCCGATAGGAAAGGGGCAGCGTGTGAGGCGCCTAAGAGGGGCAACGAGGTGAGGCGCCGCTTAGGCCGCCAAGGGGGGGGGGCGCAATAGGGTGGCGGGAGGGGAGGATCCTAGGAGGAGCTGGGGGCAGTAAGAGGGAGGGGCCCCGAGGCTCAGGGGGGCTGCCGAGGGGCAGTCAGGCGAGCGAGTCCCTTTAAGGCCAGGCTGGGAGGGTCCCCTCAGGCAGATCCGGCGCTGCTGCGGCCGCCCCGCGAGCCCAACCCGCCGCCGCCCGCAACCGCCTCGAGGATCAAGTCCGACCCCGACTCACTGCGCGCGCCCCCTCCGCCAAGGTGCTGGCACGATCACCGAGCTGCCAAGCTAGAGCGCCGCCCGACTTCAGCGGCCATTTTCTAATTAGACCTCCGGCCCTTCCCCTCCCCCTTCCGCGCAATCATCTTCAGTGAGGGCATTAAACTATTATCGATACCGATGGAGGTAGAGCGTAGTTATCCTCCACGTGACCGGCACCTAAGGCGGGGATAAGATAGGAAGAAGCCTAGGCTGAGTTCTACCTCCGGGCAGCGCAGGTGGGGCCTTTTATTTCCCCGCCCTGTGGCTATGGCTTCGCTTCCCGGATCCAAGATGGCCGCCGGGCTGGAGGCTCAACGGAAGGGAGGGAGCAGACGCTCTGTAATCACGCTCACCGCAGCCTCTATGGTAAAGGCAACGGGCTGTGGGAGAGGGGGCGGGGCTGGGCTGGGCTGGGCTGGGGCCCGGTGTCCCCGGATGGGCTGACCTGTCTGCAGACTGTGAGGGGTTGGGGTAGCAGGGGAGGGAGACCTCGCTGGGGTTCCTGGGCTCAGTGCCCTGCCCTGGCTGGGGGCTTACCTTGCAGCTTACGCTGCCCGCTGCGGGGACTGGCCTGAGACCCACCAAACTCATCATCACACCCACCCACCAAAGAGCCGCCCAGCGGGGAAGGCATGTGTGTGCCCTGGTCCTGCATTGGATTGGAACCTGCAACACTGAAGGGAGAGGACAGAATTCTCATCCCACCCTCCATCCTCTTGGGAAAGGTGCCAGCCCAGATCCCCTCCAGAAAACGTACTCCCACCTCGACGATCACCGTAAAGATCCACTCCCGCAGCCTGTCGTGAGACTGAATGATGCAAAATCTCCCTGGGTGCCTGTAGCAGAAGGAAGAATAGCAGGAAATAAATCTGTTCAGCCCTGTACAAAGAGAATGTTCAATCTTGCACAAAAAGTATTGTGCAAGGCTTCCCTGACTTATCTAGTCCCATCCCCTTTGGTTTTAAAATTGTGTTTGTACTAGCTGTTTCCAGGTATAAACTGTCCCAAAGTTTCATTAACCCAGAGTCAAAGTTGCTAGGTGGTGTCTCATCCCCTTCCAGAACAGCACGTTCAGCTACACTCAAACCTCTGAAAACCAGGACATGCAAA
This sequence comes from Natator depressus, assembly GCF_965152275.1. Lineage (NCBI taxonomy): Eukaryota > Metazoa > Chordata > Testudines > Cheloniidae > Natator > Natator depressus. The sequence continues at coordinate 16,297,065 of NC_134247.1, forward strand.
GTTAAAATGAACACATCACCTCCACAATACAAACTGAACTTCCTGCCAGGGCCACTGAGGGGTTCTGTTCATCAAGGTGCCCCCTCAGGCTATGTGAGCACCTCACAATCTTTGATTCAGTTGTCCTCACACTGCCCCTGTGGAATAGGGCAACACTACTACCCCCCTGAGGCACTACTTTCTGTGCCCCCAGCACTACGACCTGAGGCACGGAGAGACTCAGGTACATTACAATGAAAACTTGCGGCTGGCTTGTGCCAGCTGACTCAGGTTCCCAGCCTGTTTTGCTACAGGGTACATGTTCGGGCTCAGGGTGCAGCCCAAGCTCTGAGACCCTCCCTTCTCACAGGCTCCAGCCCAAGCCCAGAAGTCTACACTACAATTAAACAGCCCCTTAACCTGAGCCGCTTTGCTCCAGCATTGAACCTGGGTCTCCCAAGTCCTACGTGAGGCCCCTAACCACTGGCCCATCCTTCCTCCATATGCTCAGTGAGGGGGCTTGCCATAATAAGTGGACACAAGGAATGACTAAGAGAATGTTCCATTGTTTGTCCAGTGTTCTACAGCTCTGAATTCCAGCACTTGCCTACATGTGCTCCAACTGCCATTAGGTGGAGGGAGTAGCTGGAGCAGATTGGCAGAGTTGTTGCTGTGAAAGATGAGAGGTGATCTTGCCTCAGAGATTGCCATCAGTCTGGTGACATAAATGTCAGCGGTCTCCAGGGATCAATGAGAGGGTAAGTGAAATGAATGTCTCAGAAGAAATCCTCAGGGCGAGGGTGAAGTAGGTTGCCCTGGTGGAGCAGCTGTGCTTTGTTCCCAGGATGGGCTGTAGCGTCTGTAAGGGCAGAGTGATCATATGGGTGTTACGGGCATATTGGGGCATGGCTCGGGGAGGGCAGAGTTAAGGTTGCATTGCAGGGCTGATATGTGCCTTGTCTCTGTATTTCCTGGTTTTCAGGGGTTTACATTTGTGTTACCTTAACCCTTTACTTTCTGGTTTCAGAGGTTTGAGCTCTAACTCTGCATTCACAAAGTTCTGGGGCAGTTAATTTCCTTGGGATTGTTTGTTTGTTTGTTTGTTTTAAATAATTTCTCACCACATTCATTTACCACAGCCCAGGTGTCCTCCTCCACTGCCTTTGGCTCCTTGGCCATGACTGGACCTGCCACAGAAGGCACTGGATGCACATTAGTCCTTTCATTGCCTCTGCATCACCCCTTCGCCTCCCAGCTGCTGGTCTGGCCCGCACAGATCCTTCCTGCCCAGCCTTGTCCTCTGTCCCACGGGCAGAGCTGGTTTTGGTGGAGGCCCACAGATTGAGGAGCTGGACAGAGAACACAGGCACTAACATGGAATCAGTTGAGGCATGTTTTGAAGAGGGAACAAACATTGCAGGATCTAGATATGGGGAAAGGCTTGGAGGGACAGAGCTGAAGCCCTCTTTACCTCTCACACCACAGAGGTTTAGGTTGCCAACCCTGCCGGTTTGGCCAGGAGTCTCCCAAAATTGGGCTCGATCTCCTGGAGGCTAGTGAAGACAATCTGGGAGATTTTAGGCCACTAAAAATCCAGCGGCACAAAGGGGCTAAGGCAGGCTTCCTACTTGCCCTGACTCCATGCTGCTCCTGGAAACAGCGACATGTCCGGCAAAGGCTCCTAGGTGGAGGCGCAGCCAGGGCATCTCTGCACGCTGCCTCAGCAGCTCCATTGGCCAGGAATGAGGAACTGTGGCCAATGGGAGCTGCAGAGGTGGTGCTTGCAGGCAGGGGCAGCGCGCACGGCCACCTGTGAGCCTAGGAGTCACTGCCGGACATGCCACCGCTTCCAGGAGCTACCTGAGGTAAGCGCCACCCAGCCAGAGTCTGCAGCCCAAACCCCCTGCCGCAACCCAACCCCCTGCCCCAGCTCTGAGTCCCCTCTCACACTCAAACTCTCTCCCAGATCCCGAACCCACCCTGCACACCAGCCCCCAGTCCTGAGCCACCTCACGCACCCAAACTCCCTCCCAGAGCCTGCACCCTGAAACTCCTGCCCCAGGTCAGAACCCCCTCCTGCACCTGAACCCCCTCCTGCACCCTAACCCTCTGCCTCAGCCCTGAGCCCCCTCCTGCACCCAAACTCCTTCTTGGAGGCTGCACCCCGACCGCACTTCGGCACCCCAACCCTTGCCCCAGCCTGGTGAAAGTGAGTGAGTGTGGGGGAGACCGAGCGATGGAGGTAGGGGGGTTGGAGTGGGGGCAGGGTCTTGGAGAAGGGGCAGATCGAGGGTGTTTGGGTTTGTGCGATTAGACAATTGCAGCTTTGACCCCTCTTTTCCTCCCCACACTCTCCTGCACTGCTCCGCCCTCCCTTCTTTAGAAGCAGTAGCCTGGTTGGGGCAGGACAGAGACTTGATGTTCCTTCCATGGATCAGGGAGGAACTGTTGAGGACTGGAAGGCAGGAATGAGGGCGGGTATTAGGTAACTCCACACTGACCTTCCCCTCCAAATATGTTACTGCAGGAGAGCATGCCCAACTTTCTCCCTGTATGACTTCTGCTCTGTCAGCACTACTAAGTTCCCACTGAGCAAACGTCCCTTTGACGAGGGATCGCAACTGCCAAAAAAACAAACAAACACACGGCAGCAAGTGTCAAAGTCCAGGTCAACTGCTCGGGCTCACCCTCTGAGGCTGAAAATAGCAGGGTAGACATTCCTACTTGGGCTGGAGCCCAAGCTGTGAAACCCAGCGACAGGAGGTGGTCTCGGAGCTCAGGTTCCAGCCCGAGCTGGAACATATACACTCCTTTTTTTCACCCTGTAAGTGCAAGCTCCATGAGCCCGAGTCACTTGACCTGGGCTCTGAGACTCGCTGCTGTGCGGGTTTTATTGTAGTGTAGGCGTACCCATAGAAAAGCTACATTTTTTGGAAACGCAGTTCTAGTGAAGGCTCTAGTCCTCACACTGGGTTTTCAAAAAAATTTGTTTGGAAGATCTCCTACACTAGGAAGGGTCATTGTCTCTGGGTGTTCTGGCCCCTCATTAGCTGTGCCTGAGCTAGGTCTAAGGGCAAAGGTTAGCAAAGGGGCAGACCCCACAGCCTGCATCTTAAAGAAGTAGCAAAGGGTGTGGTCCCTATTTCTTTAAATCCTTAATTGCACATGATTTTAATGATGGGTCTCTGAGACTGTGGTAGCAAAAGACTCCAGTAACTGCTCTTTCAAATGTCTCTCCAATGATGGCTTGGCTCAGCTTTCTCTGAATTTTCAAGCCACCATTGCTCTCTGTGCATCAGAGATTTAAGAACTCTTCACCCATTCAGGGTTTGGAATTGCCCACTCTTGATTTCTTCAATTCCATCCCTTTCCCCAAAATCTGGGAGCATAGCTAGGCTGGGCAGTGTGCCTTGAAGATCAACAGACCTAGGCTCTGTCAGATCAAGAGTAGGGAAGTGAGTTCCAGAGTTGAAGTGTCCCCCCCCAGACAATGCCCTTCCATTTAAAGCAGAGAGTCTGCCAGCTTGAGTGCTTCCGCTGCTCGGGTGTCACCCGGGGAGGTAAAGAGACCTGGGAAACACAGCACGGAGCTGGGGCTCTGGAGAACTATTTGCAGCTGTGCCCAAGCTCACCCAGCCGCTCAGCGGCTGGCAGCAAGTCACTTCCCCTCTCGGCTTCCTTTAAAGCACTGATGAATAACACTCTATGAAAGCGAGGTATTGTTATTGATAATGTAGATGTGTAGAAGTCATGCACATCTACTGCTGAAAAGCACGTGGTCAGAGCTTGTTATTATTCTTCACACCAGCAGAAAGGCACTCCCAAAGGACGCCAGGTCCCACACAGCTCCAGAGTCTATACAAAATGCTCTTCTACGTCTGTAGCGCTCTTTATTTGCATGCAGCAAAGCGGTACTGATACGCTTGCACATGTTCCTGGAGACAGCTGCTTCAGTTTGCAAGCCCAAATTACAGAGTTCTGTTGCTCACTCTGCACTATGGGGTTGGTTTGCTGTGCAACTATACCAGGCCTTGTTTCATTCAGATACAGGGAGTGAGTGCAGACTCCATGCTAATTATTGCTATGCGAGTGTGAGTGAGAGGGGGATGAGAGCAGGGGGACCCATGGGGAAGGTGATGTCTGAAACTGTTTGCTGGCAGCCTAGCATGCAGAAGCTGAGGTGACTCTGGAAGGCTGGAAATAGTGATAATTTGTCCTGGGAAGCAAAGTTGATCTGATTGAGCCTGTCTGGATGGTGAAGTCCTGCCACAATGTGTCAGACTGGACTCTGAGGAAAGATTTCCCTATTGTTGATGGCTGTTTAGTGTCCATAATGTGCTTGGTGCTGTACAAGACACAAAGAGCAACCCTTCTCTGAAGAGCTCAGCAACCCTGAGGGTTGTATATACTGGGGAATTTAGAAGAGGGAATTCAGAGCCCTAGTAGGGCTTTTGGGTTCTTCCTTGTACAGAGACGAACTGGTTTTTGTGGGCTTTGGAGAAGAAGTGGGTTTTTAAGAGGAAATGAGTGAAGAGTGGGATTAACAGCCTTGAACAGGGATTGGTATGCCACACCTAGGGTACAGCACGGTAAAATGTAGGGAGATAGGAATGAGACAGAGAAAGAGCAGGGATTCAAGACTGGTCAGCCCGTGAAACCTTGTTAGGGGTTGAGTTGAAACCACATTCAAACTGACGTGTGCACACAAGACCTTCAGTTAAGATAGACATCCGGGACAGTTAAGGAGGCCACACTTAAAACAAAGCCTAATAGAGTCTGCCTAGAAACTAGTACTGGGTATTGTGACCAGGTGCAATGACTGTGCGTGCGAGAGGAATGACACAAACTGAGAACAGACAAGAACCGAGAGAGAGGCTGAGGCAGAAAGCAAAGAGGGCCTCTAGCTCTGGAACTCACCACCCCACTCATGGGCTGATAGAGCCTGCCCCTGTTGACCCTCAAGGCATATTGCAAAGTTGATCTATTCTCCCAGGCTTTGGAGAAAGGGGGGCGGGGGGGAATTTAGTCTTGGAGCAAAAGGCAGTAAAATCTCATTACATGAACAAGTAACAAGTAAGAGGGGTGTCATTCGATTAATAAAAATCTACAGAATCATAATTTCAATGGAGTCACCCTCTGTTGTATGCGGGGGACTCGCTGTCACCTGGCTTCCAGCTCCAGGTCCTCTGGTTGGTGGAAGTTTTGATAGTACAGTGTTAGAAATGGGTCAAGTTGCGTATCATCCGAAAGCCCTTTCTCCCACAAACACAATCGTACCAAACATGACAAGCCTAGAACAGTTATGTAGATATATATTCCAGAAAATGTTTACAAAAATCAACACTTTAAATTATACTTTAGCACAGGGTTGTATGGCTTACATTTAAAATATATATATATATATATATATATATATATATATACTGACATTGGCTAATCCTACGGAGGTTAGCCTTGACACATAGGACTGAAAACATTTCTCCATCAAAGCCATCATCAGGGTCATCTCTGGCTAAGGCACCATGGCTAAACACGTTTGTCACAGATCAGGGCATCCCCTTCAGAGGTCCAGCCAGGGCACCTGCTCCATGCTTTCAGCTCCCCAGCTGTTGCCTCTCTTGGGTGGAAACACACATCTCTCCCTTCTGCCTGGGGTATTCCCAGACTGGACAGTTCTCTGCCTTCACTGTGTCATTCCCAGCACAGACAGGTTGCCCCAGGACAGGGGTGGACAAACTTTTTGGCCCGAGGGCCACATCTGGGAATAGAAATTGTATGGCGGGCCATGAATGCTCACAAAATTGGGGTTGGCGTGCGGGGGGGCATGAGGGCTCCGGCGGGGGGGGGGCGGCTCTGGGGTGGGGCTGGGGATGAGGAGTTTGGGGTGTAGGAGGGTGGTGTTCCAGGTGGCGCATACCTCAAATGGCTCCCGGAAACAGCGGCATGTCCCCTCTCCAGCTCCTACGTGGAAGTGCGACCAGGAGGCTCTGCGCGCTGCCCCGTCCACAGGCACCACCCCTATGGGGGAGGTGCTTGGGGCAGGGGCAGCGTGCAAAGCGGAACCCCCTGGCTACCCCTATGCATAGGAGCCAGAGAGGGGACATGCCGCTGTTTCCAGGAGCCGTTTGAGGTAAAGGACATGCCGCTGCTTCCAGGAGCCACATGGAGTGCCCCCCGACCCTTCTGGGAGCTCAAGGGCCAGATTAAAATGGGTGGCGGGCCAGATGTGGCCCGCAGGCCATAGTTTGCCCACGCCTGGCCTAGCAGCTTGGGTTCAAACACTGGCAGGAGAAGATGGTTCAAGGGAGGGATGGAATAGGAGACAGCATCCAAGATATAGACATGCAGAATTTGTGGGCTTTGAGGAATTTAAATGTGATGCCTTGTTTAATGGGCAGCCAATAAAGGAGTTCAGGGGCGGGTGCAGATTGGCCTGTCCTGCTGGGATGATTTGTTTGTTCCTCTGAATCACTTTCCCATAGGAGATTAGTGCTGTGAGAGGAACTAAAGGACAGTCCTGAAGGTTGCCAGTCCCACGGGTCCCTGTAGAATAACCTCTCTCTATCCTTGACTTTTGCCATTGCTGCCCTGTCTCAATCCTGACCTGCAGGCTACAAAACCTTGAAACACTATAATTGGTCTCTGTATCAGTGTCCAGGTCTCTTTCAATTCTTGGCCTCTGTGCTGAGGCTGCCAACAATGTAAACTGCCAGTTGGGGCATTGATTTATGTGTTGTGTATGTTCCTCTCTCGGGAACTGGCCTGAGAAACATCAGATACTGCAAAGTACCAGGTACCCTCAGCTCCCCTGGGGGTAGATCAAGGGACTCAGCCTGTCACAGGATTGGGCCCTGAAGGATTTATTTGATAATTAAGTATGCATAGTCAATTTTCTATTGCAATAGAGCCTCACACAATTCTACCCACCCACTTTTCTAGGGCAAGTAATTGTTTTTCAGTTGATGGGCAAGTAAAAGAGCATTAATTTTATTATCCTCATTGGAGGGGTAGCGCCAAATGTTTTTTGTCCTGGGCAGTAGGTTTTCCTGACCGTTTTCCAAGACAGCCATTAGGTAAGTTCATTATTATACAATTGGGCCTGTTAGCTACTGGCCTATTTTTCTGGACAACATGCAGACAATTACAGCATGGTTTTGCAGCTACACAAGAATTGAAAAGAGGGGTCTCATTCAGGACCTGCCAACTTTGCCAGTATTCTTTTAAGACTCTTTGGAGAACATCCTCCTAAGTATTCGTGCAGTGGGCAGCGTGGAAAGTGCTGGTGTCCTAAGGGTTAGGATGCAGAACAGCCCCATTACAGACCATTGTCTCTCTGCTTTCCACAGCATTGTCTCTTTTCAGGAACACTATATTTAGCCAGTAGTTGCAGCTTCTCTTCCAGTCTCAGGTTCCCTGGAGTGGACATGCATTATTGCTGGTTAGTTAAATGCTGTTTCTTTCCAAATACTGCTAGCATGCTCCATCTCTAGGTCAAGGTTCAAATGTCTTGGTCAAGGCACAGTCAAGGTCAAGACTCCAGACAGAATAATAATAAAAATGATAACGATGATGATAATAATAAATAATAAGTAGTAAATAAAAAGATTTTGGGGTCCACTCAAAAGTGTTTGGTGGGCCAGATTTGGCCCATAGTCCACCTATTGACTATGCCTGGATTAGATTTTAAGTATCAATAATAGTCAATTTCTCCCTCCACCTAAAAACCTATTGGGGGAGAGGGGTACCAATGGTTAAATCAAATATTACAGAGAGGGGAAAGCTTGGGGTTTTTTACGCTACTTGTGGGCGAATAGAAGATGACATTAACCCTCGGCAAAGAAGCCACCCAAGGCCCAGTGCCAAGTCTGTTTTGAGAATTTGCATGCATGCAGTGAATCTCCCACAGAGAACCAGGCTCTGGAGTTTGTTCAAAGCTGTAATGAGTGGAAAAGTCGAGATTCAGAAATAGATTTTACAATGCATGCAGAGTTGTTGTAGCTGTGCTGATCCCAGGATATTAGGTCATATTTTTTATTGGACCAACTTCTGTTGGTGAGAGAGACAAGCTTTGGCGCTTACACCAAGCTTCACCTTGAATGGTCCCATGCAATACATGCTAACTACTTGTGCTGAACAATCTGTTCCACCTTCTATATAGTTGTGACACTCTGAATATGTTTCCCAGACCTGAAAAAGAACTCTGTGTAGCTTGGAAGCTTGTCTCTCTCACCAGGTCCAATCAAAGGTATTACCTAACCTCACCCACCTTGTCTCTCTAGATTTTACAATAGTCATTTTCAGACCCTGACAAATGAATTTCTAGCCAGGGGCTCTAAACTATTTACTAGCTTAGATGGTTTTAATTTTCTGGTCATTCCCGAGGTCCCTTCCAACCCTGATATTCTATGAAGAGCGTCAGATGATAGAAATCAAAGGAAATGTTGGGAACAAATGTCAACAGGGTCCTTTTGAAATTCATTTTTTAAATGTATCCTTGCAAGCCAAGCCATGGTCCTGGTCCTGCATGGTGCTTAGAGCGCTCCACCCCGCTAAGTCTATGGGGGTTGAGGGTACTCAGACATATATAGGCCGGTGGCCTGCCAGGTGCTCAGTTATCTGATGTATTGTCAGTCCAGGGAGTTGAACCTGAGAGAGTGATGGATCAGCCAATCGGGGCCTCACGCTCCAAGGAGGCCAGCTCATTTCTTGCCAGAAATCTCCTGATAATACATGTCACCTGCAATCTTCTGTAGTGTTTGTGGAGCATCTCCTTCTCCCAATTTCAGTCCAAGAGCACATGAGGGGTTTGGTTTTGTTGTTGATCCAGGCTACATTTTATCTTCATTTGTCTCTAGTTTTACAAAGCGTTGGTCACTCTTTCCCCTGCCATGGGTTTCGAACATGGCATTCCAAGGTGAAGTTGACCAACCATCAGCCTGGGCTTGGTCGTGGTCTTGTTGAGTCACTTGCCACTCCTGGGTACTCTCATTGTTCCCCGCAGGAGTTCAGCTGACTTCCAGGGTCTTTTCAGAGTCCAGTTACAGCTCATCTGCATGTAGTCCCTGGAGGCATTCCCCAGTCCCGCCACAGGCGGGAAGCAGCCCTCCCAGGCCCCTTGTAGTGTCAGTTTGCCCCATCCAAAGTGGAGATGGGGAGGAAAAGCTAGCCATTGCCTCTAGCTAGGCTCCCCTTCTACTGGGGCTCCCCAGCAGCCTCCTTATGCCTAAGCAAACTCCCTCTTTCCAGGGCCAGTTTCACCTTTTTACACTCGCCTTTGCCATGTGGTGCATGTCCGGCAGGTGTGCCTAATGGGCACTGCCCCAGTGCAGGCACACTTGTTAACCTTTCTATCAGTGGGAGGGGGGCATGTCCCATCAGACAGGGGCTTAATACCACCACTAGAAAAACCACCCCAAGGACTAAGCTGCTCAGAGGAGCACAGTGTAGAAACGTGTACAGAATAAAGAGTCTGTTCTGTGCCTTGATGATCCCCATTTTCTGCTGCCCTCTTATCCCATTTTGTCCCCTCAACCCTTAGTGCTGGGACTTTACAGTAATGTAACCCTATGATAGCTAATTACACTGCCTGCCATGCTGACCAATATCGTCCTGTTGTCCACTTGAACTCCCCCGTCTGTCTATATCCATCTGGTATCTCTTGTCTTGTAGTTAGACTGGAAGCTCCTTGGGGCAGATACAGTCTTTTGGTTCTGTTTGTACAGTGCTTAGCACAATGGGGTCCTGGTCCAGGACTAGGGCTTCTAGGTGCTCCGATAATACACACAGTAAATAAATAATAATAATAATGCTCTCCTACTATTGCAACCCTTGTTTTGCCAGTTTCCCCATTTTGTCTGTTGCCATTCTTCAATCTGTTATTCCTGAACCAAACTGTAGACTCCTCAGGGCAGGGACCGGCTCTCGACTCGTGAAGCTCTGAGGAGGGCTGGATTCCCTTTGGCATCTGTCAACACTGTTTAGTCACCTGGAAGGTGACAGGACATGAGACCCTCCCTTCCTCAGAGTGTGAGCGCTCAATCCCCGGCGCAGGCTTTATGGAGCATTTTAAAGTCCACATTGAGAGGTGTTGAGTCTTCCTTGGACATAACGTGAATACGGTGTACAAGGAGGAGGTGCCATGCTCCCCTGATCCCAAGGGGAGGATGAGGAGGATCTATATGGTACTAGCCATAGGTTTAAACGGTGCATAGAGGCTTGAAAATGTCCCAAGGGTCCTAGACACTGGAGTGTGATCAGATGCAGTAAGGTGATCCCTGAGGGACATAGCCCTTAATGAAGCCAGCTCTCAGGAAGGGTATGTTAACTGACTGGGATAATCAAGGCAGATCTTCCCCCACTTCTCCCTGCCCCAGGCACTGGGATTACAGGTCTCTCGGGCAGTTACATCACGTTTTCCCTCATTGTGACATCTGGTGGAATTTAACTGTAACTACACCACCAGTAAAAAGAAAAGGAGGACTTGTGGCACCTTAGAGACTAACCAATTTATTTGAGCATAAGCTTTCGTGAGCTTCAGCTCACTTCATCGGATGCATGAAGTGAGCTGTAGCTCACAAAAGCTTGTGCTCAAATAAATTGGTTAGTCTCTAAGGTGCCACAAGTACTCCTTTTCTTTTTGCGAATACAGACTAACATGGCTGTTACTCTGAAACCTGCACCACCAGTGCAAGTCCTCCCCCTTTCCAGCTTACTGCATCTCAGCCAGCCATGTACTGTACTGTACTACCATTCCAAGACAGATAACCTAGAATCTGACCCTGAGCCAGGCTCATTTTCCCCCTTCCATCATCCTTGGTAAGAAACGTCCCATGATTAGGATTCAGTAGCTGGGTTATTGTTGTACAAGTCAGGACAGACTCCAGCTCACTCACTTTCCTCTAGCAGCATCAGCTTTTTGTTTGTATTATTACCACCACGTCTGGAGGCCTGGCACCATTGTCCAAGGCACCGTACAAACACATAATAGGAAGCAGTGCTGCCCCAAAGAGATTACAGTCTAGACAGACAAGACAGACAAAGGAAGGCTTATCGTCCCTATTTTATGTATAGGAAGCGGAGACCCAGAGAGATTAAAATGACTTGCCCAAGGTCACACAAGAAGTCAGTGGCAGAGCCAGGAATGGAGATCAACCCAGTCTAGTGGCTTAACCACAAAATCATCTTCCCTTGTGATGCTAAGAAGAGTAACAGTTTAGTTGTGTCAATAAAATGAGCTGATGTGACTCAAAGACACACAGGCAACTGAGTGAGAAGGTCTGTTTTTATAGAGGCACTTTTTTGGAAATACCAATACTTTAAACATCGGCTCGAGCCACTGAAGGGGTTACAGATCCACTAGCATTTTAAATACTTTGGTGTAACAGAAATAGGCATTGATAGCTGTACAGCGAAACCCTTGATCCTCACATCTTTGCCTGTGGCCCAAGATGCCTCTTTCACACTGCAGTCAGAAACCTGCAATCACAGAGATGATTGTTCCAGCAATGTCCCTTCTGCTGTGTCCCCTAAAGTTTCCTAAGAGCACCTCTGCCTTCTCTTCCCTTACCCAAGATATTGTTTTGGGTCTTTCAGTCAGGCATCATTTGATCAGGTTATTTTATCCCTGCTTATCCCTCCATATATTGAGAGAGAGAGACACGGAAATCTCGGCTTCACACGCTGATTTGTTTTCAGATTGTAGGTTTAAAAAAAGAAAGCCAAGGGGATCAGCTGCCTGGATTTGCTGATTGCCTTGAAGGAGAAAATAGCATTTTTAATAACTTGTTCTAATGCAGCCAGGCATGCTACATTAATCTGGGCTTTAGGGCAACAAGCAATGAGAACCCTCAAACCCAGTCTGAATCATTACACTCTCTGCTTGTCAGGTCACAGAAATCCCCCTTGCTCCTAGTATTCTCCCCCTTCTGCATACCGAGAGTTGAGCTCCTGAATGTTACAATAATAGCAAACCTTCTCATTTAGAAGTAACAACCCTCAGTGTCCTCTCCCCTTGCTGAGGGACACAATCATCTAACATCAGTCATGGTCACTTTGTGGCTAAGAAGCTGCCATGAAGAGCATTGCTAAGTTGCAAATGTTGCCCTTCAAAAGGAAGAGCTCGGGGAGGGGGAGGGGAGCAAGTTATTTTAGGAACACAAATTAGAAAACAAAGCAAGTATTTTTGCATAAGCTTTTGGAAAGCTGATTTTTTTTCCCCAGGATGTCTTCATGCATCTTCTTCCCATAAAGGAACTTCAAGAAGCAGCTGCACAGAACTTCCTCAAGGGGGCAGCAGCATGCCTCAAAAATAGGCCCCAGCAACTGCACATAGGAAAGGATATCATGGTTGTAGATGCACCAAGATGAACTAGGGGATTTTTCCCCTGGGGCAGGACAGACACATCATCCCCCAGACACATCACATGGCTATTAGGCTTGATTTTAGCCCAAAAGCCAAGACGAAGGGTCTGAATTCGCCCTCAGAAGAGGGATACCCATGTTTCATTTAAAACGCACAGTATGGAGCCAAATGAGCACCTGTAAAGCCCGTGGAATTACCCTTGGGATGGATTTGGCATGTTGTATATATATCCGATGAAGTGAGCTGTAGCTCACAAAAGCTTATGCTCAAATAAATTGATTAGTCTCTAAGGTGCCACAAGTCCTCCTTTTCTTTTTATATTTAAAATAGGAAGTGACATGGTCTAATGGATTAGGAATGGGAGCCAGAAGTCCTAGCATCCATTCCCAGCTCTACCATGGAGTGCTTGATGACCGTGGGCAAGTCACTTAGCTTTCTGTGCCTTGGTTTCCCAATCCATAAAGTGGGGCCAATGATTCCTACCCACCTTTGCAAAGTGCTTTGACATGAACAGTGCTATAAGGGCTAAGTCTAACAGACATGTAGAACTAATACCTAGCACTTTTTAGCAGCAGATCTCAAAGCACTTTAAGAAGAGAGGTAAGCAGCATTATTTTTATTATACAGGTGGGGAAACTGAGGCCCAGGAAGGGAAAGTGATCTTCTCAAGCAGGCCAGGGGCAGAGCCAGAAAGACACCCTAGAGCTCCCAAGTCCCAGCTCAGGGCTCTGTCCACTAGGGAACATTGTCTCTCTATGTAGTTAAACCCTCAATTTTTTTAAATGTAGACAATGCCACTGGTTTTAAACCAGATCATGTGACCTTAAGCAAGCAATGCTATTTCTCCCCAACAGCCACCAAGGGGAGCTAGACTACATAGCAAGGGACCCTATTATATGTCTGATGTTCCCCCTCCCCAAGCCTGCCTCCTCCCTCTTCATTACATTGAACGGGTAACAGTGCTCAGATACAACAGTATCAATGGGCACCATAGAAATACCTGTGATAGATAGAAGTGACTGCCAGCAGCTGGGAGCACCAACTCCTAAAATCCAGTATCCCTTGCTTTCCCCATTCTCTTTCGGTGTCTGCAGTGACACTGAATGGCCCTGAACTGGCAATTCAAAGAGCCACATCAACCCCACCCTCACTGTCATGGGTGCCAGTTCAGGAAATACTCTGCTCTGTGCATGTTTGCTCTAAAAAGCAAAACCCATCCTGCTATTACCAGCAGGAGAGTGGGGTGGGAGGAGGTATTGTTTCATGGTCTCTGTGTATATAATGTCTTCTGCAGTTTCCACAGTATGCATCCGATGAAGTGAGCTGTAGCTCACGAAAGCTCATGCTCAAATAAATTGGTTAGTCTCTAAGGTGCCACAAGTACTCCTTTTCTTTTTGTGAATACAGACTAACACGGCTGTTACTCTGAAACCCATCAGAATATGTATCACAGATACCAGAACCACCCCCAAAGTGGAACCAGGCTAATAAATCACCTTTGACTCTCCATATTTAATGAAGCTGGTGACATACAGAGCTCTGGATCTCCTTGTTTCTTAGAGTAATTTCAAGGGAGATGATGTGAAATCCCTACTGGCATTGAAGGTGATAGCAAGCAAATATCTTGTCCCTTTGGGAAACCTTCATCTTCAAGCACTGCACAGTAATGGTTCGTTGCCATTCCCTTCAGAATCGGTCAATTCCCAAATTAGAACCAGAGATCCCAATCCCCTGGACTTTGAGGGAGTTTCATTCAGGATCCAAATGCTGCAACTCTGGTTTATTTTTATAGGGCGTTGGATTGCAAGACTGGATCCACCACTCAACCTCAGACCAACCAGGCAAAAGTTGAAATTTTGATTCAGTTTCAGATCCAAGCTTTGTGATTAAAGCTCATCTCTATTTATATTCACCTCAGCACCTGGTGCCTATAAATACATTTTATACCAGAGGCACTCCATTCCCTCAAATACTGTTTACACAATGTACAGATATGGGGTTACTGTAGTTAAGGCTTGTTCAGCATCATCATAGTCTTTTCATGCTGGACCAGTTTCTGCAACCCCTGCTCGTGCTGAGTAGCCCTCACTAAGGCAAGCAGTGTCATTGACATCAAAGAGGATACTCCCTTGAGTAAGAGTGGCAGAATCTGGCCCTTTGATTCTTGGTCAAGAGCAAATTTCTGTCACCAGAGTTTCCAAACTGTTTGGCATTTTGAGTCTTGTGGAAACAAAAACCACCTGCACCACCAAATTATTTACAAATAGGTTAAGATGGGCTCCGATTTTTATCTTATTTTAAATATGGCTGTCCATCCACATGGATCTCTCTTTTTTTTTTCCTGTTACAAACTAAAGCAAGCCTTTCTCTGCTGTAAACTCCCCTGGTTGGTAGGCACCAACTGGAGGTTTTCTTTAGGATCATTTCAAACAGCAGTTTAGGATGAAGAGCTCCTAAGCACATGTGGCTCCTGTGTAGGCCCTTGTGTCCAAGATTCATGAATGAAGAAGCCTCTAACCAATATAGACTCTCCTGTCACAAGGGCTCTTTGGCCCCATTGTTGGGTGAAATGTTCAGCTAAAACAGCTGCAGTTTGGTTATAGGTTTGGGAGACTTTCCCCCAGAGATTGCTGGTTCAATTCTGACCCACATCAGAGGTTTTTTGCCCCCACTGCTCCTCTTGGGAAGCTGATCCAGAACTTCGCTCCTCTGATGGTTAGAAACCTTCGCCTAATGTTGAGCCTAAACTTGCTGATGACCAGTTTATATGCATTTGTTCTTGTGTCCATATCGGTGCTTAACTTAAATAACTCCTCTCGCTCCCTGGTGTCTGTCCCGCTGATGAATTTATAAAGAGCAATATTCTCTGCCCTCAGCCTTCATTTGGTTAGGCTAAACAAGCCAAGCTCTTTGAGTCTCCTCTCATAAGGTAGGTTTTCCGTTCCTCGGATCATCCCAGTAGCCCTTCGCTACACCTGTTCCAGTCTGATTTCATCTTTCTTAAACATGAGAGACCAGAACTGCACACAGGAGTCCAGATGAGGTCTCCCCAGTGCCTTGTGTAATGGTAGTCACAGTGAGCAGCAAAGGAACAGGACAACTTCCTCCTCTCAGGGGAATTTTCTCCTTCTCAGCTTTCCCCAACCCTTTGTGGCCGGTACCGTTCCAAGACTCTTATAGGGAAAAGACAGCAACAGGGACTGACAGTGCCATGGGATGATCCAGGGCTCTCCCATGCAGCAGTTACAGGGCAGCCATTCTACTACCAACAGCTTCCTTCATTTAACTGTCTGATTTGCTGGCTCCCAATTGACTCATTGGACTTTGCCCTCAGATTAGCTGCCTGCACCCACCACAGGCACGGCACATCTCACAGAGGCTGCCAATAGGAAAGGTGGCACTGACCTTTCCCTCACACCGCTGCCCTTGCTATTTCCACTGCAGACAGAGATTAATGTCACCCCAACTGAAGATTTTCCTGGATCAGTTTGGACCATCTGGATTCATATATCCAAATGCCATGATGACTAAATACCCCTTTTGTTTGCTGGGAGCAAGGGTTAGTGGAACACTAGACTGGAAATTAAAACGCTCAGAACCTTCCGTTGTTTATTTTAAGATTTGTGGTTGTATTTTACCTCTAGATCACCATTTCTTTGTGCCTTTCTGGATGGGACTGGATCCTCCGTCCCATTAAGCCAATGAACCGACTCCCATTAACTCCCATTGGACTTGGATCAGGCTCTATGTGAAATTAATTGGTGGTTTCAGTCCCCGGGGGAGGGGCATCCACATCACGCCAAGGAGCCCATTATGGTAACGAGCAGTAATTGGCACCACTGTGACAGCAGACTCAGTACAGGGCGGAGGCTCCACTAGGCCACTAATTGGGTCAGAGAGGCTGCACTACCTTCAGCTGTGTCTACGCTGGGATTTCTTTGCGAAGATTTCCCCACCGTTACTACTGCTGCTTCATTTTCACAGCCAGGAGCCCTAGCATAAACAAGGGGGCAGCAGCCGGCAGCATTTTAAGGACCATGTTGTACTGATTTGCTCTGAGCAGGTGAGATGTGGCTTTAAAACATCCCTGGGTCCCCTACGTTAGAGTTCCCACTGCTGAGCTGGTGGGAAAGCCAATGTGAGCATTTCATAGAGTCAGTCACTTTTGTGCTGCCCCCTGGAAAAGATGGGAGGACATCAGCTTCATTCCTTTCTTTCTGGAAATTGTGATGATCATGGTTTACCTCTGTGGCCAACTCAAGAAGTGATTCTGTTTCCTTGCAGGTTATTTATTCTCCAAGTTCCCTGCCTTGTACAATGCAGAGACCTCCTCCTCAGCACCACCAGCATGGAAAGCAGTGCTGAGATTCACAAGAGTTTATTCTTTCGTTATCAGACAAGCAGGATTAGGAGGGGGAGATCAGGTAGCAGGACTGGGTTTAAGCAGGTTTAGCTCCTTTGAACAAGGCTTATCTGGGTTCTGTGTCGCTGACTGGTTGGGGGTGGAATTATTTACTGAACAGACACATGCTGGTTGGGGGAGTTTGGGGATTTTTAGAATATTAAGGAGTTCACAGAGGGGGGGAAAAGCCTCTTTCATTGAATTTCACATGTCAACGAATCTTGCAGAGTGGTTTCCTGTAACCCCACACCCTTAATACTATTCAATGGGTCAAATTTTGCCCTGCTAGCCCAAGTTAAATTCCCAGTGAAGTCAGTAAGAGTTTGACTGTAGGGTTTACTTTTTTATTCTGTGTATGGGGATGGCTTTGTACCTAGATGCTGCTGGTTCTTTTGTGCTTCTCCTGGTGGGGAGGGCAGGCACTTTATCCAGATCCCTGGGTCTGGAATCGCTCATGAAACGCAGGCTAGGTTCACCCTGTAAGCAGCTTCTCACCCCTTTCAGCAGATCCAGGTCATGCTTTGAACAAGCTTGGCCTGAGTTATAGGTCACACTGCGAACAGACCAGGCTTAGTGCGTGTGGCTGAGTGTCACATAGAATTTGTCGTTTGACCCTAAAATGCAAAACCGAGTGCAAAGGACCCATGTGAAACAAAAGAGAAGAAAGGCATCACTTACACCCACCAGCCCCCACCCACACCAGCACCTAGACTGGTAGTCACCTGGGTCTGTCTCTTCCTTTGGGTTACAAGTGCTGTAGTGGGGCATTGCTGTTAAGTTTTCACTGGAAACACTGCAGCAGTATTCAGGTTTGCAAGAACTGGGCCATACAAAACATATGCTTGGAACCAACAAACCCTGGGAAAGCCAGGTGGTTCGTGCTGCTGGAGATCTTTGCTCTCTGACTCAGCCCTGAACCATACGTACAGTTCAGCTCTTGATTTGTTCCATAAAAGGAAACAGTTACAGGGAAATCACATGCAATGGCTCTATAGAAAGTTTCTGTTTTGCATAAGGAAAATGTCTCTAGGGATCATGTGGGCTTAGCAGCTCTGGCCTCTGACTACAAGGTTTATTCATTCGTTTGACGTGTGGGGTGAGCCACAGTGGCTAATAAGCAGGGTCCTATGAGCGAATGAGAGTGTGTGAGGTCGGTTACCAAAGACAAAACAAAAAGAAAAGGGAGTACTTGTGGCACCTTAGAGACTAACCAATTTATTTGAGCATAAGCTTTCGTGAGCTACAGCTCACTTCATCGGACAAAACAGACATGCCAGGGCTTTGGAACGCGGAGCTGTAGTATTTCCATGGTTTGAGACTGACCCCACAAAGATTCCTGAGTAACTCGTTAACCAGGAAGAACCAGCTAGGCTTTCTATCCCTACGGGCACTTCTGGTGCCCTGTTCTGGGCTTCATGCTCTGGAGAATGTCAAAGCCACAATGAATTAATCTGCTAGGCGGGGTGTGCCCGGGACATGACTTAAAGCAGGTGGGATTTACAATTGCAGCTGCAGAACCTGGCTTCAATGCAGGGAGCCAGAGAAGTGTTCCCATTCATCTCTGCTTCTGAGGACTGTCTCTGATCGGGACACGCACACTCCAACCCTGGGACTTGCCCCTTGTCCCCTGCCTGTCCCTATGCACATTCAAAATGGACTAGTTATTTTATATATTGTCTATGGGTAGCACAGTGACACTTTTCACCATGGTGACCTCACACTGCTCCAGGGAGCTATCATCCCTTCTTGGACAGATGGAGGAACCAGGGACAGAGCAGCAAAGTGAGTTGACCAAGGTCACACAGCAGATCAGTGGCAGAGTCAGCAATAGAGCTCAAGTGTCCTGATACCAGGCCTTGTGTCTTAGTCACAAGACTATTCTTCTGATAGGTGCGGAGTTTCGAATCTGCCAGAGGGTGTCCCCTGGGTTCTGCCCAGGCCCTGCCCCACTCCACCCCTTCCCCCATGGCCCCACCCTGCTTCTTCCCATCCCCACTCCACCCTGCCTCTTCCCCGCCCTGCCCCTTCCCCCCAGCATGCTGCACCCTTGCTGCTCCCCTCTCCCCCCAGCGCCTCCTGACACCACGAAACAGCTGATCCGCGGCAGGTGGTAGGTGCTGGGAAGGAGGGGGAGGTGCTGATCAGTGGGGCCTGCTGGTGCGCATGAGGCTTTGCGGGGGGGAGGTCAAAGTTCTGGGGGGGGGCTGCAATCTATGCTGGAAAGTTTCCACTACTGCAGCTGGCTTCTGCTTCCCGCTCAGCTGTGCAAGCCCTCCCCAGCCACCAAATCATCAAGGCAAAGTTCAAATTGTTTAGGCTCTACCTTGAGAGACCTACAGAGCATGAAAAAGATGATGGCAACGCTTGCGGTCTCAGTTCCCTGCTCAAAGCAGAGGCAACGGAAACGTTTCATCTCAAGCTGAAGCAGGCTGCACGAGGGACCCTGTCCCTATGCACACCTCCTTCTCTAGGGCAACCCTGCCCCCAGCTCCGGCGTGCAATTGCACAATCAGCTGTCTCCAGCAATCTGGCACCCAGCTGGATAGCGAGAGACACAAGTCACAAGAGGAGCCGAGATGCATCAGCGGACGGATTTTGTCAGAGCAGGCTAAGCAATCTGGAACGCTAAGGGGTTAAGAGTGAAGGCAGTGGCAAGGGGAGTCCGTACAAAGCCCTCTCAGCCAGAGATGCCCCCCTGCATTCTCCTATAGAGAACTGTGAATTCAATACCCACGCCTTGGAACACTTCCACATGGTGGGGTCAGTTTGTCACTAGCAGGCAGTGCGGTCAGTGTCCTATTCACCGGATTTGGGGGTTAGAAGACACTGGGGAGGAAGGAGCTGTCAAATTCCACCTCTGACCTCTTGCATGACTTTGGGCAAGTCATTTCACCCCTTGTGCCTCCATTTTCCCATCTGCAAAATGGAAAGGACGCTTCACCTCCTCTGTAAAGCACTTTGAGAGCTACCACTGAAAGAAACTAGACAGAGTTTATTATGAAAATAATTTCTGGCCTTTGCAAACTCCCTCCCCTATGCAATGTCTTACATTTACATATACCACACACAGCAGATAAGACACAACAGCTGTATAAACCTACGCTTTTGGAGGAGCTGGGTCCTGCAGTTCCCAAACCACCAGCCTGTCACTTGAGCTAGAAGAGAGCTCTATCTCCCTCAGTCGTAAGACCCTTATCCTCTACATGGCCTGCCCACGAGAGGGCAGCCACACATACCACATTAGAGCGCCATTCCTTCCTATGGGTCTTTACAGTGAAACTACAGAGAAATTTCACAGGTAGTGATGGCAGTGAAAACCCCAGCACGATTCAGTGCACTTCAATGGACTTTTGCTTTTCTAAGGTGGTGTCTGCAATAGAAAATCCTGCCCCGATGGGACTATGGCCAGAACCACGGATTTCCCCCAGCTCCCCACCTCAATCTGCATTTAAAAGGGTTATCACACTGGTGTGGAGAGGATCCACTGAGATCAATGTCTGCTGCTGCACAGCATGGGAAGGCCCCCACTAGAGGAGCCAGGCGTTGATGACTCACTAATACTTGCAGTCCGCTCCTCTGACCCCATTCCGTACCAGCAGGACAACCACCATTGTGCCTTGGGTTAAGGGGGAGCCCTAGCAGATACAATGTCATCAAAGGTAGCTAATCTTCCCAGCCTAAAGTGGAACATAGCTGGGCTCTGTCTGTCAGGAATGCAGCAATGATCCCAGTGGAGGTGCTGTATTCCAGAAGGGATTAGTTAATTGTTTATCTCCTTCCACTGCTCTATTCAGCTGGCAGGGAGGAGAAGACCGTGGGCCAGGTTCTGTGCTGCCTTGCACTATGTATCGCTATTTACCCTGGAGCAAAGAAAGTATGACGCACAAGCAGGTCAGAATTTTCTGCTCACTCACACCAGCAGAAGCATTTTACACCCACTTTGCACAGGGCAGCATGATAGCAAACAGGTACAAGGCAGCAGAGAGTTGTGGGCCCAAGGCTGCAAGGCGCCAAGTACCTACAGCAAAGCTCTGAGCAGCTCTCCTGAGGGCACTCAGCTGGGCCCAGAAAGAGTTGATGTTGTTCCCAGGTGGCATGCCATGGGGGTGGCCTGGTGCGCTCTCACAGTCTAGGGCAGTGAGGAAAAGGTGCCCTATGTGGTTTGCCCTGGCATGGGGAAGTCTGCTGCTGTTGCTGTCTTGCTAAGGAAGTAAGGGCCTGGGAGGAGCTGCATGCTGGGAGAACCAAAGAGTAACCAATGGAGGCTGGTTGGGCTTTTTGGTTGACTGGCTAATACCCCCCCGGCTCCTCAAGGATCCTGAGCCCATGGTACGTAGTGAAAGAAACATATTTTATTAAAGCTATTAAATGAAAATAAACTCGAGAACTTTTCACCCAAGCTAAGATACTGTTTACAATACTAAACGAAGACGAAAACAACAGAGCTAATGAATCAAGGTCAATTCCACACGTTAGCAGCATACTGGGTTGGAATTAAATCAATACAAATAACCATCAGTTCAGAACAACAAACTTGTGACAGACATTAATCCCATTGCTTAACGCACTACCGGCAGGCACTCAGACACCACGGTGATGGGCGCCGTGTAAGAACCTATGTTGAACAGAACCCTTACAGCTCCTAAGAAGCAATTTAAGGAGGTGGCCGCCCACTTGTTAGTAACCCCCAATTAAATATGTTTACCCAAGTCAGTCAAATCTGCCATTTGGAGCTGGTTAAGTATTTTGATACCGAAACCAAATGATTGTTCACTCTCTGTACCACAACCTCCCAGCCAATTACAAAGCTGCCTCCCTCAATTTCAATTCCTCTGTGGTGGCTAACCCTTCTCCCCCGCCCACGAACAGAGATGTCACAATACAGGCCCTAAAGAACTCGGAGAAGCAGCGTGTAGGCAGCTCTTACAGACCAAAATGAGCATGCGACAGTCTGAGTTTCTTAGGACTGTTAGAACACTGAGCACACTTTCCTGAGTAGCTTTGTCAGAGGGTTCAGGGTTCTTTAAACTCGGGCGCACCTTCTTTCTGAAACCTTCCCCTTGGAGACTCTACAGGAGCTCACTCACAACCAAACTTTCGAACAATTAGGGAGTAAAAAGGCAGCTAATAAAAACAAAAGATACACATTTAAAAAAAAAGAAAAGGAAAAATAAGATACTTAAGCTAAGCGGGGAGGGAGGGTTTGCAAACGCTTCAGCTCTTGCAATCTTCTGCGCTTGCACACATTAGGAGCTAGGACTGCAATCAAAGAGCCAGCCAGTGATGTTGCTGACACAGCCCTTCTCACTAGCTGGCGATCTTGGGTACCGGGAGACTGGTCAAAGGCTGGCGTGGCCCGTTCATGGATGTCATGACTTTCTGCCCCAGAAGCGATCAGCCTTAGGGTTCTAGGGTCAAGCGTCCCACAGGGGGCTCGTTGACCCCAAAGGCTTTTCAGCCTCACCCTCGACTCTTATGGTTTGCAAGCTTTGGTCACTCTGCCTTGCAGCGCCTTCCTTGGCCTTCAGACAAGGCAGGTGTGAGGTCTACCTTGGAACCAGGCAACTTGGTCCAATCAGGGTCCAATTAAATCATCACTAGCTAGCATCACCTTGGAAAAATCCTGCTTAAGCCAGCAGTTACTAAATATAGTATTGGATGTATGCACACTGAAACTGTACATTTGCGAACTCTCCCCCAAAATATCAAAAATGCAGAACAGAGATCACTGTTAAGGAAGCTGGCACGGGCTTGCCTATGTGTAAAGGTCTCAAGATGACATGATATCACCAGCTTACCCCAAATGTAACGCAAATCCTAGAAAAATAACGCATTTAAAAGACTTTAGCAATATCCCTCCGTTGATATTCACCCCTTCTTGTCAACTGTTGGAAATAGGCCACATCCACCCTGATTGAATTGACCTCGTTAGCACTGGACCCCCCACTTGGTAAGGCAACTCCCATCTTTTCATGTGCTGTATATTTATACCTGCCTACTGTATTTTTCACTCCATGCATCTGATGAAGTGGGTTTTAGCCCACGAAAGCTTATGCCCAAATACATTTATTAGTCTCTAAGGTGTCACAAGAACTCCTCGTTGTTTTAGCAAGCAGCAGCCACGCAACATTAATTCACCTGCAAAATTCAGAATCAGTTGGACAGTTTATAACCAGATGTCATTGTTGTCTCACAAATGAGACAATTTAGTAATCTCGTCTCACAAATGGCAGTTTAATTATCTTTATATTTAGGAACTAGGCAGACATAAATCAGACAGCTTCTCTTTGAGAGTTTTCATCTGGATAGAAAAAAAACTTACTTTAAAAGCTTATCAGGATGGAACTCACTTAAGGAATAAAAATAATTAACTTTTGAATCAGGTCTATATGCCCATATAAACTGTTTCCCTCACATTGCTGAGTCTTCTTCACTGTCTGGGACACCTGACTGCAGCAAACTGGCTACTGCCTCCCGTCTTCTCTTGCCTCTGTGTGGCCATTTTCTCCTCCACTGGCTCACTGATTTGCTGTATCCTACTTCCTTTTCCTCCTTGCCTGTCCCTTTCCGAACCCGTACCATGCCTGCCTGACCTCCAACTTCTTTCCTATAAAGCGGCAAAAAAAGGTCACAGGCTCCGTGTTTTTAAAAACCCTTTGCAGGTCACTTTAAACTTTAAACTCATATTAATACTTAGAGGAAGCTATTAACCCCATTTTACAATTGGGAAATGTAAGGCACAGGGCAGCCCATGGTCACATGGCAGAAACCAGTCAGTGGCAGAACCCAAATCCCCAGTCCGCTGTTTTAGCCATAAGACCGTCCCCTCCCCCTTTCCTAAAGCAATTCCAGGTCGGAGCAGAGCAGTGTGAATGACTGATTTTCATTTCGCTGCCCAAACAAACCAACCTCATTTCAGATCAACCAGAAACAAGGTTTGTTTTCTGGATTTTTCAGGAAATTGAAGATGGAGGAAAAAATTGTTTCGGGTCCAACAGAACATTTTGCTTGACCTGAAACAAAATGTTTGGTTTCGTTTTTGAGTTCAAATCAAAAAAATGGATGTAAATGTCAAAACAAAAAGTAATTTCAGATCAAAATATCAAAACAGCTTGTTTTGAAAATGTCAAAATGAAACATTTAGATTTTTTCCAGTTTTTTTTTTTAACTGAAACAATTTGGCGAATTCCACATGAATTTACAAAATGTTTCGGGGGACCAGAAGCTGACGTTTTTGGCCAAAAAATTTCATCTTGTTCTGGGTAGAAGCAACCCAGACTAGAGG
The DNA here is from genome assembly GCF_965152275.1 of Natator depressus. Classification (NCBI taxonomy): domain Eukaryota; kingdom Metazoa; phylum Chordata; order Testudines; family Cheloniidae; genus Natator; species Natator depressus. The sequence continues at coordinate 16,321,092 of NC_134247.1, forward strand.
ACGGATTTGGACCCTGGTTCAACCCCAATGACAGTAACTGGTTAAATCACATCAGGCTGCTAACTGATCACTAAGAAGTTTGTACTGCACCTAATAGTCTTTAGGCTTAGTTGTTTAGACAGGGTACGTGGTGAAGTCACTAATGACATTTTCTTCTTCCCCACACAGGGAGCTGGTGCCAGAACACAACAAACAGGCTACTCAATAGAGACTTAACTGTCAGCTGGCTACACTTAGGGACAGTACCGGCACAGACAGGAAACAGGGAATTCCATAGCTGCAGACATATGTACGTAAAATGGTAATAAGAGAAAAACCAAAACCAAAGTAAACACCCTCAATCACAGTGCAACACCTGCTGGAAATATTTATAAAGGTTACATCGTTTCCTCCCGTAAGGCTTGGAGAATTTCCTGAGAGGAAGCAAAAAACTGTTCAGTCATTTTTAAGGGATCAGAAAAAATTTGTCTCTCTGCATAATCAATTCTTAGGATGTTTCCTTTCTCAAGAGCTTATGCTGCTAAGACTTTACAGAGGATCTCAGAGTATTTTACAAACACTTCAGCCTGACAACACTCCCCAGAGATGTACATTATCCCTTATTTACCAGATGGGTAGGTTAAGTGACATGCTCAAAATCGGGGCAGAATGCAACCCAGAAGCCATGGTTCCCAGTTGTCTGCACTTAATCACTAGCCTAGATTCCCTCATATGAAAGCATCAGACAGAGGAAGATCAGCAGGAGAGATTTCCTATCTTTATCTTACCTTGGATTGGTTTATTTGTTTATTAAGTTTGCTGGTACTTTGCCTGATGGCACCAAACAGGCTATTTGAAAAGTACAGTCCTCCAAATGAGAGGGTCTCACCTATATTTATGTAGCTACCTCCAAGCACATTTTCCTACCAGAACAGTGAGACAGCATAACCTGCTCCACTTTTAAAGTGGGAAAAATTCCCCAAGTGTAACTAGCCAGAGGATCTGTTAACATCAAATAGCCTGCGAAGGCTGGAAAATCTTACTGGTGGGAACTGCAGCCAGAGATTAGGATCAAAATAAAACTGGAGCAGTTTCATGTTGAGCACGTAGGACTTGTTACCTTGAAAGAAGGTCAGAGGCACAGGGCTAGCTGGAATCCATCTCGCGTACGGACTCAGGCCCATATCCACAAAGGTATTTAGAAAGGTAATGCCCCTGGGATCTGGGCCTTGGGGGGCAGGGAAGAGAGAGCTCACTAACCATGAGATTTGGATATAGGAGTCTTAGGCTATATCGACACAGCAACTAGACATCTGCAAACTCGAGCTCGCTGGGCTCAGGCTGTGGGGCTGTTTCATTGCTATGTAGACTTCTGGGCTTGGACTGCAGCCCGAGCACTGGGGCCCTCCTACTTCGCAGGTTCCAGAGCCTTAGGGTTTGCAAGGGAGAGCGAACCATGAAGCCTTTTGCAAAGCCAGCTGCTTCCAACTTCCTGTAGCGTGCACGGCGTGCAGTGAAGTGTTCCCACAATGCACCACAGTCCTCGGGCTAGAGTGGCCACATTTGGGGTGGAGGTGGGGCACCAGGGCCGCTGGTCTGCACGCTCCAGTGTGGATGCCAGAGGCCTACATTCAAGCACAGGTTAGAAAAGTCTTAACATAGGGTTAAAACACAATGTAGACGCTCAAGCACAGAGTTCCCTAACACAGGGCAGCTGACTGGAGTCCCACTAACCATGGGCTTACACTGCAGTGTAAAATACCCTGTGGTCACCAGCCTTACAACACTGTCCATTCTTCCTTTAAAGCCCAAACTGCTCTCACAATACAGGGAGCTCCCTTTAGCAGAGGCAGAGCACCCTACTCTATATCCTCACTCTAAGCTCAGAAATGCCCTCACACAGAGACTCCTTGGAGGCTGGTTCTCCTCTCACATCTGTTTACACCACAGAGCCAGTGGAGTTACAGGTGTAGGCGAGATCAGAATCAGGCCAACTGACAATCTTTCTCCTTCCTCCTCTGGGTAATAATTAGAGGGATGGGTGCCCTGGGATGACAATTAGCATACTAGTCCTGATCGTTTTTCAGTCACTCCCTCCGTCCGGTCTCATTCCACTTGCCCTGGGTTAATTTCTCCTGGTCACCGGCACTTGTGCTCTACCTGTCTGGATCGGGGCGTAGCCTCTTGCTGCAGGATCCCAGCCCATCACGCTGTTCTCTGGGCCACGCCCATACGGCTCCACTTAGGGAAGTTTGCTTCTTTCCAGCTTTTTTTTAAATCTGTCAGCCACTACCCCCCCCCCCCCCGCCCAATCACCGGGGTCTTCTGTGCCAACGCTCTGTCCCTGCTCTGTCCTAAACGACTCCTGTATTGTTAGCAGCAGCACCAGCTGAGCACACTCCTTCCCTGCGGTGGGTTTCACTGGGGGAAATCCACAGCTCTCCGGCCTCCGGGCACTGACGCTGCTTCCCCAGGAACGTCCTGGTTTTTCAGGGGTCCCAACGGACTGCATTGAAACCAGGGTTTTGATGCGCAAGCACATCAGAATCAGAGGGGCCCCAGAGACTGCAGTCCAGAAAGTGCTGGAAGCCCACAGAGGGGCTCTATAGGGAAAAGGAAACAGGCAGCTGCATAGAAAGGAAGGAGCTGCCGGGGGAACAGGAGGCTTGAAGATGCAGGTGGGAGAAAGCCCTTTGCCTCAGTAACAACCCCAGCACTCCCCCCTGTTCTTCACGCCCCCTTCAGTGACACGGGCTCTTAACCAATCTGCAGCAGCTCAGGATCCTCACAAGCTCCAGCTGCCTCGACTGTCCTGCTTTCCTCTTCCCTGGCAACAGATGTGCTCAGCCAGCCCCCCCCACCCAGTCACTGCTGGACAAAACACCCCAAGCCCGGCCTGAGACGCCTCCCCCAGCAGCAGTATTGTTAACCCTGGGGGTGTTGCACACTTCGCAGCCTGTGTTGGCGGAGCTCCCTGCACACACCAGGGGCTCTTTGCATCCCCCCATTGCCCGGTGGGCCACCCTCCCATTGCAGGACTCCCTGCAACTGCTGCCAATCTCTCAGGGGTTCTGTGTGCCCCTCTTCCCCCCTGCCCACACCAGGGTCCCCTCCTCTCTCCCTCGTGCCAGGGAGCTATGTGCACCCTCATTCCCCCCACACCAGGGACCCAATCTCCCCACCATGACAGGGGCTCTGTTCCCCCATTTTCCCCTGGATCCCCATTCTTTCCACCAAACCAGGGCCTCTCTCCACCTTTCCCCTCCCTGATAGCTCCTCCATTTTCCCCATGATACCAGGGGCTCTGTCTCCCCCCCCAGCCAACGTCCCCCATCATCCACATCACATCAGGAGCCCTGTGTGTGCCAAAGTACCTTTCTTCCCCTGCAGACTGGTGTGGGTGGGTGGTGCCCTCTCTGCCTCACCTGGAACAGGCTTGGAAGAGCCTCCTCTCCTTCTGGCCAAGCCTGGGGCCCATCCCTCTCCCAGCAGGAAGAGCTATTATTTCTCTTCTGTCAGTCAGTCAGGGTGTCAACCTGTTAAACTCTTTTGGGAGGGTGAGTAGGGGCATTGTTCTGCTGGAGGGTGTTAACAGAGGACAGTGGCTCCATGTGTCTCCCATTTTCCTCTCTTTTGATGTACCAATTATCCCCCAAACCAGTAGGGTTCTGGCTACTGATGCCTAGCACAAGCCCTGACATTTTGGAAGTGATTGGATGCAGCATTCAAATGTTATTGTCAGACAGACAGACAAAAAAAAAAAAAAAGAGAGAAATGCCCTGAAACTGAGTGTAAGGCCTCACAAACTCAGCCAACCATGTCACTTAGGCTCCCTTTCTCAGGGCACACAAATCCCAAAACTTGATTACACACACTCTTGATTCACAAACTCTTCCTTGATTAAAAAATGCCAAGTCCCACAAAAACTAAACAGCAAAAATTTTGCCCAGCAGCCGAGGAACACCCAGTGAAAGGCAAAAGGGTCATATTGTTCTACAGCCGTTTGGGGGGGGTGGGGGGAGCTCACTCATCCTGCTATCCTAGGTATTTCTAGGGCACCAACCAATCCATGCAGGACCTAGTCTCTGACATCACCATTATTGTTTATTACTTGTATTGTGTAGTGCCTGGGAGCCCTTGGCCCAGGACCCTGTTGTGCTACGCACTGCACAGGCACAGAAGAGGACAATAATTCTGTGTCATTTGTACAATGCTTCCTAACCCCAGGCCTTTGTGGGGATTTTAGTGGCATCATTGTTGTAACTATATTTCTGTGTACTGCACCTTTAAATCACTAAGGACTCTGCTGTCTCCTGAGGTGTGGTCTACACTACAGACCTATATCAGTATAACCACATTGCATGGGGTGTGCAAAAGCCCTCTGAGCAACAGAGTTATACTGACCTTCCCTGCTGTGTAGACAGTGCTATGTTGGCAGGAGAACTTCTCCAGCCGACGGGGTGCTACCGCCTCTGGGAGAGGTGGATTAACTAGGCTGACAGGAGGCTCCCGTCAGCCCAGAGCATCTTCATGAACGCGCTACAGCTGCATCAGTGCAGAGGCATCGATGCAGCATTTTAGGTGTAGACTTGCCCTGAGACTGGCAGCTGTTTTGTGAGCAGTGCAGATGGCTGCAGAGGAGACACTCACACTGTGTTCTCTCCTAGTGAGACTTTGCTCTTGGTCCCCTTAACGTAAAATCAAAGCCATAGAGCATAACCTTTATTGTTGCTCTTTGTCTATAGAAAGGTGAGACTCCCATCTTTTTATGTGGCATCTCCGTTACTGGAGGTTTGCAGCCATTTTGTACGATCCCCTGCTAATCTTTTTGTGGATGAATAGTCCTTTTGGTCCACCCAGGACACCCCATCATCCATCACAGCTCTTCTTTTTCTGCCTTGCATACCTCTGCCCTCAGTTTTCCCTTCCAGTGCCTGCAAACATGCATCACATGCTGAATCTCTTAAAATGTGCCCTGCACTTTCTCATAGTACTTGACAAAGGCAGGTATTACTGAAAGCTTTTGGAGGGCAGGGATTTTTGTCTTTTTGTACAGCGCCTCGCACAATGGGGGTCCCTGACTGGAGCGCCTAGGTGCTACTGCAACACAAATACATGAATAAATAATATTCTCCCCCATTTTACATAGAGGGAAACTGAGGCACAGAGCAATGCAGTTACTTGAACAGGGTACCACAGCAAATCAGAAGCAGGAAGGCAGCCCCGCTCTCCTGACACCCGGCCCTGCACTTCCACCCCCTAGATCGCACCTGCTCCACTCGTCTGAAGAGGCAGCTTATGAGGCTATTGGTGGAGCTGGTCCAAGCAGCTGCTGGGACTCAGTTCCTCGCCTGGTAAACGGTCCCTCCGCGGCGGGGCCCCCAGTTCTTCGTGAATGAAACCAGAGACGCCGCCGGGTGTCAGCAGAGAGCAGGGCGCGCGGAGCCATTCATGCCGCTGTCAGAGCCGCGCTCCAGCAGCAGGGGCCGTCCCCGCGAGTGCCAGCAGCGGCTCTGCCTCTCGCTCTCTCTCTCTGCCCCGGCAGGTGCCGCTGGACCGGCCGCTAAATGAGCCGGCGATGGAGGGCGCGCAGCCGGGCCCCGGGGCGAGCTCCCCGCAGAGCGACTCCGCCGAAGTTTTGCTCCACGGGGTGTTCGCCCTGCTGGGCGCCGCTCCCAAGGCGAGCTACGCGCTGAGCCTCACGCGCGGCCGGGAGCTGCGCATGCAGCGGGTCGGCTCCGCGCCGGCCGGCCCGAGCGCCGCGCTGGACCTGGCGGACTGCATCGGCTGCGTCGCCGGCCGGGAGCCCCAGCCGGGGCCGGCCGCCTACTTCTCCGTCTTCTGCTACCCCTTCCGCAAGGGCTGGTGGGACGCCTCGCCCTCCAGGCAGCGCCTCGCCAGGACGTTCCGCGTGTGCCTGGCCCAGGAGGCGGAGGACAACCTGAAGCTGGCGGAGACGTGGGCTGGGAAGATTCGGGAGCTGGCTGCGCCCAGGATACCCCGGCAGGAAGGTAAGTGCCTGGGGAAGGAGAGCAGGGGGGGCGGGCGGGAGCAGAGTCACCCCCCACTTTCTAGGGACCCCGGCTTCCCTGGGCGTGCGGACTATGAGCGATCGCTGCTCTCTGCGCGGGTTTCTATGGGGGAAAGGCCCCCCCGGTTTATCGCTTGTGAACTTGACTCAAAAGTCGAGCAAAAGTAAATGAAGTTGCACTCGGGGGCTTTCCCCCGCCCCTGCAGGCCCCAGGGCTTTGCCGGCTGCTCCAGCGCCCCTTTCGGAAGTTGGCTTCCCCCCGCCCCAACTCTCCCCCTTGGTTCTAGCACGTGTCCCGCTGGGCTTTGCCTGCCCTGCGTCCGGGCGGGTGGTGCAGGGCGCCCGAGCAGCTGGGCCTGCCTAGACAGGGGCCTCGCGGGGCTTGGGAAGTGGGGCCCCGGCCTGATGAACGAGCAGAGCCCTCAGTGTGTCGCTTGGCAACTCAGCTCCGCGTCTGCCTGGCAGGTGGCGCGTCGGGGGGGCTGAGGGAACAGACAGGTGCAAGCCCCACCCCCACCGCCTTTACTGGGTGGGCCCATTTTCTGGGTTCCCCGGGGTGCAGGGGAGAAAGAGGAAGGGCTAGAAAGAGGTGTAACACCCAATGGGTGAGCCTCAGCCTTGTCCTCTCCCGGCCCCAAACCTGTCTGACCAGCCTAGCCAGTGTGCCCAGGAGATGAGTGGGCTGTGGGTGTCAATTTGCCTTGTCCTCTTGTTCCTCCTTATTAGGTTTCCATCGCTTGCTGCTTTGCATCCAGCACCAGGGGTATGTTTAAAGTGATGCTGGTTTCCTCTGTAGGGAACTAGAGAGGTAGAAAAACAACCCCTCTCCCCTTCTCTCGCCCCTGCTTGATTCAAAGTTGTGTTGCACCTACTTAGGTACGCAGGGGCTGGGGTAAGGGGACGAGTCTTATCTCTGAGATCCAGATTTCACATTGTATAGCACAGGGACTGCTGCTCAAAGCGTTGGCCTGAGGGAGTCAGTGCTATTTTCTGGAATAGTTTGGATCTGGATCCAAACTTTGCAGCTTGGGCCCGTGTTCAATATATGTGCTTGGACAATTGCCTCATTCATGGATGTCAAATGCTTTTGGATCCACTCGGACAACAGGTATTCTAGAAGCATAGAGAGCAAGCAGCAGTGAGCTCTGCTGACAGCTTGTCCTGGGACAAAGTCCCCATTTCCACATGACTCAGGGGGCTAAAGTAACCCCCATGATCTCATGACCATTAAAAACTCTGTGAGAGCCTCTGGAAAAAGGGCTGCTGCCTGATCTTCCAGCCACCTTCCTGCCCCTCTCGGGCCTGGGAAATGCAGCTCCTCATCCTCTTATTGAGTCTTATCAACTACCCATAGTGAAAGCCTCCAAACCGACGGCACCTCAGACACTCTCTAGAAAGTTGTAACACTTGCAGATGCTAATCTACCCAGGGCAGTGCAGTGTTTACCTAGCGACTGCAGATGGGCTGAATGATTGTGCAGATTACAGCAAAATTCCTTGGGCTAGCACCACACTTGGCTACCTTCCTCTGCCTCGCAAGGCTATTCTCCAAGCACCTTTGCTCTCCCAGCGGGACACCACATACATTGATGCCATCTCCAGAGGCTGGGGCCCAGTGGAAGCCTCCATGTGTCTAAGTGGGCTTGTCTGGTGCACTGAACTACACACTAGTTGTGACATTGAGGAGCGTTGCCTTCAGCTAATTCTTCTGGGCTTTCGCCTGTCTTATCGCCCTCAGGGTCTAATTTTGTATGACATCCATTGTATGATGAGGCTGGAAAGGGAGAGGCCAGCAGCTGCCTTTTGCCAGTGTCAGCAAATTCTCCTCCCAGAGGGGGTGTCCCACGTAGCCATCCATACAGGGTGCTAATCCCAGGTCTCTCCCTTTCACAATAGTTCCCTAGGATCTGTCATGGTCTCGGTCTCGTTCTTCTGCGAACTGCATGCTTGCTGGGAGGGGGAAGGGCACGGTGCCTAGCTCAGGGCTATTAATAGAAATGAGCCTCTCGGTTCTAGGTCATTGGCACAAATCCAGCCTAGATTAGCAGCGATCAAGATGTACGAAGGCTGTTGAGTGGCCCAGGTGAAATCGGATTCATGGTCTCAGGCCAATTCCTAATGGGCAAGTGTCCACCTCCCAACACCATCGCTGCAATTGGCTGCCCAGCTGGCGGTCTCAGCCAGGGAGCAAGAAGCACGGCTGAGGGGCAGGGGCAGTGAGGGAAAAGCCAGGCTGTTGCCATCAGTGCTATAGGGAGAGGGGCCTTGGCTTTCCAGGACTGCTAATCCAGCACCTTCCATTAGCACTTAAAGAAGTGGGGGCATGAGGTGGCTCTGCAGCTGGTTAACACAAAAACCTCCTCCAGAGAGGGAGTTTGGAAGCCAACACAGAGCAGGTTCCTTCTGCTCTTGGAGTTTTTCCCACAGGGCCCATGAATAACCCTTGATTTATGTGTTCATAGCTCAAAGATAAGGGATGAATCCAGCTGGAATTCTTTAGCATCTGAGCCTCTAGGCGGTTCCAGATAACTAACTTTGCGGCCATGTTTGTCTGTATCTGCAAAAAGAACAGGAGTACTTGTGGCATCTTAGAGACTAACAAATTTATTAGAGCATAAGCTTTTGTGGGCTACAGCCCACTTCATCGGATGCATAGAATGGAACATATAGTAAGATATTATATAAAAAAGCCTCTCACAGTTTGTATGGTAACTTCCAACTTATCTGTGTGTGTGTGTGTGTGTATATATATAGCTTACTATATGTTCCATTCTATGCGTCCGATGAAGTCGGCTGTAGCCCACAAAAGCTTATGCTCTAATAAATTTGTTAGTCTCTAAGGTGCCACAAGTACTCCTGTTAAATTTAGCGAAGGACTGAGGCTGACATGACGAGTGATAAAATTAAAGACTTTATTTAAAATAAAATAAAGCGAACAAGCATCACAGCATCCCCACACACTGGCTTGATACTCCCACTCTGAGATGAACAGTGCACCCAGGGGTGATCAGTCCCTGGATGGAAAGTGAGGACAGTACTGTGATGGTGGCCAGGCATGCCTATCTCAAATCAGCGTGCTACCCTTTGCATAATCAATTCTAATCATGCCCCCCATGAGTTAACATTAAATCCACCTTTTACCATATCTGTATTTCCGCTGCCATCCTTAAATATTGCTACTTCCTCACTGGCTATTTAACATTGAGCACCGTCCTAATTAACATCTGCGTAAATGCCAGCCCAGTAAATGCCAGCCTAATACAGATAACGCTTTCCAAAACACTTGTAAAAAAACCAGCGAGGACCAAAACATGTTTATGACAGGCCCTGGGGTTATGGCTGAATTTATCTGTAACTGGCCTCTGAATTGTCTCACTTCACTTCACTCCGACTTTACCAGCTATTGTCAAGCCCATTGTTAGGAACTAGATTTTTGGGCCTACTTACATGTCAACACATTTCTATAGAACATAAGCGAGCATCATGTCTATGGGCTATGCTGGCTGAAGTTTGTACAATAGAAATCAGGCCCTGATCCTGAAAGGTGCCAGGCTGCCTCCCACGCTCCACTTAAAGTCAAATGAGGTGCAGGTGCTCAGCAGCGTGCAGGATTGGGCCCTTACCTCTCCGGGTTAAATGGCACGCTTGTTGGTGCCAGAGCTGTCCCCGATAAAAGGTTAGCTTGGCGCCACTGCTCATCAGGGAGCCCACCCATCTCAGGGTGCAACGTGGGACAGAGCCATGCTGAAAGACCCCGCAGAAGCTGATGGAGCAGGAGGAATCCCTGAATTCCTGCGGCTGTTTAAAGACCACGGCCAAGTTCTTAATTTCATGACTCCGTATTTCTGAGCGCTGCCTCTCCCCTGGCTCCGTGGGGGCCAGAAGGACAGACTGGTGTGTGTGAGACGTGCCTCTTGCTCAGCTGTGGCAGTGAACTGTTCCTAACTCTAGTTAGGAGGCCCCGGCTTTACCTCCCCTCCCCTCCTGCGTGGGCGGTGATGCTACCACTGCCTCGGCCATTGCGACAGATCTCCCCGAGGGGACGCGTGTGCGAGGGGAGATGGTGAAAGGGAGCGACAGACAGAGAGGGATGGCAGCTGATTCTGTGCCCAGAACACTTGGCTGTAATTCAGTTCATGAAGTGATGGACTGGGGGATAGAGATTTCTTGTATTGACCTTTCTGCTGTGAAAGCGAGAGAATCCAAACGTAGTAGTCACCGCTTTGGAGCTGGCGATGTGGGTGGGATCTTTTCGTTTCTGTCTCTCTGAAGTGTCTACCACCCTCCAAAGCTGGAGGGGTGGGGATTGAATAGGTGAGGCCTGGTTTATTCTGGCTCTGGTTGTCCCAACAGATGGACGTTGCATCCCTTGTGCACACGTAGAGTTTGTTTGTCCTTGCACACGCCATACGTTTAATGGGTAGAAGTAACGTGGTAGAGTAACTGTTGCTCTGTAAGCTATAACTTGGAGTTTGCTCCCATAAAGGGGCTTTAATTCTTTTCCCGAGTGAATTTTTCACCCCAGTGGCCTGGGGCCCTCTTGCTGTCAGATTCCAGCATTGAACGCATAAGCACTTGTAGCCAAGGATTCTCAGCGGAGGGTCATCTGCTCTGGATCTGTCTGCTGCCAAATTTGGGGACCTTCGGTGCATGTTGCGAGACATGTATTTAATCAAGCATGTCCCTCCCGAGCAGGCATGCCACTGCGTGGGATCTGTGTGGCAGTGCCCAGGGATGGCCAACAGCACGTTGTTTGTTAGGAGCGGCAGGTAACGTATTCCTAGGTTTTGTTTTCAGTTTGCTATGATGATCAGATGCCAAAGAGATGTGTGCTGGATCCATTTAAATCCAAATCTCAGGAATATGAAAGGCACATCCATTCCTGGCTTAATTCCATTCTCTTCACTGAAGTTACATCAGGGATGAATTTGGCTAGATCTCTGTAAATCTGACACTCTGATCAGAGATTCAATTATATGCACCAGTTCATTTATTTACATATCCAGTCACAATGATCAAACTTTGAAGTGTGTTTAAAGGGACACATCAACTCATATTTGGCCCAATGGTTAGATTTGTATTTCAAAAAGCATCTTTTCCAAAACCTAAAGTCTAAAAGCAAATATTTCCTGAGCTATAAAAAGAGATACATAAAATTCCAGTGGAAATGTTTGTTAAAGCAGTTCCCCTGCTGTTTGTTGTCCAAACACTGCAGCTTTAAGAACCAGATTTCATTGGCTTATACAGCCCAAAGTAAACTGAGTAAAAGTTTTAAAACTTTTTTTCCCCCTTCTTAATAATTAGAGGTGTCATTAGTAGCCTAAGGGGAAAGGGTGTTTAATGTGTGATTTTTTTTAAAAAAGGAACAGTGTGAATATTTTTAAGAGGACATTTTCAAATGAGAACACATTTAAAAACAATTCCTTCCTTAACACCTTATTCTTAGAGACAAGGTTTTTCAAAATGGTAATTTACCTCTTGTTATTTATGCTGTTTATTTACTGTGTATCTTTCACCCGGCTTGGACAGAGAAACCAAATAGGCTGATTTCACTTACTATTGAGGATTTCTGTTCCAGCAACACCTAGGGAACCCAAACAGGGCTGAGAGCCCCATTGTACTAGCAAGTAACATGATCCTGCCAATTTATGGTTCCTACATACCAGTGTGATACTGTTTGCCTCTGCGTGGAGATCACTGCAGGAGCAGGGGCTCAGTGTCAAACACTGAAGGGAAACGTATAGAAAAGGGCTAAGAAATCAATGGATTTTTAAATTATTTGACGAGAGCCTCTAGGACAGGGGTCGGCAACCTGCGGCACACATACCAAAGGCGGCAAGCTGATTTTTAGTGGCACTCTGCTGCTAGCCAGGGTCCCGGCCACCGGCCCCGCTCAGCCCACTGCCAGCCTGGATGGACGGAACCCGGGGCCAGCTGCCGGGACCCCAGCTGGCAGGGGCCGACAGACGGGACCCCAGACTGGCAGCGGGCTGAGCGACTCAGCCCGCTGCCAGTCTGGGGTTCCGTCTGCCGCCCGCACTGCTGGTGTGGGGTTTTGTCCGCCGGCCCCTGCCAGGCGGGGTCCCAGCTGCCAGCCCCACTCAGCCCGCTGCTGGCCCGGGGTTCCGTCCATCCAGGCCGGCAGCAGGAGGAGTGGTGCCGGCGACGGGGACCCCAGACTGGCAGAGCGGGTGGCAGACGGGACCCCAGACCAGCAGCGCGCTGAGCTGTTCTGCCTGCTGCCAGTCTGAGGTTCTGTCCACCGGCCCCTGCCAGCCGGGGTCCTGGCTGCTGGCACCGCTCAGTCTGCTGCCAGTCTGGGGTTCCTTCGGGGGGGGCCCTGTAAATGTAAAATTTATTGCTGGCACGCGAAACCTTAAATTAATGAAGACTTGGCACGCCACTTCTCAAAGGTTGCCGACCCCTGCTCTAGGAGTTGCAAACCTCGGCGCTTTGAGAACAACCATCTAAAAATGACAGAGGGTGCCCCATGCTACAACATGTTGTCATTCACAGACGCACGCGTGTATATCTGGAAGTTTGCACCTTGGACTGCTGGGAAAGATAAGGCTAGTGGCAGACAACTCCTGAATAGCGTGCGATTTTTGTGCTGAGCAGCATTAGGGTGTGACTGGACTGGACGGCTCTCCTCCTGTCAGGAGAGCCCATGAGGCGCTCTCAGGGTGAGGTTACCTCCCACGCCCATGCAGGAAGCCAGCACTCTCAGCACAGGGGGGAACTTCACCCCCACAGAGCAAAACTGGCATTTCCCCAACATTTATAATTCCTTTAATTGATCTCTTTGGACGTGGCACAGACCTGAGGGCTGCAGAAGGGGCAAGGGTGCACTTTATTGTTAAAGAAAACAGGCCATTAAAAAAATCTCTCCCAAGTACAAAAGTCCTCTGACAAAACAGCTTTAGATAGTGAAATCACATGTTCCCAGGGAGTGCCACCGCCCTGCACTGCCTAGTGGAGCAAACTCCACCTTGATAACTTGGAGGTGTTAGCAGTGAGACCCGCTGGCCCAATGCCAGGGTCTGAAACCACTCGCGAGATGCAGCGATGTTGCATTGAGACATCCTTGCAGCGCAGTGCCTTGGTGCAAGGTGATGGTATTTCACTAGCCCTGACTGTGACTTGGGGGATTCGCGAACTGCTCACAAGCTCCGCTTTCGGGTCAGGAGCTGGCTTCGTGTTTGTTTATAGTGCCCAGCTGCTCCGCTCACAGATCAGGCTCACTTTCTGCACACAAACATGCCCAGACAAAAACGGTCCCTGCCCCAATCCACTTACGGTTAAAATGCCGGTGATCTGCAGCGAGTGGCAGCTCTTCAGGAGCTTTCCAGTCCCCCTGCTACCATTGCTGAGTGACAAGAGGCTGAATGCTCCCAAATTAACAATGGAGGTGATGGGGGAGGGGAGGCGGCGCTCCCTATTCTAGCACATTCCCACCGCAGCCCTGGCTACGTATGCAAGGGAGCTGGGTTCAAAGACGCACCCAAGCTCAGTTCATCGGATGCTTCTCCCTCCAAATCCCCTTCCATCAGGATTTGGCCCAGTCTGCCCCCTACTAGATCAGTGGGAACAGTGTCTGAGCTGTGTTTTAACATGTTTCTTAAATACAGATGCCAAGATTTTGAAAAGTGGCCAGTGACTTTGGGTGCTCAACCAGACACCCAAACGGGGACTGATTTTCAGACAGTGCCGAGTGCTCACCTGCTTGCTCTGAAAACTGGCCCCCCCCCGCCCCTCCCCCAAATCACTAGTCACGCCTGAAAACTCTGGCCAGGATCGTTTCTCGCTGGTTTTACAGTGACAGCCAACTCAGCAAGGCATTTAAGCATGTGGCTTTGGGGATGACTCACGTGCTTAGATGGGTGCTGAAATCCTTTGCTGAGTCAGGGCCCCGGCTTTTCTCAGAAAGTCTCCCCCCTTTGCTCTGGTGCTGCTCCAGCTGGCAGTAGCAGTAGACTGTCAGGACTTTGGGCAGGGCCTGTCTTTTTGATTCGTGCTCGTACAGCACCTAGCGCAATGGGGTCCTAGGAGCACTCATAATACAAATAAGTACCAGGCTACCTACCAGCATTGTAACCACTGTGCCATGTGACCCTGCTCAGCCGGGGGGAGCAGCAGTGAAACCCCCAGCTGACTCGTACCTGCCTGCTGGGGGAGGGTACACTATCTCACTTGGCAGAAAGTTCCAGGGATCAGGAGCAGCTGGAAGGAGAATCCAGCCCAGAGTGCTGGGAGGAACAGTCTGAGCAGGGCTAGAGGACGGGGTGATGAAAACACCAGGTGCTGGTCTACGTGACTGCTCCCGGAGCAAGAGGATACTTTCAGAGAGCTCAGTGTAGTCACGGCCTCAGGGCAGGTCTACACTACGGAGACTATAGCAGTGCAGCTAGGTCGCCATGGCTAAGCTGGCACAAGCCCATAGCATAGGAGCAGCCTCCAGAGAAGGAAGGGGGGGTTTCTGTCACTGTAGGACCCCCTGCCCGAGCAACGGTAGCTGTGCTGATGGAAGCATTCTTCTTCAGGCTGGAGAAAGCTTCCGAACATCACTCTCCTGCTTGCTTTGTTCTTATTTAGCTGGGGGAGGTGGAGTCAGGTGAAAGGACTGGCTGGATCCACCTTTTCCCCATCTTAAGTACAATGATACCAGAGTCTTCCTCCCGCCCATCACCCCTTCCTCCCAGTGCCCAGCTTTCATTCTTTCCTTCCTCCTCCTCCTCCTAATCATGGGGGCTCTCTACTAGGAGGGAGAAGATAGCCTCCCCCAGCAGGCAGGCATGGCTCAGCTGCTGCCTGGCCTCTGCTTCATTGGTGCTAGGGTGACCAGATAGCAACTGTGAAAAATTGGGACGGGGGTGGGGGGTGATAGGCGCCTATCTAAGAAAAAGTTCCAAAAAATGGGACTGTCCCTATAAAAATGGGACATTTGGTCACCCTAACTGGTGCCTCCAGGCCCACTCTGACTACAGGGCCTGGTCCCTAATGTTCCAAGCATCCTGCTTGAATCAGCCCCTGCTTTGCCTGGTGGTGTATTTGTTCCAAGAATCCCCAAGGTGCCGATGAAGTGCACAGATGCTAATTAAGTTTGGATTATAATTAGCACTTTTTCCCAGCTCTTTAAAAGGGACTCCTAGGAATGCCACTGGCCTGCAGGTAGGCACAGGGACCTCTTTAACGTTACATTGCGTCCAGCACTCAGCTTCTCGTGGGAGGCTACAGGAAGGAAGAGCACGGTAACCGGAGCCCCGTCTGCTTGATTTGCCCTCTGCCTCTGGAGGACGGTGTGGGAAGCAGAAAGTCTTTGATCGTATTCTCTAGCACAGGCTCCCCCAGCACGTGGCACAGTCAGATGGGACTTGCTGGCTTGGGGCACGGGAGCTGCCAGAGGCCAAAAACCCACAGGAGAGAAAACGTTTCACAAGCACCTGAGAATCGTTCTGGAGCAAGCTGATGGCACTTCCTTGAGCATGCTGTTCCTTATGAAAGTGCCTGGAGTTTAACTGGGGTTGGGCAGCTCAGGGACTTGGTAACAGGATGTGGGAACTGTCACCTCTAGGTTACTGGCTTGGGCCTGGTCTACCTGTAAAATGTAGGTTGACATCGTTAGAGCGCTCAGGGATGTGAAAAATCCACACTCAGAGTGCCATAGCTACGCTGACCCCATCCCCCTGTGGATGCGGCAAGCTCAATGGAAGAATGCTTCTGTTGACCTAGTTACCGTTGCTTGGGGAGGAGATGTTCCTACAGCCATGCAAGAACCTTTCCACCCCTGTAGGCTGCAGCTACACAATGGAGCGATGCTGGCAGAGCTACAGTGCCGTACCTATTCCACTAGTCCCTGTAGTGTAGACATGGCCTTAGCGTGGGATCCCCAGCAGGGCTGCTCTTTGGCCTGTGTGAAATGAGTTGATGGGTCACCATCAGCTCCTAGTGGACAAGCATCCACATCGCAGAACCAACCCCACATCAGTCAGTCTCCGCTGAGTGACCAAGGACTGAGCAGACCGCTTGCTCATGGGTGCTTACGCGGCTGCTTTAACACTAGGTCTCTAAGAAATGTGGCCATGGTGTCTCTCCCCTGCCTTTAAAAAGTTCATGAACTTCGCTCTAATGAAGGATGCTGGAGTGGAGACCAACACTCTTCCCCAGCAGAGATACAGCAGAGGCATGAACAGGGCAAGCTTGCCTCCGGCTTAGCCTGGGGAGGCCACCTCAAAGAGTAGAAGGCAGCTCCATCTTTGGGACCTATTCTGTCCTTGCTCGAGCTTGCCAGCTGTGGTAGTGATTTCTAATGTGATGCAGGCCGGGGATCAGAACTGAGACCAGCTGCTCTATTCACACAAATAGTAACAAGGTTCATTACTCTTCAAGATGGTAACAACATTCAGTGTTGGTTGGGGATGGATTGGAATCAGCAATGGAGAAGTGAAACAATCTATACTCTGGTCCCAATTCCCATCTAATCCAGGCACCTCACCGCGGCCATCGCTGTGACATTGACGTGCCAGATCGTTGCTTTGATTCTCATTCTCCACCCTGCAGCGTTTCACACTCTGTTGTGGAGTTATTTTTGTGGTAGATACTTTAAATGCTAGATCACTGGCGCTCTCCTACTGCGGAGATGGGGCCGCACGAGGATCTCAGTAGGGGCATTGCTGCCCGCTGGTGAGCCTAGCAGTTCATTTACTTCTTACACATAGAAGCCAGTTTATTTCGGAGAAAGGGAGTCAGGCTGAACTTTGCACCCAGTGGTTTCTCAGTGTGAGGGTTGTGATTGAAGGGGGTGATGGAAAATCAGCCGGCTCTCTGAAAGGGCAGACGTCCCTCCCCTGCCTCAGCCTCTCTCTGCTGATGCACACTCAGCTTGCCGGCTGTTATTCTAATCTGATCCCCGAAAGAGGAACCAGGCTGCCAGATGTATGTGTCTGTCCCGCTGGGACGTCAGATGTGCCCTTTGTCCCAGAGTTACTCAAGAGAAAGGGAGGCTGTCGAAATCTTGTAGTTTCCTGTGAGCATCTCTTAGATCTTGGTGTGCCGAAGTGTCCTGCTGGGGTAGTCTCTTCATATCAAGTCCTGGCATCTTTCACCGGCCCCGCCTTCTGAGGGATAGATGGGAGGGATACGCAGAGGCCTCCACAGTCTGATACACCTGTAATGTCCCTCTACAGTCTGCTGCTGCTGGGCTGGCAAAGCCCATCAATAGCCAGACCCCCACGCCAGTGACTCTGGAAGTACCTTCTAGCTGCTCGTCATGGCCACATTCTTCTCTCATGCCCTGGAAGGGCTCAGCAGAGGGATCCTGGCCACCTCCCACCTTGGCCATTCCTCTGCCAGCATGGGGGCTTTGCTGTTGCAGTTTCCCCCAGGCAAGTGCTAAGAGGCTCAGGACGCTGCGGTCTGGGTGAAAGCAAGTTCCACAAGTACGACCACAGCAAGATCAGAACACAGGCTGCCTAGGATCCTGGCCACCTCTTTTCTACCCCCACTGCCCAGCTTTCCCTTGTGGATGCCTAAGAGCCAATTGTGAACAGGGCCACTCCTTCAAAACCTGTGGGGTCTCCTCCTGGGCATGTCACCAAGCTACCCCCGATTCGACACAGGCGGGCACCTCATGCTGCGGGGAGGGCTGGACTAATGGAGCCGAATGCTTGAATCGAAGCAGCAGCATTGCCAAGCCCATGCGTTCAACGAGCATGAATCAGGCCCCACAAAATCATAAGATTGTTTTAAAACGAGAAGTAAGGCCTGGTTTGACAAAGCCCTGGCTGGGATGATTTAGCTGGGGTTGGTCCTGCTTTGAGCAAGGGGTTGGACTAGATGAGCTCCTGAGGTCTCTTCCATCCCTAATCTTCTATGATTCTAAGTATGTGGGCTCTTTTTCTTGGCCTTCTGGTTTCTGAGCCTTTACGGTGTTGTCGCTTCACATTTCCTAGCATTTCTCCACAGCCACAGGAGCTAAACTCTCTCTGTCAATGAATGTTGAGATTCTCAATCACCTGACTCCAGGAGCTGGGGCTTTATGAAGACACCAAATATCATGAGCTTTGACAGTGCTGGACCAGTGCTAATGGAACCTCATTTTCAAGAGAGGCAAAGCAAAATCAAATTTACAGGGGGAAAAAGCTGGGGTCATAGATTAGTGTATTTGACTAGCTGCAGTGGAGTCCTCTTCCTATTCTGATGGGGTTATATTCCGCTCTGCGGAGGCTGCTTAGGGGCCCCAATGAAGGGGAAAGCATATTGGTCCCTGCACCTCTTCTATGCACAAGGGTGTCTGTTCAGAACTGATAATGAGCGCCAGAGGGTAGGGCCAACCAGCTGCTTCCCAAAATCCCTTGGCACAAGCCTGGGTGGGGTGGAGGCATGGTGGGGCTGCTGTTTATGAGCCAGCCTTGGAGAGCGCTCTCTGTAACAAGGGTCACCAAGTCTCTGGCTGTGCAGAGGCAGCTGATCAAGAGGGAGTCTCCCCCCAGGACGGCACAGTTGAGGACTGGCATGTGCACGGTGGTGGGTTCTATCCTCCTCCTCGTTCTGCCTTTGTCTGCACAGGGTACTCGCAGCACTGTCCCCCAGCCCCAGCAACAGGCATGAATAACCGAACGCGTGCTGTCACACAGGGCACCCAGTCGCTTAGGAACGCGCTCAGACATTCAGGCTTTGATTGTAGTGGCGAGAGATGCTAACTGAGCTGGTTGCCCCGTTGTGCGCTGTGCAGCTGCGCAGGGGCGCCTGTTACCTACCCCCGAAAGCTTAGTTTCTGCCTGTAAGCCCATGACTACACTAAGAGTGCTGCATCGGTACAGGAACACGGATGTGCTCTCCCGCCAAGGAGCCCCTGTGTGGACACACACCTATGCTGACAATGCTTCCATCTAGTAAAATCACCACCATGAGCAAAACAAGCTGGACCAGTGGCAATTTGCCAGTCATACTGCATCTAACCAAGGGGCTTCTGCTAGCCCCGCTCTGTGGGTCAGGGATCACCCCCCCCCCTCAAATGCCCCGGACCCACATTGCTGTGCCAGCAGAAGTCTGTAAATTGCACATTAGTCTCAAACCTAGGCCACACTGAAAAAGCTTTACCGACGGAGCAATGCTGGTAAAAGCCTCGTGTGGATGCAGTTATTAGTATAACTTATACCAGCAATGCTTATGCCAGTGCCCTGAGCCGACACAAGCTGGATTGGTATAAGCACTTCAATACCAATAGAGCCATGTCTGCACTGTAGAGAAGGCCCCAGAGTCAAATCTTAGCCCCAGTGACATGCACAGCAAAACTCCCTTAGGCTTCAGTGGGGCCAGGATTTCACCCACTGTGTATAAATGAAAGGCACCTCCGACACAACCGGTGTGCCTCTGCCCAGTGGGCAGACCACCCCAGCTCTGGCCCCGACAGGTGGGCCTGCTGCCATGAATCTGCCACAGAGGGGCTTCAGTTATTGGGCTGCAAGTGCTTTGGAGCAGACCTGATGTCCCCCTTGAGATCACGCGTGTGCGTTGTACGGGAATCCCACGCCTGGGAGCGTCACCGTCTGTCAAGCCACTTGCACAAGTTTGTCCCAAACCGGAACGCAGTCACGGCTGTCTCTCACTAAGGGGACGCGGTGAGAAAGGGCTCAGGGGATGAGAGAGAAATTGTAAATCTGTATTAGACACCCACCCCATCGATACGGCGTCAACTAGCGCCAGCCTTGTCTGGGAGGGGGAGGGGGGGGAGAGAGGCCTTCTACCCCTAATGCTGCATAGAGTGTAGACTTCTCTTGCGGTGGAAAGCCAGTGTGTGTGCTTAAACTCTGCTCCAGTTAAGGTGAGGTTTCTAACTCAGACTAGTCCCCCCGCCAACCCTGGAATGCCAGGGCTGCCCAGGCCTGCTTTAAACGCTCTTTCCCCTGGCTGACACTGTATCCAGAGTGCAGACAGGTCCGTAAGGTTGCGGGATTTGTTTGTACAGAACCATGCCTGAGTTCCCCAGCTGTGCAACGTGGGCTGCTTCCTTGGTGACTAGTTTTCACAGAACATGACCAAGCAAATATTTCTGGCAATAACAGCCTTCTCTCTCTTTGGTGGGGTCAGGAAATCTGAGCTTGAGTCAGAGGACTATGAGCCACGTGTCCCTATCCTACAGCGCTTGCTGTGGAGAATGGCTTTCTGGGAGGGGAGAGGAGGGCTTAGTGGTTAAGGCAGCAACTGAGACTCAGGAGATCTAGATTCAACTCACAGCTCTGCCACAGACTCCTTGTGTGCCCTGGGGCAAGTCAGTTAGGCTGAGACTTTTTCCAAAGCCACCCAAGGGATTTAGACACACGATTCCTATTAACTTCAGAAAGTGGAGTGTCTAAATCCCCAGGAGCTCTGAACAACTCTGCCTTGATCTCTCAGTCTCATCTCCCCATCTGTAAAATGGGGATATAAGCACCTAGCTATACAGATCGACACTGGCATTTCTACCATGTTCAGAGATGCAGGGCCAATATGGCCGGTTTCCCTACCCCGCACTCGGGCCATGGTTAGTAGATAGTTCAGGTTTGTAGGGTAGATGGGGCCCCACCCATACACTAACCATGTTTAAGGAAAGCAAACTCAATAGGAGAGCCATCGCAGCTCCAGTGAATTCACTCTGAAATGTGACCTGTTTGCAGAAACTTCCTGGCTGTCTCTGCCCATCTCCAAGCTCAGCTGTCAGATGCTTGGTTTCCTTTGTTTAGTTCTTCACTGGTATTTACAGCATCTTGTTCATCTAGGTTAAATGCAAATATCAGGTGCTTAATGGAAGGTGTTACCTTGTTGCTCTCTCTTGGGATGGAGGAGATTTCACAGATCCTATCACAGCCTCCTGAGCAGTTTATCAGGGGAGAGAAAGGGGCCAAGACATGCCAGTTTATGCTGCTTTTCACTTTATCACCCTAAACCGTCTCGAATTTGCTGGCTTCCAAGTTTAGCCACGCTACACCATCAGCAGCAGCTCCCCTGACCTTCCCCGGCCCCAACTTCTCTGGACACCCAGAGATAAATGCATTGTCGCAGCTTTGTAAACTAGATCCTAGAGCTGGACCCCTGGGGACCCGATGAGCCCCTCCCCCAGGATTCAGTGGGTCCATGGGAGTTATTCCTGTGCTGGAGGGGAGAATGCAGAGCAGAGAGGAGGGTAGTGCCTGCCTGGAGGAGGAAGAGGATAACCTCTGTGTAATGAACAGCTTAGCTCCTCAGCCACAGGACTTTCAAACATGCTTACGCAGGGCTTAGTGTGGTGGTGGCAGTGGGCTGGGGCATAGCTGGGCTAGCTAGTGTGGCTAGGTTAAAAACAACGTTCCAGCTCCCTTTTGGCTTAAAGCACCCTGTATCCCCAGCTGGCCTATCCATGCTGGCCAGCCCCAGCTGTGCTTCAGCCTGGCCCATCAGCCCTGACCATTCTCATACGTTAAACCACCTTCCCCTCCTCCAGGGTGCACTGATCTGAAGCCGCTCCACGGACTAGGGCTAGGATCTCCCAGCACTTGATCTATTCTGCGGCTTGAATCACTCAAGTCTCTGCTGGACTTTATGGCCCTCTGCGAAGGCCTGAGCCTGCAGCCAGAGATGATACAGGGTACAGGGCAGCAGTGATGGAGTCATGGGGGGGAAAACGAGGGTGTTGCATTAGTTAACAGTAGATTGGTCCTGCAGGGCTTGAACTGGAGCCTGAAGGCTGCCCATCCAGCCTCCATACCATACAACACTCAGCCCAGACCTGCACAGCAACAAGGACTGGAGGAGAGAGCAGGAAATTAAAGGCAGGACACGGTTTGCCACTGACTTACTGTGTGACCTTCAGCAAGGTCACTGAGGGCCTGATTTTCAGAGGAACTGAACATAATGGCCATACTGGGTCAGACCAATGGTCCATCTAGCCCAGTAGCCTGTCTTCCAGCAGTGGCCAGTGCCAGGTGCTTGGAAAGAATGAATAGAACAGGGCAATCATCAAGTGAACCATCCCCTGTCATCCACTCCCAGCTTCTGGCAATCAGACACCCAGAGCATAGGATTGCAGCCCTGCCCATCCTGGGCAATAGCCATTGATGGACCTATCCTCCATGAACTTATCTAGTACTTTTTTGAACCCATTTCCAGTTTTTGCCTTCACAACATCCTCTGGCAAGGAGTTCCACAGGTTGACTGTGCGTTGTGTGAAGAAATACTTCCTCGTGTTTGTTTTAAACCTGCTGCCTATTAATTTCATTGGGTGACTCCCTAGTACTTGTGTTATGTGAAGGGGTAAATAACACTTCCTTATTTACTTTCTCCACACTAGTCAAGATTTTATAGACCTCTATCATATCTCCCCCCGCCGCCCCCGAGTCATCTCTTTTCCAAGCTGAAAAGTTCCAGTCTTTAATTGCTCCTCATCTGGGAGCTGTTCCAGACCCCTAGTCATTTGTGGCCCTTCTGTGTACCTTGTCCAATTCTAAGATATCTTTTTGGAGATGGGGCAACCAGAACTGCACACCGGAGTCAAGGTGTGGGCGTACTGAATCCTCTCCATTCCCAGTGAAGCCGCTTGAAGTTGTTCAGTGCTGCTGAAAACCAGCCCCTCCCCCTCTTGGCCTATTTCCCCCTCTACCAAAGTGAGAGCAATACTTCTCCCCCCCTCTTTGGGTACCCCCAACAAGTGCCAGAGGCTGAGCAGATGCAGCATTGGCCTGGGAGTCAAGAGACCTGGGTTCTAGTCCCAGCTCTGCCATGGCCTGCTGGGTGACCATGGGTAAGTCACTTGGCCTCTCTGTGCCTCAGTTGCTCATGTGTGCAATGGGGATGATGATACTTAACTCCTTTGTAAAGCACTTTACGATCTGCAGATGAACAGTGCTAAGAGCTCGGTGTAATAGCATCTACATCGAACACATTACCGGCCACCGACAGTACCAGGAGGTGTGAGCCAGAACGACATCGTGCATCAACTATGAGAAAGGGACCGAGAGACTATTTCCATTGGACCATACGAACTGGAACCGTAAACTCACTGAACATTAAATCTCACCAAATGAGGGTAAATCCATCCCCATCATCGTATCCACTCATTATACTCCACACCTGAACATAGCCATTATATGAACAACATACCCTCATATCTCAATGTCTGTACTTTGACCCGTTAACCTTTTATCCCCAATTGGGGATATTGCCGATTATGTATTCCTTACACCATCTGATCCTAAACTGAACTTTGCACCCCTTGATAATCTGTACCTTATTCCCTGATAACCAGAAACTTCTACGCTTAAACTCTGTACCATTTTTTTTTATTTTAACATCATCTTAATAAAATTATTAAATCACTCTGCCCTTCTGTGCCACCTTGCACCACAGGAGCCCAGAGCTGCTCACTATCATCAGTGAATTCTGTCTCAACCCTGCCCTGGGTGGTGGTTTTGTTTCCGACAGGCAGCGTGGCTGGCGCTGTGGAAGATACCAAATGAGACAGCGCCATCCCCAAAGGGCATTTCTCTTATTATCTGGCCCCACACACGCACAGCATGGTGCTTTTCAGGCAAAGGACGACAGGTCTGGGCCCTGCAGAGCTCACGAGCGAAGCTGCAAAGGCCAGGTCTGCCAATGCCTCGATTGTTCCCATTATACAGATGAAGACCCTGAGGCCCAGAGGATTTACTGGCCTGATTTCTAAGAAGAAAAGGAGAGCATTTATAGCTCTCCTTGGCTCCAAGGGCAGCTGTTGCTGCTCAGAACCTCTGCTGGCCAAGCTGGAAGTGACTCACCCAAGATCCCAGAGTTTGTGGGAGAGTGGGAATAGCATCCTGTTGTTAGTGACTTCAGTGGGGCCAGGATTTTACCCCACTAGTCCTGACTCCTAACTGGAGGCCTTAAGTACAGGACCATCCTTCCTCCTTACTAACCATCATCATAGAATCATAGAATATCAGAGTTGGAAGGGACCTCTGGAGGTCATCTAGTCCAACCCCCTACCCAGAGCAGGACCAATCCCAACTAAATCATCCCAGCCAGGGCTTTGTCAAGCCTGACCTTAAAAACTTCTAAGGAAGGGGATTCCACCACCTCCCTAGGTAACGCATTTCAGTGTTTCACCACCCTCCTAGTGAAAAAGTTTTTCCTAATATCCAACCTAAATCTCCCCCACTGCAACTTGAGACCATTACTCCTTGTCCTGTCATCTGCTATCACTGAGAATAGTCTAGATCCATCCTCTTTGGATCCACCTTTCAGGTAGTTAAAAGCAACTATCAAATCCCCCCTCATTCTTCTCTTCCGTAGACTAAACAATCCCAGTTCCCTCAGCCTCTCCTCATAAGTCATGTGTTCCAGACCTCTAATAATTTTTGTTGCCCTTCGCTGGACTTTCTCCAATGTCTCCACATCCTTCTTGTAGTGTGGGGCCCAAAACTGGACACAGTACTCCAGATGAGGCCTCACCAATGTCAAATAGAGGGGAACGATCACGTCCCTCGATCTGCTGGCAATGCCCCTACTTATACACCCCAAAATGCCATTGGCCTTCTTGGCAACAAGGGCACACTGTTGACTCATATCCAGCTTCTCGTCCACTGTCACCCCTAGGTCCTTCTCTGCAGAACTGCTGCCTAGCCATTCGGTCCCTAGTCTGTAGCGGTGCATTGGATTCTTCCGTCCTAAGTGCAGGACTCTGCACTTGTCCTTGTTGAACCTCATCCGATTTCTTTTGGCCCAATCCTCCAATTTGTCTAGGATTTGCATCAAATTAGTGCAAGTCCCCCAGCTTCCTTCTACCCTTCCTGGAGTTGTGTAATGTCTCCAACATACTCACAGCCTCTCCTCTTCCATCCTCCTTCCCCTGCAGCACCCCTCCCTGGGGACCGACCGCGCAAGGGCAGAGTGGCTGCAGGTTAACGTGCGAGACTTCTCCAAAACTGCTGTGGGAGAGGAATTCAGGGGAGGATTTCGTTCCTTGCCAGGGTAGCTGAAAGTTTCCTTTGGAGGCAGATGCATTCAAAGGCAGAAACGACAGCCTGGCTCTTCTTAATTGTTAACATTGCCTGCTATTTCTGAACCGTGTACATGGTCTCATGCTCTCTAATTCACACACAGAAAGCCCTGTTTGAGCTGTACCTCAGACAGGCTAGCACCCAACGGCTTGGAAACTCGGTCGACGGCATGCACATTTAACTGGGCATGACCACCCTTTTCCACAATGCTGTGGTTACTGGCACGGATTCCTCATTCAAGAGAGGACAGGGGCTTATGTTTTGCAAACTGCCAGCCAAAGGCTTATGCCAGATTACATGGCAGGTGGGCGATGGCTGTACCCTAGGTTGGTTTGTCAGTCTGTTAGGAGAGACATTGTTTCTATCCGTAGCCGGGACAGGCAGTAGAGAGCGATGATTACCACTCCCAGTATGGATGGGGCCAGGAGGAGCTGGAGAGTTCTGGGGGTCAGCAGTGCATCCACTGTCCTGGTGGCCTTTGACCAGGACAAGCCACAAGCCTGAATTACACTCATGTCCTTGCGTAAACTCTCACCTGTGATAGCAACAGCAGGAGCGTTAGAGAACCGGGCTTGGGAACTCTTAACCCCACATGGCATTTAGGCCTGCTCCCTACAGGTCGAGGACAGAAGGTGGCAAAACCACCCCAGTTCTTTTTACACTAGCACTCCCTTTATTTC
Source organism: Natator depressus (assembly GCF_965152275.1). Classification (NCBI taxonomy): domain Eukaryota; kingdom Metazoa; phylum Chordata; order Testudines; family Cheloniidae; genus Natator; species Natator depressus. Next base: position 16,346,767 of record NC_134247.1, read on the forward strand.
CATCAGTCATGCCCAGGTGTGAAATATCCCAAACAATGCTTTTGTTTAGAGACAGCCACAGAGGCTGCATTTGGTCCGTTCATTCATCCATCTCTGGCAGCCTACTCTGTACAAATATTCCCAGTCTCTGGTGAAACATGGCTGTGGCCCACCTGTGTTATAACTGTGTTTAAGCTCTGACAGAGACCTAGATATCACCTAGGGCCGAAACGTGGCTCCTCCACCTGAGTCTCTTTTCCTGTCCACCCCGTGTCCACCCTGCCATGTTCTTTTTCTTGCCCAGATTTCACAGACACGTTTCAAGTGTCATTTATGTTTAGCGAGGGCTTTACGAGCCCTCCAGACCAGTGACAGGGTGGCTGTCTCCTGACCTGCTTACGACGCTGTTGCAATCTGTAATGAGGACAGCACCTGAAGTGTGGGCCTTATGAGACAGTAATGCGCTGAGAGACCCCAGGTAAAGTCACGCCAATCCTACTTGCTGAGCTTAGTTAGTGGCCACGTTTAAGGTCCGACTCCATGCTGAAACAGTGTGGTGAGCAGGACAGATGACAATGGTCCGATACAATTGCATCTTCTCACTCAGGTGTAATTACAGTGTAGATGGGGCCTTAGCTCGTGGAACTGAAGCATGAGAGACTAATAACTTATAACTACTAGGTGAATGATAAACATCTGCCATGGGTCCCTCTCTCTCCAGACCTATTCCATTGGGAACAAGACTGGGAAATTGCTGGGGATGCATACAAATGGCAGCTTTCATCGCCGCTCTCTTCCCTATGGCTACTGAGCTCACTAGGCCCAGAGCGGCCCCCAGCAAGCTTTAAGCAAACAAAAGCCTTCTCACTCTCCCGCCTTCCTTCCTCTTCTGCTTGCCAAGCGTGCAGCAGGTGGGAGCTGTTCCTGGCCACAGGCCGAGGGGAGGGAAGAAGAACTTGGGTGTCTAGTGCTGACCTGGCTGCAGCTTTTGATTTGCAACCTGTCTCCTGAGCCGCAGGGAACACAAGGCGTTGTGAACATTGGTCTAGTGTCCAATTGTGGCTCTTGCAGGATGTGCAGAAAAGTGTGTGTGTGTGTGTGTGTGTGTGTGAGAGAGAGAGAGAGCGAGCGCATAGCAGGAAGGCCGCATTCAGCAGCTCCAGGGTTTTAGGAGTGTTTTCTTCTCTGGCCATGGCAACGCATGCTGCTCACCTAGAAGAGGGGAACTGCAGGGATCAAAGACAACCCTAAAATGCCTGCAGCACTACGGAGATGGCTCAGCCAGCATTGCACATTACTTCCCTCTGCCTAGCATCACTCCAGGTTGGGGGAAGAGGACAGTGCTGCTCTCAGTCCTACCACTGATAAAATAGCCGGGAACACCCTCGCTCTGTAACTCCAACCAAAGGGAACGAGCTGGGGTTCTGAAATGGGGAAGGCAGAGTTGCTGGTTTAAGGGGGGACTTTTCACAGCCAAGGGTGGTCACCCAGGGATCTGTGTGGGAAGGCTGTCTTCCAGGCCACCCTTTTGCGTCCATATGAAATTACTGTATTTAAATAAATCAGAAACGCAGCAAGGGACCCTATTCTCCCTGGCCCTCAGTGACCATGGCAACTCTGCTGCTGAGCCTTGTCTACACTAGAGCAGGCGTGATCTGGTCCACTGCTTTGGGCCTCTGCCATACTTGTAAGATGCTCTCACCCACAAGAGCTTTTAATAGTTCAGACACTCCTCCTGCCGATACAAGTGCACTAGTCCCCAGCCGGTCTCCTAACTCTGCCAGCCTGCACCCCTAGCTTAGAGGAGCAACGCCGGCATTGTGGCTGCACCAGTTCAACCAGTGCTCCTAGCACCGTCCCCCAGCCGTGCTGCCCACCAGTCACTGACTGCTCAGAGCACCGTCTATCAAACCACTTCCTCGCAGGCCCCAGAGATACTCAGCTGGTCCCTGCCATGCCCTGCACCCCTCCCCCTGCTTCGCAAAGGCACAGGAACTCCATCCCAAATCAAGTTCAATTCAGGCTTGTTTTCTTTACACAATAAGAAACTTTTACCAGCAGTTTCACAGTGTCCGACGCGTGGCTCCTCCCCTCCGGCAGTCCCCACGCAGCGCAGAAAGGTTAGCGAGGGCGCCCATCACATGGCACCTAAACACCCCCCCCCCCAAGCCATCAATGTTCTGACCATGCCACTGGCTGGGGCTGGTGCTGTGGGGAGGTGGCTACCTTTCCCAAGCTCCTGCGAGGTATGGGACATTCACAGTAACATACGCACCTCAGTTAGTCCCAGCTCTCCCCCCACCTGCCCCACAACCATTACCCTCAATCCACCACGATGGTAAATCCCCGTTCGTGACTCACCTGCCCATGGCCCAGAGGTTCTTACCCTGGGGGATGAGCTGTACGTGCTCCACTGCATAAGCCTAGGGATGGGGAGCCAGCTGGGCTCTGTGGAGGGATCTCTTCCCTCCGGGAATGGGCCTTGACTCCATCTGCCTCAGCGTCCTACAGGGAGATAAGAGAAGGAAACCAGCCAGCAGAAAACAAATTACCCCCCCCCGCAGAGCCCAGCCAGCCAACTCTCCCAGCAGTAACACGAGCTCCTCCCTCCTCATTTAGTTTGACTAGATTTGAACCACCTGGCACTGACTGGCTGGCTCAGGACTGCATGGGGGCTGACTACCCCCCACGCCGGCTGAGGAGGGACTGGGGCCAGCCGTGAGGGAGGAGAAAAGGCTTTGCTGGGGGTCTGTGGAACGGGGCATCAGGTCAGAGCAGCCTTTCAGCTGCCAGTACCAAGCAGCCTGCTTGTTAGTCGGGCTGAGCTGCTAGGGCATGGAGCTCCCCCCCAGGCTGGGGACAGCTGTGTCAGGTTCCTGAAAACTCGGGGTGAGGAAGCTTCCTCAGGTCCCATCCAGCCCATTCCCAGCCTGGCCAGGGGAGCTGTGCCGGGTTCGGACAATGCAGCAAGCTCAGGAGAGGCACCGCCAATGCTGAGTCTCTCCTCTCTCGTCTCTGTTCAGGGGTGACGTGGGGGCTCTTGCCGCGGCCCTGCCACATCCTGGTGCTGCTGAACCCCCAGAGCGGAACGGGGCACGCACTGCAGCTGTTCCACTCCCTAGTGCAGCCGATGCTGGCCGAGGCCGACGTAGCCTTCACCCTCTTTGTGACCGGTAAGTCTGCTCCCGCTGCAGGGCCCAGCAGGTTCTGCCTCGCCCAGGCTGCCTCCTAGGGGCCCCTCGCTGCCAGGCTTAGGGGAAGGCATTTCGCTGGGTAGGGGACTGCTGTCTGGCTGAGCTCTCCCTGCATGGCTGGCTGTGCAGCCTGGGATAGTAGCTGATAGCCCTTCATTTCTACCTCTCTGCCCACCACGGCTGCCAGGTAACATTAGGAACTCTCCAGCTGGGAGCCTCTCAACCAGTCCTGCCTTGTAATATGCAAATAAAGTGCAACTCATTTAAATTTGACCAATGGAGGCATAGTATTCAAATGGCGAGAAGGGGGCAAGAAGCAGGAGAAGGGGGCACCTTCCCCTCTGGTTTTGCAATCCCACCTTGCGGCAAGGAGAACGGAAGGGTGGCAGCTGAAGGAGGAGAGCTGGGCAGGGGGAGCTGCTGGGAGTGTCCTTCTCCCATGCACCCGTGAAGCCTTCCTGGGGGCCTACAGGGAACCACCGCTTAGGAGCAATGGTTCGTGTGCCCTTGGCCATGAGAACTCCTTCTCTTGTCTTGGTGGGTCTCTCTCCTGCTCCTGGGCCGGGCTAGGCTCTTGCCAACTGGATCCGATTCTGGGAGCCTGGGTTGGGAAGCCCAAGTGACATCCTGCGGCTGATTCCTCTCGCGCCCAGGAAGGCTGGGCCCTCCTGTCTGCAAGGGTTGTGCAGGGAGAGGCAACCATGGCGATTCCCGGCAGCCCATGCTTACGTGAGGCCATGCCACCCCCACTGCCAACAGCTCTGTATTTCTCTCCCCAGAGAGGCCGAATCATGCCCGTGAGCTGGTGCGGGCTGGAGACTTATCCCAGTGGGACGCCGTGGCTGTCCTGGCTGGGGATGGCCTGCTGTATGAGGTGAGGAGACAGCCAGGAAGCCAGGCAGCTGTTATGCTGGCAACTAGGAGACGAGCCAGTCCCTCAGGCCTGGCCTTCCTTTACACTGTGGCAGTTGGGCAAAGGGAGTGTGGGTGTCTCCAGCCACTGCCCCCCTGCAGAGGCTGGGGGTGCAGAGCTTGGCGCTGCGCCTCCCCAGAGTTTGAAGTGGGAGCATAGGTGGAGAACAGAGAGCCGGGCATGGGTGGCGGCTCAGATCCCAAGGGGGCTGAGTCTCTGGGCAGCAGCCTCCGTCCCAAACAGCACAGGCAGCCCTGGGAGCCCCAGGCCTGGAATGGGGCGGGGAAGTAGGTCAGGACTGAAGGGCAGCGGCAGAGCTGGGGGGCGGGAGGGAAGGATAGGCCTGGAAGAAGAGGGAGCTGCAGGTCATGGGGCGAGGTGTGTGCGCATGTGGGGCACATGGCTGGAACAGCAGGTGGCGCGGCAGGGCAGGACGGAGGAGCAGCAGCGGGATGTGGGCTGGATGGTCACTGGGCCTGGCTGGGGCACGCTCTCACGCTGCCCTCCCCAACACTGTCAAAGGCTAAGAAGGAGAAAAGACACCAGGGACAAATAGCTCCTGGGTCTGCTGCTTGTGCCCTGGAGCCAAGCTGGGCAGCTTCCAGAGGCACCAAAGGAGAGGAGGTGGCACCCAAAACCTCCTCAGGCTTCCCTGGCCTGTGTGTGTGTGTGTGTGTGTGTGTGAGGGCGGGGCATGAGCAGCCGGAGCAGGGGGCTGCATTGCCCCCCCCAGAGCAGAGACCCTGGGACCATACTGGCTCCCTCTGATCCATTCCCTTCCCCTTCCCCCAGAGCACCCAGGGACAGGATGGGGCTGTGCTCTCTGGGAAGCTGCCAGCTGTGTGGCTCTGTCCCTGCAGGTGGTGAACGGCCTGATGGAGCGTCAGGACTGGCAGGCCGCCATCAAGAAGCCTCTCTGCACCCTGCCTGGGGGCTCTGGGAATGCCCTGTCCGCTTCCATCAACCACTACGCCGGGTAAGGGCTTCTCAGCCACAGAGAGCACAGAGGGTACAGCCAGCCGCCGGCCCAGGCCCTTCTCGCTGAGCTGTCACTGCTGGCTCCTCGGGGAAGGGGCACACAGTGGAGAGGTGGAGCAGGCCCCTGGCAGGGAAGCCCGCTGACAGAGGGGCACTGACTGGCTTGCCAGGGGCAGTCAGGTTCGCCCGAGACCTTGTAAACCTCCTTACATCATTGACGCTGACTTCAGCCGACAGGAAACTAGTTCAAATGAATGACTGCAAAGGACTCCCACACACCAAGGGCAGCCTGTCTAACCACAGGGACTGTCCAGTGGCAAGAGCTACCCCCAGGTCCCAGTCTCCGGTGCTATCTGCCACATGGCTGGCACCATTCCTAGCAGACCTGGGCTGCTGGAGCCTGGCTAAGGCAGCTAGTGAGGGCTGGATTCTGCCCAGTGAGGTTGTGTAGGTGGGCGAGAGGGCAGAGTTTAGCCCTGCCCCTGCGAAAAGCAAAGTGCAAAGCTAAGGCCCCCTGCAGCAATTGCCATCTTCGCAGGCAGGTGGCCCAGGTGGGCATTCCTGGGGCATGTGTGGACAGAAGAGCCAGGTTAGAGCCATGTCCAAGAGCTACGCAGCAGCTGAAGTCTCCCTCATAGGGTGTGATCACTATTTTTGTCCCCACGTGCAAGGAGAGCACAGACAAGGCTTGCTCCGGATGCAGAGATGTTACCATCCAAACCCCCCTCCCCCCCGCACAAAGTCACCCAGCCCTTCCTGCTCTGCTAACAGCATCACAGAATGGCTGCATGCTTCAGCCTCCCTGCTACTCCTAATTATTTGCATTTCAGTAGCAGCTAGAGGGAGGTCCCCATTCAGAGCAGGGGGCCTTTGAAGCAGTGTGGCCACATGGATGGAGCGCAGGACTCAACAGACCCGGGTCCTGTGCCTGGCTCTGCCACCGGCCTGATGGGTGACCTTGGGGAAGTCACTTCACTGCCCTGTGCCTCAGTTTACCCATCTGTAAAACGGGGATAGTGATCCTGCCCTCCTTTGAAAAGTGTGCGGAGAGCTACGGATGAAAAGTGGGGTAAGAGAGCTTGGGATTATTGTTCCTGCTGGGCTCGGCGCTACCCACATGCACAGGGAGAGTCTGACAAGCCCCCGAGAGTCTGCACTCTACCTAGGCCGCACAGCAAAACGGGGCGTGATGGGGTGGAGTAGCTCCGGCTCCTGGCATAGCTGGGGCACAGAGAAGGGCAGGGGGAGGGGCACGCAGAGGCAGTTTAACTGGAAGCCCGTGGCTCACATTTCTCATCTCATGATGAAATTGCCAGTCTCAGCGCTGGCCTTTGACCCTGCGCGGTTGGCTCGGCCCTGCTGCTGCGAGGCTAATCCCAGCTCCCGCTGCACAGTGCTCCGGGTGGGGGCACAAACGGGCGCCTTTGCTTTCACAGCCACAATGCTCAGCCACCTGACTGCTCCCAGACATTGCCCGGCCCCAGCTCACTGGTCTCTGAAGCCTTGAGCAAAGTAGATAGGTGCTCCTGAGAACACATGGGCCCCCCTCCCTCCAGTCAGAGGGGGTGCTTGGGCTCAGGAATCCCAGGTTCAATTACAGGTTCTGGAGAGCAGTGTGATCTAGTGGTTATAGACCCTTCTGCCCCTGCCCCCCCCTGCTCCCTCCAGGCATGGAGGGGTGCATGGGCTCAGGAAGACAAGCAATAAAGCTAGCCGAGCCTCATGCTGCCTCCGAAAGTCCCCTGGGAATGGCTCTCCCCCCAGGATCGAGCAATTCCCAGACTGGCACTGGGTTTAGCTGACTGCGCAGAGGAGACTCGCCCTAGTGTGGCGACAGATCCAACCCCCTTCCCTGCACCCTCCTTAGCCCTGGGCCCGGCTCTCTCTGTTTCCCCATCTGGACTTTCCTTCCAGCCCCTGCTCGGGGAGGCAGAAGAGTTGTGTTCCCAGTGCAGAATCCTGGACAAGTTACTTTAACCACTCTGCCTCAGTGTCCCCTAGTAGACTGGAGGTGATATTTGCCTATGCCATGCCAAGTGCTTGGCGTCACTGGGTGAGACGCACCGGGGAGCTGCTGCCCAGAGCAGGCTGAGCTGGGCACGCAGCAGAAGCAGCACAGAGAGTACAGAGGGGTTTGGGCCAAGTTCTGCTCACTAGCCCAGGGGCAAGTTCTGCCTTCCTTCAAGAACAACGCTAAGCTGTGTGTGTGGCGGCAACAGCTGCAGGGAGCGTGCCGCAATCACGGTCCGTTCCGGGGCTGAGATCAGACCGGGCAGAAGTTTTGTAACAGGTTGGGTTGGGCCAGTCACTAGCCTCCTTTGAACAAAAAGCCCAAAGCAAGTGTGGCCGTTGCCATTTCAATGATGGTGGTTTTTAAAATGGTCAAAACCCATTCAAATACATTTTAAAAAATGGAAGTTTTGCTCTCACTTCAACATAAACCACTTCCTAGCCAGCCGCTTTCCTGCAGCAACCCATGCCCTTGGGGCGCCATTCATGGCCCAGCTCCGCGCTAGACACCTGCATAAAGGCCAGATTTGCCAAGGTGCCCAGCACCCGCCATTGTAACACTTAAAACCTGAGCTTCCAAAGAGCTCAGCCCCTCCCGCCCGGTGTTCACCAGCGGCGCGTACAGCCCCCCTCTCCCGGTCCCCCAGAGCCCTGCCTGGGATCTAGAGCAGCGCCGATACCAAAGCGTCCGCCATGCCCCCGCAGCTGCTGCGCCTGGAGGCAGAACAGCCCGCAGCAGGAGCCAGGAGCTGATACGACCAAAAGACCCACAGGGAGTCACTTGCATTCCCAGAGTGAGACCCTGCCCCTCTCCCTAGCCATGCCCCCTCCTCCACCAGCAAGGGAAGGTGGGACACTCCCCATCTGCCTTTTCTCTGCTGCCGCCTGGGCTGGCTTCCTGTGCAAAGCTGCTCTGAGCTTCACGCCCACGGCCCAGCTGCGCCCGGCCTCCCCCCCAGTTGGTCCCTGGCCTGGCTCGGCCCAGCGCAGGAGTTAGTGGAAGGGGGTTCCTAGCAGAAATGAGGGCGGATGCAACTTGCTCCATCTGCTGGCTCTGAGCTGATTCCATCTCCCAGGAGCTGCAAACCCTCTGCCCCCTGGCAGTCAGCTAGCTCCTGGCTGAGCCACCCCGGGGTATCAGAGAGTGGCCATTGGGCCCCTAACGACGTGGATTTGGGCCATGGTGGAGGGGAGCAAAGGATACCTAAAATGATGAGACCTTGCCAAGCCCCCATTGCCCAGCTGCTACCGTGGTGCGTGTGTAAATAGCCGAGCCCCCTGAGACAGGCGACCTTGTTCTCCAGTGGCCAGGGCATATCCTGGCCATGGCGCGAGGGCAGTCTGGCTCAGGCAGAGCCGGAACGAGAGCTGTTAGGCAGAGCTCTGCTGTTCTAGGCAGGGCGGCTGCCACTCCAAATCTGTCCATACCAATGGTTCGCTCCCAGTCGCTGTCATTGGGGGACAGGCCCTTCGGTTCCCCGAGCCAGACGAAACCAGTGGCCTGGACAGAGTCAATGACAACCGAGGTTACACGTGCCGGTGCCCCATGGGGCTTCTTGTCTGCCATGCCCCTGAGCTTGGCTGCCTCACTCTCGTGCTGGCAGATCGCTCCTGACAGTCTGACAACAGCAGTGCGCCTCTTGCATCTGGTTATCTAGGGCCGTGCCTCTGCCAGGCTGGGCTGCAGGGCCTTGCAAACAAAGGCACCAAGCAAACCCTGTGCCTGGCCAACTGCCCCTCTGGGTTATTCTGCCTCCCCCTCCCGCTGCCGGAGCCTCGAACAAAGTGGGGTGCAGCCTACAGAGAAAGGCTTCTCCAAGGAGAGCATAGCAGGGAGCAAATGGGGGTCAGTGATGCTTCCGTTTGTGGAGCATTGTGAGCTAGTCAGCCCAAGAGGGGCGATTCCCAGCTGGTTGGACAGGAAAAGGACAGGTGGAAGCACTAGCTGAGTCTGAGAAAAGGGGCACAAGCCCAGGGAGCTAGGTTTTAAACCCCTCCCGTGGAGTTTCTAGGAGACTTTTCTTCTGGTGGTAGACAGGATCATGTTGATTCCAAGCAGGTGGGGATCTTTGAAACCCCCAGTGGCTCTAGTCACGTTCCAATAATACTTAGAGACATTTTGCAATTGCAGTGTCTTCCTCAGCCAAAGGGGGCACCCTGGAGCTGCAGGGACTTGTCTGGAGTCTCCCAGCAGGCCCCTGGGGGGGGTCCCGAGAGTCCCTCCCCCCCTCCGATCAGTGGAGTGTGCCTCGGACAAGGTGAGGGTCCCAGCTCAACAGATCTGCCTGCTTTTGTCTCTGTTACAGCAACACGCAGGCCTTCAGGAAGGAGCTACTGACCAATTGCACCTATTTCCTCTGCAAAGGCCTGTATGCCCCCATGGACCTGGTCTCCCTGAGCACGGCCTCCGGCAAGCGCCTCTTCTCCTTCCTCAGCTTCGGCTGGGGCTTCATCTCTGACGTGGACATCGCCAGCGAGAAGTACCGCCAACTGGGCAACGCCCGCTTCACCGTGGGTACCATCCAGCAGCTGGCTGGGCTGAAGGTCTACAAGGGCCGCCTCTCCTACCTGCCCATGGAGACGTCATCCTCGGTCTCCTCAGCCCCCGGCAGCCCTTCAGAGCAGAATAGCCACCATGTGCCATGCAGCAATGGTCACCCCCTCCATATCCTCCCTCAGCCTGCGCCAGGGGCACCAGAGCCCCCTCAGAAGGGGTCCTGGCCAGAGGACCCTCTCCTGGTCCCCTTTGACCAGCCAGTCCCAAAGCACTGGACCACTGTGCCTGAGGAGGAGTTTATCTCCATTTTCGCCATCTACCAGTCGCACGTGGGCGCTGACTTCACCATGGCCCCCACGGCCAAGCTTCATGACGGCTCCATGCACCTCTTCTACCTGAAAGCTGGGGTCTCCCGGCTGGGGCTGCTCAGAATCTTCCTAGCAATGGAGAAGGGGACCCACCTGGACCTGAACTGTCCCCACCTTCACTATGTCCCCGTGAGGGCCTTCCGGCTTGAGCCCTTCGCTTCCACCGGGCTCATGACGGTGGATGGCGAGCCACTGGTGTGCGAGCCAGTGCAGGGCCAGGTGCACAACCAACTCTGCAGGATCATCAGTGGCTCCTGAACCACCTGCCAGCCTGACAAATAAACCACTTCAAAAAGGGTTTTGACCATGCGCATCCCTGGGGTGCTGTGCGGGAGGACAGGCAAGGACCACTGCAGGGAACGCTTACACCTCCTGCCACTCAGTGTCTTCTCCAGCCCGCGCGCCTCTCCTCCTCTGGAATAGTTCACAGGGGTCTCTTGTTCCCCTTGCTCTGCCCAACCTCCTGAGTCCCACTCCCAGCACAGTTCTTTTCCTGCCTGATCACAGGCACTAAGGGCCAACCACTAAGAGGTTTTGTTATTAAGTTTGAGGGCAGGGGAGGGACACTCACAGCCTGGCCTGCCCCCTTCCCACCCCCCGAGTCAGGAAGCTTCTATGGGACACAGCGATCCCTAGTGAGAGGGGACTCCTGAGCCGTGGGTGGCAGGTGATGGTACCCGAATACAGGCACAGCTCTTTCCAGGTCATCTTAGCAGCTGCAAGGATATTTCTCCCAGCACCCCCAAGTGCTGGGCTTCTTCTCTTCTCTGCTTCCAGATCGGCCTGTCTTTGCAAGGGACTCCGCAGCTGAAGCCAGGTGATTCGCCAAACCCAGGCTCTCCGCAGTATAGGCCTCCTGCATTTCTGCTGCTTGGTTCCCCACAAGGACAAAGCCAGTCTGCTCCCTTCCCACAGCTCAACAATACACTGAAGGCACAAGAGCGCTACCCTTTCCCCCATGAGCAGAGTGCCACGGAGACTGAGCACTGCTTCAGCACCAGCAGATACAGTGGGCACCAAGCCCTTGGGGCCGGTGGGGAAATGAGAACTGGCTCCACCATAAACTCTAAACTTCTAGGGCCAACATTTGTTATATTTTTCTTTAAAAAAAAAATTGATTATATCTACCAAAAGCTCCATGGAGACAGAGTTTATCCTTAAAATGAGACAATAAAGATCTAGCTTTTCCAAAATGGGAGGCCTTGGCTGTTATATGGTGGGCACTGTGATTTCATTGCAAACCTAAGCACCCTGAAGTCCCAGCTTGGATGGTTTCCTCCCTGGGATTGCTGTGGTGTAATAAGCAATAAAGTTTCTTGGAGAAGCAGCATCTCAGGGGTTATTGCTTTCAGATTTTGCCAGCAAGGGGTTGATTGCTCCAAAATGCAATGCCTCTTGGCATTTGCACAGAATCCCAGTCAGCTTGCTAGAAAATCCCTTTATTCTCCAGACTAGGGCCTGGCTATGATGACTCATGGTGGGCCAACAGCTGGGAGAGGTGAGGTCACCCCAATCCAAGGTATTAAAAATTTAATTTTGCAGGGTCCATTGAGTTTATATGTTTTAACTGTAGAGGGGGAAACCACCAATCTAGTCCAACAGCAGTTTCTTTAGAAACATTTTGGAAAAGTAGGCTAAAAAAAAAATCAGAAGTGTTACAATAATCTTTATAAAATCAAACTACATAGCATTCTTTGGTGGTCAGATACCAGAGTGATGGGCAGCCTTATGAAAACCTAGACAGCATTCATGTCCATGGCCCACATTGCATGGGTTGTGGTAGATAGCAATAGCTGTAAAGAACACACTCGTCACATCCACAGGCCAGCTGAAGCATGCCGACACTTCCAGCACCAGTGCAGGCATGCGATCTAAACAGACAAAAGCTTGTGGGAAAGGGCTGGCTGTACAGGCAGCCTGAGCAGCCACCAAGTGCCGATTCTACCCATTTCATACAGTGACACCATTTTTTTGGTTGCCACTAATTTTGGATCTAAAGCGAGAGTAACGAAGCCAGATTTAGAATGTTCAGCCATGACAGAGGAACCATAGACAGCAGCTGCTGTTCACGTTTATTCAGCTGAAAATTATGCAATTAGGATCCCAAAGCAGGGAAAGAAAAGCCTAATTGTTTGCCAGCCAGTCGGGATCATACAGAGCTCAGATTTATTTTCACTCCCGCAAGGCAGGTAACAAACAGGACCCATATCCCGAAATAAGGGGTAGGGGGGAAGGTATCTTTCCGTATGGCATTGGGCCAGGTGTACAAATGGCTACAGTGATGCTCTGGTCTAACACTTTAACTGCATCTAATTCCTTCGTCCATTGTCGGGTGACAATCAATAGCACGTGCTCTTCAACAGATGATCAGGCGGTCTGCCTGCAGAAATGTCTCCCTTACACCAGTATTGCAGTCTTAGTTCTGGTTCAGTGTCTGAAAGATTCTCTCTGGAGAATTCCACCACATAGGCACATACCGGCTTTTCCTGCATGTCCAGCTCCAGCAGCTCTGCAATTTTATTTTGTAAATCCACAAGTTTTTCAGGAAGTTCCTGGATTCCTGAACCCTTGATCTTTCTGCAGGAGGATTTGATTTTCAAGGGAGCCCTTCATGGGCACTTGCCTGGCCTAGAATTCTACAGCTGCAGCTTCTCTGCAGATTGCATTCCAGCGCCTACAGGTCTCCAAAGTTTGGGCCAGGTGGTTTGAGTCTGGTTTTACAGCAGCCATCCTGTCCCCTAGGCCTGCTAATCGAGCACCCTTGTCTTTTAGCCCAGAGTCAATTGCCTGGAATTTGGTAACCAACACGGTTGGCAATTGAGACTGTGCAAACTCCTCTTAAATGGTAGTGCATGCTGCTGCAGGCAAAGCCATGAGGCTTAAGACTATCAGTATTGTGTTCCCACTTGTGAGTGTCTATTAAGAACCACCAGCCATTTGCATCCACTCTGAGTTCTCTGCTTCAGGAGTGTAAAGCTCCTTACCTGCAGGAGCAGCAGCCAGTGCTGGGTTTATAATGGCGCCAGTGGCTCCAGGGAGCTGGGCCCAGGCTCAGAAGGGAGCCTGGCCTGCTCTGCTTGCACTGTGGCCCAAGACCCCGCCAGCCCGCTAGCTCCCGGCCGCCCATCACTTGCTCCTCAGGCTGAGGGCTCCTCTCCTGCCCCTGGCCCCACTGCCCGGCTCCTCTCTGCCCCCTGGCTGGACCCCAGTGCACCTCCGGCTCCGGGCAGTCTCTGCTTCCCACCACCTGTGACTAGTGCAGAAGCCTGGCCAGTCTCGGCCAGTGGGGGTGGGGGAGCTTGCCTGGGCCCCTCCTGGCAAGTGTGTTTTGAGACAGCCTGGCCAGCGCAGGCCCTGGCCTAGATGATCCTGCCACTCCCGAGGGGCCGGAGTGATTCCCAGCCCCAGGACCAGCTCAGGCCAGCAGACACAGTCACCTCCCAGCAGCTGGGAGGCAGGGGGTGGGTCCCTGGAGGGTACAGGCTGTGAGGGGGCAGGGAAGATCTGTGTGTGTTGAGACACTAGGGAGTGGGGGTTCTGTGGAGGGTGCTGGGCATTTGTGGTGGGGCTGTGGGGCGCCAGGCAGGGTGATGTTGTGCAGGGTGTTGTGCATTTCTGGGTGAGGGGTCCAGGGGTGCTGGGCATAGCGGGTCTGGGGAGCTCTGACCATAGGAAATGGGGGTGGGGGTGTTCCAGTGTTGGACAGGGGGGCTGTGTGGCACAGCATGGACCCACCCCTGAGGGGAAGGGACATCCTGGCAGCACAGGGCTGGGCGGGCCACTGTGCATCTGGCAACTGCCGGTTTGTAAATAGTGCCCTTGCACTGGGCTGGGTGGGGCGGGGCTGCCCCTGCCATGCCACATTGCCTCTGGGTGGCTCCTCACTCTAGGGAGTGACATTTCCCCCCCCCCCCCCCAAGCTCCATAACCTCCATGGGGGCCCACATACATGTTTGGCACCAGGCCCACAAAAGGTTAACCTGGCCCTGGCAGCAGCTCATTGTCTCAGAGCCAAGCTGTCAGGCTGTGAGGTACCAAAAAAGGGAGACTTATGTCCTAGTGCATATCAAAGTTACTCACCGACTCCCTGGAGGATTCCTGGCCCCCCTGGAGTAGCTCCCCCTCACCCCTCCCCCGTAATACCCCTGCTGTTATCTTTACAAGAAGAGAGTCATCGGTGCCTCCTGCTCCTTGGGGCGTGCTTGTGTACACCCACCCTGGCCCTGGTTCATTCATTAGGGTAGGCCCCTGGCACTAGCTGCCTGGGAACAGGCCTCCCTCCTCTCCGAGCATGGCTAACTAAACTAGTTTTGCTTTTGCAGTTACAGCCTACAGCAAAGGCCATTAACCTGCAGCACTCCAGCTCCTGCCATAGCTTCCAGAGCATCCTACACTTAATATGATCTGAACAATGAATGCAGAGCTGTTAAATGGTGCTCTGAAGTCTCATGGCAGTCATTAAGGTTCACATTTACTTCATTTCTGCTTTGGTTTCTCCTCACATCCTTGACCCTTGTCCCTGCTGCTGTCCCTTTAAATCTTTTCTAACCATACCTGTTCTGTCATCGTCCCTTAAAAATGGTACTTACACAGAGCACATAAGTCCACCACCATCCTGGAGCAGAATGCCTTATTCCCATTCTGCAACATGGGGGAAACTGAAGCCTCGCAAGATTCAGTGATTTGCTCCCAAAGTCACAGAATCAACAGAACAGCCAGGATTAGAACCCAGGAGTTTCTAAATTCCAGGCCCGAGCACCATCCACCAGCCCCTCTCAGCTTCCCTTTTTTGGTGGTAGGAGCCAAGATGTCACCCCATTCCATTAGGTCAGAACGTTTGAGTCGTTCAGCCTCAGTTCACCGGACTGTGCCCAAGCAGTACCAAGGTCTCTAAACACAGCTCCTACATTGTCCTAGGGACTGAAAGGTCAGCTTGGCAAAAGGCAGGTTGATTGTTGGCATCATGAAAGGGTTGGAACAGCAGCACTGATGGCTGAAAGCTTCTTTCCAAAGAGGTGCAAGCTTCTCCCGACTCTGCTGCCTGATCTCACTGCTCTGAAGGGCCTCCTCACACTCTATGGCCGTTCTGTCCTTGGCCTCTTTGATAAGGTCACCTCGAGATGCTATCCACAATGGCAATTTAGGATGTGGGCAGATGTCCACTGGCAGCTGGGCAAACCTCATTTCACATCAGTCCGTAAACAGCTGACATGGTAGCTTTCAGGTTACTGCAAGTTTAAGTTAGATCTGAACAAGCCAGCTAGGGGTGACAAGTGGCATCTCAGACCCCATTACCAGACTAGCTGAACTTGTGTGAGGTTGCTGGATCCTGGTGTTACCTTAACTATTGGACAGAAAAGCTGCTCTTCCTGAACCTTGTATAAATGAAGAGCCTTATCCAAAGCCCATCGAAAGATGCCCATTGTCCTCAGAGGGCTTTCAATCGGCCCCTAGGTGCACCAGTCAGCTACAGAGCAGTTAACTAAGCTTCCTCAGGGCTAGATTCTGCCACCTTTCCTCACTGGCTCCACTGAGGACAGTAAAACCTAGCTCTTACGTAGCACGTAGCATCAGTAGATTTCAGAGCACTTCACAGATGGAGAAACTGAGGTACAAAGAGGGGAAATGACTTGCCCAAAGTCACCCAAGCAGACCAGTGAGCGAGCCAGCAGACCTCAGGTCTCCCGAGTCCCAGTTCACGCGCTGCCCACTGGCAGCGGTATTGATTCAGAGCAGAGCAAGAACCTCCTCAGTCTGAATAAAGGTGGCAGGATCTTCAGTTCTGTTGCAGGTGATATACTCACCACACAGGAAAGGAAAAAAAAAGCACAACCAGAGCTATTCACAGAGGCAAAATTTAATGGCAAATCACCTTTTTCTCCTTTATTACATCTTAATTAGCCAAAAAAAAATTTTTGCAAGTAAAAAAAAGTAAGTCACACAGCACTTTATACATATATGGTAAGCAACCCAGCATTCACATCTGCACGTGAACAACAAACCTCTAAGCATGGCCTCAGTAATAGTTCCATTGTTTGTTTTTAAATACTGTACAGAATCAAGGCTACAAACTGATTTTGTAATATTTCTTCCCCACCCCACCCCAGCACTTAAAACAGTTACAGGCTGTTCTTATTTGTACATCGCAGTGTCAAGTAGCCAGTTTTAAGGCTAACAATATGCATCATGCTTTGGCTTTTTGTGTTTTTTTTTTATTTTATCTTTTTTTAAAGGTTTTGCCTTTTTAAATTTTGTTTTTAACCTTTAAATATTACATACGTACACCAAAAAAATTACATAGCTGCAGTGTGCTCAACAGCAATCTCAGACCCGGAGCTTCACATGATCAAAAGCTTAGAAAACTTGTAAACCTCTGTGCGCATCTCAGTTAGGGACAGACAGCTCTGAAGAGCTAGGAGAGCTCCAGCAATGCTGTTAAGGGACAGGAGAGCCTCCCCAAGGCCAATAAGCAAGAGCTTTCTCAGGTGAAAACTCCAGGATCCTGTACAAAGCTCTTGGTTATGATTAGAGAGGCAGACTTCTTGGGAGGGGGAAGGAATCATCTGGCATACAGTCAGGCCGGCTCTCACAATGGCACCTCTTCTCCCACCACCTTCCTCAAAGCAGATCAGCTCCTACAGCTGGCTTTTGCTGTGGCTACTCTAGTTCCCTCCACCCTTCCAGAAGATAAAGAGAAACAACTAGAGAGAGAGAGAGAGAGAGAGACAGAGAGAGAGAGAGAGTTGTGTGGGTGGGCAATGCTAGAGACCCCCAGGCACGTGAGCAGATTCTGTTCTCTACTTGTGTCTTTCTAATAAGCAGCTTGTCAACTCCTCCTCCCCCATCCCTTTGCAGAGAGAGGAATGAAGTGACACACCCAAGGAAATGAGTCTAAGTCATAGTCTGGCCTTCAGTACAGTGAATAAGGCGTCTAGCAATGTGTGGAACAACCCCCTGCACCAGATGCCTCACTCACTCCCAAAGGACATCAGTTAGCATCCCACCCCTGCCCTTTTACACTGGAGTCAATTTTCTTGCTCATGAAATGCTGGCTAGCAGCGAGGATAGCCAGGAACTACTGCACCAGACCCGCCCCCACAATGCTACTGCCGCTCAAGCCCAACATGCGGACTCCCCCGCAGCTCTCAATTCCAGACCTGCGGCTTTCCTGAGCAATCGTGGCAGCTAGTGTGAAGGATTCTGCAGTGCTAACGTGGAGACCAGAGTCAGTGTGAGAGAGACCCAGTCCCAGTGGCACCCTTCTCCAGGGGGCAAGTCCAACCCCAGGCTGGGTGTAGTCAATGGGACCAGGAGACAGCCCTTATAAAATTTCTTCCAGTGGATAATGGGCAGTTGAGCACCAAACCCATCCAGGCAGCTGGGAGCACTTTGCAAACAGGCGAGACAGCCTGCTGACACTTCCGCCCTCAGCTTTGAATTTAGAACCCCAACAGCCGCTGGCTCTGGCAGGGGTAGCGGTGGTGGGAGAGCTGGCAAGGAGGAATTGGTTTGCTTTCCTGTGAGGAATTAGCCTCGTTTACTAGCCACACTGAATGACAAGCCTAGCTATTCCTTCCATGTGGAAGCCTGGCTTCACTAGCTCATTTAATCAGCTGGAAAGGACACAGCTGGGCAGCCTCTGTGGCAGAAAACGGGCATCAGTGTGGATGGGAGCTTGTTGTCAGGCTCGACCCCTGACAAATCTAGCAGGGCTTGATCGGGGGTCTCCAGCAGTGCACAGAAAGCCCCGAAAGCAAGCTTCAGACATCCTGAATAGGATGCCCCCAGATAATCACTGCTTTCATCATACCCCCTTCAAAGTACTCAGTGTAAACCCCTCTCCACTAACGCACATGTCCCACTAGCCGTTTCCTATAGCTACCCGGCAGCATTGTTGATGGGATTAAGGATGTACATGCAAGGTCTCCAATGCTGCTGGCTTCTGGACTGTGCAGGGCTGGGGATGAGCAGGGGCTCACACAGTGAAAGCTGTGTTTGTTAAAGATGCAGTGTGCGTGCTGCCGCAGCAGGAGTGAAGTCACACCCCCACAGGTACAGGTCTATACTTGCTGAGCTAGCCTCAGGAACAGCTGCAGCCTGAGAAATTTATCAACAGCTGAAGTGGTGCAGAAGCATCAGCGGCACTAGGTTTAACATCCACACAGAAGCTACATCATCTACCCTAGATCTACCTTTGCTGCTGATCGGTTGGACTTGGGCTGAAGCAGTGCACATGGGGCTCCCAGGCTCCTGCTGGATGGAATAGTGCCAGCAGGAAGCTGACTCGTGTAAGTTTGCAAAGTGCAAGCAGGTCTGGCAAGGATGGGGAGTGGAAATGTGTTTACTATTTTGGAGAAATTACTTCCAGGAGAGAGATCAGAGGGCTAGGACCACAGGGAAACCCCAGGGTATTGCCCAGGGCTGAACAGGAGCCTGTCTAGAACTTCATCTCTGCACCATAAGTACCAAACAAAGGAGTGGGTGAGCTGAGAATCTGTCAGTGACCAGCTATGGGAAGGCAGCCCCATAGGGAGCAGGAGACTTAGATGCAACCAGAGTCTAATGTCAAAGTATTCTCAAGCTGGAACAGACTTCAAGAAAGCCACAAGACGTGGCAGTGAAGGGAAATGGAAGGACTGGGAGGACACAGCCACTCAGCATCGGATACCACAGTAACCATACCTTTAGGGCTGAATCCCAAGTGGAACGCTGGGGTCAGACATAGCAGCCAGGGAGTGGAGCCCACTTTGCACAGAGAGGTGCCCGGGGACGAAAGAGCACAGAGGGTCCCAGCTGCAAGACTGCTTTGGAAGGCTCAACTCCTTACGCTTCAGGATCAAACGAGCATGAGGAACGGGGGAGGGGTTGGGGGAAGTAAAGAGCGAGGAATGAGCTATTTGGTGTGTTTATAAAGAAGGCAGTAGCCCAAACAGGGGAAGAGAGCCGGGAACGAGCAAAGCCAGTTTATTGGGAACAGCGTTTGCTGATTTCCTTGCTGCTTTCCCCTTCTCTTCTGCATCTGTCTGCCCCTAACCCGACGTTTCACTTGTCCTCTCTCCACTCAGGGATATTGGCCTCTACTAAGGCAGCCCGGTACTGCTGCAAGACACCACGAATGCTTTTAATGAACCCCTTGGACAGGGGGAAGAGGGGAAAGCCGATGTCAGGGTAACCACTCTTCTCGGGGAGGAAACTCCTGTAGCTCTTTCTCCTTTTCTTTGGTTTCACACTAGGCTGCGAGGCAGAGTCCTGCGCGGCTTTACACTCGTCCGTTAGGTCTCTCGCCAGGGCGAGCCCTCTGGCGTGGCCCATGCTCTCGGAGTCTGAATACTGATGGCCGTCGCTGGCCGCGAGCGTCGAGGCTCCACATCCAGAGTCTTCCAGCTCCTCCTTCCCTTCTAGCGCCAGGTCGGAAAATTCCGCCGCAGCCGCTGCTGCCCCCAGCTCCTGCTCCAAGGGGCTGCTGTACTCGCCCTGAAATCCCCTGCTGTCAACCGGGCTCTCGGCCAGGGTGTCGCACACAGAAAGGAGAGAGGAGGAATCGGCCCCGTTGGGGTGCTCGTGGCTCCTTTCCACCAGCTCGCTGGTCTCTAGCCAAGACTCTATCCGGTAGACCAGGCGCCAGCCGTTGCAGCGGAAGTGCTCGCGGATCTCGTGCTCGAAGACCTCCACTGGCTTGCGCAGCATCTGCATCATCGATTGGACCACACGGATCAAGGCCATCTCGTTGTAGCAGCGGCTGTTTTCGTAGCCCTCCTGAAGGCCCCGGTCGCTGTCGAACCCTGCCTCGTTGTAATAGGGCTCATTCACTAGGATCAGTCCTGCCAGGAGAGAGGGAGAGCAAAGAGTTAAACGGAAACCTCACACTGACCTGCGACCTACAGGGGGATCTGCTGGGCTCTGCCTTTGCTGAAGGGTGCTGAGGCCTCAATCTATCACTGCCCTCCCCACTAGGGAGCTCCCTCCAGCTTGGGCTGCTGCCATATTGACCCCTGCAGCACAAAGATCGCAAGCAGGGGTGCAGGCAGAGGGAGCAGCAGAGCAAGGTTGCCATGCTGGACTGGTAACAGGAGGTAATCCGGGCAGGTGCATGTCTAGCGGCTGCACCAGCATTTCATCCGGCCTCCGACTCTGCTTGGGACACTTGTGAGAACAGGCCTGGTGGCCTCCTGGCAGGGGCTGGTGGTCATTTTTCAGACTACAGGAACACCTCCCAGGTGGAGGCCACTCACTGTAGAAGCCCATGACTGGGCTAGTAACAGGTACAGTTGCTAGCTCAGCACGGGGTGAGGGACGAGGTGCGCTGCCGGGACAGAGGGGCACTGGAAGAGCGAGTGAAGGGGGAAATCTCTCACAGGCCTTGCCTGCGCTACGGTTAGCTGCCCACTTTTCAGGGCCAAACACATGAAAAAAAGTGTTGTAACAGAATCAAGCCATTCCTTGAAGTGACGCCCAAAGCTGCTTTTAGCGCCGACTGGGCCACATTTACTTTTGCCCTTTTCCTTTCCAGCCACTGTCTCTGGCACAGCCGCGGGCAAGCCACCCACACCGAGTTCTCGCCGGCTGACATTTTAGGCTGGTTGTTCTGCCTGGGTGTGATGATGACATGGTCAATGCCACCCTGTTGGCAATGCCCCCGACTGCTTTAATGCTCCTGACGGTGGGGTCATGACATTTCTCCCATGACCAGGCAACAGAAGGGAGAGGTCTAAGGCTGAGCTCTCAGCATTAACAAATCTCTCTGGTAATCCAGAGAAGTTTGCAAGAAGAAGTTGATATTTTATCCTCTAAATGGGGATTATCGGTTCCGTAGACAAGAAACAGCCTCTCTGTTCTGGGAAAAGACACCCCGAGGACTGAGAGATCAAATACCATAGACCAAATACTCCCAAGTCAGGCCCTGGCCTTTCTGGACAGCAGACTGCTTGCTAGAGAGTTTCCAAGCAGGGTTTAGCATTACCGGCTGTCTCGGTCAGGCAAGTCAGTGCTGCAGGGCTTGGGCACACCTGTGCTTCCTTTCAAAAGCCCACAGAGCAGTTTAGGAACCAGTGTAAACACAATTGATGTGTGCAAAAATAAACCAGATGCTAGCGAGGCTGGTGACTCACTGCCTATAAAGAGAAGGACCCAGGCTCAGCAGCAACCTCAGGACCTTCCTCTTAGGAGCTTTTTTAGGCGTTAGCAGCTGGCTGGAGGTGGCTGTGGTTCACCTTCCCAGGCACAGGGCAACAAGCAAAAGGCTAGTGAGGCCTGCTCTTGCAGAGAGGGGAAAGGGGTGAGGGAAGGCAGCCAAGAACAGAGGGATGGGTAACAGCTTGCCCCTGCTGCTTTGAGATGGGAAAGTGTGCTCCTTCACACAGCCCAGCAAGGCAAGTGGGGAGCCCCCAGTGTCCCTCCACGCCCCACCGGCTCTGCAGCTGCATTTACCTTGGATGGAGATGAGCACCTGGAGAAGGCTGGATTTGCTGGTCCACCTTTCTGTGCCCTGGAACACACACAGAAGTTATCACAGACAGCTTGTCATGAGCAACAGCGAACACCGCATCCGTCCTGGTCAGCATTTAACACAGAAAACAAGGGAGGCGACAGCCTTCAGACTGCAGCTAATAGTGACCAAGGCGCACGCCAACATTTACTGCCTGGGCCCGACCCCAGCTGTGTTTGTGCACACCTATTTTAAAGGTCTGTGAGTACAGTTCAGGCTTGGGTACAATTATGGGCCTACTGCACTGGCTTCAGGCTGGACATGGCCTGGGCAGATACTGTGGAAGCTTGTACACCCTAATCCAGGTATGCAGCACCTGCCTCGCTGCTCCAGAACCGGGGTCTCAGGTGGGGCCCGCTCCAGCCCTGCTGATTGTGTCAATGGGTAGATATTTATTGTGGTGCCCAAACAGGAATGAGAGACCCTCCCACCCCACAAAGTCATTCACCGCTACCCACAACCTCCCTTGAACCTAGCTGTCCAGAAGCTAAGAGTGAGGGTTCTCTCAACTCACTGTGCCCCCTATGTCTTTGCTAAGCTTGTTTCCAGCATGCCTTGGCTGCTCACCACAGAGAAGGCAAAAAAAAGGCCAGAAAGACCAAGTCCCAAAGGGTAGGAGAATGATCCCTGTTCACACTATGATCCCTGCGCACACCCTCAGCTCTTATCAGCCCCGACAGGGGCCTGTGGCTAATACTAGCCGGTCCACAGCTCATCTTCCAGGGACAAACGTGGGTTTTGAGACACTCTTTCAAAATCTCTCTCGAACACTACCCTTTGGCTCTGTCTACTCCATCCATCTATCCAGAATTCAAACCCAGACTATCAGGGCTGGTTCAAGCCCAATGCAGACAGGGCCAGCACAAAGCTTGGATGCTCATTCCCCAGTTTGCTCTCTGAACTGGAAAACTGTCAGGCCCCTGGGGCCAGTGAGAAGCAGCAAACACCGCTGCCTAATTGCGGAAGTCTGGCTCCGTTTAAAAGCCATGTGCTGTGCAAAGGGACTGAAGACAGCATTACCTTTCCTATCCAGGTTCCCAGAAGGCTGACGCAAACCTTGCCATTGTCGTACAGGTTGGGGTTCAGTCTCCCGCTGCACTGGGAGAGGTAACGGAAGAGAGGGGGGACAGCTGGGTAGATGTTGGGTAACTGGATATCGAACAAGAAGAGGCCGTCTTCGTAAGGAGTGCGTGTGGGTCCTTTAATAAGTGCTGAAAAGAGATCCTGTGAAGAGAGGAGATGTGAGCACAAATAGGCATGGGCTAGAGTGAAAGCCAGGGCTGCCCTCTGTCCAAGGAAAAGAGGCAAGCCCTGGTAACAAGGCAGATTGAGTTTGGGGAGTGGGGGAGGAAGAGACAGAGGCTTTAATTAGCTTAACACTAACTGGGGACTTGGAAGAACTAGCTCAAGCCTTGCAGATCTCCTGCGGGTGCTAGCTTTGGGCTGTGCTCTTTCACCTGAGACTGAACTTCACCCACCACACTTACACCCTTCAGGCCTGGATGAGTGATCTGAAACGGGATTTCAGAGGGGGCTGGTGCACGGTTCCACTCCACGACTGGCTACGCCCTCTGGCTTGTTGGCTCTCCACCCGCTCACGCTCCCTGCTTAGCCGAATTACACAGCCCAGGTTTATTTGGTGAAGTAATTCTAGTATCAGATTCCCACATACTCATTGTTTATTACCAGGGTTCTTGGAAATGTAAAGGGGAGCCAATTTACTGTAATTATAAACTTCAGCCAAGTGTAGATGCCTTGACAGCTCAGAATAGGGGATTAAGTCTGGAACTCCCTCCTGAGCCTTCAACTCTCAGGTTACGCCCAGTCACCGTGCTAACACACACACAGACTGGAGCATACGGACTTGCCATTCTGTCTTCAAACGTCTTGACCATGATGCCATCAGGCAGAGAGGTCGCCAGCAATGCCATTTCTTTCCTCACTGTGCTGAAGAACTTCTTGGCTTCTGGTGGCTGGAACTCCATTTTCTTAAAGGCATGGGTATCTAAGGAGCAAGGGGCGTTACAACCCATCAGATTACAGAAAACCCTCCTCCAAAATCAAACGCCTTCAAAGGGAAGTTTTTTCCCCCCTCAACAATTGCGCCCAGTATCGTGGGGAGGAGAAAGAGAAGATACTGGTCAGTGAAGCTGGGGAAACATGGCTGTATTGTTATTTGAGATCTCAAGCCACGAGTTAGCAGCAAGGCGCTAAAGCAACTACATTGGGACCACATCTGGGCAAGAATTTACACCTCAGCCAAAGAGCTGTGTTAATAGCCTCTTTCTCCACAGCTACAGGCTCAAAGCAGAGGTTGGGTACGTTTTCCCAGCTGACCTGTCCAGGATGATCTGTTTGCCAGATATCTGAAGCTGTGCTGTCACCGATGCACCACAGAACCAGGCACTCTTGTTTATTTCTGGCAGGTGAAAGTTGGTTTGTGTTAACAAGGTCACTGCGCTCAGAGGAGGCACAATCGATACAAGAACATCAGCTGTCTCCATTTCCATTTTGCCTCTCACCCTCCAGCCCTCCACCTTCCCCCAGTCAAGAAAAGCTCGTTTCAAACTTAGTTGCAACAAGGTTTTCATGCTGGTAGGTTGTGGATCGCAACAGCCCTCAGCAAAGCTGGAGTGCCAATCTTTGAGGCAAGGGATTCCTACACCACACACTGCTGCAGAGCGTCCAAGTCAGAACAGCCAAAAGGGGAAAGAAAGGGAACCTGTACCACAGCCACATCATGTGTGACAGCGCTCTGAGCACATGCAAGACACCCAGGGTCATTTCCCAGACCAGACCCCTCTACAGATAGGAGCCCTCTTTAATTGCCCCTTCCCAAGTGACTTACGAGTTCCAGGTGGGTAACACCTCTCCCCTTCTCCTAGAAGCAGGGCCATTGAGAGAGGGGGAGTGACTGCAGGGAACTCCTGCTGGGGTACAGGAGTCTCAATGGGGAAGGCAGTGGAAGAGTTAGTCCAGCCCTCAGGTGTCACACTCACCTGGGGCATATTCCAGCACAGAGAAGACCTCCCCCTTGGCACTTGTGAAGGTGACTCCAGGCTTGCCTCCGCTCTGCTGGCAGAGCACTGGGGTCTCACTAGGCCACTCCGACCTCACTGGCGTCTGTGCCTCAGCTTTTTCTTCTTTCTTCTCCGTCTCCACCATAGCTTCCATCTTCTCCTCCTCCACAATGGCAACGTTATCCAGGGTCTTCTTCAGATTCTCCTGCAGCTTTTTGATGTCGTCCAAGAACTTCTTCTCCCGGGTGGGCTTTTCGGGCTCTACTGTTGGCGAAGTGGGAGAGCCCGTCAGCAGCTGCTCCACAGTCATGTTCTTCAGGCTCTCTAAGATCTTGATGGCCTCCTTCAGCTCTCGGAAACTCTTTGGTGCTCCCTCTTTCCCAGCTTTCTCTGCAGTTAGATCAGCAACCGCCATTGCCACGGCACCCTGCACTTGTTCCTCTACCTTTTTCACCTCTTCCGCTACAGGCTCCTCAGGCTCCGGCTCTTCAGTTTTCGGGTGGTCGTCTTCCATAAGGCCGTTGTCCGTCTCCCAGCTATCGCTCTCATCCTCCCATTCATCGGAGGATGCCCCGCTGGTGCTGCCATCTACAGAATCATAGTCAGATTCTTCAATCTCCGATTCTATGTTGTATAAGTGCTAAAGGAATCAAAAACAAAGAAGTGAGGTGGTATAGGGCCGAAATACACATGCTTTATTTATGGTCATCTTGGATGGAGATAAATCAGTCTCTACTGTTAAAAGGAAACGGACAGTTAGAAACAGTGATCCTAGCAACACCAAAATCTCCCCAAAAGGCAATTTTTTCTTTATCTATGTAAGGTGGATTCTATCTGAGCTGAGTCCTGCACTTATGAAGCTCCTGTGAGCTGGGTTCTGAATCAACATTCCCCCCCCCCGGCCCCAACCCCGAAAACAGGGTGTTTTGGAATAGCAGGGTCAGTTTTAAAAAGAACCCAGCTGTCCCAAAAGCTGGGGCTTCCATTCCAGACCAGAGAGAGCATGTATGCTAGAACTGCAAGACTGAAGTCCCAGCTTTCTGAACCCCACACAAATTTTGCAGTTGTTAACGTGTCAAATTTGTATTTCTGTTTTTGCAACTGAGCCAGCTGCTGTGTGAATACACTATGCCAGCTTGGCTGTGTCTGCATTCCACGCATCTACAAAACAATGCCTGAACTAGCTAGAATGCGCATGTTTCACTACCTTCTTGTGTGGCACACTGTAACTGCTATCGGCACTCTGCTATGAACAGTCTCCAGCCACTTTTTCACTGCCACTTTTTAAGGTTTAATTGGGATAAGGAAACCTTACTAGAATTGCTGACCTGACTCTCTTATAAATGTGCTTTCTCCCTACCCCTCTTCACTACCTACCCTGAGAGTCTAGCTTCCCCAGACTCCATCACAACCCCTCCCCTCCACCCCCATTCTTGCAGCTCTAAATTTCAGGGGACTTTTGTGTGTGTTACATTTTTCAAAGACAGCCTTGCAAAGCAGACATGAAAATTTACCAACTCTGATACAAATTTGATTCATCTAGCCCCCCCATATGTCATGTGGGCAAGGGGAAACAAAACCTAATGGATAGCTCCAGGACAAGAAGTAGTTTGTAAGGTGTATTAAAGAGGTTTGTACGATGGGAAGTTTAATCCTGAACTTCTGAAAGTTCAAGTGATGTTGCATAAAACCTCTACAGCTGCTAAAAAGAGACACACTGATCACAGTAGCTAAAAGCCAGACATGCAGATGTGCAAGCTCTCCATACACAGAGCTCTGCCAAGGAGCCTCAAAATCCCCACCTGCACCAGCACAGTTATGCCAGTGGCAGGCCACTAAATAACTGATTGCCAGCTGCGATTAGATCCTGGGGAGCTAGACCAAGGCCACCAGACTTCCTGCCCTTGTGGCCTATCCCAAATCTGAGTTGAAAGGCTACTTTGTCAGCCAGTTATGCCATCTTCATGGTTATTTTTAGATCCACTGAAAGTGCCCAACCAGCTTGTCTCTGGCACACGCACAGAAACGAAAATTACAGTTCTCAACAGATAACTTAGGATCTCGACATTCACCAAAGTCCTGTAATTACGTGTTCAGACAGAATCCAAGGGAACGGAGCGACACAGCTTGCTGCAGAGGCGCGGCGTGAGAGCAGCTCTTTGTGGAGCATACACCAGACCTTTGATTCTGCCTGTGATCCGGTCACATGTGACAATAGGGGGGAAGGGAGACAGCAGACTGCTTTGTAACATCCTCTTCCATTTCCATAGTGCAGGCATTGACCATTCTACTGTAATTAATGCAGAGCTGCTTGAGGTTTTTTTTTCTTTTGGTGGGTTTTTTTTTTTTAAGTCTTGATCATCAACTGCTTTCTGCACATGAATGAGCTTCTGTAGCAAGAGGAGTGATGTGTTCTGTGCTGCTCTGATAGGCGATGGGACCCTACAAAGGCAGGTATTCTATTTTCTTTAGAAGGTCTGTCTTCACTAAAAGAGACGAGGAGAGGAGAAACAGGACTAAAAGATAGACAAAGACAGGCATTCAAAGAGAGTTCAAAGAACCTGGAAACAGATGTGGAAGACAAAGTAAAGTGGTTCATTAGGCAGTGGATTAATGCGTTGATGTTCTTGGTTTTTGCACTGTGCTCATCTCTAACTGTTCATCTGGGGAGAGATTTGGGTTCGAGTCCAAGGTTATGTCACCATTTAGTGGTACTAGTCCAGATCCCGTGGAACTTTCCACACATCAAGTACTACCATCTAATTTAGTGCACTAGCTCGGAAATGGTCTAGAGCTAGAATAGCAGAGGTTTCAGGTCAGACTGATGTATTAGCAAAACAGAGTGGTGACTGGGCTAGAGTAGCATGGGAGGCTGTAGGTCAGGAGTGAGGGTCACTGGCAGATCTCTGTGGACAGAACTTTCTCACGCAATAATTGCATGGAAGCCCTATGATTGGATTACAGGGGTGCTGCAGGTCAGGAAGGAGGGTCATTGGTAGAACTGTGTGCATATAGTGGGGGGGTGGGAATCTGTCTCTATAGTAACAATCTAGACAACACCATCTTCTCAACACTCAGGAGCTGTGAAAAGATGTTATCAAATTCAGAGTTAGTTTTCAAGAAAAGGGAGAGACCAAACAAGACCAAGCACTTGTATGTCTAGGATTACAGGAGTGGGAAATCCCCCATCAGACAGGAGTGAAGGTAAAAGGAGGAGGAGGAGGAAATACAATGAGATTCAGTTACACAGGCTCCAGCAGTATCTTTGCATCCTTGATCCAAGAACACTGCATGTCATTAAACTGAGTTACAGAAAGTACTGTGGCCCCACTGACTAGACAGGAGCATCTTACCTGAGGCAGAATAATGGTCTTGGAGTTATCAGCCCAGACTACTTCCACTTTGCTGCTGACATCAACACGAGCCACCTGTCCTACCGAGGGCTATGGGAACAAGAGCAGCAACCAAAATATCACAATCTCTTTCTCAAGTACAGAGAATGAAGACTTTGAGAAATAGCTTTTCTCCAGGTAACTGAGGCATGTAAACATGGATCAAGTCTGAAGACAAGCTTTTGGCATGTCTCATGCAGTGAGACTATGGGCTGCAGCAGGAGCAACCAGGCTGCTGAGATTCTATTTAGTGGGAAAATGTTTCCATGAAAGACTACCTTGGACACTACAGAAAGTCACCACCTAGGGAAACAGTGAACCATATTATATGATTACTTCTGACCAACATCAACATTTTAAAGCTCCAACCTGTGAGTATGGAAAGCAGTTTTGATTGCTTAGATGGCTATAAATGGGATCCTACCACCATTTCTTTTACTTAGGGTGCCATCTAGTGATAGTTCTAAGAATTTTGATTTTGAGCCAGCTCAGTTGAAGGAAGACCTACAGATTTTGCAGTTTGTTCCCGGAGCCCAGCACTTCCGTGAGAGCTAGGGCATGGATATGAAGGGCATGCCTAGGCTGACACAATCGGGGTAGAGAGGCTCACATTAGTGCTCTAAAAACAGCTGCGGGAACAGTGCTTTGAAGTTGCAGCTCAGGCTGGCCTTCAAGCTCTGAGGCTGAAACGCCAAACATGCCGCATTTGCCTTTTTAAACCCCACGTTTAGTGCATTCAGAATAAATAGCTTCTTAAACTGGAATAAAATTTACACAGGTCAGGTGAGCAGCTTTAGGCGTGTATTTCATGCTGCTGGAGCTTAGACATGCTACTGCTACTTGGCCTATCAGAGAGCTGAGACGTCTTCCACTTCTACCCTGCAGACCTCTGTTAGCGCAAGAGTCACTTCTAGGGTCTGCAAGTCCTGCAGCCTTAAGGAGGTCCACTACCGGTGAACAGCTCGCATTCTTTCCAAAAGGGAGGTCCCCCTCAGACCTCTCCTGACTCCTTAATCCAATTTAAGCATGTAAATCCAGTTTATAACAACAACAGCCCTATTTCTCAAAGCAAAACAAACGTCATTAGCTATAGACATAAACTGATCTTCAATCTCCCTCTGTTTGGGGCTGCCCTGGACTTTCCATCTTAGAAGTTATACTGAAAACCCGACTTGGAATCCCTACACAGATACTTGTTGGATTTAAATTAAGGCAAACAAATTTCATTCTCCATTTTTGGTTCTAGTTGCTTCAACTTTCAGGGCAGGTTTAATCCCTTTTCACACTGGCAAAGAGGATTTCAGAGTGACCTCGGTTAAAATCTGAGATGGTGCCTACTTAGGCCTCCAGGTTTGTATCTTCATTCCAGTGCCCTTTGACTCTGTCCAGGGTGGACAAGTGTCTTGTACACATGGGACCTTTCAGGCTAAGCCGGGGGCAGAAAATACAGTAGTATCAGGCAACACGAGAGGCTGGGATTTTCAAAGAAGATTGTGGGGACTAGGTACCCAAATGGGACTTGGGGAATCCAATTCTCTTAGGACCCTTAGGAAATCCCAGGTAAAATGACTGCAGGCTGCTTCGGGCAACATGAGCATGGCTGAGACTCACCTCATCTTCCTTGGCCAACGCTCCCTCCTCGGCATTGCCAATGCGAATCACAATGTCGGTGGTTCGGAAGCGGAAGTCGGGGTGATCAGCAATATCATACACACTCACATCCTCCTCCTCCCCCATCAGCTGGCATTGGAGAGAACACACACGTGCACAGGTTAGCTCCAAACTACTGAACTGATTTCTAGACTCTGCCTTGGACACTTAAAATGCTTCCTGCATCTGCAGTTTGGTTCCCAGCACCTGTGGCCACTTGACGTCTTGTGACCATGCGCTGCTAATACAGCTGGTGCCTGCTGCTGCGCTCTGATCTGCTATTTGATATTACATGTGTCACCTCAGAAAAGGTGTAAGGGGTAAATTGGCATCCTGTCTTTTCATCCAGTTCATCCTCACCTTTTCTCTTAGGTTTTACACTACATGAATCATGAGCCAATGGGAACCACGGTACACCCCCTGTGAACATCCAGCTCTCTCAAAAACAGCTAGAAGGTGAGCTGAGCAGAGCCAGAGACAGGATTTATTTTGGATACAGGTTCCATGATCTCCGAACCAGCACAGCTGGTAGGAGGGTTGGATAAAAGGCTCATGACTTAATAGGAAACAGCATCCCCCCCGCCAAAGCGGATCACCTTTGCTTTCGCTTTGAGAAAAGCATCTCTATTTACTGGCATTAGGAATTAGTATTAGACATAGGGATGCGTCTCTGAGGCAGCCTGGGTTATGTCTACACTACAAATGACTTTGGTATAACTTCTGTCGTTCAGGGTGTGACTAAGTCACGTAAGCTATACCTGAGCAAAGTAAGTTATACCGACATAAGCGCAGGTGTGGAGAGTGCTTCTCCCAGAGCTTCTCCCACCAACCCAGCTACCGCCACTCATGGAGGCAGGAGATATTAAGCCGCCCCTAGAGCTCTCTCCCATCAGCTTAAAGCACCTTCACCAGAAGCACTACAGCGGTGCAGTTGCGCCGCTGTAAGTGATGTTGCATAGACACAGCCTGAGATTTTGTTCTAAGCCTGAACTAGCCCTGGTCACTTATACCACATGCACCACCCTGCGGGGGGGACAAAGGAAGAATGAGCCAGGTCTAGAGGGGCCATGGCAGCACTCCTCCAACTTGCCCACAGCCTAACAGGAGCCGGCAAGATGAAATACTCCGAGCTGCTGGACTTGGTGGGGGAGGAAGATGTGGTCTGTAAATGAGAGTGAAGGGTCAAGAGCGCTCTCATGGTGTTTCGGACGACCACTGAGCGATGGGCTTCTCTGCCAACTAGTAGAGGTGGAAAAAGTCAGAGGCCCAGCACCAAAGCTTTGAGAAATCAACTGTGGTTGTTTGTTCCAGCACCAGCCCCTCTCCTGGCCAAAGGCAGAAATTCATAGATAACTGAAGGGAAAAAAACCCCAGCTGCTCCAGGATGATGGGGTGTGCAAATCTTCGAACATGCCTGCTCTGTGCCAGGTCACCACCTGCAGAAACACAGGCTACGTCTACACTGCGTGCTTCTTTTGGTGGTGGTGTGTAGAGTATACACTAGCAGCGTGGACAGCGAGTCACAGCTCAGGCGAGCAGAACACAGACACACCTGAAGGGAGCGGGTATGCACTGAGCACATACCCTATATGGCTCTCTGCTCACCCAAGCCCTACCTTCCTGCCTATGCTGCTATTTTCAGCCATGTAGTGTCCCACTGCCTCCCCACTGCTGGAGCCTCCCCCAGTTGCAGGTCAGGGCTCTGCCAGCTCCCTGTGGGGGGAACTGCTGAAGCCTTTCCCCTCTGCCAGAGCCTTTCACTGACACGCGTAGTGACACCCCCAGCGTGGACGTGGCCTGCTTTTCACGGCTGCGTGTAGCTACACGTACACTTTGCGCTGCCTCAAGAGGCGTGCAGAGTAGACATAGCCACAGAGAAAAATGTCGCCATAACCAGCCTTGACACCAGAGCAGTAACATGCCCCACTCCGCTAATCCCAAAGGTGACTTATTTCAGGGTGGAAGCATACAGAGTAAGCGCTATTGTGTACTTCACTCCTCTCGGACAGCCCCAACTAGGAGGAGCAGGCTGCTTCACCTACCTCAACATCGTCTCCGCTGGCCTTCAGCTTGAACCATTTTACCACACAGGTGCGGCCGATGTGGTCGCCTGACTGCACCACTCCGTACACAGCAGGGTCCTGGGAGGTCTGAGCTTTTGGTCAGGGTGGAAGGGAGGAAAATATCCAAGTCAAAAGCTGGACCAACAGTGACTGTTCTCATCTCTTTAGTCTGATCAACAAGCTTTGTTTGATCTTTCTGGCAGCAGCACCAGGGGAAGTCATCTCTGGCTTCACTGCAAGGCATTACAGCCCAGCAGCTCCACCCGAGACAGGGAAATCAGGAGAATGGATCTTGTTACATGGCAGCTAGAGTTGCCAACTGTCAAATTGTGAACCCATCCTTCACCTGTGTGCAATGCCAGGATGAAAGCAACAACGGAGCTGGGGTGTTCTGAGCAAGTAAGGAAAGAGTCGTGTAACTTTAAAGGGCCATCTAGCCAGAGGGTGGGTAGAGAGGTGGGCACACTTGTCTTTAGGGTACACTTGTCCCAGGTGGGCACACTTGTCTTTAGGGAGTTGCAGTGCCAGATCAGTGGCCACTTCACCTTGATGCTCTTCTGCTCTCTACACTATTCAATGAAGAGGCAAAGAGTCCACTTCAAGTGTGGGTACTGATGGGCCAAGAGGGCTGCCTGGGATGGGCCGTAGCTACAAGGCGTCTCTTCCTCCATGATCATGATTTCCCACAACGGCTACATTCCACTGGAACAATGAAACTGTCAGTCAATAAAGGGAGACCTGTGTGCAGGGAACACCCTTTCACAGAAGCTGGACTTGGACTGCATCTGTCATCAGTGCCTTCCATGTAAAACTGACTGGCAATAAACGTCCCCAGTGGGCTTTAAGGAGTTTGATTCCTCTCTCTTTCCAGGTTATAAAGAGCTTTGCCTGCAACAGGTTGTAGGGTTTTCTGGACGGCGTTTGGCAGGGAAGGGACGTGAAGGAGGAGGCAGGAATTCCTAAAAATTTGTCAGACAAAACTAGAACCTGGGCCTGACAATTTACTAGACATTAATGAGCTCTAGATACTCGTTTCCCCTATGCAACTTTGAAAGTCTAAGCCTCCATCTCTTGCTTCCACAAGCAATGCCTAACCCATAAGGCCACAGCATCTTTCAGCCCAAGGAACGGGCTCCCTGATGAGATAACAATGACTAGAGCCTACAGATCTGCGGAAATCAGCTTTATATCCATGGACCATTTTTGCAGATCACGGATCGGCTGCCAATTCAAAGTTAGTATCCACGCAGGGCTCTAACAATGACCACTGGCACAACACTCATCTCCGACTTAGCTTTCCAACTATATATATTATAAACACAACAATCAGAAACAATCCCTTGCCCCCAAACAAAAGCCCTACAATTAGAACAATTTACTCCTACCTATGGGGGAAGAGGGCGAAGTTTTTTTTGTTTGTTTTAATTTTTTTTTAAAAAACTCTGAGGCTGTGCTCTGCCATACTGTGCGCATCACTGTCTGAAGAATTAAGATTAGATGAGGCCTTGAACTGCTGCTAGGGAAGAGGGAGATGCATGCAGTAGTTTAAAGCTAGGCCAAGTGCCATTCGTCCTTCACATTCATGAGCACTAAACTCCTGCAGAGAGTTGGGTCTCTTAGAACCGTTACTTAGCTCCTAAGCCTTGGGAAAGTCAGAAGTGAGACACTCACATACTTTTGGAGTGATTTGTTTCTTGTCAGGAAAGGGGAAGAAAAAGGCCACTTTTAATCACAGAAAACTTTTTAGATAAATATAGTAGTGTGAGAATCTTGTTGGGAATGGCATCCAGGTAAAGCTAAACTGTGTGCGATTCATTCCTTTCATCGCTCTGGTGCTGGGGCAGGCAAGTAAAAAGGGTGTCCTCAGATCAAGAGAGATCCTTTAAGATTCCCAGGGAAAGAGGAGGTTGGTTGTGTGCTAACAGAAGGTTGGCAAATCCAATTCATCCCCAACTATTTCACACAGGTTCAGCCCTATATAATAAAAGCTCTTTAAAGCCTACAAACCATGTATACGTAGAGTTACCAGAGCCATATTTAAGTGCTTGTTTCTTACTACACATTTGCACTTAAATAGAAGGGGTGCAATAACTGATTTTATATTAGAAAACAAAAAGCAAAAGGATAGCACTGGAGTGCAAAGGTTGGTCTCCTGGCAAAAGTACAGGCTGGGGAGTCTGGAGATTTGGGTTCTATTCCCACCTCTATCACTGACTCAGTGTGTGACCTTGGGCAGGTCACTTAAGCTCTGTGCCTCAGCATCCCAGACTGTAGAACATGGACACTACTCTGCCCACCTCCCGAAGGGCTTGTGAGGCTAGACTCATCAATCTACTCTGAAAGTGCTTTTCAGATATGAAAGTGTTATTGATTTTAACTGCTCAGGCGCCTGCATCATCATATGCACCAAACCAAATAGACAAACCAAAATAGACAATTGCAAAGCTCTTATTCCTTGTAACAAAAATGATTATTTGCTTTTCCCCCCAGAGCATATTTTTCACCCAGTACCTCTTTTGTCCACCACGAAGTCCCCAGGGCAAAACTCATTGTTGTCCAGATGATGGACTGGAAACAACTCGTTGGAGCGAATATTGGTCTCCACAGTGCCATCCTGCCACATCACATCAGCCGAAGTCATCGTGGTCACCACTTCTACAGCAACTCTGAACGTAAGAGAGAGAGCTTTAATGAAGCTGCCACCTGTGGAGAGCAGAAGAAAATAAGCAGACCCCTCTGCCAACTGACTTCACCCATTTTGGGGCTTGCCCCAACACAAGAAGCCAAAGCTAAGTGCACAGAGCAACGGTAGGAAAATCTGGGCTGCCAAGCACTCTAAGTTCACAAGGGTACCCATGTTTCACACCTGGCAGTAGTAAGTCAAGAGATGGGATTTTAAGGTCAGGAACCAATACTCAGGCTGAATGGGTTCAGATATGCCTGTGGGCCAGGGGCGGGCAAACATTTTGCCCTGAGGGCTGCATCAGGTTTCGGAAATTGTATGGAGGGCCTCCCCAAACAGCCAGGTGTGGCCTGGCCCCTGCCCCGGATTCCCACCCACCCCAGCTTGACGCCCCCCTGCCCCCTCCCCCCGACTGCCCTCTGCCACCCCATTCAACCCCTCCTCTCATTTGTGATTGCCCCCCCCGGGACCCTTGCCCCATCCAAACCCTGCCCCCCCGGAACTCCCACCCCATCCACCCCCCCCTTCCCTGTCTCCTGACTGCCCCCGGAACTCCCACCCCAACTGCCCCCCACCACCCCATTCAACCCCTCCTCTCATTCCTGATTTGCCCCCCCCCCCGGACCCCTGCCCCATCCAACCACCCCTTCTCCCTGACTGCTCCCCGCCACCCCCCCCAACCCCCCCCCCTTCCTGGCTGCCCTCCCTGGGACCCCTGCCACGTCCAACCACCCCTTCTCCCTGTCCCCTGACTGCCCCCCGCCACCCCACCCCAACCCCCCCTCTTCTTCCTGACTGCCCCCCCTGGGACCACTGCCCCATTCACCCCCCCTTCTCCCTGTCTCCTGACTGCCCCCCCCCAGGACCCCTGCCCCATTCACCCCTTCTCCCGGTCCCCTGGCTGCCCCCCACCGCCCCATCCAACCCCCCCTTCCTTCCTGACTGCCCCCCTGGGACTCCTACCCCCATTCAAGCCCCCTGTTCCCCACCCTGTGGCCGCCCCAACCCCTGTCCACACCCCTCCCCGAACTCCCCTGCCCTCTAATCCAACTCCCCTCGCTCCCTGCCCCCTTACCGTGCTGCCTGGAGCACCAGTGGCTGGAGCCTGGCTGGAGCCAGCCATGTCACGGTGCAGCACAGAGCACAGGGTCAGGCCGGGCTCTGCAGCTGTGCTGCCCCAGGAGCTCACAGCCCCGCTGCCCACAGCATTGCGCCGGCAGCGAGGTGAGGCTGCGGGGGAGAGGGGGCAGCGGGGGAGAGGACAGGGACTAGCCTCCTGGGCCAGGAGCTCAAGGGCTGGGCAGGAGGGTCCTGCGGGCCGGATGTGGCCCGCGGGCCGTAGTTTGCCCACCTCTGCTGTAGGACCATCTATGGGGCAGATTTTCAGTCACCACAGATCTGAATTGTAAAAGTTCCTGAAATATAGACTTACAAAGGAAAAAAGTTACATGTCAGGAAGTAAATGCCACACTCATTTCACGCTCACAGGAGCAAATTTACAGGGATACCAGAGCACATGAAGCTGCACCTGGCTGGAAGAGGGGTGAGATGGGGGACTTCAGTAGGGAAAAAAAATCTTAGGTTCCAAAGTCTTGAAGTGCCTTCTGTCTGGAGCTCTGCTGAAAGTTCTGAGAAATCTCTGAAGCTGGGGCCATGGGGATGAAAAGGAAGACTAAAGCTGCATATTATATCTCAGCCCTTTGGAGACAGGTTCGACACTGCCTCTTCCTTTGAAAAGCAGAATGGTGTTCAGTTTAAAGACAACAAAAACTTTACTTCCTGGCCACTCTCACATATGATCACCTCTACTGCACAAAGACAAACCCAAGCATAGAACAATCCTGTTTTTGACACGAGGGTCTCATCTTCCTGCCCCTTTCATTTTTAAACCTCCTAATCACACGTACCCTTCCCACCACCAATCCAGAAGCATTTGCTACAGTCCACAGTTTTCATAAGCTCGAATCATAGAATATCAGGGTTCGAAGGGACCTCAGGAGGTCACCTTGTCCAACCCCCGGCTCAAAGCAGGACCAATCCCCAACTAAATCATCCCAGCCAGGGCTTTGTCAAGCCTGACCTTAAAACCCTCAAAGGAAGGAGATTCCACCACCTCCCTAGGTAACGCATTCCAGTGTTTCACCACATTCCTAGTGAAAGTTTTTCTTAATATCCAACCTAAAACCTCCCACACTGCAACTTGAGACCATTACTCCTTGTTCTGTCATCTGCTACCACTGAGAACAGTCTAGATCCATCCTCTTTGGAACCCCCTTTCAGGTAGTTGAAAGCAGCTATCAAATCCCCCTTCATTCTTCTCTTCTGCAGACTAAACAATCCCAGTTCCCTCAACCTCTCCTCATAAGTCACGTGCTCCAGCCCCCTAATCATTTTTGTTGCCCTCTGCTGGATGCTTTCCAATTTTTCCACATCCTTCTTGTAGTGTGGGGCCCAAAACTGGACACAGTACTCCAGATGAGGCCTCACCAATGTCAAATAGAGGGGAACGATCACATCCCTCGATCTCCTGGCAATGCCCCAACTTATACAACCCAAAATGCTGTTAGCCTTCTTGGCCACAAGGGCACACTGTTGACTCATATCCAGCTTCTTGTCTAATGTAACCCCTAAGTCCTTTTTTGCAGAACTGCTGCCTAGCCGCTCGGTCCCTAGTCTGTAGCGGTGCATGGGATTCTTCCATCCTAAATACACTCATGGGTGCACATACTGCCATACAAAGAACCACACTGAACAGCATTCCTGATTTGGATCAGGTTAGCAGAATCTATGGAGCAAAGGTGCCAAGCTATTTTTGCTAGGGGCTATACTCAGACCTTTAATAAAAAATTTAATTAGTGACCAAGCTACTGGACATTTACATTTAATATTCCCTAACTGAAACCTTTGTTGAAGAAGAATTAAGAATGAAAGCAAGTTCCAATAGGATCCAGTGAACATCCCCAGAAGTTACACTTCACAAAAATTCTACATGTTAATCCTCTCCTGGCAAACACAAGTGAGAGTCTGAAAATGAACAGTTAAGGGATCCAGCCAAGTTCTCATTGCCCTAGAATCACTCAATCATCCCATCAAGCCTTAACTCTGCCCCCATTTTGTTCAGTAATGGCAATACGCTACTGGATCTATACTGTTGAGGAGATTAGGTTTATTCATCCTTAACGTACAAAATCTCTTGCAAGTAGTATAGAAAGATGGGCAGTTTCCCAGTTTCTCCTTGTTTCTGGACCCCGTGGCTGGGCAAGTACCTCTTCTTCCCCCACAGGGGAAGCGGTACAATACCTCTTTATAGCACTATTCCAACAAACCCTTAGTTAGCCCCATCCATGCCTCCCACAGTGCACGGTACACTCAATCACATGCAATTTTTCAGATACATCTTTATGGCTTTTGAACATCTCTCCTTATTAAAGCCAATAAAAGTATGGAGATATTGGAAGCTGTAATGGGAAAATACATAGAATAGGATTTCCTTTTTTTAGAGAGTCAACAGCAGAACGTCTCAGAAAAATTCTACCATGGGAGGAGAATGTGGCATGTGACACTTCAGGGGGACTTGTTTCTTTATGGGGAAGTTGGAGTGTCGGTGTCGAGAGGAAGGTTTATAATGGGAAAACAGTTTTAACCTCTTTAAGTGAGTCAATCGCTGTTTGAAATGAAAGGAGGTGGCAATGGAATCCCTTAGAGGCACCCCCAAAAGAATTTACCAGGGCTTCAGGTGCCGCCACATTTCCATTTAACAAACTAAGCTAACGTTACAGGCTGCATTGCTTTCATGCAGTTAGAAGCACCCATGTGGCTGACCCATCAGATCTGGTACCTCCAGCTGCATCGAGCCAATTCAATATGTACGTTCCGTTCACTTCACCCTTTCCAACAGTATTTCAGCTGTTGTGCCTACAAAGTCTCATCAGTTTTCTGTCTGGTTATTCAAGCAATAGGCACCCAGGGCATTTCATGGTGGTTAACGACCAGCTGCCATATAACCACTTTAAGTGCCATCTGGGGTTTACAAAAAGTAACTTTTTACACTCTCGATGTCATGTCTTCAAAGAGCCTTAGGGACTATGTTCTATATGTTTGCCTTGCAATGGAGCCATCTGTCCTCAGCTTAGGTAAAAACAGGTCCCTGTCCACTGCCTTCTTCATGTCAACTGCAATCAGCTATCAAAGCTGCCCATCTGGGACCCGCTTCAATTGCATTAGAAAGATAGAAGTTGTGTGTGTGTGAGGGAAATAGAGGCTACATACTAATTGATGCTGTTTCCACAAAATCCTACTCCTTTTTGGTGCCTTTCATCTTGCCCACTTTAACACTGCTCCCCTGAGCTCCAATGCTTTTGGACGTTTCTCCCAGCCTTTGGGAAAGTATTCCAGAGCAACAGTGCTCCACTTATACTGAAGCAAATGGAGATAATCGAATGAACAGTGACTGAAGTATACTGTTTCCCACATTACTTCTGTGCTACCGGATCTCCCTCATCCTCACTTACTCCTCTCTGAAAAGATTCTCATCTAAGTATCTACATTTACTGCCATAAAGGGGCACTTGAAGCATGGGTTATGCTAACTCCCTGGATGCTGACAGACTTATTTCCCCAGTGCTCTTGTGCTGTGGTTTTTTAAATTTTTTATATGAATTTGGTACTAGTGAAAGATGCTAATTCAACAGTCCTGAGACTGCGGCACAGGTATAGTACGTGACAATGTACCTCAGTGCTGTTCTAAAGGGATCATTTAAGAGTGACTGGACAGAGTTCAGTCTCCATCTCCATCCCTCCTTGCTAAACAGCCAACAAGGGCATCATTTAATGTTGTACTTAGACAAACCTCTTTGGAACCGTATCACCTCTTCCTCTCTGCACGCAGAGCAGCAGGTACTACGGGGGCCTGCGCTCAGTTGGGGCCTCTAGGTACTACTGGAATCTGACCATATCGATTTAATGTGATGTGGACACCTTTCCTTCAGCAGGGGGATTGAAACCAAACACATTTCACAAAGGGCCCTTAGCCCTTAGAAGGTAACAGCTGTTCGTTATTCCAGAGCCATGCTCTCAGGCGACATGCAAAAGGACACTCAGCCTGATCTCTGTGCTTACCCGAACTCGGGTTTGCATTTGAGAATTCAGAGAAGGGAAGGTTTAGCAAGGTGATTGACTGGGGACAGAAATCAAAACCTACCTGTCTCCTGGTTTAAACTCCCTGGAGATCTTAGTCTTCTTCTTCTTATGCTTCCGCTTCAAGTTTTTGATAGAGAGGGGAATGCTCTTCTTGCGCCCTATGCCGCTGCCACTCTGGGAAGAGGCAGTGGAGCTCGCCGAAGAGGTCACAGAGCTGGTGTCATCTGTGTCATCGGCTGCCTCATCATCAGCATCTTGTTCCATTGACTGGAGCCTGTAGTCAGGTGACCCATCATCTTTCAGCAGGAAAGGTGGCTGCTGCTGTCGCCCAGCTGCTGCGCAAGAAGTCTCCTTTCCCATTTCTTCAGGCTGCTCCTCCTTTAACTCCCCCAGGTGTAGTGTGCCATTGGCAGAGTCCCCTAGTTCACATTTGGATCTGGTTTTAAGTTCTTCCGATTTTTGGTCAGCAGATGCAGTAGACTCTCCATCGGGCGGTTCATTGGTACCCTGAGAATCTGGGGTGCATGACATGATCTTCACGATCTGCTTTTTCAGCAATCTCCTCACCTGGAGAGAGCAATGCTGGCCAGTAAATAAACAGGAGTCTGGGTGCCTGGACACACAGCAAACACGTTACATGGCCAATAGGAGGGACGATGTACAGACTAGAATGTGACCCTCTTTGGCCCTTTTCACACTCCACCTATCTCAGAGCATTCTAGAAAGCAATGAGCTATTGCTCATGGAGTTACCATGCTAGCACAGGCAGCAGCCAGGGAGAATATAAATGGTTTTACAAAGAGCAGGGGATGTTGGCTAGGGCACTGTGTAATTAACTTTTGGCATGACTGTGCAAGAGTCCAGGTGGAAAATCCAGGTCCGAGGGCTCTTTAATAAAACTATATTCAGTTTATATAGTGCCTTTTATTATGAAAGATCCTCCGACACTTTACAAAATTAACTAAATGGAGTGTACAATGCTACACAGGTGGCTCATCTCCTTGCTGCTGAAATGCAGCTGCCCTTGGGTGGTACATGGCACTTAGTTTGCCAACACAAGACAGTGCAGCACAGGAAATGAATGCTTTCCCCAATGTGTTACTGTACTGGAAATTTAAGTGAACAGAGTAAGACTCTGCTAGGAAACCAAGTTTAACATCCCTACAGTTATGCAAAAATATGGGTTCTTTAATGGCCCAAGTGGTCAGGACTTCATTATTATGCTGAAAAGATGGAATCTCCAACACCACAGTTGTCCGCTGGCACTTTGCTATGGCACTGGCTCTGTAGTGATGCAGAGAAAAGAATGCCACCAACTGTATGGCTAACCCCACTTCCTGCACCATGTAGGTGTTCCCAGAGAGCCTCATCCCAGTAACTGATCCAGCCCAAAACCTGCTCAGCTCTATGCGACAGGATCATTGCACAAGGTGACATGACTGTGAGCACTAACAAGCCGTTACACTTTACTGGGTCACATTTCATATACCATATGACTTTTATGGGAAGATTTAGGTTTTAAAAGGAGCATTTAAAATTCAGTCTACATGAATCCCAACCACTCAAGCAGATGTGTTTGAAATACAAGTCGTCCAAGTGCCCACCTCTCACACTCCCAGCTAAGCTAGCCCATCACTTTCCTGGGAACACACCTTCTTGGCGACTGATCCTTCCCCCAGAACACAGTTTCTCTCTGGGCATTCACAAGTGATTTTTGCAGGTTCCACTTTGGCAGGAAATACGTAGAGGCATCTTTCCCCGAGCTGCCTCTGTGCATGGTCGAAGCACCCCAGACGCTTTACTCTGTTAAGAGTGAGAAGATGAAAACCGTCACCTCCCCAGTCAGCCTCAGAGCAAGAGATAATGAACACCCTAGCGATGAGTAGTACCTCCACATAGTTAGCGGGTGCATATGCTGATGCACACCAGTCCTGTACATATGCTGATGTATGTGAGATCCATGTGGGTGGCACTAATTAAAATGGGACCAATTTTGCATTACAACTAACGTTTCCCAGGAGACTAGAATTCTTTAGGTTAGTCTCTCTCATACACACACAGAGATGTAAGGGAAGAGCTATAGAGTATTTCCAGGCCACCTGGGAACTGGAGGAGAAGAGTAGCCACCTCCTCCACATACAAGGCCTAGTTACTCTTGTCAACCTTCCAGAGAAAATTAAAAATTTTGCTTTTTCTTTCCATAGGCTGAGAACTCCTGCTCCTGAAGCTACCTTCAGATGGGATTGCACTGCTCTGTTCTCCTACAGAGTTCCAAAACTCACCTACCCTCTTTCTTCACTTCAACAGAGCACCTTATGGCTAACATGCATATCCTGTGGCCTGCAAGGGGCATCAGATGCTCCGCAACACTGGCACTGCTCCTTGGCTGGCCAAGCAATGTTAGCTGCCTTCCCCTCCCACTTCTGAAATAGAGCTTGGAGCTGTAGGATTCAAAGGTTCAGTCCACTGCAGCTAAATGAGGGACAGAAGGGGAAGAGGAATTTGGATGCTTTCTCCCTGCTGTTCAGCTGGGGAGCACTTTTATTGGAGGAGAGCTTGTGATGCCAGCCTTTCTACCATTAAACTAAAAACCTCCACTAGCCAGTCAGATGATGCTCCCTGAGGCTGGGAGACAGGAAATGGCTGGAGTAAAGCTCCCTACGTAGGGTGATGATGACAAAGTTGGATTTCTTATGTCTATTTGCTGGAAGAAGGGCATGTTATCCACTGACTGCCCTGGCACCTTAGGATGGTGGGGGACATGGGTACTTTAAGCAGATCTCACCTGGACAAGTTCTCCTGCGTGATTACCGAAGGTGGGGGACTTACACTGTCAGTACCTCCAGGACAGAAACTTTTAGTGATCCAAGTAACCTTTAGTTCCACCACTTGTACCTGAAAAATGAAGGAGAGGAAGGGGAAGGAGACCATCACTTTTTCTGGGAACTTTACTGAATCAGATTCCAAAGCTTATGGATTCTCAACATGGAAAATGGTTTTCACTTCTAGATGGCTGGACCTAGCCCCTGGATTTTTAAGAAAAACAGCTGTGATCGGCTTCTAATTGTGCTTCCGCACTGGTTAAGAGTTAATTGCATTCATCATGCTTCTATAGTGCTCAAATACAACAACTGTCTCAGGGGGTTCCAGTTCTTTCAGGAAGATTGTCCCTGTTCCCATAGTAAGTAGCCATGTGTCTGCTCACTAACCTCTTCCACCACCACTCTGAACTTGCTCTTTGTGCTCAAGACAGGCTTCACACCTGAAAGCCACTGCACACTGGAGAAGACTTTTGAGGGACCAATGAGGACTTGCCCAGGATAAAAGCCGTATGAGTCATCAAAGAAAAGGCCCTGAAAGAAAACAGCAGCATAAGGGTACTGTGTGTCAGAGAGCAGCTAATGCCTGAAAACATTCTGTTGTGATGACATGGGATTTCTGCATTTCTCTTCCCTCGTTCTTGATCACTAAGGATATCTTTAAGCGAAGAGACCTGTTTGCAAGTTCCCTTGCTTCTATGCATCATTCCTTTGCTGAAGTCATCACATCAGTTTCTATAGCAACACATTGAATATCACACATTCACAAACAAGGGATTTCAATTTAGTGGGGAAGAGGCAGAGGTAATTGCAAAGAACAATTATCTTGATTTCATGCAAATGTTTTTAGTAACAAATAGTGTGGTCTAAGCACTGG
This sequence comes from Natator depressus, assembly GCF_965152275.1. Lineage (NCBI taxonomy): Eukaryota > Metazoa > Chordata > Testudines > Cheloniidae > Natator > Natator depressus. The sequence continues at coordinate 16,389,833 of NC_134247.1, forward strand.
GGTGGACAACAGGAACCCCCGATTTCTTATACCTGCTCTCACAAGGACATTAATGGCTTCTGGCAAGTCACTGAACTTCTCTTCCTCTGTTTCCCCAGTTGCAAAATGAGAGTAATATTGCACATGTACCTGAAGGCCCTGTTAGGCAGATTTACCTAATACCCATAGATTTTTGTAAATAAAGCTCTAGGAACTAACCATTTACCTTCTGGGCAACCTTTGTTCATGACAATTGGGGTGACACCGAGCTGGGGATGAGGCATGGCTCAGGGGTTTTAGATAGCAATCTGATTCATGTGTTCAAATTTTTGTACTGATCATCATTTAAAATCTTGCAGTTTGTCAAGGGTACATAAGATTAGTGCTGTAGGATATAAATCATAAGTGCCAAGAATACATATAGGAGTACTGAGCACTAACTTAACGGTAATGAGAAAGAACAAAAGGAGAGACGTTTTCAAAAGCGACTTGTGATTGAATGCCTCAGCTGGACACACCTTGAACTTCAGAGGCCTAATTCTAAGAAAGTACAAAAAGCCACGCTCTGGAAATCCTGCCCCTTTAAAGGGCATCTCAAGTCGGGCACCCAAAATCACCAGTCACCTCTGAAAAATGTAGGCCACGATACAGTAAAGAGGCTGAACTTGTTCTGCATTGAAAAGCAATTTACACTTTGGGATCAGATGTTAGAGATATTGGACAGCAATTAGGTTGAGACTCTCCTCAATCCATGGACAATGAAATCCTGCAGGAAAAGACACCACATCGTTTTGATCGTCAGCAGAGACATCACATTCTTTAAGGAATCTGGTGGCAGATCACTAGGATTTTGCCTAACTCTAGGATGCTGGCAGAATTTCCATAGGATGAGGCCAATTGTATCAACAAAATAAAGAGCCTTTACACTGTAGGCAATTCCTACAGCCATACCCATCAATAAAGAAACTTTAGAATAGTATTGAATGACAGGATCTAAGAGGAAAAGCCAATTACTGCACAGCTTCTGAAGGTTTAAATCTATCACACAGTGGATTTTGTGTTCTCAGCCTGGTTATTAGTAGACAACTCTCCAGAGTGCACAGTCTGGGACAATTCAGCAAGAATAGCAGTGTCCACTAAAATAGCAAAAGCTGATGCAGGTCAGGATTAGAGAGGCATACCATCAATTTTATTATTAAAAATTAATTTTGAAACATTCTGATTTCTGACAGAGCACCCTTAAAATGGCATGCTTTTTTGTTATTCCAAACAAACATTTTTAGAAGGGTTCTTCCATCCTCTGTTGATGTTCATTAGTGTCTTTTCAAGCAGGGTGACTATAACGAGGATCAGTGAAACCAACTGTACTTTGTGTAAGACACTTGAAAAGGTATTGTCCACTACCTTCTTTCAGTTAGTGATCTCGCATGCTGCTATTTTTTTTTTTTTTTTATACTCCATGCATCTGAAGTGGGTTTTTTATCCACAAAAGCTTATGCCCAAATAAATCTGTTAGTCTTTAAAGTGCCACTGGATTCCTCGTTGTTTTTGTGGATACAGACTAACACAGCTACCCCCCGATACTTGTCACATGCTACTTGTAACACTAACAAGTATGACTACTAACAGACGGTAATGTGCTTTTAAATTGGTGTCCTCCTCAAGTGCTCCCTCCATGTGAAAAAAAATAATCTGGCAAAACATTTTCAGCAATGTGATATTTAAGTTATTGGGCAAAGCCACATTTTCTTCCTGCAGAAACCTATATAAAAAAAAAAAAGACCAGTTCTGGGCGGATTCTAAAAGAAATTCTGCAGAGGACCAGAAACTTACTGAGTCACTGACATGAGGGCAGACATCATAGAGCTTTGCTCCATCTTCTGTGCTCATAGAACACCTGGAAAAACAAAGAGAAGAGTTGGGAGACAGACCATGCAATGGTGAGATCAGCCACCTCAACAGCACCACATAGATCTATCATCTGGGCATCTCTGCCACTGCAGGGGCCTCAGGAATTGGTGGCATCTTGGTTTCTCCCGTCCTCTGCCTGTGGCTCACAGTTTAGAATGTTTAACTCAAGTCTTTGAGTTTAACATAAGGGTATCTGGGTGAAAGTTAATGACTTGTGTTATACTGAAGTTCAGACTAGATCAGGGGTAGGCAATCTATGGCACACGTGCCAAAGGCGGCACGTGAGCTGATTTTTCAGTGGCACTCACACTGCCCGGGTCCTGGCCACCAGTCCGGGGGGGCTCTGCATTTTAATTTTAAATGAAGCTTCTTAAACATTAAAAACCTTATTTACTTTACATACAATAGTTTAGTTATATATTATAGACTTATAGAAAGAGACCTTCTAAAACCGTTAAAATGTATTACTGGCACGCGAAACCTTAAATTAGAGTGAATAAATGAAGACTCAGCATACCACTTCTGAAAGGTTGCCTACCGCTGGACTAGATTATCTAAAGGTTCCTTTCTGGATTTAAACTCTATGAAACACCTGTGTGTGTGTTTGCAGCACACTGCTGGTCCTTTCCAGGGTAAAGCGAGTCCCCTGGTTTTAGTTAAGAACTGGGTAAACACTACTCCACTTTAAAAAGCATAACTGAGCACATGAAATCTATGAGGGAAGTGGGCTGTTGGGTGGAGGTCTTTTGCCTTCTAGTAACCTGAACACACAACTCACAGCTGTTTCAGAGCAGTGCTAGAACCCAGGCTCCAGAAAGCTAAAACGGTTTGGCATACCTCTTTTCTGAAATGAGACCTAAGGTGGCGTTTCCAATAATTCACTGACAGGAAGACGCTATGCAAAAGATGGTGCTTTTTACAGATTACGTGATCTGTAATATCTCCAGAATGATTTGCTTTTACTCTGAAAAAGAGGCTCAAAATTGGGGCTGCGGGGTTCCCTGTTTATTGTCTCTCAAAGACTCAAATGTCGAAATGTGCTCAGTTTAAAAGAGTTTTTTTTAACTACCAACCTCGCAAACCTCTTCTGGACTATGTGATTTCTGGATCATAATCATACTGTCAGGGATTAGCTTTGCTTCATCTAAGGGGTAACAGAGCTGCCAACTATCCAATATATACTTTTACACCCCTTCTTGCCCAAAATGTGTTATCACCTGTGGCTGAAAATAATGTGAGCACAAGACCTGCTGTCACCAGAGTAATGGCTGCACGAGTGAGATGCCACGCATGCTTAGAGTACTTTTAAAAAAGACTACAGTTACCACGCCCAAAGGTAAAGGGGATGTTCTGTTTCAGAAACGTACCTGGCTCCATTGGAGAGCTTCAGGATGACTTGGTTCTTTAAGTCATAGACCTTCCCTAGCCAACAGTCAAAGGCTATGTAGTCGCCGTACATAAATGGCTAAGGAAAAAACAAACCAACTGTAAAATGCAACCTAATTCCTTGAAATAGCATGTAAACAACACACAATGCAGACTGCCCAGCAATCTCTTCTGCTCAAAATGGCCCAGGACTGAAACAGCAGGGCTGCTGCAAGTTGGAATTGAGATATACTGTAGAAGTGCATGCTTTGCATGCAAAAATTGGCCCGATCGATACCTACATTCTCTAGGTAATGAAAACAGCTTGGTCTCTTTCTTGACTTTTTCTTGGACCGTAAACAGAGAAAACGGTCTTAATCTATCTGTAAATTGCTTTGCACATTATTTATAAGGTGGACTGGCCAGAGCTGTGCAAAGGAAATCTTGTGCAGCACCTGCATACATTGGGTAAAGCAGTGCAGAGTATGATCAGTTTCACCTTCATGGGCAGTTATTCCAACCCTAGAAGAGACGCTTATGTCCTTTTGCAGGAAAACCTCCCTGTAGCTGCCACCCACAAATACATATCTCTGCAGAATGGTTGCAACATTCCTCATCACTTTAGAAAGGCTTCACACTACAGCCATTTATGGAGGGGTGGGGGAAAGGAGGGAAAGACGCTTGTTTCCAGTCTATTTTCTCAACTCAATGAAGGAAACAAACAGGGAAAATCTTCGCCTTCAATTTATCGCTTTGCAATCACCCACCCACTCAAAACCAGGTATGCAGGGAAAACCAGGTATGACTCAGTCTGCTTCAGATGGACCAAAAAAAAAAAAAAAAAAAAGATTTGCTTTTAAACATTTCTGTAACCTGTTGATATAGTAACTATGTGTTGCAGCTTAGGACTGTGTCATTGTCATGGGACTGCCAGGGTCAGGTGATCCCATCAGCTAATCACAACGCAGAAGCGTCTCAGACCATTCAATACTGACAGTCTTCTCAGTCTAATGGGATCTAGCAGTGTGATCAGAAACACAGGAGGGAAGGGGTTGGATGCTACACTTTCCTCCGGCAGTAAGGACATTTCTGGTAGATTTAGAATAAAGCCAAGTCACAGGTGTACAACAAAACACTGAAGTGTCCATCTTGCAAGGGGCGCTGCTTGCCTGGGGTACACCACCATCCCTGCGAGGTACCAAACCCCTAGCTCCCCTGGGAAGAGAGGAGAAGGATTGTGGCTGTATTCTCACCCAGATATGCTGTAGGTCTTTGCTGTTGACAGGATAGAGGATACAGTTGGTTCCTACCAGCTTCACAGCACACTCTATGTTTACATCGATTACAGTCCCGCACTGGCTGTCCTGAAAATGCAAAGAGAGAGGGGGTGGGGGAAAAGGGTCAGTAACTGGGGAAAATTCTCAAGTGATAGGTCAACTGCACGCAGGTGAAAGGTGCAGAACTGACAGCCCTGGATGGGTGAAACCCTCTATTTATCCTCAGAGCAGACAGCACTGACAGAAGCAGTGCAAACTTCCCCCAATAACCCTGTTCTGGAAGGATCACTGCACCCAGAAATGTAAAGCAGTCTGAAATCAAGGATTGGGTGCGGGGGGTGGGGGGGTTAAGTTAAAAAACCCCTTCTTCCCAGTGATCATTTTAACAGGCTGTTGCTGCAGCAACCTATGAATTTCTGCCTCTGCTTGTGTAAGGAGACAGCTCGTTCAGCTGGCAACGTAAAACAGCTGCTGCTTGTTCACCAGTTTAGCACTTGAGTCCCCTGTAGCTTGGCTCCCAGATAAATGGTGTCCTGTTACTGTCACGCTCAACGGAACAATTCACTGCGACTCCAGAGGATTTCCTCCCACAGGTAAAGCTCCAAACAGAGGGCAGAGCATGAGTGCCAGATGCCAAGAAGCTATAAAACAGTTTGTTGCCTTTTTACTCTGAGAGTTTCCTATTCAACACACTTTACCTATTTTTCTTCACCCTACAGCTGGCAGCCAGTGCAGTAGAGAAGCTGGCATCTTTCACTGGACCAAATGTATTAAGTCACAAGATTTCAAGCCAAACACCTTACTCGTTGGTCCAAACAAAAAACATTATCTACCCTCGCTCACTTTTTAGTGGGGACCAATGATCAAATCTTCAGTTAAAAAAAAAGCTGAGCTTTAGACGTCAGCCTTTAGAAAGGGTTCTACAGTAACACGTACACATTTCACGAACACACACATACGGTTTAGCTCTCCAAGGAAGAGAAGCTAACCCAAACATTCTGGCAGCAGACTCTGGCAGCTACTCTGCCCTCCTGACACAATCAATAGTTTTATGTTCATGACCATAGTCCATTACAAAACCGGACCAAGGGTCGGCGTGGAGAATGCATTGCTCTCATTGGCTTCAGTAGCTGTCCTGATCTCAAACATCAAGGTCTACTATTAATGGAAACAAGAGAACGCACACTTTGAAGAGCTGACACTGTACAAGTACTGAATGAGCTAGCTCATTCCACATAAACATTCTGTCCTTTTTAACAGATTTATTTACTCAAGCCTTGCATCTAGAGCCACATGCAGCTTTCTAAAAATCCACACGTTTTTTGGTGCTCAATTCACTCTGCCTGCTCTCAGGGACAGCCAGTCATAGGAAGGACCTTCACAAATACAGACGGGGACTGTCCAGGATATTATTTGAATAGATTGCTCAGCAAATGAACCAGAGCTGTCTGGATTCCCTTCATCCTTCCTAGGCAGAATACAGGGCTTGAGGCAGTGAGATGCAGGGAGAGAAATCATTCATCTGTTCTCCTCCAGACAGCCAAGAAGAGGGGGATCAAGGGAGGGAAGCTCATTTACCCCCACCCCTATAATGTGTGTTGGCAACAGCACATCTCTGCTCTTCTCCCTAGCATAATGGTGCCAGCATTACTCAGTAATGTAGGGCTCTGTAGTTTGATTGGAATAGCACAGCTCTGAAACAAAAAACCCTGACTACCATAGACAGGGAAACCCTGCTGTCAACAATTGCATTCAAAGACTTAAGCATAGCTTTGCCAGAGCCGTGCTCAACTATTTTCCCAGACAGCAGCTGCTAGCTTACTTCAAGCCACAGGACAAACAAGACCTGGACAGCAAGTCTCACCTTTAAGAACTCAACTGCAGTGGCTCATTACTTTGCATGCGACTACTTGCCTCTGCTCTGCACCAGAATGGTCTTAGATTTGATAAACCCCATAATATTGTTCCTTATCATTTAATACTTTTATTTCTAGTTTTTACTTCGTAATTCCAGGTAAAAGAACCTGAAAATGTTGGTTTATGATGAACATTTCAGAATTTCACTCATCTCAGGAGATATGATTTTTGTGCATCAGATAGCAAGTGCTAGGAGAGTTCTAGGAGCCAACAAAGCATTATGTTCTAGAGGCTGCAATTTCTACCAAATGATCTCGGGGTCCCCCTCCCCCGTCCTTCATTTCTAATGGAAAAGGCACAATAGTACACTCAACATCTTATCAATAGGTGACATAGAAATGCCTTCACTGCACTTGCATTTATCCGCCAACCACCAAAAAATAATCAAGTCATAAGTAGTTCAGAGAATTCTCTGCTGGTTTAGTCTGTCTCATACCATGTCCATTTCCCACTCACTGACCAAAGCTTTCCAAGGCACATCACATTAAAATACTGAACAGGAAAGACAGCCTCTGTGGTATAGAGCAGGGACTCTGCATTATACAGCAAGCCTGCCAGTGTCTGGCTATGTGCCCTGGTCCCCTGCCTCTGCTCCCTGCCTATTTCCAGGGGTCTCATGACTAACACTGCTATTGAAAGAACAGAGGATCAGCAGATGAAGCGTGGAGATTGCTTAGCAGCAGTCTTGTGCTGAGCTTGTTACAGAGGTAGGCTCAACCTTATTGCTCGGCTCTGCTGAGATGAGGCAAAAAGCTGCTGCTTCATTGGATGCAGAGAGATTACAGAAACAAGTGTTTTCAAAACAAGTTCAATTTTTAATTTGTATTTTCAATTGGGATTTCTCCATACACAATTCCAGCCAAGGACAAGCCAGGAGGTTCCCCCAGTTTCCCCACTCTATTACACTTATCTGCTCCAGTTTTCCATTCCCCTCTTCCCAAGCCCCTCTCTGGTGGAGACTCCTTTCGGAGTCAGTCATGGTTCTTGGGTCAGTCAGCAGGAAGCTCCTGCTAATCTAAAGTGAATATGCATCCCCCATAGCGCTTCCAGTCCACACTGGCCTAGGGTTATGAGAGACCAAGTCTCCAACTGGGCAAGCCCCCTTGCTTTAGCAGATAAGAGACTTTAAGGTGGCCCCTTCGGAACCTTCATATTCTGTCATCTACAGATCTTGTTTTAAATCACTGTGTGGCTTAGTTCAGCTTGTCCCTCCCCTTGGACAGGTGCTCAGAAGCAGGGCTGTAAGTGACTGTATGGGAGAGAGTGTGACTTTGGAGAACATCCAGGGGTTACACCCCAGGACACCCCATCTGTGCCACCCTTCCTCAGTGCCTCCCCTCCAATTACTTGGATGTTCTTAACTTATTTTACTATGAGACTGTGACGTTATCTGATTAAAATATGACCATATAGATCATTGTTGCGAACACTGTTCTATATCTGCAGCAAATATTGTACAAAGGTTGTCAAGTGAGGTGTCTATGATAAGGTTACGATTTGCTAGTCATGATTATGCTATCTGTACGCATGTATCGTTTTTGTATTTGAAGTTATAAGTATTGGCTCTATACTTGGATTTCAACTGTTTGCTCTTGGGGTAATGCCACAAGGTAGCTAGCCAGTACATCTTGGAGGGACTATTCAAATGGAGTGGCCCATCAAAAGAACATTTAACTGACAATGGACCATGGGAGACGCCCATCTACACTTAATGGAATTTCCTGCTGTGACCAGGCAAAATGATGGACATAGGACTTGCCCACGTGACCCAAACTCCATCTTGTTGCTGTAATTTTCCACAGTGAGAACAATGGGATGCCCTCCACATTGCAAAAGCTACAAAAGGCCCTGGAAACCCCTCCATTTTGTCTTCAATCCTGCTTCTTACCTCTGGAGGAACTTTGCTACAAACTGAAGCTCTGAACAAAGGACTGAATGACCCATCCAAGCTGTGGATGTATTCCAGAGACTTGACTTAAGCCAGCAGTTTATTCCATCACTGCTACAAGCCTGAACCAAGAACTTTGCCATTACTATATGTAATTGATTCCTTTAACCAATTTCAACTGTAGCTTCTCTTTCTTTTTATGAATAAACCTTTACATTTTAGATACTAAAGGATTGGCACCAGCATTATTTTTGGGTAAGAGCTAAGTTATATATTGACCTGGGTGTGTGGCTGGTGCTTTGGGATCAGAAGAGCCTGCTGAAACTAGTTGTAAAGAACCACTCATCCCTGAATCCAGTTTTCTTGGTGGTGATATAAGAACTGGAATGCCTGAAGAAACTGCCTTTATGTTTTCTTGTTAGCCAGTGTGGTGAAACAGGACTTTACTTTTATGGCTGCTTTGGTATACTTTAGAAAAGAATAACCACCAGTTTTGGGTTGTGTTTGTCCTATTTCTAGCAGTTTGTCCTGAATTTGGCATCCTCAGTTGTGACCCACTAAGGCACAGTTACAGAGACACTAATCCTTGAGGAGCAGAACCTGCTGGCTACAACTTTTCCTGCTGATTCATTCCACCAGGTTAGAATGGGGCCGAGTGATTCATTTTCAAAGTGAAACCAAGCCAGCATGTGTCTTGTGCGATAATACAGGGTTTTAACTATAGATTTCCCCCAAGCCTCCACACGGTCAGCCTCAGTCAGGTGGAACTGTGCCCTGTTCTATTCTATTCAAGATAAAGGGGAAGGTCACAGGAAAATGGAGAGTCAAGATTTCACTGTTCCCTTCTAAAATCAATTTCTCATGAGCCAGTGATGAATGGATGGAACTGGAAATCCAGCACTGTGCCCGTTAGCACACGATCAATCACAGCTTAATTGAGGCCTGAGTGCTAGATGAGTCAAGCACCCTTTGTTGCAATGAACACATTCCTGTGCATCCATCGTTGTCCCCACAGCACATATCATGCCGGAGAAATGCCCAAGTTTGGGATGGGGAAGCTTTCATTTGTCCAGTTCACCATCCCATCCAAAACACAGCCGTATGAAAGGCTTGGAAGAGAAGAAAATGACTTGTGTTGGTTGCATTTTTTTTTTTAAACCACACCATACCATCAATGAAAAATTAAGACCAGCCACATATTGGAAAGGGTCGAGTGATGGCAGGTAGTTAAATGCTCAGATCTGCACCTGAGGTGACAGTGTGCAAGATAGCAGTTCTGGCACAGTAAGACATCACACATTAGCACACACATGAAATAAGTGAGACAGCATATTATCCTTAGCTCATTCAGAAAGGAAAGTGTGAAAGGACAGAAAACATTTGCCAAGGGAGGGAGGGGGAGAAGAGAAGAAATACCAGTAGAAACAAATCATTTCAACCTTCTAGGAAGACAGTAAAAGAAAGGCAACGGAGGGTAAACAAAAGGAAAACTTGTCAGTGAGTGTCCCTCAGAGTAAAAATGAAATGCAACAGTGCCCATTTACTGCCAGGTACTGGAATGTGTCCTTAATCGCCCCTTTATTACACATACAGGTCATACCACTTGTGATAAAGTTAGTGGCCAGCTGTCTCTCTCACCGCACCACCAGTGGGTCTGACATTGGAGAGGAAGCTGGGAGAAAATACACATCAGAATAAGTAGGGACGGAGTTTGCAACTGCAAAATACTGCCAGGCTAGCTAAATTCCTAAAGAGATCATACGGCTCATTTGAGGACAGATATTGAACATCCTTGATGTTCCCCTCATGCAATCAAATCCACACATCTCCGATTGAGCGCTAATGCTGTAACATTCTACAACATAGCAACTAGGACTTAAAACAACATTGGGGAAGAGGAAAGCTTGTGGTCTGCTGTTAAAGAACCAGCTCCATTCTGCTGAATTGGCTATACTGGACACTTTTAGCTACGTCTTGCCTCAAGAGCCCATGGAGTTTTCACACCTGTTTTCTGAGGTCAGATGTACAGAGAGCACTCACTGGAGATCTATTTTGAAAGATCTCTCAAGAGACACTTCTTCCCATTCAGGAATACGGGAAGTTATGCTAACTGCACCACAAAACTCTGTTTCCATTGCAACTGCTACACTAGACCTTGGAAATTTTACTTCCAATGGATAAAGAGAATATTTTACATGTATATGGGCATGCTAAATGCTGGGGTCATGAAAGAGTTTTATGGTAATATGTCTCCAATGCAGACTCTGCTAGTCCTGTAAAAAGGTACCAGGCACAGGATGAATTTTAATTTGGCTAGGCTCAGTTGCAGTACCTAGAGAGGTGATTCAACCAGTATGTGGAACTACTGTACGGACTTAAACTTTATAATGAAACAAGTCTTCCCTTGCAAAACAGCAAGAGTGTTGCATGTGATGGACAAGACAAGATGTGAGCTAAATCCAGGGGCACATTGCTTGGGAATTCTGTGCCCAGAATGTGAAAAGGCAGGATATATACAGGTTTAAAAGCAAGAAATGTAACACTATGTGCAGATGAGACAGCCAACCAACCCAGCTTCAGGTGAGCAGGGAAAACGGGAGAGCCTCTGGTACCAACCTCATACAGTGTGGGACTCCCACTTCACCTTTGCCCCATCCCCCACTCACAACAAAAAACCCACCAACCTTTGAAGTCCAGACACCAGAAGTAAGAGCCACACCCTTTACCCTCAACATGGTATTGGGAGCTCTTATGTTGCTCCAATGCTGGGTCAGCTCCTATGGCACACAGTCTCTAATTAATGCTCCAGCACACACCAAGGTGGGTGTAAAGGCAAAGTGTCGCGCGAACTGCTGCTTCCAAAAAGCATTCTGCACCACCTTCACTGCCACCCCATGGGCGAGCGTAAAAGAGTCCCGCTTAAATATCACGCATGAAGGCAAACCACTGAACACTGACAAAACGTACAAGTGCTTATATACAAATGCTAGAAGTCTAAATATTAAGATGGGTGAACTAGAGTGCCTGGCATTAAATGAGGAAATTGATATAATAGGCATCATGAAAACTTGGTAGAATGAGGATAATCAATGGGACATGGTAATATCAGGGTACAAAATACATAGGAATGACAGACTAGGTTGCACTGGTGTGGGAGTGGCACCATATGTGAAAGAAAGCCTAAAGTCAAAGAACAAAATCTTAAAATGAATCAAATTTTACCATAGAATCTCTATGGATAGAAATTCCATGCTTGAACAATAAGAGTTTAGCAGTAGGAATAGACTACTGACCACATGACCAGGACAGTGACTATGAAATGCTCAAGATTGAAGAGCCCACAAAAGCAGAAAATGCAATAATAATGGGGGATTTCAACTATCCTCATATTGATTGGGTATGTGTCTCCTCAGGACGGCATGCAGAGATAAAATTTCTAGACACATTAAATGATTGCTTCTTGGAGCAGCTTGTCCTGCAACCCACAATGGGAGAGGTAGTTCTTGATTTAGTCCTAAATGAAACACAGGATCGGGTCCAAGATGTGCACAGAGCTGAAATGCTTGGTAATAGTGACCATAATGTAATTAAATTTAACATCCTTGTAGGGGGAAAAATGGCAGAGAAACCCACCATGGTTGCATTTAACTTCAAAAAGGGGAACTACATAAAAAAGAGGAAGCTAGTTAAATGCAAATTTAAAGAAACAATCACAAGGGTGAAATGCCTGCAAGTGGCATGGATACTATTTAAAAATACCATAAACAGAGGCTCAAACTAAGTGTATACTGCAAATTAAAAAACAAAAACAACAAGAGGACCAGACAAATACCACCATGGCTAAACAGAGTAAAAGAGGTGGTTAGAAGCAAAAAGGCATCCATTAAAATTGGAAGTCAAATCCTAGAGAGGAAAACAGAAAGGACCATAAACTCTGGTAAGTCAAGTGTAAAAGTATAAGGCAGACCAAGAAAGAATCTGAAGATCAACTAGCCAAGCACACAAAAATGGACAGCAACCTTTTTATTAAGTAAAGCAGAAGCAGGATACCTGCCAAACAGTCAGAGGGGCCACTTGACGATCAAGGTGCTAAGAGAGCACTTGAGAGAGACCAGGCTGTTGCAGAGAAGCTACATGATTTCTTTGAATCAGTGTTCACTGCAGAGGTTATGGGGGAGATCCCCATGCCTGAGCCATTCTTTTTAGGTGACAAATCTGAGGAACTGTCCCAGACTGAGGCATCAGTAGAGGTGGTTTTGGAGGAAAGTGATAAAGCAATCAGTAGTAAGTCACCAGGACCAGATGGTATTCACCCAAGGGTTCTGAAGGAACTCCAATATGAAATTGCAGAACTACTAACCATGGTAGGTAACCTATTGCTTAAATCAGCCTCTGTACCAGATGACTGGAGGGTAGCTAATATAACGCTGATTTTTTAAAAAAAGGCTTCAGAGGTGATCCTGGTAATTATAGCCTAGTAAACTTAACTTCAGCACTAGGCCAATTGGTTGAAACTATAGTAAAGAACAAAATCAGACACATAGATAAACACAATATGCTGGGGAGAAGTCAATATAGCTTTGTAAAGGGAAATCATGCCTCACCAATCTATCAGAATTCTCTGAAGGAGTCAACAAGCATGTGACCAAGAGTGATCCAGTGGATATAGTGTAGTTGGACTTTCAGAAAGCCTTTGACAAGGTGCGTCACCAAAGGCTCTTAAGCAAAGTAAGCAGTCATAGGAATAAGAGGGAAGGTCCTCTCATGGATCAGTAACTGGTTAAAAGATAGGAAACAAAAGAGTAGGAATAAATGGTAATTTTTCACAATGGAGAGAGGTAAATAGCAGGGTTCCCCCAGGGATCTGTACTGGGATCAGTGCTGTTCAACATATTCATAAGTGATCTGGAAAAAAGGGTGAACAGTGAGATGGAAAAATGTGCAGACAATACTATATTACTCAAGATAGTTAAGTCCAAAGCTGACTGTGAAGAGTCACAAAGGGATCTCACAAAACTGGGTGACTGGGCAACAAAATGGCAGGTTAAATTCAATGCTGGTAAGTAATAAAGTAATGCACTTTGGAAAACAATTCCCCAAGTATACATACAAAATGATGGGGGGTGTACATTAGCTGTTATCACTCAATAAAAAGATCTTGGAGTCACTGTGGATAATTCCCTGAAAACATCCACTCAGTGTGCAGCAGCAGTCAAAAAAAGCCAACAGAATGTTAGGAACCATTAAGAAAGAGATAGATAAGACAGAAATATAATGCCACTATAGAAATCCATGGCATGCCCACACCTTGAATAGTGCGCGCAGTTTTGGTCACCTCATCACAAAAAAGAAAAATCAGAAATGGAACAGATGCAGAGAAGGGCAACAAAAACTATCAGGGGTAGGGAACAGCTTCCATATGAGGAGAGATTAAAAAGTCTGGGGGCAGGTGTACACTACAAACTGGCTTCATTGCAGCTGCACCACTGTAGTGCTTCTAATGAAGATGCTCTAAGCTGATGGAAGAGAGCTCTCCCATCGGCTTAATAACTCTACCTCAGAGAGGCGGTAGCTATGTTGACAGGAGCTCTCTCACCAACACGGTGCTGTGTATGCGGGGGTTAAGGTCGGTATAACTACGTCGTTCAGGGGTTCGGATTTTTCACACCCGAGTGACGTAGCTATATGGAAATAAATGTGTAGTGTAGACCTCGCCTGGAACCGTTCATTTTAGAAAAGAGATGACTAAGGAGGGATCTGATAGAGGTCTATCAAATCACAAACAGTGTGGAGGAAGTGCATAAGGAAGTATTATTTACCCTTTTACGTAACACACGAACTAAGGGGTCACCCGATGAGATTAACAGACAGCAGGTTTAAAACAAACAAAAGGAAGTATTTCTTCACACAATGCAGAGTCACCCTGTGGAACTTGTTGCCAGGGGAAGTTGTGAAGACCAAGAGTATAACTGGGTTCAAAAAAGAATTAGATAAGTTCATGAAGAACAGGTCTGTCAAAGCCTATTAGCCAAGATGGGACGCAACCCCATGCCCTAGCTGTCCCTACATCTCCAACTGCCAGAAGCTGGGACTGGACGACAGAGGATGGATCACTCGATAAATTGCCCTGTTCTGTTCATTCCTTCTGAAGCCACTGCCAGAGACAGAATACTGGGCTTGCTGGATCTTTGGTCTTACCCAGTATGGCCATTGTTATGAACCATGTGGGATGTTTCACCATTATGGGTGCAGGGAGACTCCTTCAAATTTAAAGTTCAGAGGATAGGCAAGCTTTTTGTTCAATTATGTGAGATTCTCAGCCTCACCTACTCAAGAGGCTTCCATCTCTTCCAGTTATGCACTATGACTGATACTGCATTTCTAACCATAGTTTGCTATCTGTTAATACATTAAAAAATGAAGCTGTTGGATGCTTTCTGGGTGTGTCTGACTTCAATTTAGGTGTTTTGGCCAGTCTTAGATATCCATGCAGCAGTATCATGATCTTTTAAAAGAAGCACTTACATTTGAGCTCATGTGTCTGACCACATCCCGAGGGACCACCGAGCGATCCTCAAGCTTCAGCTAGGAGAAAAGAGGGAAAAAAAGAGACCAGGTTTAGTGACCTCAGATGACATTTGATGAAAAACTAGGACAAAGTGAGTGAAATGGTCTATTTAGCTGTTAATACTTCATGCTTCTGGAATATAGAGCGTTTCAGCAGAGGCTCGCAAAGTGCTTTTTATAGGCACTGGATTAACCCTCTCAGCACTTTTCAAGGCAGGCATTATGCCCATTTTGTAGCTCTGAAACATGGCAATTAAGTGATCTGTCCATAGTTTTGCTGCAAATCAATTATGCTGCAACACCAGGAATAGGACACAGAAATCTTGACTAAGTTCCTGGCTCTCCCAATCCACATTTCAGTATCCTGTGGGGGGGGTGGTGATACAGGTGAAAGTGGATCACAAAGGCCAGTTTCCCTTTGTCTTGTACTATTCATCTAACCAGTTAAGCATCACACACACACACACACACACACACACAAAATACCCCAAAACTCTGTGGTAACCCCATTTAGCCAAGAGCATCTTGTGCAGCTCTTGGAAAGCCACATCTTAACTAGCTAGGGACGTGATTTGTGTTATTGTGCTTTCCCATCACAGCACACACTCCCCTTAAAACCAGTCAAGTGCAGAGATTCTCTAGCCCTGCAGCAAAAATTTTTTAAGAAGTTATCGTCTACAATATACAAGACATTGTTTATGCCTTCTGTTTCACTCAGCAGACCCATCGCCCAGGCAAGACAAAATTCTTGTATCAGAACACACCATTAAAAGCAGAGGCTAAGATTTGTTCATGTATATCCCCCTTCAAACTCTAGGCTTCTCAAAGCACTTTACAGTAATGAGTTAGAAATTACTTCCAAAGCGACTGTGGCAGCAAATGGAGTAGCTGAACAACCATGACATGCTCAGCAATAGTTCACACACAGCCTTGGGCATCAGAACTCACTGAACTGAGGCAGGGAGGGGATGAGGCAATGTGGTTTGGTGGACTAAAATGTAGTAGTAAGAGACAGGTACTTCTGAATTCTAACCCCAGTTCTGCCAATGATCTAATGCAGCCTTAGACACATCACAATCTCAGTTAAATACGGGAATACCAACATAGTTTCCAGAGGTGTTGCAAAAGGCATGTTAACTATTGTCTGTACAGCATTTTCATTCCTGAAAATGTGTTAAATACCATTACAGCCCTTTTGGGCAAGTGTTCTGGGGATCTACAAGAATTGAGGATAGAACTACTGATTAGCATCTTACTCTCAAGACAAACTTTTAACACTGCATCATCTATCAAAACATTGGAAAAAACTTGCCAAGGGTTCCAAGTATCAGAGGGGTAGCTGTGCTAGTTTGTATCCACAAAAACAACGAGGAGTCCTTAAAGACTAACAGATTTATTTGGGCATAAGCTTTCATGGGTTAAAAAACCCTACTTCTCCACGAAAGCTTATGCCCAAATAAATCTGTTAGTCTTTAAGGTGCCACCGGATTCCTCGTTGTTTTTGCCAAGGGTTATTGTGGATTCCCTTTCACAGACAACTTTAAAATCAAGACTGGATGTTTTTCTAAAAATATATGCTCGAGGAATTATTTTGGGATGTTCTATGGCTTAAATTATACAGGCGGTCAGACAAATGGTCCCTTCTGACCTTGGAAGCTATGAACTGCTTTTCCCCATCAATCTCTATCCCAAAATTCAATACTGCTTCATTGGCATTTGGTGGAAATCCAAGCTGTAGCCTGAGGCTTGGATTAGCGATTTAGTCAGAAACGTGTAATCTAAGGGCAAGTGCTGGAACCAAACATCCTACTATGTACGGTCATATTTTACTGAAAACCCATAAAGTAACACACACAATTAACTATAATGAGTTGAATGGTTAAAACGGGACTGGGAGTCAGAACGCTCTACCACTGTATATCTTTGAGCATGTTAATTTCTTACGCCTGTTGGTGATATTTCCTTCATCTCCTCCCCCAAACTCTCAGGAGTAGTGAGGGTTAAGTTTTGTAAAGCGGTTAGAAATTCTTCAGTGAAAAAGGTGCTACAAGTACATAGTTATTTTAACAATAAACCACAGGTAATTACAGTGTTTACATTCCAATAAATCCTCAACCATAAAATGCACTCTGATATTCTAAAGAATTAACTTATTCTGTTATTCAAAGTGTACCATTTACGCTTATATTTTAACATGCATTAGAATAATTTAATTGCAATGACACTGGTGTTGAAAAACACCATAACATAAACTAAACATTACTTACTAAATCACACTTCTTTGTTATAAATAATAGTGTCTGGTAGATCCCTAATGGTGACAGGATGTTATGTCAAGCAAGAGTGACTGAACTTAAACGTTTCAGAAACTTATTACAATAAAAAGTTGTAAACAAATATTGTTCCCAGCCTGCTCCTAACAGTTTACACACACAAACTCATGAACAAAGTGGCCTGAATATACACCCTTTCCTGGGATTTTTCTTCACTGTTAACTTAAACAAAAAACAGCCCCATCTTCAGAGCCTTCCTATAATGCAATGCACTAGAGTTGCTGTCTGCAGCTCGTCTCTATGTCCCGGATTCTAAAACTCTCTGCCCTAAGCAAAGCTCAACGATTTTATACGTCTCTAGTGTAGCCAGTAAGATGCACCTGGTTTGGTTGCCAGGATGAGTGAGCAAAACAGTGCTACATCTGCATGCAAGATTCCAGCACCCGATATCCTATCATAATATTTAGAAAATCTGCCATTACACAGAAGGCTACCAAATCCCAGAGAAAACCAAATCAAAGAAAAAAAGATTAAAAATAGGGTGCCTTTTCGTGAATACCCAATATTCAACTCACTCAAGTTTCCTCTCCTTCTCCTCCTCTGTTTGTGCAGAGCAGACCAATGCTGTCTTCAACTGAAGTACAGGCCCCGCAGTTAAAATTATGTAACAAAATATTTAGAGTACTTTTAAACCTACATCTCATTTGCTATATTTCTCTTTGAAAATCAATACCGTGATGAGGCTTCTGCATTCAAGTCACATGCCTTGATAATGCCAGTAGGAATCTGAAATCGCAATTCCTTGAATAGGCACCTGGCTTTGCTATTCTTGAGTAGCCGTGGCATTCAGCCATGTCTTTCCACTAATCAGATGCTTTGTCCCAGATTGACAGCACTCTCAGCATCGTGTAATATACCTGACTTTGAGCTTTGCAGCAAATCCACAGCCAAAAAGGCACCATCCTAATTTTAGCAGAGAAATGTTAGTTTGCAACATCTCTTTCCAGGTCTGATAACACTTTGCCCTTCTTTTTGACGATAGGGTGGGAGGAATATAAATCATTTAATCACTTACTTTTAGCAGCAAGTTAACAGCTGATATTTATGAAACAATTTATTCCAGTTTAAAAACCTGAGTTGTTTGTTACTATACACACAACTTCTAAAAAAGTACCTACTGGTCTTTGTAGACTACTCTAGATATGCTAGGGTTAAATTCTCATTGTGATACATGGGGATTTAACCACTTAACTCATTAAAGCTAATGAGATTTCCTCTCAGACAGCCACCCTCTATGTTACAGATCAAAGCAGAGCAATTTGTTTGGATGATTCAGAATAGTCACAAGTGCCAAGAATTGTGTCAGGTAAAGTAGCAATCTATTTTGAAGCCATAAATGGCAAATCTTTCCTTAACAGAAATGCTATTGAGATTGTTGTTTGAACAACTAGCTCTGTTGGTACTCAAACAATATAACCTGTGTGTTTATTTTATACACAAAAGCGATACAAGTCCTCAGAGAGTTTTCTGAAATAGGACACACTCTCATATGCTTAAAATCAACAAGTGTTTACATTCTGAATATAACTAAATTTTCAAGCTAGTACTTTGGTTATGCTTGGAATTTCACCACCAGAATGAGACACTTTCTCCACAGATTTTTTTTTTTTGGGGGGGGGGGGGAAGAGGAGGAGTCTAAGTGGTCACTTGTTATCTAATCAAAACACAGGGGAAAATACATGCACACATATATACACAAATACATGACATTTGCCTTTTCACCCCTTGGGGCAGTGATGGGATATTTTAACTTCACAGTTTCCACAGGGATAAAGTGAAAAGTATTTCTGCATGGGGAAAAAAAAAAAAAAAAGACAACCATGAAGAGTGGCAGCTGCAGAACAAGTTTTCACGATAAGCAGGCAACACTGTCACATATGATAATACTGAATAGTCTGTTCTCTGCTCAGGATGAAGTGAGATTTGCAAGCTAGAGAACAAGCTTAACCTGGAGAAACAAGCAACAGTATTAAGAACAAATGTATCCTATGGGAAGTGAATTGTTTCTTTTCAGCTACTAATGGACGGGCACCCACATCACAAAAAGGCACCACAGCTACACCTCTTGTAGGCTCAGAGGAGGGAGCCACTGACCAAATGGGTCCTGGAGATTGAACTACCCTTACAGAGATGCTCTCCAATTTAGGAGTTTGGAAACTAGCAGGGATGACAATAAGAATGCAACTTGCCCTGTACGCTACCCAAGCTGAGACTCCAGCCTCCAAGGCTGTCCATCACCTTTCACCAGCAAAAAAATTCAGGTAACACAAACATAATATGTAGTTAGCAGGTATGACCAGAACAAGAGTGTGCTGCAATAAAAAGGTGGGGAGAAAATAACCAGTCTTGATTATACCCACTAGTTAGTGTCTGGTATGCATATTTTATTATATGCAATGAGAATTAACTCTGGCAATATAAATGTTAACATGGAGGAGCAGCAGTGAGAAGAGAATAAGAAAGATCCTTTTTAGAACTTAAGGGCAGATGGCAGCCTTTCATAAAAAGAAAATGCAAGGCATTTTCCTCCCACACCTGAAAAACAAAGCAGAGACTGCCTGCTTTTAGCAGAAACTCTAGAAAATATGAACAGTTACATTCTGTCTGGCATGGTGATGGGCTTGATGAGTGAATCAGTTCTTCCCATCCGACTTTTATCTTACTGCAACTATTTCTATTAGTTTGGTCTGAAGTGAAATTGAGTAAATGATATCATCAACAAGAATGCTAGTAAGCCAATTCTGACTTGCACTGGCCTGATGGCTATTTCTCCTTCCTCTCACATGGCCTGGTGCTTTGCACCACCCCTACGCCATCATCTTGTCTCATGGCCTTTAAAAGATCAGTTTCAAGCACTCTTGCTAAATACATGTAAATCTTGCTCAGACACCTAAAGAAAGGGTGGACAAGTACATTTTGTGCGGGGGAGGGGGGATGATAAGCTTTCATTGTTAGTGAAATGAAAGAAGAGGAGAGAAAGAATCAGTTACATTTAGAATTTACCATTGTTCCAGAATCTCCTTTTCCATGAAAAGCTTGAGGCTAAGTGAGGATAAAGTAGCTTTATTGTGTCACCATCCATTTCAGTCCTCATCTTTATTTATTTAGTCCTGTCCTGACCGGGGAGAGAGAGCCTGGATTGATTGTCTGTTGACTTTTCCTAGCTCTAAATTTCCATGGTTTTAGTCTCCTCCAAACAGGGTTTCCTGCACAGAATGCAGACCTTAACAAATCAACATGTTGTACCCATATCAAAAATTAAAAACTAATGTGCTTCCTCTGGATGTCTCTCCAGGTCACTGCCCCAGTTGAAAATAGCCAACCATCCCCATGTTGCATTTCTACTTTTAAGGGGTATCATATACTCAGCACCTCTGAAGTTGCCATGGAAACCTGTAGTTCCAAGGCTAGGGAAGAGAAAAAAAATCAAGTTAGCAACAAAGATTTGGGAAAGAGTCTACTGCAGCAACAGGTAATAAAGTATTGCAGCGCTCTCCCTGATAACACCAGGGAACGAGGACCTGAATCTGCCTTGTTCATTCTTTCAGTCCCCTTACCCCCAT
Source organism: Natator depressus (assembly GCF_965152275.1). Taxonomy (NCBI): domain Eukaryota; kingdom Metazoa; phylum Chordata; order Testudines; family Cheloniidae; genus Natator; species Natator depressus. The sequence continues at coordinate 16,410,633 of NC_134247.1, forward strand.
CCTCCAACTCCATCCCCCAAACACGATGCCTCTTCCACAGTTAAAAATTCATGAAAGCCAAGCTTTTTCCAAAGGGGGTTGTGCTAGAAGCAGTGCTTCCTTCCCAAGTAAGCAGCTACTCTGACAGCCAGCTGTGAAGCTATTCAATGTAATTAACCCTCTTCTCCCTGCTGGCCAGGTGCTACAGGGATAGCAAATAAATACCCTTCTTCCTCAATCTGCTGCCCTTCCAAAAAAATCTTTACTGGGATTCCAGAATCCACTGAAGCACATGCATTCCACCCCTTTCTTCCAACCTCCCCTCCAAAAAAAGCTATTCCTCCCCCACCCCGCCCCAATCTGTCTTAATTCAGACATCACTATTCTAAAGTGTGTGGATGTCACCAAATGCTAGAACGAGAGGCCTGGCCTTGACATGACCCACAGCCTTCTTGTGTATGGACTTAGTATAACCTGTAGCCATCTTTTATGTTTAGCCACCATAAGTTGAAAACAAAAAACTACAGAGTCAGGAGAATTCGGTCTTGACAGACAGATAGAAAAATATCAGCTGCAGCATTACGAACAGGGATAGATATATATTCAATGTCATGAGAATGGGAGAGAATGCACAAGCTATCATTGAGTTTCTGCAGCTTCTTCCTGATAATAAAAAGTATAAGGTTTTGCCAGTGCAAATGTATTCCACTAATGAAACAAAGATAAGTAGACCTTGAGAAGTTTTTACTAACTTTGAAAACCACAAATGCTAATGAGTAGGCAGTCTTAGGCATGTGAATTTTCATATAGTGAAAATGACTGGTTAGTGTTTTTGCATAGCTATGCTTTGAGTAAAATAATTGGTTATGGCATAGATAAGGGAAATTTCATGTTAACTATATAATGAGGGATAGGAAACAAGCTTGTAGGAACTTAACTCTGGGATACAGCTCAAGACCAAAGACTGTGGAAGCCAAAACCCCGGACGAGATCGGATCCTGACTGGACATTGGGAGACATCTGTCTGCTCTATTAGGAGTGGTGAGCATTAGATGCTTGGTGTGTGTATTCTGCTGATAAACTTGTACATGTATTTATTAACAATTAAAGAATGTTTACTGTGTGATAAAGGCTCCTTTATTGGGACAAGGTCCCGTTAACCCATAGAGGGGCATTGTACCCCAAAGGGGAAGGAAGAGAGAGAGAGAGAGAGAGCGAGCGCGTGCGCGAGCGAGCCCTAAATTGGGCAGGTAACAATGCTTGAATAAGTGACCTTGGTTTTGTGTCTTTGGGCTAATATGGGAGGAGCGGGTCTCCTTGCAAGTCTTTACGGTGACTTGCTCACTTAGATCCATAATTTTCTCATCTGACACACAAGAAGATGGGTGGGAGATAAGGGCCACGTTTTCAAAATTTGGCTACTAAAATGAGACTCCTAAATCCAAATTTAAAGATGCTAAATAGAGCAGCAACTGGGACTGAATTTTCAATCTTTAAAATTTTCTAACTTTAGTCACCAAAATCCACACTGATCCTGCTAAACTGCTGTTTTAGATTTCCAAGTGTTTAAATTCATATATAGGTGCCTAAATTAGCACTTCAGTGCTTAACACAGCTATTTAGCTGCCCGAAACATAGGTCTGAATGCATAAAGTTAGACAGTGAAGATTCCAAGTTTGGTCTGAAGCACTAGGAGCTACTGAAACAGAAGTTTCCAATGGGATTTAATAATAATGTGTAGCTAGTAATGTTATGTTAGAGATACAGCATGTGTTCTATTTCATGGCCTGTGCTCTATTTTCCCCCTTTGTACCTTAAGTTACTTCCCTTTAGAAAAAGGGACAGGAGTACTTGTGGCACCTTAGAGACTAACAAATTTATTTGAGCATAAGCTTTAGAGAGGCACTTGTGTTACATGGACCCTACTGTATAATACAGGAAACATTTGTCAAAAAATTAGGGAAAAGGGAGAAAGGTGAGTTTAGTGAGTGAGTGCTGGGTGGCTTTAGAGGCCGATGATACATAGGAGGTCAGATTAGATGATAAATCCCCCTTCTGCCCTTCAACTCTATGACTATGTGGGAGAAACTGGGAGAGCTGAAAATTTTGTGGATAATTTTGAACATTAAGAGGATCAACCAGAAATCCTCCTGTCACCAACTCCCCACAGGTTTTGGGTCAGCGTTCTGTACAATCCTAGAAGTGGTTCAGATTAGCTTCACTCCTAACACAACATGTCCTGAGGGGGTGGTAGTTGTGTATTTGGGGAAGGGGGTTTATGGAGGGAAGCTAATCAGACCATTGGGAAGAACAAATACTGCCTGAAACTGGAATCTTATAACCCAGTGGGGCTGAAGTCAGAAGATTATAACAAGCTGGGAGCTATTAAGCTACACAAGAGAGTCAATGATGCTCCCCATTGATTGGTTGATGAGTTATAGGCAGTGGCATCTCCAGATTATTCCTACAGGGCACAAATATCTACTCTGAGGCTCACCTGCAACCTATTCCAGGTGAGAAGCTCAAAGTCTGCTCTACTATCAGGAAGTTGAAAGGACCACAGTCTATTTGAAATATATTGTACCCTCCTGGAATAAGGCTCCAGATCGCTCCCTGATTAAGGTCTGGTCTAGACTAGACAAGGAAATTAGGTCAGTATAACTACATCACTCAGGAGTATGAAAAATCCACACCCCTGAGCGACCCAGTTAAAACCTTAGTTTAGATAGTGCTAGAAGAATTCTCCCATCAACCTACCTACTGCCTCTCGGGGAGGTGGGTTGCCCATGTTGACAGGAGAACCCACTCCCATCAGCATAGGTAGCGAGTTCACTGAAGCCCTACAACTGCGCTGCTGCAGCATTTTAAGTGTAGGCAAGCCCTAAGTGTTTGACAAGACACTAGGAGGCAGCTTCCTGATTCCCAAGGTGTGAGATCAGAACAGAATAGGAGATCTGAGCTGTGTTCCCAGCTCTGACTCTGGGTTAGTGTGATTTTAGGAAACTGAGGCACAGTAATTTGTCCAATCTGCAAAGTGGGGACAGAGAACACTTTACACTTTTACAAAGTGCCCCTCACCCAGGTATCTCAAAGTACTGTAACTGAAAGCCTCTTGTTAAAGATGTAGGAAGCGTTTGTTTTATTAAACACAAAAATCTTTGGCAGAGATATCCTGCATTAATGGTCTCAAATACAAGGTAACCTGAACCTTCCAACTGACTATTTCTCAGGGTCCATCATCTGGGAATGCTCAGCTCCCTACTTAAGTCCTAAAGTGCTTTTCACTAGACAGTGCTTACTCCATGCTTAAGTGAAAAGCAGCCAAACATTATGATTCTCCTAAAGCACAAGGGGATTTTAATTTTTTTTTAAATCAATTCAAAAGCATACAGGAGCTGGCCAGAAAGCCAAGTGAACAATGCAAAACACTGTTTTACAGGAGGTGACACTGAAACGTAACCTCAGGCGGGCAAGAACTGAGACAGATGTAAACATGTTCTCTTCTGTGGCTGAGCCTGGAGCCACACTAGAGACTTCAGGTGATGCTCAGGGCCAGCAGACCCATTCCAAAGGAGCTCTGCTAAAATTAAACAGATTTACGAAGTGCCCAAGGCTCAGTTGTTTTAAAACACCCACCCACCCACAGACAGTGGACAGCTACCTCAAAAAGTGTCATTGCTTGAAACGCACTGTGGGAGACCAGTCTCAGAGAAACATGCCTCCACTTGCGGCTTCTTTAACAGATGTAAAAAAAGATTCCATAATGACTGGATAATCCACAGAGGAGATTTTCAAAATGCATACAGGGGAGTTAGGTACCCCAACTGCCTCCCTCCCTTTTTGTATTATAAAATCCCCACTAAAAATGGATTTTAATACAGTACAGTTCCCCTGGTCATTAGGGAAGCAGACTCTGAACCTGTTTATAATTTCTGACAATCAGTTTCACAGAAAACAGCATCACGAAGTAGGCATTTTTCAGTAAGAAAGCCACAAGACATGCCAATTACAACAAAGTAGCATGAACTGTGTTTTACACTTTAGACATGTAACAGTTTGCAAAACGACTCTCCCAAAGAAACACTCACAAGTTGTGTTAGATCGAATTACAGGCCCACCTGGTTTAGTATTCTGCCTCCATATGCACTCCATAACACTTCCTACCTACCAAGAGTCATTTATGAAATAACATGCAGGGGAGAGGGGGGAGGGAATTGAGACGAGGGAATCCTAACACTTACAGCTGATCAGCAGATATTATGAAAAAACAGATTTGAATAGCTAACTCCATAATACTGTCTTTACCTTGCATAACTGCCAGTGTTCTAGGATGGTCACTTCGACTTATCTTTTTAAACTCCAGCCATACCATCAGCCTTTCTAATCTCCCTAGATGGCATGCTTGACAGGCGACCTCCACATTTCATGAAGAAATATCTGGAAGTTTTAAATTCACGGAGCATCTGATTGGTTTAAATTGTATCTGTTGCTCAAGTCCCTTCTTACTCTTCTCTTCAGACTAAACAAACTCAGTCTTTCCTATCAACATATTACCCATAGTACGGTAACCATTTTGCTGTCTTTCTCTGGGTCTTTTCAGTTGCAACTATTCAGAGGCAAGGCAAACAAGACTGATCAGTACTCTACATTAGGGCTCTCAACCTTTCCAGACTACTGTATGGCAGCAGCTCAGAAGAGAGAAAGTTCACGCATCAGTTTTAATTATAAAAAACTGTGTATATGCCGTGCTCTATAGCAAGGAAATCGAGCTTTCCTGGAGAAAAAGGATTATAAAAACATTCATTCTTCTCCAGGAAAACATGGATCTTTTGAAGACCTGCTATTTTTATATATAGTCTTGCCTCCCCATCCCCAAATATGGGTTTATATATTTTAATTCATACACACATTCATACATTTCTGTATGTGTGTGGGGGGGGGGGGAGGAGGAAAGAAGAAGATATAATACAGATTTGGCAGAATTCAATGTATTTTCATATTATAATTTTGACAGAACATCAATATTTGTAAGCATTTTTATTTTTAGCAATTTAAATTTCCACAGTTGCAGGAAATTATGGGAGGGTCAGACAAGTATTCAATGATAGAAGACACTGGGATTCAAAAAAAGTTAAAGTTTTATAACTGTTAAAAACACAAGCTGTCTACATCACATGTAAAAATACACAAAGTAAATATCCTTAAATCAAAACTTTAATAGGTTCTCATGCAGCATTTTTTTTAGTTTGCATATCTGTATATTTCAATCAATGAAAATGTCTTTTCACCAGTTTGTGTGTATATACAGTGAAACGGAAGTTTACTGACATTTACCAATACCAATCTAATCCATCCTTCCAAGCATGTACAAAGAGAACACGTGACAGCACGAGAGCATGAAAGCGCTATTCTTTATTCGAAAAATAGGAAGGGGAGATCAACTGCCTAGCCACCCAAGCCACATCAAAACAGACCTAACGAATCTCTTCCTATCAAGTGCCCTGCTGCTAGGAGGGGACAGGTTCAAGAAGCAAGTGTTCTCCTAAAAGAGCAGGGCAACTGAAGTTGTCTCTCTCCTACCTGCTCTCTTTAATCATGGTTCTCTTTAATTCTTAAAAAAAAAAGGAGTACTTGTGGCACCTTAGAGACTAACCAATTTATTTGAGCATGAGCTTTCGTGAGCTACAGCTCACTTCATCGGATGCTGTAGCTCACGAAAGCTCATGCTCAAACAAATTGGTTAGTCTCTAAGGTGCCACAAGTACTCCTTTTTTTTTGCGAATACAGACTAACACGGCTGTTACTCTGAAACCTTTAATTCTTAAGACCAGCACTAGATGGCACTATGTTACTTAAGATAAAAAAATACACACAAGATTTCTGTTTACAGAGATAGACACAGGAGGAAGATGGTTAGTATAGAGGCAGAAACCCCCATTTCACCTGTATATAGGTCAGCACTTTTTTCCACGGTAAGGCTGTCTCAACACTGGCACAGCAACAGCAGAACCTACCAAGAACCTATTCTGAAAAGAAGGCTAGACATCCCAGCCACAACTGATCGGACGGTACCGAAAGACAGGGGGACGGTACTGCACCCCACCTACTTAGCCCAGAAACCCAGGCCAATTTGGTAATAGCATCCTGATTTGAATGGGACTGAAGAACACAGCTGTGGAAGCCTCAAGTCTGGTTCAGATACCTGAGTCAACATCTAGAAGTGAAGGTAATATTTATTTGGCAGTGTCAATTAAAATCTGGATGGGGAAGGGCAGGGAGACAATCCGCAGATATTGTATTAGGAAACATTTTTGGAACAACAGAGAAGATTTATTGTAAAAGAGAAAATCTGGCCATGAGCTTTGAGAGTGAGTTGGGGAATTTTTTCAGCCTCTGAAGTCTTGACTCTTTGGATTCATTACCTTTGCTATTACTTTATGGTTTAAATATCATTCTGCCTTGGGGTGTGGACAAATCTTTCTTCTAGCACATCTATCAACCTGAAGCAAAAAAGAATTTTGAAGTACACACACTCTGGCTTAAGAGCAGAGGGAGAAGCAGCCAGTTATTATGCAAGGGCTTTCTGCCCTTGTGCTGGATTGCTCTGATTCCAGCACTCAGTTTGGTGAGTAAATCTGATCATAAAAAGTCATCTAGCATCTGCCCGTCTGGTAAGTGAGACACCATTGCAAAACACAGCAAGAAAGTGATTTGAACTGCACCCGAACTGATCTACCTCCTAGGACAAGTCAAAGAAAAGCTGTTAACACAAAAATTGGATTGTCAGATCAACATGGACAGATATTTAAATATTTTACCTCATCTGTTCAGTACAGCTAATTAGGTTTACTCACCTTTGAGAGATGGAGGAAAGAGTGCTACATAAATAAAAAAATATTGCTAAAACACTGGCCTGCTTCGCACATGTTTTACCCAAACCATGTTTGATTCTTTCCATCCAAACCCTTTTTCAAACAAACGATAGGGTTTTCTTTAACATATCACTTTGTTCATGATTAATTTCCCTCCCCCAGTACACACATGCACTTGGAAGCTAAGCTGTTCTGTTATTTTGAAAGATATGCCCCCAGTTAAGTGAACGTTGTGTGGGCAGACTCACTGCTAATTTGCAGCAAGAATCCACCTTACAAACAGCTTCAGAACAGCAAAAAGGAGATGTGTCAACTGAAAAGCCACCACGTCCATTTTCAGATTGGTTGGCTCGTGTGCTGCTGCTGTGACTACAGAAGAGCCATTTACATTAGCCTCTAATTGTGAACAATTATTCAAACGCAGCACATGCTGCAAACAGCCGATACGAGAACAAGAAGTCAGGAGAGAGGCAGACTGATCTTGGGATGTCTTAATGAGATATAAACATTTATGTTTATCAGTCTCATTGCTTGGAAGCATCAGCTACATGGCATGTCTTACCTCCAGTACGCACTCTCATAGAATTTGAGATTTACACACTTTACTGAACATATATCACACTTTAGAAGCAAATCTGTAAAACTAGATTGAAAAGAGGCAATGAATGGCTTGGGTTTTGTTTGTTTTTTAAGCAGCAGATTTACCCAGTTCTCCTGTTCTTTTTGATATGTTTGGGAGGAGGACTTGTGGCACCTTAGAGACTAACAAATTTATCTGAGCATAAGCTTTCGTGGGCTACAGCCCACTTCATCGGATACAGACTAACACGGCTGCTACTCTGAAACCAAACATATCAGGATCAGAAACTGTGGAAGTTAGAAATGAGACAGCATGTCAAGTTAGGTTAGGTTCCACCCTGCCCATTTCCTGTGGTATATGTTCGAAGGGTAGGAAAGATGTACATTTATTCAGACCTTCTGAACAGCATTTTATTTATGAAACTGTTTAAAATTCTGAACACACCCAGACCTCTTTGGCTGGATGGCAGCAATGCCACACCTGTAAGGGGTCACCAGGGCTGGCATTAGACTTGGTAGGGCGTGGGGCCGAAGCCCCAGCCCAACTGCCCGGGGCTGAAGTCGAAGCCTGAGGGCTTCAGCCCTGGGTGGCGGGGCTCAGGTTACAGGCCCCGTCTGGGGCTGAAGCCCTTTGGTTTTGGCCCCCCTGCCTGGGGCAGTGGGGCTTGGGCAGGCTCAGGCCACCACTTCCTGAGGTTGTGTAGTAATTTTTGTTGTCAGAAGAAGGTTGTGGTGCAATTAAGTTTGAGAACCCCTGAGCTAGTGTAATAAAGCCTGCTGTTCCTTCCCCTTCACTTAGGGCCCCATGAATATCTCTGAATCAACAACTCCCCAAACACACACATTCTGCATTTCCTGACCTCCTTAGTTCTTACCCCTACAAAGAAAAAACAGCAGCATTTGATTTAAATAATTTATTCTGGTTTAAGTTCTTCAGAGACAGAATTGAATTAAAACTCCAAACTGGTTCAGACCCTATTTGCAGCTCAAACCTCAGCGGGGTTGAATCCAAACACTCCTAGCATTCCGAAAGAATGGATACTGCTTGCTTGCAAACCTCCACATTCAGCAATGTTTGGATCTAGGCTTTTGGTGTTGCTTAAAAGACCAAATTCTGACCTGGACACTAGTCTAGTTACTAGCATACCCAGCTAGGGTTACCATTTTCATTTCTTTAGAAGTACTGTTTTGTGAAGCCAGTGGAAGAGAGAGAAACAGTAACGCTGAAAGGCAATATATAAATAGCTCTAGCTGAGACCATAACAAAAGCTGTGTCATGCTACAGCCTGCAAAGTCAATACTGGGCAGCAAGTACTTGGGGCTGACAGTTTCTTTTCTAAAGTCCTGTTCAGAAATGAGGCCACTCCAGCAAGTGAATATCTAGGGAATTATTCTGGGTTAGTAACTCACACCATTGAAGCATATCATCATCTCACAAACACACATTGCACAGTCTTGCTGTTCAAGTACATATTAGGACAGTGAAGCTGACAAACCCCAAGTTAGGGCAGAACAATCCACTCAATGAAGTGCACGTGCATCAAGGTAGCTTCTCTGGGTTAAACACAGAAATTTCCTTTTGTACGACAGTCATTAGCTTTTACAACTTAAGAGCTTGGCTTCGGGTCATGGTGAAGTCTAGTTCGCAATGAAGGTGTGACACTGCTGTATTGTACACATCAGGCAGCGTAGGGGGCAAAGATAGCAGCTACTGAGGATCTCTAAGATCATCCCTCAGGTCTCTCCTATTTGTATAATGCCGAGCAAAAATGGACCCCAATCCTAAGAGGTGCCTTAGAATGCTACTGCAATGTCAATTAATAATAGCAGCAGTAAGACAGTTTCCTCCATCAGCGATTTCCAAAGAGATGTTCTGTTCGAGGCTTTCTGCAAAGGTAGCACAGAAGGGGCTGAATTCAAAAGGCAGCTATTAGGTTAGAACAAACCTTTCAGGAGTTTTAAAAGACAAAAATGTCAAGCAATCTCTGGAATCCTACACGCAGCAGCTCTATGAAGCCCAGTGACAATGTGCATACTCAATGCATGTGTCTAATTCCCGGAAAAACAGAAAGCCACTCCCCTAGCTCACACTGCAGACTCGTGTGTAAAAGCTACTGGGACAATGCAGCACAATTGCATCATTGCCTGGAAAAACCTCAGCTGCTTCACTGAAAGAGTTTCAACTCTCCTCTCTCCCCCACACAAATGCTGTGCCGGCTGTTATGAAAGAGAAGAAAGAAAAAGAGAAGATGCGTAAGAGGACAAAATATTTAAGCCATGGGCAGGACTTCTGGGCTATAAAAGCTCAATTGCCAAATCCAGCACTTAAGTTCTGCAGCCCCTGCCCTGCTACATTGCTTTGTATGCAGGAGATGTATTTGCCACCTGGGAACTGGCTAAGGAAAGATGAAAACGTTTTTCACAAACAGAGCTTTCATTCGTTGTCTCCCTCCCTCAGCAGTCCATTTGTGCTTTTTCTGTTATGTTAAGGAAGAAAACAGCATTAAGTTCCCTGCAATAACTGGGGGGTCAAGTAACGCAGGAACTGGTAACATCAAAGATACAATATAGAAATAGCCACACAAGGTTTCTTAATCTTTTAGGCAGTGATTTTTAATATTCATGGCAGAGAGGTACTGATAGCAATGACTCAAGATAACAGTGCAGGAAGGGTCTCAATCTGCACCACCTTTGCCATTCTGGTTCCGAGTCCCCCAACCATTGTGTGTACTGTACACACACAGGCAGCTCTACCAATACACCACAATCCTGACCTGTAGCTCCCCTGAGTGTTGTATTCTTAAACCATCACAGCTCTGCCAGTGCACCTCCATCCTGACCTATAACATCCCTTACTAACTCCTGAACCTCTCCTGCATTGTCCCCAATTATGCCACAAATGTTTCACTGCCACAACAGGGCCATGAAACTGAATAGCTTCCGATGGACTGCTTCTTTCTGATGGACACATCCAAGTGTTGGAAGATGCTGTCTCCCCCTTTTAATAATATCAGTAAATTTGACTGTTCCTTCTTCTCACAGCCAAAGTCCAAAGGCTTCTGCTTTGCATTAGAAAGCTAAAGGGACAGCCTCAACTCACCTTACAGGTGAGCCTTCTAGACTTACAAGTTTTCTTCCATTTCACCCCTAGCTTTTTAGATTTGCATAAAGGCTAACACTCCAATGAGAGATAGAACACAGTGGTGCTTCCAACAAAGAAAGGAAAAGTATCCTTGTTCCCCAGATATTCTAAAAGGTACCCACTCCAAGTCACTCAGCAGAGTGCCAGATGGAACAGTGGTTTTCAAAATTATGGTTCAAGGAGCTCTTTCTGATGGTTAAAAAAGAGTTGCCAGAAGAAAATACAGAGAGAAAGACAGTCCTCAGGAGTAAAACGTGAAGACATACACTGCTGTAAATAGTTACCAAGGGACATGGGCACCACAGAAGCAACAATGAATTCAGACACCCTTGGAAGCCATTCAAAGTACATGCAGTTCCAATTTCAAGGCAATTGAAGCTAAAATATTAAATACCCCCCCCCCCCAGCATACCCAGAGTTTAATGACAAACACCTCTCCAATGCAGGCTAACTTCTGCCAGCCTTGTTTTTCTCTCGGTCCACAGTACATGGGAAGTAGGGAACTCCAAATACACATGCAAGCAATGCTGCTGGAGACACTAAGCCTCAATCCCTTTCTGGGAGCTCCAACCGGTAGGAGAACACTTTAACCTCTCGGCCACTCAGTAACTGATTTAAAGGTGGCAATTTTGCAACAGAAAAACTTCGAAAACAGACTCCAACGAGAAACTGCTGAGCTTTAATTAATATGCAAACTAGATACCATTAACCTGGGTTTGAATAGAGACTGGGAGTGGCTGGGTCATTATACATATTGAATCTATTTCCCCATGTTAAGTATCCTCACACCTTCTTGTCAACTGTCTAAATGGGCCATCTTGATTATCACTACAAAAAAAGTTTTTTTTCCTCCTGCTGATAATAGCTCATCTTAATTAGCCTCTTACTTCACCTTTTCATATTCTCTGTGTGTGTGTGTGTGTGTGTGTGTGTGTGTGTATTCTTACTATACGTTCCATTCTATGCATCCAATGAAGTGGGCGGTAGCCCACGAAAGCTTATGCTCAAATAAATTTGTTAGTCTCTAAGGTGCCACAAGTCCTCCTGTTCTTTTTAATGGAAATGCAGTCTACCAGCAGCATTGCACTTGCAGCTCATGGGTAACATTTTCCAAAAGGCCTAAATCCGATTTTTAAAGGTGACTTAGGCACCAGGGGACATGTCTACAGTACAGTCCCGAGGTGCAATTGCAGCTTGTGTAGACATACCTGAACTAGCTTTGATCTAGCACTGAGGCTGCAGCAATGTGCACCTCAGCATGCTCTAGCCCTGCGAGTAATTATCCAGGGTTCTGGATGGGCATATACAGCCTGAGCTAAAGCTAGTACTGCCACAGCTTCATGGCTCTGGTACCCAAGCCAGCTAAGGTATGTCTACTCAAGCTGGAATCGCACACCGTGACTGCAGTATAGCCATGCCCCACGTCTCATGAAAGTCAGTTAACGGGTTACGTGAGGGTTCAGGCTGAAGCAGATTTCTATGCCATGAGAGAAATCAGAAATCTTACATTCTTAATGAGACATGTCAAAGTCTTTGCAATAGAGAGGAGAGGGTTTCCTCAGGTGGAGACTCTGAGCTGCCCACTTTATTACCTTCCTAGAATTATCAACAGTAGACTTGATTAGATTGCAGAATTTTCTGATTGGAGTCAACTTTAAGACTGAGGGTGGATGGTGTCACACTTAAAACCTTAAATTCACTCACATTATCTGCCTGATGGGCCAGCAGGGCACCCATAAAAATTTAAGCACTTAGAACAGGCATTTTTTGTATGTAAATCTTGAGTAACAGACATTAAAAGGCTAAATCACATTTGCTGTCCCCTACAGCAACAGAGCTCACTGCATTATAAGATGGAAAGAAAAAGTTAAATGTTACCCCTTATGTTAAAGTACAGTTCTACTCTGCGGACACTAAAAATAGCATCGGGGGTCCCACATTTATTGCCTCTCGATTGTTCCGTATCAAATGTGCTCAGCTTGCATTTTTTAACTGCCAGTCCTGTAAACACAACCTGAGATCTGAGTCAACCCGAGTTCTTTCCTTTTTATGCACCCCATTTCCTTCACAGATTTTCACAGGTGTAACTGACTGGAATTTAGTAAGACAGACAAGGTGGCTGAGGTAATCTCTTTTACTGGACCAACTTGCAGGGGTGGCAGGTTTGTAGAAATTTTGGTGGTGCCCACAACCCGCCCCCCCCCAAAACTCCACCCCCCACCTGCCTAAGGCTCTGGGAGGGAGTTTGGGTGGGGGGGAGGAGGTCTGGGGTGCAGGCCCTGGGCTGGGGCAGAAGATTGGGATGCAGGACAGGTCAGAGGTTGGGCTCTGGGAGGAAGTTTAGGTGGGGGAGGGGGTGCAGGCTCTGGAATGGAGTTTGGGTATAGGCTGGGGGTGGGGGTGCAGGCTCTGGGAGGGAGGTTGGGGATGGGAGGGGATGCAGAGGGAGGGGGTGCAGCGCTTACCTGGGGCTCCTAGGCAGGGCAGGCGGGAGGGACACAGGGTGTAGCAGTTACCCCAGTGGGACTGAAACACCAGCGTTTGCAAAATAGTTTTTGGGGGGGGGGGGAGGCGGAAGAGAGGCTTTTTTATTTGAGCAAGGTGGCTTTTTTGTATGGTCACACGAACTGAGCATGCTCAGTAATATCTGCTGAAGCCACTGCCCTTCACCCTGCCCTTATTAGCTGTAAAAATCTGCTGACTGCTATTGACATGGGTTAAAAAGGGGCAGAGGGCGAATCGGAGCGGGGGGTGGCCAGGGTCTGAGCAGGGGGTGGAAACTGACTGCTCAGGGGGGTCAAGCAGCTGAAAGCAGGATTAGGAGACGGGCTAAAGGACAAAATCAGGGCTGGGGGCGGGGAGTGGAGCAGGAGATAAGTTCGGGGTGAGGTGCTGACAGAGGGCAAAACCTGGCACAGGGGGTTACAATTACCCCAGTGGGACGGAGACACCAGTACTTGCAAAAATGGTGGGGGGGCAAAGGGGCTTTTTTTATTTCCCCTCTCACAGACAGCACCTCTCAGCATTGGCTTCCCAAGGCTGGGTTCTTAAAGGCACAGGCATCCCAATGCCTAGTGAATGCAACTTCTCTTTGAATTTTGTAGCGTAGACATAGCCTGACAGTAGGCTAGGTAAGACAAAGCACTGCCATGGGTGCCAGTGCTCCTGGCAATCCACCTCGACGAGGGGATTAGCTCTGAGCACTGGAAGCCGAGCCTGTCCACACCAGCACTTTAAAGCGCTCAAACTTGCTGCACTCGGGGGGGATTTTTCACACTCCCGTGCTAGCAAGTTAGAGTGCTTTAACTTGCCAGTGTAGATAATCCCTGAGACTTAATTCAGTGAAACATTTGACATATATCCCCTCAGAAATAAAGAATCCCTTATCACTGTATCTAATTGCATAGAGTCTCCTAGCAGTTTCCCAAGTTGTTTTATCTGCTGCTGGGATTCCCTGAATTTTTAAATTTAATTTTTTCTTCTCATTTTAGAGCTGACAATTTCTGGCCTGGTGTCAAAACTTTGTTTTGAGTCAATCCACCAATGGGGATTGCATTTTTGCAACTGTTATTTTGCCTCTCAATCTAGCCCTTAGTGTTTTTCCACATGCCATTGTGTACAACTTGATTCTCAAATATTCAATAAAGGCAGTATACTATCTCCTATAACGTCTTTCTCCCTGGAAAATACATCTATTGTAATTTTTGCAGAAAATTAGAACTCCCATCGTGGGTCAGACTAATAGTCTGCCTAATCTAGTATCCTGTCTTGTGACAGTGGCCAATGCCAGGTGCTTCTAAGGGAATGATCAGACCAGGCAATGACTCGGTGAAACATCCCATTGTCCACTCCCAGCATCTGGCAGTCAAAGGACTGTTTAGGGACTTGCAGAGCATGGGCCTGCATCCCTGACTACCTTGGCTAATAGCCAATGTACTTATCCTGAGGGACTGATCTAATTCTTTGTTCAACCCATTCATAGTTTTGCCTTTCAAAATATAATGCACACATCTACAACCCCAAGATACCTTTACAACCACAAGAATTCTAAAATAATGATTATACACCCTCAAGTCAAGAAATTTTAATAAATAAATGATATCTTCTTTTTATGTGCCTTTTTGTTCCTGAGCCTGTATGGTGCAGTAAGGCTAGTTCCAATGCCTTGAGCCTAAACACCTGAATGAATCTTAGTCTACTTTCATCCTGTTCCTGTTACCTCTCCCAAACATTTAATATACCTAAGGCCATATCCACACTTTAAGTGTGTGTTAACTCAAGTTATGTCAGCATAGAGTCACTATGGTTACTATGTCTACCCCCAACCCTCTAAACCCACCTTGCCTCAGAGGCTACTGCCAGTCATCATCTAACCCTTGCTCACTGGAGCCGACTGCAGTCTGTCATGGCCACATATCATTGGCAAGGGGTTAGGACCTGCTGCCTTTGCCTATCCCCGGTCTACCCCTCTGCAGCCCCAGTACCTTTTCATAGGCCTTCATCAAGGCCTGCAGCCTGGGAGTTTACCAGGCTGGAGCTCCCCAGCTCCCCTTGCCTTTCCCCAGCATTGCTCCACTTTGGGTACCTTGCTCCCCTTCCCACTCCAGGGTAGAGAGAGACTTCTCCAGCTTCTGGCCCACAGCCCTCTTACCAGGGCCAGCTGGGCCCTAACTGAGCTGGCCACAGCTGTGGCTGCTTCCTCCAAACAGCCTAACTTGGCTGCTTTTAACCCCTGGCGTCTCGGAGTGGGGAAGCCGCCCCACTGCAGGCACAGACAACTTTTTTTGTATAGCAATGTGCCCCGTGAGGGTTAATGTGTATACATTAGGCATGTTAGCAACAAGAAGAAAGTCAAGGAAAGCGTGGGCCCCTTACTGAATGAGGGAGGCGACCTAGTGACAGAGAATGTGGAAAAAGCTAATGTACTCAATGCTTTTTTTGACTCTCTTCACGAACAAGGTCAGCTCCCAGACTGCTGCACTGGGCAGTGCAGCATGGGGAGGAGGTGACCAGCCCTCTGTGGAGAAAGAAGTGGTTCAGGACTAGTTAGAAAAGCTGGATGAGCACAAGTCCCTGGGGCCAGATGCGCTGCATCCAAGGGTGCTAAAGGAGTTGGTGGATGTGATTGCAGAGCCACTGGCCATTATCCTTGAAAACTCATGGCGACTGGGGGAGGTCCTGGATGACTGGAAAAAGGCTAATGTAGTGCCCATCTTTAAAAAAAAGGGAAGGAGGAGGATCTGGGGAACTACAGGCCAGTCAGCCTCACCTCAGTCCCTGGAAAAATCATGGAGCAGGTCCTCAAGGAATCAATTCTGAAGCATTCAGAGGAGAGGAAAGTAATCAGGAACAGTCATCATGGATTCGCCAAGGGCAAGTCATGCCTGACTAACCTAATTGCCTTCTATGACGAGATAGCTGGCTTTGTGGATGAGGGGAAAGCAGTGGATGTGTTATTCCTTGACTTTAGCAAAGCTTTTGATATGGTCTCCCACAGTATTCTTGCCAGCAAGTTAAAGAAACATGGGCTGGATGAATGGACTATAAGGTGGACAGAAAGCTGGCTAGATTGTCGGGCTCAACGGGTAGTGATCAATGGCTCCATGTCTAGTTGGCAGCCAGTATCAAGCGGAGTGCCCCAAGGGTCGGTCCTGGGGCCGGTTTTGTTCAGTATCTTCATTAATGCTCTGGAAGATGGCGTGAACTGCACCCTCAGCAAGTTTGCAGATGACACTAAACTGGGAGGAGACGTAGATACACTGGAGGGTTGGGATAGGATACAGAGGCACCGAGACAAATTAGAGGATTGGGACAAAAGAAATGTGATGAGGTTCAACAAGGACAAGTGCAGAGTCCTGCACTTAGGACGGAAGAATCCCATGTACTGCTACAGACTAGGGACCGAAAGGCTAGGCAGCAGTTCTGCAGAAAAGGACCTAGGAGTTACAGTGGACGAGAAGCTAGATGAGAGTCAACAGTGTGCCCTTGTGGCCAAGAAAGCCGATGGCATTTTGGGCTGTTTAAATAGGGGCATTGCCAGGAGATCAAGGGACATGATCGTTCCCCTCTATTCGATATTGGTGAGGCCTCATCTGGAGTACTGTGTCCAGTTTTGGGCCCCACACTACAAGAAGGATGTGGAAAAATTGGAAAGAGTCTAGCGGAGGGCAACAAAAGTTATTAGGGGGCTGGAGCACATGACTTATGAGGAGAGGCTGAGGGAACTGGGATTGTTTAGTCTGCAGAAGAGAAGAATGAGGGGGGATTTGAGGATGGATCTAGACTGTTCTCAGTGGTAGCAGATGACAGAACAAGGAGTAATGGTCTCAAGTTACAGTGGGGGAGGTTTAGGTTGGATATTAGGAAAAACTTTTTCACTAGGAGGGTGGTGAAGCACTGGAATGGGTTACTTAGGGAAGTGGTGGAATCTCCTTCCTAAGAGGTTTTTAAGATCAGGCTTGACAAAGGGATGATTTAGTTGGGGATTGCTATGATTCTATGATTAGATTCCAGGGCCTTGTACCATCCAGAAACGTATGTAGAAGCGACAGGTCCTACTTTGCTAAAAAAGGCCACCTGATGTAGCTAATTGCTACAGATAGCAGTTTCACGTACCTATGGTGTGAGAAACTGCTATCTGTAGCAATTAGTTTCATCAGATTGCAGTCTTACAGGCACCACATCCCTACAGGTTGCAGTTTCTTACACATGTGTAGGAAAATGCTATCTGTCGGACTGGGCTGCCTGCAGCTGCAACAGGTCCGACAGGTCCTACTTTACTAAAAAAGGACATGTGATGTAGCTAATTCAAGCAGTCTCACGTGTAAAACCAAACTGATAGCTTTCTTTAACAGTGTAACAAGCCTTGTGGATGGGGGGGGCGGGGGAGTGGTTGACATGGTCTAACTTGCCTTTAGTAAGGCTTTTGATATTGTCTCTCCCATGACCTTCTTATAAACAAACTACGGAAATGCAACCTAGATGGAGCTAAATAAGATGAGTGCAAAACTAGTTGGAAAACAGTTCCAACAGTAGTTATCAATGATTCACAGGCTGAAAGGGCTGAGTCAGGCTGGAAGGGCATAACGAGTGGGATTCTCCAGGGATCAGTTCTGGATAAGTTTCTATTCAAATCTTAATCAATGATTGAGAGAATGGCAGAGAGAGTACAATTATAAAGTTTGTGAATGATAAGTTGTAAGCATGCAAAATGGGAAATGACTTCCTAGGAAGGAATACTGTGGAAAGGGATCTAGGGATCCTAGTGGACCACTAGCTGAATATGAGTGAACGGTGTAACGCTGCTGCAAAGAAAACAGAACATCGCTCTCAGATGTCCGCTCTACTCAGGCCTCAACTGGAGTATTGCGTCCAGTTCTGGACGCCACATTTCAGGAAAGATGTGGACAAATTGGAGAGAGTCCAGAGAGAGAAAAAAAATTTAAGGTCTAGAAAACATGGCCTATGAGGGAAGTACCATCTTTTTACAAAAGCTGTTTCTTACAATCTACTCGTATAAGTAACTGCTACGGATAGCACATTTCTACATGTAGCAATTTCACATACACCACAGTGCAAGAAACTGCTACCTTTAGGCATTTGCTACATCGGGTAGCAGCTTACTATAGTGGCAGTTTCTTACAATCTAAAGCGTATCAGTAACTGCTACTAGTAGCATATTCCTACGCGGAACAGTTTAATACACTACACCTGCAGCCACACGGAGCAAGCAGGGAGGAAGCCACTCAGTTCCACTGCACTGCCAGTGGTGAGTGGGGGCCCCGGGCTGTTTTAAATGGCCCCAGGGCATGGGGTGGGGCGGAAGGCGGGGCTGAGGGAGAGACCTGGCCCCAAACATTGCTAGAGCTGGGCCCTGCGCCAGGAATATTCCTGGTTCCTAGGCACCATGGGCCCATAAGACTCGCCACCCATGCCAACTTGGACAGAAGGTATTACCTCACCCAGCTGGTCACTCTAATATCCTGGGACTAACATAGCTACACCACCACTGCATGGAACTTAGTAAGCAATTCTGTTGCTGATGCCTTAGAAGTGCACACTGCAGGCAACGTGAGTAAAAAGCAGCCAGAGCTTGTTTGTCAGTGAAGTCAGCAGCTGACACAAAATACACATAGGAAGCAGATCTATTCAGTAAAAAAGGGGCCATTTTTACACAGTCCCTTTTCAGAACAGAAGTGTACTTGATTCCTAGTACTGCTGCAATACTCAGTCTTGCATTACAACTGCACTACACCCTCATGGGACTAGGAATATTTTAAGCCAGAAATAAAAGCTGCTTCTAAAGACAAATGATGCAACTAATCAGTTACAAAGCCACCTGATCCCATGCCCCTACAGTGGCATGCATCCAACTATATGCTTTGTGTATCTGGATGTCTTTGCATCCACACTATGAAGAATAAAAGCAGCCTGGAGAACAACTAATCAATAACCATGTTCTGCAAAATGCATTTCACCTTCCTAAACTGAGTCAGTTATCCTTGATGGGGAAGTTGCATATTTCTTGGAACAGATAAATAGCTTGATATTTTCTAAAGTAACTTATTTTATGAAAATATGCTACTATGCACGCACACAGTAGGAAAGTGAGTACTTTAAGCCCAGTTTCTTTATTATGTGTTATACAGGTGCTATGTAAAGGATTTCAGACCATCACAACCCAGTTGAAGCATCTGAGCCATAACAAACACTTATAAATATTAACCTTACAAAAGAAGATGAAGAAAGTCCTCTCTACCCAACAGTCGAAGTGCTCTGCTATCTCCTCCCTGGACCTTCTGCTCAAAGTGCAATGGGGTGGAATTGAATGAGGGGTAGTCTAAAGGCATCTGAATGCTCCAGTGATGAGCATCCTACTAATGCCTGAGAGGTTGACAGAGTTGCTGATGTCACAACATATGGGGAAAAGCAGTCATATTACTGGATAGTGTGTTTCAAGGTCATTTGAAGGGCCACAGCATAAACTTAGTTGCATCAGTTAAAAAAAACAAAAAAAAAACCTGCAGGATGAGTTAGGTACATCAATACAAATCTTCAGCTGTGTTCTAGAAAGGTCTATGTTGGTCATTCCCAAGCTGTGTTTTATGGGGCGTCACTCCTGAGTGCATCCCTCATTATTAAGGTATATGTGAAATACATTTTCACCACGAACTCCTACCATTGCGTAGGTCTGCTTTCTCAAGCTCTTAAATATGGCCTGGGTATCATATAGTGCAACAACTAATAAGCAGGCCAAGCCAGCCCAATCAACATCATGCTGCATTTATATGCCCCCTTTTATCCAGAAACATCCCAGCATGCTTTACTAACATATGCAAAGGAACCAATTCCACAGCCACTGACATGCAGTCACCACTGGGATGGAATGTGGGAGCTGTGCAGTGTTTTTGTGCATTGTTAAACAGGACATGATGAACACAGTGTCATATCCATCTGAAACAGGAGGAGGAACAGAAGATGGCAGAAAATAATGACCTAAGTGGAATTTGGCCAGGACACACAGACTAACCCCCTTTACACTGTGGAGGTCAAGGCTTTTGTTGTTCTCGTCTGAAAGAGCATGCCTCTAAGGGCTCTTCGTCCATGGCACCACTGTCAGGAGCATTGGTTCAGTACTGATTGGGCAAGAATGTTACCTACTGAGTCACCTATTCCCAGCTCCCTACCATGGCCATCCCTGTAAGACATTGCACGTGGCAATCCCCATAACTCAGATTTCTCATTATTTAAAAAAAAAAAAAAGTGGAAACACTTTACTATCTCATGTGGGTTGAGGAGAGGTTTAATTTGTACAGCACTGAGATGCTCACTAATCTAACAGAAGATACGATAGAAGTAGTAGTATTATATTGCACATGAAACTCAGCACTGAGGATTTAAAAGTATGCAACAGCGTACATACATAAAAGGTAATGACCAAGAATGCCTTTTTTACTAGGACTACTACACACAAAAGGCAAAAGTCTCCTGATGCAATTCCTGCATTGAAAGGTTCTTGACTGAGAATATCGGCATAATATAACTATCAGCCTTAGGCTCACTACTGACAGAGATCGTGGTCATCCTGACAGACATTTTTTTATGCCTCTTATCAGAAAAGATCTCTCTTGTTATAGATTATACTGCTCTGGGCATCATGGATTCATTCTTTGGACACAGAGCCATTCCCCTCCCCCTCACAACACCAGCTTTATTTCCACTTTATTAATCAGCGCATATTCATTTCTCATTACCCATGAGCAACGTGCCTAGGTTACACAGCCAGCCATACATGCTACATCAGGCTTATCCTGCAAGGTACTTAATGGTGCTTCACACCTCACTGCTTTCCTTCTGAGTCCTGCCATCAGACCTACAGGCTAGGAATACAAGTGCAGGGATGCCAGCAAATGAGGAGAACCATTTTTTAGGACACTAACCCCCACAGTCTTTAAAAGAAAAGGAGTACTTGTGGCACCTTAGAGACTAACCAATTTATTTGAGCATAAGCTTTCGTGAGCTACAGCTCACTTCATCGGATGCTGTAGCTCACGAAAGCTTATGCTCAAATAAATTGGTTAGTCTCTAGGGTGCCACAAGTCCTCCTTTTCTTTTTGCGAATACAGACTAACACAGCTGCTACTCTGAAACCAGTCTTTAAAAGAACCACATGTGCCATTTTTGGCTTGTTGTAGCCAAGACTGAAAGTCTGACATAGCTGATTGGCCTTCACTGTGTATGTTTGTGATGTATTAAACAACATGTATAAAGCAGGTTTCAGAGTAACAGCCGTGTTAGTCTGTATTCGCAAAAAGAAAAGGAGGACTTTTGGCACCTTAGAGACTAACCAATTTATTTGAGCATAAGCTTTCGTGAGCTACAGCTCACTTCATCGGATGAAGTGAGCTGTATCTCACAAAAGCTTATGCTCAAATAAATTGGTTAGTCTCTAAGGTGCCACAAGTCCTCCTTTTTTTTTTTATGTATAAAGCAGTCTCTCCCTTGCAAGGAGGGTCTCACAAGGGATTAACACAATGAAAGGCCACCACACTTTGGACTGTGACCACACTGAAATCTATTAAAAACTCCTTTATTTTATTAATTTCCCTAGGATTATGTACTTGGCTCCCAAAATCGCTGATCTGCAGCACCGATTTAATCAGTCCTCAGACTTGTCCTGAAGGTTCCAAGGTGAGCAATGACATTTAGCAACACAAAGTG
The DNA here is from genome assembly GCF_965152275.1 of Natator depressus. Taxonomy (NCBI): domain Eukaryota; kingdom Metazoa; phylum Chordata; order Testudines; family Cheloniidae; genus Natator; species Natator depressus. The sequence goes on from NC_134247.1 coordinate 16,432,425, forward strand.
CTACTTAAAGCACTTCCAGGTCATAGAGTTTAAGCAGCTGGCAAGTCTTCAAAGAAAGCTCTAGGGCAGCAGTAGCCTACTCCCAAACTCTCCTGGTACCTGCTGAGGCTGTTTTGATCAACTAAACACAAAACTGCCAAGCACCTCTTTGTGCCGTGTGGCTGCTTCTTGACTTTTTGGGGGGTGTAAATTCAACCAGGTTTAAATCGGAGGATGACACCAAAACTGGTGGGGGGTAGCGGGAAGGGAAGGTTGCAAATACAGAGGACAATAGAACTGCAATGTGAAGAGTGAGGGTCGCAGCATTTCTACATCCAGAGAGGAAATAATCAACACAGACGCTGAGGGGAGGGGTATATATATTAGCAGCTTCCCCTCCCCCCCCAGTTAAAGTTACTAAGGTGTATATAGGGGGCATTAACAGGGATGAGGAGTTTCTGGCTACTGGGACAGAGGGCTAGTTTGGGTTTCTCAGCTGGTAACCTCCACACCAGACTACCCCCTCTAGATGCCTTCCACCTCACAAACCCTCCATCACAATAGGAGTCAGCATAAAGGGAGCAGAGCAGACTCAAGTTAGAAAGAAATGGCATCAAACTACTCTCAGGGTCTAAAGTGTCACTGGGCCCAATCAAGGATCTAATGCAGAGACCCAACCCAGCATGCTTCCACCTGCACTATCAGTCCCACACTAACTCTGAGAAACAGCCTGGCCATGATGCACTGATCTGCAGGGACAGTGGTTCATTCCCAAGTGCTTCAATGTGGCACTAACAAGCTGACGAGATACAGACGATGCAGTTAAGAAATTTCGCCCTTCAATCTGTTCAGTCTAGTGAGAGGTACACAGGTTGGCCAATCTATTGCTACAATCTCGTATCAAGTTTATAGCATTTAAAAAACCTCTCAAAAAAGGACACCTATACACAGCCAGTTTTACAAGGTAAAACAAACCATTTTTCTGCCTCACTCACCCCCACAAGCAATAAAGATTTTGGACGTTTCAGGACCTTGTTAGCAGTTTTGTTGATGCGTGATGCATAACAGCTCTGCCGCAGCTTGGACTCAACAGCACTGACAGCAGTAAAAACCGCCCTTGTTTGTGTTAGTAAACTAAGCAGATAAAACCAGGAGCAGAGAGCAGATAATAGGGAATAGGACATTCACACAATGAGACTGCAAAGAAACTAAGATTATGTTGCATAGAAATGAGTGCGTTTGGGGAGATTTAACAGATATGAGATTATCAAGGGTATAGTTAAAAAGTGATCTGTCTCTCCTTTTATACTGGCCTAGAATGAGAACAAGGGGTTACTAAGGCCTTGTCTACACTGCCACTTTACAGCACTGCAACTTTCTCGCTCAGGGGTGTGAAAAAAACACCCCCCGGAGCGCTGCAAGTTTCAGCGCTTTAAAGTGGCAGCACAGACAGTGCACCCAGCGCTGGTAGCTACTCCCCTCATGGGGGTGGGCTTTTTTACAGCACTGGGAAAGCTCTGTAAAGTGAAGACATACCGATAATTAAGAGATTAAAGGAAATCATTCTTCAAGATGAGTTACAAAGTAGAAGAAATGGGTCTGTCTCCCCTCGTTTCTTTAGGATGTAAAGTCTCTTTCACAGATAGTTTAAGGTACAACAATCAAATCAAGTCTCCCCTGGTTTTGCTAGGGGTCTCCTTGAAGGACTCAGAATTGGATAGGGAGTTGACTCAGATTTTAACTGAAGGATAAGGCTAAGCAATTCTTAATTTTCTCACCTAGGAGGAGCAGAGGGTATGTGTTTCCTCATTTAAGCTACCTGAAATGCCAACACGGGTATGGCTACCATTCAGTGGTGTGGGACACGTTACCAAGTAAATCCTTTGGCTCTTTACTGGGACTGCAACCAAGATATTAATTAATGCCAGCTGTGGTGGTGGCTTTGTGATATGGATATCTGTCTGCTAGGAACTGCAGAGAGTCACCAGTTCATTTCAGGTCAGATACTGAATGCCAAGCACCATCAGCCTGGACAGGATATAAATGAGGAAAGTGGCCATTTCCCTTATTTCTCACTAAAAACAGGGGAAAATTTTCCTTACCTTTTCATTCTCTCTTTGGAGATACCCAAGCATCTGGATCAGTATGGAAGATCTCAAACTAACAGGAGGAGACAATACACGTGGATCTTAAAAAGGCATCAACCGGTGTGCGTAAAGCATTAACTAGCTCACAGAGCTTTTAGATAAATGTTCAAAGCAGCAGAACATAGAAAATAATTAACAAACTTTATAATTAAACTTCAATCTAACCTTTTAGAGAAGACTTTGTGGAATGAAGCTTGAACTGGTGTGCAACATATTCAAGGGGTACTGTCAATTTAACCACAATGTGAAGTAACGCATTTACTAGACACCACCATCTTAAAGTAAGAGAGGTGGAAGTTTTTTAAGCCAAAATTTACTAGTTGTTATTTATGCTTGTTTACATTTTGCATTTCCTTCAGCATGATCACTGAAACGTAAAGTTAGTTTCACTTTCAGGCTCTCAACCTTGCAACATTTGGTTTCCAATCACTACAGCGGAACATTAAAATCCATTGTAATATTGTATTGGCCGTAAGGCTGTAAAACAAGCTTTTAAAAATATATAGATTTGGGGGCAAATTTAAATTGACATAGTAAGGAAAATTTCTCCCTCTCTGTTTGATCTATGACCTATACCATCACTTGGGACCTTGGAAAGGTTAGGGAAGATTACCAATAGCACACCTCAGCCACCTTTAACACCCCTCTTCAAAGCACCGCATCAATTGATGTTTGAATGCTAGTTTTGCTAAACTATGAACTGAAGATGGAGTCGCTGCCTTACAGATTTCTAATGTAAAGAGCTGTACCCTCTACCCACCACAGAGCAAGCTGTCTGGCTGAGCTGCCTTTCAAGAAATGTTGAATTTCTTTGCCACTGAAAATAAACAGCCTCCAAATCTACTCTATCCTTTTTAGGAGCTCCATGCAAAAAAATGTTTGTTTTGACAGTAAGTTCATAATTCCTCCTAGAGATAGTTTCAGTTCAGAGTTAATTTCTACAGATAACTTGTTATTAACAGAAATAACGGCACTCCCGTTATGATTCAGCTACACATAAAAAGAAACACTGGCCATACAGAATACGCTCGTCTGTCAGTGCTTGAATCAAAGTTAAATTGTCTGCATAACAATGTTCCAGAATCATATCAAAACAATATGGTCGCTACATGCACAGCGGTCAGTGGTAAGCTTTCTTGACAAGTCACAACTAGGACAACAAACACTTCCAAACATTTTCATAAATGAATTAGCTTAGCCCACTGGAGACTTTGCTAGTATCTTATCAGCCTGTTTAACAAGTCCACCGTCTGCGACCACTGCAATCGAAGAAAGATGCTTCATGCATTGAAGTTCTCTTCTAGCTCCCTGAGACACAAAATATATCTAAGACAATGTTGCACAGTATGTCTGAACAGCAGTACTCTGAAAATCAAAACCAACATTTTGCTTAAAGCTGAAACCTGTATCTTAAAAACCCCAACAACTAAGTTACTTTAAGCAGATGAAGCTTTTGATGTGGCAGCTTTAAATGTGACAATCAATTTGAAGCCATTATTTTTCCTCTAATATTGTTTATTATTCTAAATTATAGCATCCTTCTCTTCTGTCTCGAAGTATTTTAGTAATTTCAGAAAGCTATAGCAACAAAAAAGCAAGAAAAACGTAAAACTCAGTCCCCCTCCTCTTCCACCACACACACTGACCACATGGATATTTTTGCAAAGTCCAAGTAACACCTGAAGTGTAGAATGAACCAAGGCTAATTACAAGTCTCATCCTGAAAAAAAAAGAAAAAAGAAAAAAAGAAAATTTAACATCTATAGCCCATCCCACAATGAACCAGTGCGCTCACATGATGAAGGAAAAAATATTTTGGTTAGGAAAAAATGTAAAACCCTAGCACCCATTTTCAGAGAACAATTGTGAAATGATGAATAATTATGGAAAATAATACTGCCTTGAAAAGCACACCATCAGATATTACTGACAATCTGAGCACGCAACGAGACAACGCTTTCATGATTCACAAAAAATCTAGAACTTACCACAAAATAGTGGAATTGGAAAAGTTTAGCTTTCCCCGAGAATATAAGCCATTCTACTATAGGAAATCAATCCATATCCATCAGTACGATGCACAAAAGCATTTTTGGGGAAAGGAACACAGATGCTTCAACTGCATGCAGAGTCCTGCAAATCTGCAGATATCCACTTTACATCCACAGATATCCACACACCATGTTTCCATATCACGGACCAGATGCAGATATAAATTTTGTATCCGCACAGGGCTTTAACTGCATGAAGAAAGTATTTACGTTTCAAAACAGAATCCATAAAGGAAGACTGATAAATAGCTGCATAGTCTGGAAGACCTATGATGCAAAGCAAGGTAACACCCTTGACCTGACAGAACATATAGATGGTCAGCTCCTGCCACATTATACCTTCTCGAACAAACACACTATATGCTGTTTACGCACAATTGACATTTCAGTGGTGTGTCCTCCCCCCACCACCCCTTTGTTAAAATGTATTGATGCCAAGATGGGTTAATGTACTAATGTTTTGCCTCTAAAGGCCAGAGTTTAAATCATGGCTTTTAGGTCATAAATGAAAATACGTGTAACTGTTTCATCCTAGTCCCAGCAGACATTTGTTCATATTGCAAAACCACTGCACAACTTAACATGACAGGCAGTCTCTTCTCCAGAGAGGCCCAGGTTGGGAACAGAAGCAGTGCTGAGAGTCAGGGATGAGTGAGATACAGCAGCAGTGTGTGGGAAGCCTGCCCAGAACAGCATCTGCCCCACAGGGAAGAATATGAAAAATTCCCCACCTTTACCTTGTCCCAGAACAACAAAGTTCACTTGAATACTACTACACTTGAAAGCAGAGTTCACCCAGATGACTGGAAATATATTAGGAAAAATAACCAAAAGGGCATTTGTCCATTGAATTGCCTGATTGCTCACACCGCCTCCTCAATGGCCAAGTGACCCAAAGCCCTACACTCACCTTGATAGCATTTCTCCATTTGGATGCAACGCAATAATTTTGGAACACTGGATCTGATCAATTCCAACCTTTCAGGGAATGTTCTCGGCATCAATGAATGGAACCCTATAAATGCAGCTCTCCCGCAAAGCTCATTGAAAACCTCCAGCACAAACAGAATGTATTATAAAGGTCTTGGAACCTTTCATTCCCATGGCTGTTACATACAGCCATTAAGCCAACACATTGTTTTTGGCATAGAGGAGAGATTGATCTGCAGTACACAGAAGTGAGGCTGGAGGAATTTCTCCTTAGTGCTATTACAAAATGCCCTCACCAATGGCAGAGACTCATGTTTGACAACTTCCAAGTCTCTAGAGAGAGAGGGCTCTTTCCACTGCTTTTGTGACCCCCCTCTGGTCAACTGAATCCATGAACTGCACTTAGCTGGAAACGTACACCATTAAAGCAGCAAAATAGTGATAGTTTTCAGTGGATTTTCTTATGGGATGGCAGCAGGAAGAGGAAGGAGTCAGCCATGTAATCATCACCTCTAGTGGCCAGCCCATTCAGTACTTCCACTGAGTTTCTCACTGCAGTTCTCCTGCCAGCAGGTAGCAACCAGCACTACCCATCAACGACAGATTAAGAGGAGATCAAGGCAAACAAATTAGGAAAAAAAAAGGTAAAAAAGTCAATTTATGTTGATTGCATCTCTCTCTATGTGATGAGCCACATACACCAACTGTACTCCTCCAGACGGGGTGAGTGATCTGTGGTGTATACCATATTGGCTGTTGCTAGGGATCTCAGATACTTTCCGGATTTAGGCAGGTAGGGCTATCACAACCTTTTTGACTGCATCAGCAACTTCTGACGGTCTCTCCCAGGATGTGAACACTCACAAAAAGTCCAGCCTCATTCCATCTGCTTTGTGCTGAATAAGCCCGCTATGGGAGTTCAGAGGTAAGAGTATATTCTCTGTAAAACCGCCTTGCTTTCATGGTCATGCATGCCTTAATCACAAAGACGAATAATCTGAAGAGAAAGCAGCTGCGTGGGACAAAAACAAAAGGAGAAGCCAAAGCATCGTAGTGGAAGAGATTAAATCAAGTCTAAATGCACATTGTGTTTTTTCCATAGGAACACCAATTAAATAACAGAATATGTTGAATTAACAGGACATGGACGCTAATGCCACGTTCACTATGCTAATGTAAGACATAATTCAACTGTGAAAAAATTTAACTATTGTGAAAGAAAGCCAGTAAATTGAGAATTGAGACTAATATACAGGGCTGACTCTTTGGCTTTAACTCATGCCATGGAGAATGGAAAACACAGCCACAGCTTGATTAAGGAAAGGCCAGAACTTTTCCCAAACCTAAAAGCATCAATGCTGAAAGATTTGGACGAGACAGTGTCTCTCAAATTTTTTGCATTTTTCTTCTCTCACCTAATTAAGGAGCTTTAGATATACAAACAAGGATCAGAGTTTCTGAAGAGGTAGCATGTCCCTGTTATTTATTCCATATTAGTTATCAGAGTCCTCCATTCAGGAGCACTGTCTCACAAAATCTATTAGATCATCAAATCGATCCCTCTTGACGATAAAGATATATTACCCTGACAGAAGTGGTGTTGAATACTGAACTGGAAACAACTTGTTCTTAGACAAAAGGAAAAGAAGTGCAGGAAATGGAAGGCTGCACAAGTCCCTGTGGCATCAACTATCTCAATGACTTGAGCTTTATACTTTAAGAGACCAATTCTACTCGGCCTTGCAAGTGCAGAGAGGATGTGAAATGCTATCAAATCAGAATTCTCCATTCATTTATATCCACTGTAGCATTTTACACCCACTTTCCACTGGTATTCAAATTTATACAAGGTGGAAGGCAGCGCAGAATCAGGCATTAAGACTACCCATTATTCACAAGCAAAAAAAAAAAAAAAAAAAAAAATGCAGCCCTTTTCATCATTTTGTTACAGCAAAATAAGCTATCCAGTGCTTAATGCTTTACCACGACAATCACCACAGGGCAGATTTACTTTGTGAACTAAAGGACATCTTGTGCTGATACAGGACAAATTTCTAACCCCACATAAAACTGAACAGAGGAACTTTCTAGTCTGGGAGACCAAAGAGCAGGTGATAAACTAATTCAGCAATACACGTCAGTAGATGTTCTGGGAGAATAGGTGGTTATTGTAAAACAGTACGACCAATACAATAAGCCACTACAAAAAAAAATAAAAATCTGTGTAGCTTTCATGGAAACAGGTTCACAGCTTTGGTGGATATGCAAAGAGACACCAAACATCTTTTAGCTAGGATTAGCAGATTAGTTTGGTATCTTAATTAAACAAATGTATTAAGGTGGTGGTTTAGGATGGAGATGATTACGGTATGGGTAAATATTTGTGCATTGGGTTTGATTATTCTCCCCCACTCTGATGCAGCATGGTACCTCACCAGTTACCCTTGCATTTGGGTAGTCCTTTATGGCTAACTCCCTTCTTTCATCATTTTGCCCTCTCCTTTTTAATTACACCAGAACTAGGAAATGACTGGAGGATAGGGAAGAGGAGTCACACGCAGACCCTCTGCGCGCATCATACCCAAAGATGAGCAGACAAATGAAGAGCACATATGCCAACTATTATTTTCCCAGAATGCCCACTTCACCTACTACAATCCTCTATCAATATTCCAGCTAATTTGCAGCACCTCACACAACCACCACCGAGTATTGGGAAGGTATGAGAGAAAGCAGATTGCTTTTTAGGTATTATCGAATGTTGGACCCAAATCAATCTGACAACATCCCTTTAAAAACCACTGTTTTTGCTAGTCAAGTACAGTTCTAGTAGTTTCTCTGAGCAGTATGGACAGGGTCCCCCCCCGTCCCCCCCCTTTTGAAGAATGCTTGCCAAACCAGGCTACAAACTATGGTTCGGAATAAGAAAATTTCATCTAAGCTTACCTGAAAATTTCCCTTCTTTGAGCAATAAAGGTCCACAGATCCATTGCAATGGATACTTCAGCCAGCTTGCAGCTCAGGGCCAGAACCAGACCTAGACCTGAGAGCCACTGGCAGCAGGGGAATGCCCTGCCCCCTGAAGTTTCTCCCAGTTGAGATAATTTCCACAGCCAGGACCATTCAGATCTACTTTCCCTAACTATAGAATTTGTGTTAAATATACATTGAGGAAAAAAAAGCACAACGATTTCTCTTATTACAAATCATGGGAAATCCCCCCCCCCTGCCCCCCAACAAACAAACCCCAAATCTTTGGATGTCAATTTCCCTCTTTATTCTGGATGATCCATTTGTCTCCGGGGTGGGCTGCATCTGTGCACATCATTACTCAAAGTAAGGACCCAAATTTCGAATTTAGTGAATTTATAGATGATGGCTACATGGCCGATCTCAGTACAGAAGACATGACTACTCTGTCCTGAGTACAATACTGCATCTCAGAGAAAGCTCCCAACTTCAAAAACAGAAAGGGAAGGAGAGATGAGAGGACAAGCTCCCTAAAAGGCAAACGCAGTCCTGGACACCATTGGGAATTGGACTGATAAATGATGAGGCAAAATGTTACGTTGGCTATTTAAAATAAAATGTTGACCTTTCCTTTAGAAAAGCTCTGGCTGAGCTGCCTGATGCTGGGGAGATGGACAGAGCTGCTGGGGGCGGAGAAGACCAGGAAGTCAGGAGGGTGGGGCATTCCCCTGCTGCCCATGACTGACTGGTTTGATTGTGCCCTCACGTGACAAGCAAGCTGAAGAACCCATTGTAACAGATCTGTGGACCTTAGCATGATGAAGAAAATAATAGTGTCCATTCCGGTCAGAGAAGTCATCACAGGTAGGATAGTTATACTTGTGCTTCACCACACTTCCACTCAGGGTTAAGCTCTACCACCAGTTCATTTAACCAGTGACTAAGATAGATTCTTAATACCTCTTGGATTCTATAAAACACCTTGAAGGTATTAAACATCATTCCAGAAGTTAATGGCCTATTACACATTACTGAATAATTTCTAATACAAAATGTTTGAGACAGCCTTCCAAAATTGTCATAGAAGTTTTCTAGACTACATAAAAGCATCCTTGCCTATTCTTTAGCATTGTTCCCATTACCAACCATAATGAGAGTTTACTTGCTAGCCTTAAAAAGTTAATCACAGCAAACGAACAGACCCTTGAAAAGGTGATCTAAGCTCCAGAATCAGTAGGGATAATCCCTAAAACCTGAATGTAGATTGTAATTGTATAGTGGCAACATGCTGCACCTACATAGCATGTGATCCAGTGTGATATGAAAGTCATGGAGGAGGGATAATATGTCCAGAACAGAAGTCTCTGGCTGTGTCTGCACTGAAGATTTTCAAAAAGTTTCCTAAAATGAATACGCTCAGGTGCAGCTTTGCAGGTGTTTTTATTCACATGCTGTTTAACCTGCTTAGAGCAGGTCTAATGAACAGAGTACTTAACACAACAGCAGCCCAACTTCATTAGGGCTCCCAATATCGCTAATACCACCTGACAGAAGTAATGAGCAATGCTGGGAAATTTTTGCCATGTTTCCCAAATGGAGAAATGGCCACAGAGGTCCTGCGATATTAATGTTTGGAAAATGCTTTGAAGTGCAATGTAAGTGTTAAGTTATCATTATCAGCAGAGAAACAGAACCCTATTTCTTAAAACAAAAGTGATTCGTACATACAATCCTCTTTCATTCTCAAGAAAATTATAATAGTGTCTTTTGAAAAGTACGTTAAAAAAAAAAGTCATATTGGAACTAATTTCAGCCCCTCTAGCACGAATGTATTTTACTCTAAGTAGAAGCTTCATCTTCCACTGAATGCGATGGAAATCCTGCCCAGTTACTTTTAATAAAAATGATGAACTAAGCCAGTAGAAAATCCCCTGCTACAATCTAAAGAACAGAATTGACGCCTTCTCTTTTACCTGGCAATTAATTAGCCCTCTTCCCTCCTGGTCTTTGCTTCTCCCTATCTAGCCTCCTTACCAGTCAGAGCCCTGTCCTTCATAAAAGGAGCATCAACATCACAAGCAGCGATAAGAACTTATCACCTAAGCAGTGTTTGATGTGTGCTGAATAAGGAACTGCAAGTGGTGCAATTTTTATGCTATAAAATAGCTGCTGCTTAATGGAGCAATGCCAGAGCCATTTGGTTTCTGTTCATCTCAGAAAAGAGACATGAACGGAGGCTGTGAATGATAGCATTGCAAATGCAAACTGAAGAGTTTTCCCTTTAAAATTTACTACGGGGGGGGGTGGGGGGGGGGAGAGGAGAGAAGCTCAGACTTAACAGGTTTAGTGTGATACTGTTTACTCCCTTCCCCTCCCCAGCTTTCCCACAGTTCCTGATCTTCATGTCTCTGGTTGCTTTTATACTGTGTTCAGCCATTTCATACTGGGCAGTGGCACCCACAACTGTGACAAAGAAAACAAAGGCCATGATTTTTAGAGCTGGAGGCCTAAAACTGGGACTAAATCCACATTTAAGACCCTAAATAAATGGCACAATTTTCAAAAGGGCTCAGCACCCAGCAGCTCCCTGTGATCCCAAAGGGTGGGTGGACACTCACAACCTTCAAAAACTGGGCCACTTGTTTAGGAGCCTAACCTTAGGCACCCAATTTTGAAAGTCTTGGCCAAATGCTGAAAAATACACAAGACAAATGAGCTTTTCAGCTTTGTGTTTATCTGTCCCCAAATAAACCTACACATAATTAATCTGGGGTTACACAAGTGCTGGAAACTAGACACATAAAGGGCAAAAACCTCATAAAAGTCTGCAGGTCCTATAAAGAAAGGTATACAGAGGCCAAAGCAGTATTTTATTTCATTTCTAATTATTCATTTGTTATTAAATGCCAATGCCTGGCCTTGTATAAGACACAGAAGGAGATGAGCTCACTGCCTCAAGTGGCTTACTAGCCAATAAATGTCCCCATTCCAACAGGTTATTACTCCTTTCACTAGAGGATGCCAATAATGCTGAACACAGGAATACTCTTAAGGTATTTAAAGTTAATAGTTTCAGAGTAACAGCCGTGTTACTCTGTATTCACAAAAAGGAGTATTTGTGGCACCTTAGAGACCAACCAATTTACGTAGCTCACGAAAGCTTATGCTCAAATAAATTGGTTAGTCTCTAAGGTGCCACAAGTACTCTTTTTCTTTTTGAAAGTTAATAGTATGTACGTACACTTACCTATGTGCGCCCACAGTGAAAACAAATTAGACATAAAATGGATGATTTCTTTGGAAAAAATCTGTAGTTTTAACAGATTTTTATTATTTTTAAAATCTGACTGTCTTGGCCTTGTGCTTTTAACCTTCCTATTTGTAAGAATGGCTATCTGTGAAAGGAGAAAAAATATTGAATTCAATGCTTACCCAGCATATCTCCTTTAGAGTAGCTAAACTGCACATAACAAAAGCCAAATTTCTACATTCTTCCCCGCTACAAACTGGTTTGTCAGTGTCCAAAATTGATTTGTAGGAGTTACAGAGGTGTCTCTTCCAGTATTTTTATAGAGAAGATTTTCATCCAGTGGTTAAACTTTCAAAGAGAGTTTCACTTTGTCGGATTCTCTGTGGAGCTTGAGCAACGTCTTAAAGCAATGAGCCCGTAACTGCAGTCTGGAGACAAGGCTCAGTACAGCTTTCATTGCAGTACAGACATAGCCAACACACCGTAACTTTGTTATTATTATAGCTTTATGGCCTATTCGTTTCAATGTGCAGCTGGGTTCTGAAGGAAGATCCAAGACAAGCTAAGAGGGGGAAAGCAAACCCAGAAACCAGTTCCGACTCTGCATTCAATTCAGGAATGAAGGTAATCACAGACACACCAAGGACGTTAGATTCCTGTACTACAATACTAAAGAGGCACAGTCGCATCCTGGTTGTGCTTCATGGCTGTCATAGGGACTTTCAGAGTCACCGTGTGAAAATTTCAGCACTGCTGTACTTGAACAAATTTTCACTCAGTTTTTAACTTCCAACTGGTATCCTACTTTCTGACCAGGGTAATTACATGCAGCATAGGAGAAATCCCCCTTCACAGTTTCATGTTAAATCAGGTATTATTTGTCACTTCTTTCCCTGAACTGTTGGAGAATTGTTGTTAAACAACTAACATGCTTTACCCAAGAGGTAGCTGCAGTGATCCTTGCATGTAAAGTTTATAAAGCACTTAGGGTTTAAATGCATTAATCCTTTCAAGAGAAACCTGCCAATCTTGGGGGGGAGGGAAGAAGAATCACATTTTTCTGAAAATGTTGTATATGCCATCATGTGCCACCAATGCCCCTCTGCTATGTATATTGGCCAAACCGGACAGTCACTACACAAAAGAATAAATGGACACAAATCAGACATCAAGAATTGTAACATTCAAAAACCAGTAGGAGAGCACTTCAATCTCCTTGGACACTCAATAACTGACTTAGCAGTGGCCATTCTTCAACAAAAAAACGTCAGAAACAGACTTCAACAAGAAACTGCAGAAGTGGAATTAATTTCCAAACCTGACACCATCAAACTAGGCCTGAATAAAGACTGGGAGTGGCTGGGTCACTACAAAAAGTAATTTTCCCCTCTGTTGATATTCACCCCTTCTTGTCAACTGTTGGGAATGGGCTACATCCACCATGATTGAACTGGCCTCGTTAGCACTGGACCCCCCACTTGGTAAGGCAACTCCCATCTTTTCATGTGCTGTATAATTATGCCTGCCTACTGTATTTTTCACTCCATGCATCTGATGAAGTGGGTTATAGCCCATGAAAGCTTACGCCCAAATAAATTTGTTAGTCTCTAAGGTGCTACAAGGACTCCTCGTTTTTTTTTGCTGATACAGACAAACATGGCTATCCCTCTGAAACCTGTACCTACTATAGTTATCCGTAACCGCCAAGATCACTATAGCTGAAAGAAGTTAGCAGAAACAAACCTTATTTTTTCAGTTTATTTGGTGCATTTGACAGTGCTTTCTTTATAGCCAATTTCGATGTATCCCCTAAATAGTCAGCTTCTCTCTTTCTGAGAATACCATTATAACTAGGGCCCCACCAAATTCACGGCAGTGAAAAACGTATCATGGACCGTGAAATCTGGTCTTTTTTATACTTTTACATTATACTATACAGATTTCATAGGGGAGACCAGCGTTTCTCAAACTGGGGGTCCTGACCCAAAGGAGGGTCATGGGGGGAGGGGTTGGAAGGTTACTGTAGGAGGGTCGTGGTATTGCCACCCTTACTTCTGCGCTGCCTTCAGAGCAAAGTGGTTGGAGAGCTGCAGCTACTGGCCAGGCACCCAGCTCTGGAGGCAGTGCCCTGCCAGCAGCAGCGCAAAAGTAAAGGTGGCAATACCATATAATGCCACCCTTACTTCTGTGCTCCTGCCTTCAGAGTTGGGTCAGGACCCCTATAGTTACACCACCATGAAATTGCTGATTTAAGTATCTAAAAATCATAAATTTCATGATTTCAAAGTCCTATAACAGTGACATTGACCTAAATGGATCATGAATTTGGTATGGCCCTAGTTATAACCATCATCAACAGGAGAGCAGAAAAACCCTTACACATCTCAAAAAGATGGAATTTTAGAAGGACAACAGTATTTAAATTTACATTTATTTGCTATTTAAACTCTGTCAACTTTATTTTTCTATTTTTTATTTTTAAAAGGAGCCTCCTAACAATTATTGTGGTTTCAGAATCACATAATACTATTTTTAAAAGTGTTTTTCTTCCCGCTTTATGACTATGTTAAAGACAGACGTCCACAAGTGGGAGAACAACTGTACTGGAGAAACAGCAAAACTGAATTATACATTCAAATTCTGTCAAATGCACAAAGCAAAACTGAAAAAAATACTCTTGTGTCTTTCAGTTCTAGAAACTGGAAGGGTGTCGTGTAATAATAGGTTCAAAGATTTCAGAGAAGAATGTTGTTTTCTAAGATGATGATGTTCCATTTTAAGAAAAAAGAAGCACATGCTGGGGAGGGAACAGGCAGAGTGGAAACAATGAAGCAGGTTCTTCCTAGCCAGCATTTAAGAAAGGTGTTATCAACCTTCAGAGCCTTTTAAATCCCTCAAGTAATTAAACAGTCAAGTGGGATGAGGCTTTTAGCTTTGCAAATGTCAGTTATTAACATTGCTCCTAGCGCCAACACAGACACCAAACATTAAAATTATGTCTCTTTTCTTTGACGAGAATGGGGATCTGAGGGAGGGATATGGAAAGGTGGTGAAGGGGGAGGAAAACAAGTGAAATCTTGTCCTCAAAAGCATCTGTCAGAAAAATTCTGTTTGAATTCAATGCAGATTCTTCCAGGAGAGATGACAAAATTAAATTTTCAGAGCTGCTTTAAACTGTTTGTCTGCTCTCTGACTTGCATAATGTAAATGAAGGATGATTTCTTATGAGGGTTGCAGCAACAACCTGACTCACGTAGGCAAGTACTTTAATGCTGGACTGGATTTTCATTCTCTTTTCTCGTTGGACATTTAACAAATGTTTAAGTTTTTTTTTATTTTTAATAGATATGGGAACTTAACAAATGGTTGTTATTTTTCAGTTAACTGTAGGTCATGGTGAATGCAGCTGATTTGCTGCAGAATCAGCACTAGAAAAGAGATGCTGCATTTCAATGCATTTCCCTGATGAAAGATTTTATGAATATTAAAAATAAAAATGGATTCAGTTTGCATAATTACGTATGGATTTCTTGGTTTGCCTATAATTCCATCACTTCCATGCACTTCATACTATATTATTTTCCTATCCTTAATGTCTCAAAATAAGTGCTAGCTGTTATTTAAGTGGTTTTGATATTGCAGGCTACACAAGCTTTCATTTTTATTATAAAATACTTGTGATGATCCCCGAGGCCTGGTCTACACTGAAAAGTTTTATCAGCATAGCTACATCAGCCAAAAAAAACTACACCCCGACCACACAGCCATGACCACAGCAGCTATTGAAGAGGGCATCTGTCGACATAGCTAACTTCATTTGGGGATGTGATGTTCGTACACCACAGAAAAAACCCTTCTGTCAGCGAAATTGCATCTACACTATGGGGTTATGCCCGCCTAGTTATGCGGACATAGCTATGCTGTAGCGTAGATACAGCCATAGTCTCCATAGTGTAGACATACCTTTTGTCTATATAACCAGAGTCATATGAATCAAAGTCCTCAACCTGCAGAGCAAAATGGACGATCAAGTCAAGTGCAAATAACTTTGCAGTGGATATTCAGAGGGTTGGAACAGGTTATCCACTAAAGTGAATCAATTTTTCCCAGAACTGCAAAAATTCCAGTAAGCCTTCTCTAACTGCTGTGAATGTAAGGTGGTTCCTACGAAATCCCCAGAGAGACCAACTGAAATGTCAGAGGCAAGAGAGAGTTAGATACAGCTTCCCCTGCTCAATAAAAACCAGTATTAATGGTTTAGGGTATTACATTTGCGTACCACATCAAAACTACAATTCCGCACAGCGATCAGCATTTATTCATGGTGCTTGACAAGAAATCATACTTATGTGACCCAGAACCATCCATCTTTACCTGTTAAAAGCTAAATACTCTACATCTATGAATTTCTAAACAGAAAAACATGCTGGCTGCCTTTGCAGATGGAAGGTTTTGCAGGCTCTTAATTTTTCATCCATCAATCATGGTTATGTATCACATATAAACTCTCTAGCTACGATTAACACCTGACTAACCCATACTGCATAATCTGAATGAGACTGGAGAGAAAAACTGCAAAGCACAGAATGCTGGAAAAACTGCAAAGCACAGAATGCTGGGGGGGAAGGAGGAGGGGGAGAGAAAAGAGGGTTGTTGCACGTTTAGCCTAGAAGAATCACTGGGCACCTTCTCATCATGTTGCCCCTTGCTAATGGATGGCAAGTACATTTTCTACAACTAGCCACATTACTCAGAATTTAGGACGGAGCCCACAAGGGCTGTTCCATACTCTGCAGCCTTAATTCCTACTGAAGCTAATGGGAGTTGATGGCACCCCATAACCTCACAGGACCAGACCATTACCACTGACTCATTTACAGTAAGAAGCACAGATTCCAGCCTGCAGGGATGGATCGCTTGATAAGTTGCCCTGTTCGGTTCACTCCCTCTGAAGCATCTGGCACCGGCCACTGTCGGAAGACAGGATACTGGGCTAGATGGATAGACTAATAGTCTGAACCTGTATGGCCATTCTTATGTATTTGGGTCTCAAAAGATAAGTTTGATATCAACTACAAGAGGGATAAAGAGAAGCGACAGCATAGACTTTCACTAAATAGGAAACTTTTATTCCCCACAGTGCAAATACGGAACCCTGGTAGTTTAAAAGTTTAAATCAAAACAGATAACTAAGGGACAGAATCCAAACAAAAAGAGAAGTTTTGAAATAAATCAGACTCATTTCTTAAAAAAAAAAAAAGTTTTCCTGCCTCATATTCATGACTCAGCATTTGAGGTCAAGCAATTATAGTAATAAATAGTGGGAGGGAACAGGAGAACTGTGTGGGATGGAAGCAGAGCTGGATCTGCAATGAGACTTCAGGGGTAACTAGAGAAAACAACAAGTTATCTGACATTAACAAGGCTGATCAGTCACTGAATTAACACTGAAGAGGCTTGCTGGTTAGGCTTTCTGGATGGAACAGCAGCAACAACAAAAAACTTAGAGCAAATTGCAGTACTAACTCGTTACCTTCACTAGCACCAAAACACAAACTTCCAACACAGTTCTGTCACTGTGCCTTGACCCTGCTGTTCCAGTCCTGGATCCCCAAACATTTTTGCCAAAGCAACTTGATCTGCATCCTCCCAACCTACACAGTAAGGACATGCAGTACCAGTGCTATTCCGAGGCAATAATGAAATGGATTTTTTTTTCCATTGCCAATATGTCATGCTGAGGGGGATAGTTGAAAAACAAACTAGCACTATAGTATTTATCACTTGAGAAAAAAAAAATCTAGAACAGCACTAACCCATCTCCCTTGGCATGAAGGTAGATGCAGTAAGACAGTTGTGTGCCTCTGTTACTACTGATGGAGTAGGCACTGGCTAGTGATTAGGGCATAGAACTGGAAGTCAGGAGATCTGACCTCCTGTGAACTCAACCACTGTGCCTCATTTTCCACACCTAGAGAACAGGAATACCAGGCTTTGTGAAGATCAGAGGGTGAAAAGAGTTTGAGATTCTGGGATGAAAGATAAGAGAAGGGAAAAGTATTTTTTAAATGGATCATAAAGTACCTATTAACATTAAATACCCTTATGCATTTTTGCTCACTACCTTTCCTAAATGCAAATTGGGGGAGAAACTCTTGAAATGAACGTTAGACTGGGTTCAAAGTGTTTACAATTACTTATGCTCAAATTTGTTAGTCTCTAAGGTGCCACAAGTACTCCTGTTCTTTTTGCTAGGAAAGTGGCTGCTGCAACTTTCAGACACGCATTCAGTCAGCAATGGCTCCATCTCCGTAGGATGGCAAATTAAATATAATATACACAGAGCAAGAATTCCAGTCAATGTGAAGACGGTACGTGTGTACCTTAAATCAGCAAGGAGGGCAATTCAGGTTTTGCTACATGATTTTAAGAAAGGGATTTTAGATTTAGGATTTTAAGAACAAGCCAGGACACAGATAAGATGCACGCTCCCAAAACAGCAGATTTTTGGGCTATTCAGCAATGAAGATTTTCAAATGGTTTCAGTGTCTGAGATTACGTGCAGAGGACAGGAAGGCAGGCTTGAAGGGAGCATGAAGAGGTAAAATATAAAAATCTGGAGTGAATGCCAGAGTCTATGCCACCAGAGAAGAACCTTGCTACTGATACTATTCATGGAACCAATTTAGGAAAATAAACTTATTTTGATTCCTAAATATGGAATAAGCAAGCTTAATGTACTTGTTCCAATGGTGGGGCCAAAGGGTCTTCATCCATTACCACAGATCCTAAATTTACACTCTGTTGTAAGAGGATAATTTTATTAAACTTTGTATTAATACAGGCAATCATTTAAATCCAAGCTAACATTGGTCTGCAACATTTACTCTCACAAAATATAAGCACAGGAAAGCCAAAAAGCTAGCTAGGATCAAGAATGGAAAAGATTAGCTTGTTATCACTGTCCATTCCCTAACATATTAGGGAGATTTACTTTTAATCTGATGACGTAGCTTTAGAAGGACAAGTTAGGATAGGCTTCTAATTCAGGTTGCCTGGTTATGTAGCTTAGAGAAAAGCATTGGAACTTTCCACATTTGCATAAAAAGTTAGTGGTTATTTATTTTCTGCTATCCTTATACGTTGCTACAATAGCCTTTTCTGGATTTCAGCCCTCTTTGGTGCTAAATGCGTGCACTTGCCAGTAATAATATTTTACGCTGAAAGAGCTCCTATCTAAAGATCTTAAAGTGCTTTACACACATCGATGAATTAAGCCTCACAACACCTGTGTGAGGTAGAGGAGTGTCCACATTTCCACATAAGGACACTGAGGCATAAACCAAAAACATTTCTACATGCTAGGGTAATGCACTATGGGGGCATGATTTCTCAAGCATACTAACACACTGTGCATTAATCCGACCATTTGGCCCCTGCTACTGCCCATTAAAAGTTCCCTAGTGCACTTTTATGTAGTGTTTCAGAGTAGCAGCCGTGTTAGTCTGTATTCGCAAAAAGAAAAGGAGTACTTGTGGCACCTTAGAGACTAACCAATTTATCTGAGCATAAGCTTTTGCATCCGATGAAGTGAGCTGTAGCTCACAAAAGCTTATGCTCAAATAAATTGGTTAGTCTCTAAGGTGCCACAAGTACTCCTTTTCTTTTATGTAGTGCTGTTTCAAACACCTCCCTAGTGTTCACGGCTACTGCATGTAGACAAGCCCCAAGTGACTTGTTCATGGTCGTAAGTGGTCAATGGCAGAGCTAGAAAAAAGAATCCAGTCTGTTGACTCTAAGCCTTGAGACTATCTCTAGTCCCTCTCCATTGCAAAACTGACTAATAGTAAGAAAAAGTAAAAAGAATGAGTACTTGTGGCACCTTAGAGACTAACAAGTTTATTTGAGCATAAGCTCATAAGAAAAGTAGGCTTTCAAAAGAACTGGGAGGAGAGTGGAAAAGAATTTTAATCTCAAATCCATGATTTAATTTTACCAGGCTTTAGGTAATCAAGTCAAATACTTTCCAAGAAAGTGAAATTTATAATCTCACAGCTAGAGGTACCTTTGCAAGAGTCAGACTCAAAGTTGTATTAAAAAATAGATACCCTTGCCTACAGTTGGTTACTAACACCATAAACTATTAAAATGTCAATTAATGTTCTCCTCCCAGCCACAATTATGTGGCGTTTAGATTTTGCATCTCTCTTATCTTAGACAACGAAAAAGAGTTGATGTGTCAGTTTAACATTTCGGTTCTCACCTATTAACAGTGCAATGGTTAAGTCAGAAGAAATACTGGGAAGATTATTTAAAAAACTGTTTTAGCAAAAAAAAAAAAAAACTTATTTCATGGCTATACTTCTACTGGCCTCAGGTTTTTGTAAGATACTGTTTTTAACTAAAATTAAATTTCAGTCCATCTTGTACTTGACATTCCCATCAATTGTGTCATTGGGGCAGATTTTCAAATGGAAAGTCAATAGGACAATTTAGGCACTTCTGCCTCTTGTACCCTAACTGAAGTTATATGACTATAAAAGGGAAAGGAAAGGAGCTACTCATTTAAGTGGTCTCCTTTGAATTCTGTTACATTCAGGACTTCTGTGTTTTCCATATTGCAATGTGATATAATATGAAATCTATAATATGAAATCTGTTGAAAATATAACATGTTGAAATCTGAGAGCTTAATGTTAGACTCCTAAATCCATATTTACACACTCCAAGAGCCCTGCTTTAGGAGCTTCCGAATGAATTTGAAAGGTTAACTTTAGGAACCAAATTTAAAAATTTTGGCTGAAGATTTTATTTGAAAAGCAATCATCATCACTTAAGGACCACAAATCCAAAATGAGGGTTTTGGATTTTTTTTTAAAAAGAGATATTGTGAATATATCTTATTCATTTTTCATATATTTTAAACAAGATTCAACATGCCTAGTGACAATACAATCTACATTTGGTTCTACTTATTAGTGTTGTGATATCTACTGAATTACAAATGCATTGCTTTCTTCAACAGACTTCTGTTGCATGACTTTTGAGGAGGCGGGTAAAAGATTGTGCTAAGAGACTCATATCTTCACTTACCACCATAAAATAGCACACAGCCTCTTTCTGTTTCACACAGGCCTTCTGTTCTGTGAGACACCCATTCATCCCAGGCCCCTTTGTATTATGTTAGAGTGCCCTCTCTCTCTTTTGTCTCCTATGTATTATCAGTCACTGTGCGTAAAACCCAGCAGTAGACTAACTTTGGGAAGTGGGAGTACTCTAAACCAGACCTCAAACACTCGCACCTTGCAGCCTTTGAACTATAATGCAAGGTCACAAATTAACATGTGCATGACTGATAGGAATAATCATTCAGAAAAAAAAGAAAACGAGTACTTGGGACACCTTAGAGACTAACCAATTTATTTGAGCATGCTCAAATAAATTGGTTAGTCTCTAAGGTGCCCCAAGTACTCGGTTTTTTTTTGCGAATACAGACTAACACGGCTGTTACTCTGAAATCAGAAAAAAAAGTGCAAATCTATTAATTCACTTCATGTCTGTACACCACTATG
The DNA here is from genome assembly GCF_965152275.1 of Natator depressus. NCBI lineage: Eukaryota > Metazoa > Chordata > Testudines > Cheloniidae > Natator > Natator depressus. The sequence continues at coordinate 16,453,324 of NC_134247.1, forward strand.
TCACATTGAAATCTTTCACTGTCCAAAGCTATTGTACTTAGCAGTTAACTCCCCTATGTTGAGGTTTTTAAAAAAATACCTAGTGCACCCACTTCTCCCCAAAGAACACAGAATCTATTACAGGGCACTGTTTAATTCACCTTCACAGACAATGGCCTTTACCAGTTTTCTGGACTTTTTAGGATTATTTTAAAATTAAACCAAAATCCAAATGAGTAAGCTATATTTTGATCTCCTCTATGCAGGTAAGAGCCGTATCCTCTCCAGGTTAGAGAGGCAAGGAGATTTAATTACTACCTTTAAAGCCTCCTGAAAGACGGGAAATATATTTCAACCCCAACAAAATTAGCATACGTAAGAGGCCAATGAAACTTTCAACAGGAGAGAACAGATTACAGTAATAAGGAATAATAACAATCCCATCCCAAAGTGCCTCTTGATATTAGGAATAATTGCAGGATACGTTTTCCCATTAAGAGACAGCTGTGCCCTTGGTATCTTACCATCTGCATAACCCCACAGGCGAGCGTGACAATTGGTGTATAAGGCCCCTGCCCCTAGGAAGTCACAATCCCTTTGTTGTTACCACTGGTGTCCCTGTGCAGAGTATGCTATGCAAAGACTGTATTGGCAAATGCCACGAGCGCACAGGAGCTGGAACTAGGGGTGCTGCCGCACCTGCTGGCTTGAAGTGGTTTCCATCACCTACAGGGGGGTTACCATTTGGTTCAATGGTAACCCCGACCGTACACACTGTTCCAGCGCCCCTGCATGAGCGGACGCCTGTGGGGCCGGGGGGCGCACATGACCGAGGAGCTCCACGGAGCCGCCCAGGGTAGGGCCGATGATGGTGGCGAGGAAATCTCCCTCCTGCCACCGACAGCCCCGGGAAGCCGGCGCAGAGGTCCGGGAAGCGGGGATCCCCGAGCGGGCCGCGGCGGGCAGGGTGGCAGCGCTCCCACGCGCGGGGTGCAGCCTGCCGGGCCAGGCCCCGGGCTGCACCGTTTCCACGCGGGGGGGGGGGGGGCAGCCCGGGGGGGGGGGGCGCGGCAGCCCCTCGCCCACGCAGGGGAGCCGCTCACCTTGGTCTCCTTGACGTGCTGCTTGATGCCCTCCGGGTACCACTGGACCCGCACGTAGCCGCGACGCAGGGGGCTGGCCCGGCTCTCCTCGGCCCCGCCAGCCCCGGGGCCCCCGCACTCCGAGCCCCCCGAGCTGCCGGCCCCGGCGCCGCGGCCGCCCTCGTCCTCCTCCGAGTCGGAGTCCTCGCCGTGGATGAGGCGCACCAGGCCGAAGCGCACCGAGCCCCGGTAGCGGCCCGACACCAGGTCGTGAGAGAAGAGCAGGCGCTGCGAGCCGCCGGCCGGGGCGGCGGGCGCCGGGGCCGGCTCTGCGGGCTGGTCCGCCATGGCGCTCGGGCAGCGGCGCGGGCAGGGCGAGCGAGCGAGCGGCCGCCGGCAGCGGCGGAGGGAGGGAGGAGGAGGAGGAGGAGGCAGCCCGGGCCGAGGCGCAGTCACTGCCCGGGGGGCGGGGTCCGGCAGCTCGGCCCCGCCCCCCGCCGGGGAGCCGGATGCGGCGAGAGGGGGCAGGGCGGGGGGAGGAGGAGGAGAAATAAGGGGCGAGGAGGAAAGGGACGGGAGCCGGGGGACAGAGGAAAGGGGATGGAGCGGGAAAGGAAAAGGGTAGGAGCCGGGAGGAGTGAAGGGAAAGAGTGGGAAGGAGAGGAGAGGAGGGAAGATAGATGATGGTGCTGTCCAAACAGCTAATTAAGCCTCTCCTCCGCCTTCCCGGGGATTAATTATTAATAATTATCTCTAGAGGCCCCAACCAAGACTGAAGCCCCCTTGTGCTAGATGCTGTGTGTACGCGGGGTGAGAGACCGTGCCTGGCCTGAAAGAGTTCACCCTCTGAAAGACAGGCAAAGGGCAGGAAGGGAAGCAAAGGCCTGAAGCGACTTGTCTAAGGTGACACAGCACGTCAGTGGCAGAGGCAGGACTAGAACCCAGGCCTCTTAGTCACCAACCCCATGAGCAAGGCCTCAAAACCATGCTGATCATCATCTCGTTTCCAGAGGCCAAGGCACCCAGCACACAAAGTTTAAATGCATTCCAGTGAAACTGAGTGACTCTAGCTTTAGGGTCTACTTCAAAGTGCCCATTTCCTCCTCTCCTTGCCCCGCAGCTCCTCAGGGAAGCAGCACTTATACCTTTTGGCTTCAGAGGCATTTTTGTGCTTTCCCTAATTCAGTGTTCTTAAGATTTTGTTTCAAGCAGGAAAAGGGCCTCAGCTAAGTTGTCAAGGGAGCAGCTCTGGGTCTTTTTATCCTGCCCCTTTGGTCCCTGGGTATCTGTGGCATCACCTTGCAGCCCCATTGTAAGGCTGTACAGACTCAGATGTTGATGCTCCATCTGTATATATATGGCACTGAATGGAAAAGGAAATAAAAAAGACAGGCAACACAAAACCAGAAACGAAATAGGATGGGAATGTGAGACATGGGCAGGTAGGTGTATCTATGTCCTCCGCCCCGCTCACCTTTCTAGCCCTTTCCTGGTGAGTCCTGCCGTGTACCAGCATACTGTGCTCTCCTACCTATGAGACTAGCCGCTTCTTGCTGCTGGCCCACCACTATGCAAAGAGCTCCTCTGGGCACCCTATCCATCCTTCTCCACTATCAGCCTGATCTCCTGATGTGCAGCTTCCCTACCTCTGCTGATTCCCAGCCCACCGACAGCAGGGGAGGTGGGATCAGTCAGGGCTCTACAATCTTCAGCCCCCAACTAAAACCCCTCCAACGCATTATCAAGGATCTACAACCTATCCTGAAGGATGACCCAACACTCTCACAAATCTTGGGAGACAGGCCAGTCCTTGCCTACAGACAGCCCCCCAACCTGAAGCGAATACTCACCAGCAACCACACACCACACAACAGAACCACTAACCCAGGAACCTATCCTTGCAACAAAGCCCGTTGCCAACTGTGCCCACATATCTATTCACGGGACACCATCACAGGGCCTAATAACATCAGCCACGCTATCAGAGGCTCGTTCACCTGCACATCTACCAATGTGATATATGCCATCATGTGCCAGCAATGCCCCTCTGCCATGTACATTGGTCAAACTGGACAGTCTCTACGTAAAAGAATAAATGGACACAAATCAGACGTCAAGAATTATAACATTCATAAACCAGTCAGAGAACACTTCAATCTCTCTGGTCACGCCATTACAGACATGAAAGTTGCGATATTACAACAGAAAAACTTAAAATCCAGACTCCAGCGAGAGACTGCTGAATTGGAATTCATTTGCAAATTGGATACAATTAACTTCCGCTTGAATAGAGACTGGGCGTGGCTAAGTCATTATGCAAGGTAACCTATTTCCCCTTGTTTTTTCCTCCCCCAGACGTTCTTGTTAAACCCTGGATTTGTGCTGGAAATGGCCCACCTTGATTATCATACACATTGTAAGGAGAGTCATCACTTTAGATAAGCTATTACCAACAGGACAGTGGGTTTGTGGAGTGGGTTTTTGTGTGTGTTGGGGGGGGGGGGGGAACCTGGATTTGTGCTGGAAATGGCCCACCTTGATTATCATACACATTGTAAGGAGAGTGATCACTTTAGATAAGCTATTACCAACAGGAGAGTGTTTTTTGGAGGAGGGGGGGTGTTGGGGGGAGGGGAGAAAACCTGGATTTGTGCTGGAAATGGCCCACCTTGATTATCATACACATTGTAAGGAGAATGATCACTTTACATAAGCTATTACCAGCAGGAGAGTGGGGTGGGGGGAGAGAAAACCTTTTGTAGTGATAACCATCCATTTTTTCATGGTTTGTGTGTATAAAAATGTCTTCTGTACTTTCCACAGTATGCATCCGATGAAGTGGGCTGTAGCTCACGAAAGCTTATGCTCAGATAAATTGGTTAGTCTCTAAGGTGCCACAAGTACTCCTTTTCTTTTTGCAAATACAGACTAACACGGCTGTTACTCTGAAACCTGGCTCTACAATCCTTTTCCTCTTCTCACCCCTCCTCTCTGCATACCGTTGTAGAGTCAGTGCCCCATCTGCTCCACTAAGCAGGCTTTCTTGTGATCTGTGGCTGGCTGGTGTGTTGTGCCTCTGGTGCACCCAACTCTTGGGCTTGGCCTGCTGGACTATAGCTACTCTGCTCCAAATCGCTGTGAGCTCCTGACAGCAGTACTCTAGGACGTGCGTGACTGACTCTGGGTCTCTCTGGGAGCAGCTTTACGGGTTACGTTTGAGCTATCAAGCACTAAACAGCTTGGGACTTTCCTGCTTGAGAGCCTGCCTCTCTCCATGAGCATTACTGCCACTGATACGCTAATGGAGGTGGGCAAGCCGGATCAGACACAAGTTAACTGCGGGAGCTCCCAGCAGGGTGTTCCCCAGGAGGAGCCCTCACCTTTGGAATTTACTCTGTACATTGAGCTGCAGTATCCCACATCTGTTGACCCTCAGCAGCACTGTGAAGTTTATCTGGGTTTGGGGGAGAAAGGGGATTGACAAGGGCTGGTGTTTGTGAGCAGGGCGGGTGTTGGGAGCTCTGTTTTGGGGAGTGGGTGTGAGAAGCAGCTACAGATTTTATTTTTTTCTGCGAGTGTATGTTAAATTTGCTCTTAGAGCCACCCTTCCCACCCCCAGCCCAGCTCTTGGGGTTCTCCCAGAAAGCCATGTTCTGTACATTAGCCCCAGCTGTAGCTGACCTCTCCACCACGCAGCCTCCTAGTGGCGTATGGCCTGGGAGGTTGCTCAGATCCTGCAGAAACAAGGCAAAGCCCACCAATGTAATTATTATCTATTATTTGTATTACATTGGAATTTAGAGGCTACAGCTGCGATCCAGGCCCCAATGTACTAGGTGCTGTACAAATCCATAGTGAGAGACAGCCCCTCCCGCCAGAGCTTACTATCTAATTAGACAAGGTAGATAAAAGGTGAGAGGTAAAGAGAGATTAGATAGCGGTAGCAGAGCTGGGATGAGAACTAGGTCTCCTCACTCTTATCCACAATTCCACTGCCTAATGGGAGTCTTTCCATTGACTGTAAAGGAGATTAGATCAGGCTCTTAACGTGGCTCAGTGGACTGGGTTCAGGGTACCTAAAAGTTTGCCGACAGCTCTGGGATGAAGACTGTGGTTGCTTCTCTGGCACAATGGCACTCCCTACACCTAGTTTCAACTCGTCTGTGCAGGAGACAGAGCATTCTCATCAGCCGGCCGAAGTCTGTGGAATTAACTCCCCTCAGGGACTGAGGGCCATCCCAAACCTCACCATCTTCTGCTCCAAGTGCCAGGCCAGTTTCTTTGACCTTGACTTCTCTAACATAAAACATATAGTAAGTCAATAAATTCCAAACGAAAACTCTCCACTGTACACACTTCTCTCCCTGAAGAGAGGTTGAGAAAAAATATGTGGGAGATGTTAGTAACATTGCTTAATGCTGTACATACTACAGTAAGACCCTGCATAGCATAGAATAGAATAGAAAAGAATAGAATAGAATAGCTCTGTGTGAGTCCAGGGCCCTCTGGAGCTTTCATGTGCCATTAATAGGTGGTCAGAAGCTCCCCAGTCAATAGGGAAGCATTATGTTGTTTCATGGCTCTTAGAAGTCTTATTATTGTGTGTAAATGAGTTCAATATTTGGATTCAATGTCTGAGCTCATTGGGATCGCTACTAAGTAGGTCCTATAAAGGATTTTAATGGCCTAACTGTGGAAGGTGCACAGGTTTCCACTTGCCAATGTGGCTTTAGAATATTTGGGCAGGCCTGCAAAACAGGCACTTCCACCCTCTGGGCCAGCATGGCCCCTGGGGACATGGGCTGCAGGCTGTAAGGTAAGCCTTCTGAGGCAGGGACTGGCTTTGTCTTTTAAGTGCTCCAATAACAGATAATAACAAATAGATAATAACAGTCACAATAATAACCCCTACTTTTGGTCTGCTCTAGTTTATGCCTGGGGACAAAACGATCCCCAGCTGTCTCAAAATCAGGGCGCTGCAAAGGTGGAAAGCCACCTCCCCTCAGGTCCTGTGCCATGTACAGTTCTGCTGGCCCCAAACTCGAGCCTAATTTCTGTCCCCTAACGTGAAGGAATGTAGCATTTTAACATTTCCCAAGCCTCTCACTTTGAGCTGACAGTGCCCCATCTAGATCAATCCATTGTGATAGGGGTGGGAAAGGGATTGGAGTGGAGTGTATTGCTGGCTTGTATATACAGTGCGGTCATCTACTGAGCATGACCTCTTGCCATCCCTTAATGGGCACATAGATGGAACAATTATGGGACAATCCTGCTCCCTTTGAAATTAGCAGAGGCTTTGCCTTTGATGTCAAAGGAAGCAGGATGAGGCCCTTTAACAAGTGAAAAATGCTCGCTTGCTCCCCTAGTTAGGGGTTTGCACTCCAGCTTGTGCTTACATTAGTCTTGCCATTGCAGCGAAGGTTTTCATGTTGCGACGTTTTATCCACCCCAGTGACGCTTCCCAGCTTCCCTTTACTGCACAGACTGAGGGTTGCATTACACAAAAAATAATGAATGGACATAAATCTTGTGTCTGTTTGGATTCTGCCCTTATGCTGAGTGATTACATTCTGGAGAGCAGATTTCAGACTTCAGCTTGCAAATAGCCATTTGAGTCAAGTAGTCAAATTATGCAACTAACCCGAGTAGCAAGATGTGCATTTTAAAGGGACCAAATCAGGACAATTTACTTATGTACATAGCAGTTGAGGGCTATGCAGATTTCTGCACTGTATTTTTAAGTGTGCCTCTGAGGTGCTCTTATTTGGAATTGAACTTCTCATGGCAGTAAAGAGCAGCTCCCCTTTGCTTTGTGATTCTATAGTCCAATGTTTGAGCTGCTTCAAAGATGCCATGCAGCTGAATGGCCTCCTTGGTCCTAGAACAGTGCAAGAAGGATGTTCCACTAATAGGTCAGGCATTAGGACTCCTGGGCTCAATTCCTATCTCGGCCAATGATTTACTAGAGAATCTTGGGTAAGTCAGACCAATGTGGTAAAAAAATGGCCACTGATTTTAGGCGTGTTACTTTTGTAGGTGTCCACATTAAGACATTTCCTTCAGGCCCAATTTTCAGAACAGCTGAGGACCTGCAGCGCCCATGTACCTCAGCTGGAGCTGTGATCACTCAGCATTTCTGAAAACGAAGCATGTAAAGGTAGGCATTAAAACATGGAGACACCTTGAAATCAGTAGCCATTTTAGAAAATGTGGCCAGAACCTCGTTGTGGCTCAACACGCCCATGTCTATTAAAATACTTACCTAATGCAATGGGGGTGGTATCAAGGTGTGGTTGACTAATGTTTGTAAAGTGCTGTTGGATCCTTGAATATAAGCTATCACCATCCTTGGCCTCTGCACGAAGGTAACGTAAAATCAAGACAGGCTTCATATTTCTGGAGCCTGGATACTACGCTGACGAGTGCATTAGAAATGCAGATAGTTACACAGAGTTAAGTAAATGCGAGGTTTATTTACCCTTAGGAAGAGTGGATCAGATTCCTGTTGGTGTAAATTGGCATATTGCTGGTGTAAACTGACTTCAGTGGATCTGCTCCAGTTTGCACCAGTAGAGAATCTGACCCAGACTTAGTACAGTATTACTGTGTGTGTTGGTTCCGCAGGTCAAATTAATGGCTGTGTACAAAGCCCAGGCCTCCCTCTATAAGGCTGTTCATGGGAACCAGTCTCTCTCTCTCTCCCTCTCTCTCTGTGTTACAGCAAGGTATGCATTTCACAGAAGAAGTTTACAATGGACTCTGAAGGCAGGGTAGCCTTATATGAAGAGCATAATTAGTAGGCAATGAAAAGCCAATTTATGTTTGCAATGATTTTGTTCCTTATTTCTCTTGCTGAGCAACTTATATTGATATCATCCGTACCATAAGAAACACTCTTGTGCCATCTTGTGACCATTCAGTGTAAACTGGCAGCTCATTGTAACTATTTACAATGGCCACCTATAGCAATACAGGAAAATGTGGTAGGATAAATAGTGATCAGAGATAACAGGTCACATTATCTGCCTGCCTGGATGTTCCACTGCCTTCATTTTAAGAAAATGTCAGAGGACAGGGATCCACACTTACAGTAAGGATGACAGGCATTTAACTTCAAATTGCCACCTCTGAGAGAGCATCGCAGCCAGGACCCGTTCACTGTATTTGACACATTTTAAAGGATGGATGGTCACAGGTGTAGTTTAGGGTCTGATTTTGCTCCTATTGAAGTAAGTGGTTCAACTTTCATTGACTTCATAGAAGTAGAGACAGGCCCACATACAAACGTGAAGCTCTTTGGTACAAGGACTTTGGTGTGGTCCATGCCTGTAAAGCACTATGCATGGCCATGGCCCAAATTGTCTTCCCAGCGCCAGCCTGAGTAGCTGGGCTCACCATGGTGACATTCTGGACATGACAAGGGTCCCGTGCCAGGTTGCAGAATGGGGACAGAGTTGCTCGGCAGCCCTACTCCATCCTAATGGCTGGAGAAGTCTCCGTAGGAGGAGGATGAACTGGAGACTCTACTGCTACATAGAGCCCAGGCTCCATCCCCAAGGACCACTGCACCAGGAACCTACATGGACCTGTACTCTGTGGCATGCTCATGCTGCACTGCCTGGTGGTGTTTTCTGTCCAACTCCTGCTGCAAAGCTGATGTGAAAGTGGAAGAGAGGGGAGGATTTTGGCCTATATAAGCAAATTATAAACATCTCCACGCCTCCTGCACTGATGGGCTCACAGTCATCACAACTCACAAGCACTGGCTTAGCAGGCGCTTATGACTCTGGTTCAGATCTGTAGCTGAGGACAGAACTACTATGAGGTGAGCAGAACTGCACACTATGTTATGTATGAAAACCATTAGTACCAAGGTTGGCAGGCTCAGCAGAATGCTCCAAGACGGAGTGGACAATGGAACAGATTTCTCCTCTTACTGTTAGAGCGACCCTAGGGGGTCAGGGTTGAAGGCCCGGAGAGCCTTGGTTGAGGGATGTAGGGTTAGGCTGCGTTTACTTCACTGCTCATGCTTTGCTTGTTTCAAAGACTCAGACTGACACCCCCGCAGCCAGATACCTCCTACCAGCCTGAGTCACTGACTACATTCACTGTAAAATTAGCCTCCTACAGTTTGTATGGCAACTTCCACCTTCTCTGTATATCTATATCTCTCTCTTCTTACTATACGTTCCATTCTATGCATCCGATGAAGTGAGCTGTAGCTCACGAAAGCTTATGCTCTAATAAATTTGTTAGTCTCTAAGGTGCCACAAGTACTCCTGTTCTTTTTGTGGATACAGACTAACACAGCTGCTACTCTGAAACCGGTAAAAGCCAAGTCTCCCGAGTTGGGTATTACTTCATGCATGGCCAGGGATAGATTTAAACACACACTTTTGTGTGCACGCGCGTGCACGCCTGATGAAAAGTTTATAAAACAAACCCCTGGAAATAGGGTCACTGTGGATATTCACTTGTTTTAATCCTGCTGGTGAATTTAGCTTCCCCAGTAGGTGGTGCTCTGTACCAGTTCATCTGCCTCCTTATAGCATCCAGCTCACTCAGAGTAGTAAGTGCATTGACACTGGGCCCAGGCACTGTCTGCAGGTGACCTGCTGTGCTTGTATAAGATGCAGGATGACCCAGTAATAATTAGAGCCAAGTCCGTGTCCCAAAGTTCCAACTTAGAACCAAACTGTCCTGAAGTTCTGGGGGCTCAGATTCAGAGTTTTGGTTTATGGCCCAGCTCTGCTAGAAACGCTTCTCTACTTTCTCTCCAGGGGCTCCTCTACAGCCTTGATTGGACCTTGAGTTCACTATGACCTAGTTCAACTACTCTGGCCTGGGAGAGAAAAGCTAATGAGGCTAATCGGTCAGTGTCTAGGGAGAAGAGAATAGAGGCTTTCAGTCCAGTTCACTGGGGCCCTGCAAAGAAGGATACCTGGACTGGATATTGGTTTGTGGTGAAGCTGCTTCCCTTGCTTAGTTTAGGCAGAAATGGACAAAACTGTCCCCTGATTTTTGGACCCTTGTCCCTGAATCATGACCATCATTGGATCAGTTAATGATGACAGGATAGGCTTCTCTCTAGTTCATCGATACCACCCTTTCACTGGCCCTAGGTCAGGACAGAGCTCAGTCTCTGCCTATGCAGAGAGCAACGGACTACCACTCAGACCTAGGAGTCTCCTGCACAATGGTGCAAAGCCCAGTCACTGAGTTGCCCTTGCCCCACTAGGGTTGGCTTCCTTAGGAATTCACCCTGGAGCATTAGATGGTGAATCAGGCCACTGAAAGAGAGGGAAGAGGTAGGGAGGGATTTCCAAGCCAAAAGAAATACTTAAAAACATCTTGAAAATTTAGTTGTAAGACCCAGAACTGAGCCCCCCCACCCCATCCCATAGGCTGAGCCAGAATAATGGAGACAGGGACCGACAACCCTATTTGGACTCTTCCCTAGGCTGATCTTCAGCTGTGCCCTGCACAATGATTTATGGGGTGTATACCTCCCCCTTTTTGCCTGCAGGAAAGCAACTTCTGGAAAGTGGAATCCAACTAAGCAAATTGGACTCTAAAGATACGGACCAATGAAATTCTGACTTTCCTGCAAATACTTTGTTTGACTGCTTCAATTGTGCTGCCAAGAAAAAAAGCTTACAGGCACAGGGCAGCCTCTTCAACTACTAAGCAGCAATCCTAGGAAATCTTTAAATGCATTGAATGCACGCCAAACATGGTGTGCTGCTGTGAATTTACTGCCGTAACAAGCAATCAAGTTTCAGAGTAGCAGCTGTGAAAAGGAGAACGTGTGGCACTTTAGAGACTAACAAATTTATTTGAGCATAAGCTTTCGTGAGCTACAGCTCACTTCATCGGATGCACCCGATGAAGTGAGCTGTAGCTCACAAAAGCTTACGCTCAAATAAATTTGTTAGTCTCTAAGGTGCCACAAGCAATCAAGTGATACAGCCCCATGCTGTGTTTTGGAGAAATGGTCATTAAAAGTCTGGAGGAGAGTTAGAAAAACAATCAGAGCAAATTCTCCACTGGCATAAACTGGCACATCATTGACAGCAATGCTACTGCATCAGTTTACACCAGCAGAGAATTTAGCCCACAGCTTTATTAGGTGCTAAATTCAATACACAAGCAGGAAAGCTGAATAGTTGCTTCATTCCAACTAAACTCTCTATATCTGCGCAGGTTATAAAGTAATAACACGCTGGCCAATGAAATGCAAGGTAGAAATATTACATCATCAGAACCCCTCTCGCTGGCAGATCTGCCCTGTTACGGCAAGCTACTGTTACACTGCACATCTTAAAAGCTGCTTAAATCCTCATGGGTGTCATAATCATAATGCATTACAACAGAAAAGGGAAGAAAGTTGCATAGATCATTATGGCAGATGAGACCCCTTGGAGACTGGAGGCTGAATTTATAGGTCAGTTAATTCCAAAGTGATGAAAATGAAAGTGACGTAATTCTCTTTCTCCCCCGCAACCCCAAATTATAAACAAAACTGCCAGCTGGCTAAGTGGCTAGACCAATGGACAAAGGATGGTTGCAGACAGATGCAAAAAATGACAGCTCTGGGCCCTTTGAAGATTCTGTGGAGCTGCTAAATATGTAAATCTCTGTACATTTCCAGTGCTCCAATTCTAATACAGTTTTTGACCCCTCCACAGCTGCTAGACAGCGACAGGGAGAAAGGGACTGGTTCAAAATACTCTGGTAAAATACAAACTGTCTCCATACCATGGAAAGCAGGATAGCTTTAACCACATTCCAACATGGCCTGTTCTGTTTGGTTGTAATGGGGGTAGGTTGGTTATTTTTAGTGCTATTTGCTGAAAGTTTTGTTTTCTAGTGGTTGGGTTGTATTTCTGTTTGGATTCTATCAAAAATACTAAAAGGAGAAAAACTGTTTATGCTGGGGGTCACTTTGATTGAGACTTGGAAGTTAAACACATCCTGACCTCCTCCAGCTTTTCTTTAGGCACATATGGAGCCAGGTTCTGCTCTCTGTTACTCCTGTTTTACATTAGTGTTACACTATTGACTTTAATGGAGTCACTTCACTTTTACATCAATAATTCCAATCAGGATCTGGCCCATAAGTTGTTGCTGATCTCCTTGCTGGTACCTTCCTTTATACTACCTTGTGTCTGGAATATTTTCTATATCTTGTATTGCTTCTAGGAGGGCAAAATCCTGATGGCTTTACCCATGCAATAAATCTCACCGCAGCCTTGCTCCTTAAATTGTAAGCTCCTTAGGGCAGAAACCTTAAGTCTGATTCCACAAATTTTACATCATTGTAACTCTATTGACATCATTCGAGTTACTCCAGGTTGACACCAGTGTTGAGAGCCACATCTGGCCGTTTGTGTCTGTGTTTTGTAAAGCATCTTGCAGACTAATAAGTAGTTTTAGTCTGAAAACAACCCTCCTGCCCCTAAGTGCTAGTAAATTCCTGATGCTTCTCTTTTCACAATCCAAGCCTGATAACATGTTCACGGTTCTACTTTCCTGATCTCTCTCATGCTGGTTTTACGCCAGCATGACTGCCATGGCTTCAATAGTGTTATCTTTTCACGTAAGTGAGTAATCTCAGACTCCCTGTGTTTCATTTTGTAAGTCACACTAGTCTATTTCTTGTTTTGCTGGGGATTGATAAGCTTTTCCACTTCTATTTGCCTACAGCCAAAACACAGTGATGGACTGATGGCTAAAAGCTCTGCAGAGAACACTACTTTTCTTAAACACACTGGGTTAAATGCAGCCCCAGTTGGTGATGCAAGTGGGTGCAGCTGCACAAAAAGCAATAAAGTTACATCCGCTTTCACCATGGCTGAATTGAGCTCACTTCAGGGTGCAAAGCCTGTTTAAATAAATGTAAAGTGACTTTAAATGAATCTAGATCAGACCCTAATTGTATTACATATTGATGTATTATTTCATATATTCTAGCTATGGATCTAGTCATTGGCTCTATCTACCTGGATACCTGAGACATGCAAGCAGCACTGAGTATCTAGCAATCAGCTAAAATGCTTTATCCCCCTGCAGACAATCACACCAGGAAAGAAAAGCCTCAGAGGATGCTTTTGCTGGCATGTCAACTTAAAGCCTCTCACCTTTCTCTGTGACTCATCAGGGTTTATAAACTACTTACAATTTCATCACGTGTTCTATAAATAACAAATATATAAGCAAAAGCTTCGTAAGTCACAGCAGAATAAAAGCAGTAGGCAAGTCAAAATTCACTGCTGTCTGTTTCCTCCTCTGGCAGGAAGACTGCAAGACCAGACCACGCCATCCAGAGGAACAACTTTTGGAGTGCTTACAAGAAATCTTATTCCACACACGCATACAGGTAATTGTCTGCATTTCTACTGTAATATGTGTGGTACTGATTTTCTAGAGTGGAAAGCAGCCTTTAAAGAGGCCATTTTACTCTCCATATCATTGCACTTGGTGCATTGCCTTCTAGAGCATGGAGCTTTGCTAAATTAAAATTTGCTTGCATAGGCATTGATTAGAATGTGGATCCCACCATATTCCTCCTCCCCGCGCCCTCTTCCCCCCTTACCCCCCCCCCCACATACTTTTAAAATCGGAGAGAGTGATGAGTCTCTGCAGTGAAAACCCCACATTTTAGATCTGGGAATAGACAGGGCTTTACTGCAAGAAGAATTTTCAGATCTAAAATTGTGGTTTGTGATGCAAACAAACCCTCAAGGTTTCTAAAAGGTCCGAGCATTCAAATCCCAATCCAAATAGATGTACACAATAAAGAAAACCTTGGTTTGAGTTGCCTGTCAATGTGTATTATGAGCATACTGGTCTATTTACACATGAGCACATGCATCTCCATGAACTATATGAACATTGAAATTCCTTCAGCACATGAATGTAAGGGAGAGATATAACATTTACATGTTCGTTCTTGGGCAAGTCATTTCACTGCTGCGTGCCTCAGTTTCCCCAAGGTTGAAATGGGATAATGATAGAACTGGGTGGAAAATGGTGTCCCCATCCCATGAAAATTTGAGATTGACAAATTTTCCCAGCCTGAATTTTAAGAAAGAAATCAAACTCGTGAAAATGTTAGCAAACTGGAAGTCCTTAAAAAAAATGGAAATGTTCACTTTTTAAATTAAAAATGGTCAAAACATTTTGAAATTATCAAAAGCCATTTACACTAATTAACTTGACATTTTTTGTTTTGAAATGTATTTCAAACCAGAGAATGAAAAGGAAAACAAAAAAAGGGCAGCCTTTCCTCAGTATCACTGACTTTTGCCCTAAATGGTCCCCGATAGTGATCTTGGGTGGGCTTTCCAAAGCTGCCTGGCAGATTTAGATGCCGAATTCCCATTAATTTCTATTGAAAATTGAGTGTCCAAATCCCTTAGGTGGTTTTGAAAAATCCTACCCCTTGTGTATAAAGGTCTCCAGCTCAGACATCCTAACATTAGTGATACTGTCTTTATATGGCATAATGTCTTTATATGGTACAGTAGAACCTCAGAGTTATGTACACCAGAGTTACCAACTGACTGGTCAGCCACACACCTTGTTTGGAACCGGAAGTACACAATCAGGCAGCCACAGAGACCAAAATAACCCCCTAAAAACCACAAACACAGTACTGTGTTAAACAAACTACTAAAAAATAAAGGGAAAGTTAAAAAAAGATTTGACAAAGTAAGAAAACTGCTTCTGTTCTTGTTCCATTTAAATTAAGATGGTTAAAAATCAACATTTTTCTCCGCATAGTAAAGTTTCAAAGCTGTATTAAGTCAATGTTCAGTTGTAAACTTTTGAAAGAACAACCTGAACTTTTTTTCGGCGTTACGAACATTTCAGAGTTACGAACAACATTCATTCCCTAAGGGTTCGTAACTCTGAGGTTCTACTGTATTGGGCAAAGAACAGCTGGAAAGATTTCTGATGGAGTGGTTCCTTGCATGAGCAAACCAATAATTGACAAATTAATTTAGCATGACACAGATATTGAGAGAGATTATCAGGGAGTGAATTCCCACATCCATAGTCCCTATGACTGCTGCAAAATTGGCCCAATACAATATTAATGATTTGTTGGGCCATATTTTGAAACCCTTACTCACGTTAAATAGTTCCCTGTTCTTCAAAAAATCCCATTGATGTCAACGGGACTGCTCACGGAATAAGGTGTTACTCACTGTGAGTAAGGGGATGAGAATCTAGCCTTATATATTTACTTAAATATTTTTCTAGGGCTTGATCTGGGGTTGCGCTGAGAACCTGCTACAGGAGCTCAGCACCTCACAGGATGAAGCCATTGGTGTGTATATTTCAGTCTAAAGGAACTCTTATTGCATCCTCTGGGGTATATCTGAGTGGACCATTAATCACCATAAATGGTTAATCCAATCAGCAGTACGATTGACTCCATAAGATTCAATAGTAAATCTTACAACTACTATTAAAACCATAGACATTACTACTCTCCTAGTAGTTTGGCCATTGCTATATTTCACCCTTAGTCTATGATCCATCCATCAAAGGAACATGAAATATCCATTTGTAAAATTATCTTTGGAGTGAATTAAATTAGCACAAAGAGGCTCACAGTCCTTATTACACTCAGATCTTAATGAATAGAAATAACTCCTAAAGACATGCACAACAGAGGCATTAAATAACTAGCTGCAGTTATTCACAGAAAATAACTCTCACCGATATAGCTAATCAGGACAATAATAAATAAAATGCGAATCAGGTGAATATTGGAATAAAATGAGTTTTTAAAGAATTTTTAAAATAAAACCTAATGGCACCTGGCTTAAACGAGCACAGTTAAAAGATATGAGGTGCTTGGAGAAGAGACATTGCCTGAGTCCAGGGTTAAATTGTTCTATTAGAAAAAGGACAGTGGCACATGAACATTTTTGCAGTTCTCTTACATTAAATTCAGAGGGTGGAATTCTGGCCCCATTGAAGTCAATGGGAGTTTTGCCATTGATTTCTGTAGAGCCTGGATTTCACCCTTTGTCCACAGCAGTCAGAGTGGTAGGGGTATCACTGCAGGCTTCCACCCAGCAATCTCCTGTCATGTCTAAAAAGACCTCTGGGATCTAAGAGTTAATGTCCTAATCTCTTTCCTCCAGTTCCCCTTTCGCTCTGCAAAGCACGCTCACTGCACACGCACGAATGTCACGTCGTCAGAGTTTGCTTCCAGAGCTCAGACGCTGGCACATTTGTGGAGGGATTGCATAAAACCACCACAGACCCCTCAGGCCCCGCATAGCAAATATAGCAATTCACCATAACTAGAGAAAATAGCAGCGCTGGGCTAATACCGTGCAGTCCTAGTTCTGATGCACTGTGGCTGCTGGCAGCGCTTTTGTTTGTTTTGTTATTTCTGCAAATCCTATTAGCTTGTTGCCAGCTTATAACTGAAAGGGGAGGCCAGCACCTGTTGAATAATAATAGTTCGTGTCCTGGTCTCATATTTATCACTGGGGTTGTAGCAATCCATTATAATATTCAGCTGGCAAATGATTCAGAATGCATAAAAGTGCATTACACAGGGTCAGCTCTCGGGAAATGTTACCTATGATCTCTGCCTGCGGGAGAAGTGATTTATCAGATATTTGCGCAAACTTTCTGCACACTTGTGTCTAGTGTACCATCTGACAAATAAGTTTACTGATTTGGTTTGATCTCTCTCCCCCCCCCCCCCCCGGCCCCAAGTTTGGGGCTATTCCAAGCTAGGGATTTGGTTGGGCCATATAGAGTAGACCCTGCCTGATAAGTCAGGCAGAATTGGCTGTGTTTAGTCACTTGGGAGCTAGAGATAATCACAAGGTCTGAGTTCAGCAGCCTCAACAAATAATTCCCTTTGTATCCACCACAGTCAAGCCTGTCTCCTCTAGGAGAGACACTACAAGCCCATAAAAAGGGTTGGGGGCCAGTGGCAAAGTTCAGATCTGTCTCTGCAGCCAGCTCCCAACTTCCTCAGAGTTTGGAGGGACTGAGTTTAGGGCCTTATCTCCGGAAGGAAACAGAAATCACTTAAACATATTTTCAAAATCTCCCCTCTCTGAGTGGAGCAGCACACTGATGGCAGTTTCTGGGGTGCTATGGCCAGGGGTGCTGTGCTTTTCTAATATCCCACCAGCTGGGCACTCACTGCTCTGCTATTCCTTGCATAGCTCACTCACACACGTAGCATTTGCTCTCACTGAAGCTGCCTTGTAAAGCCATCCTAGGAATTTACCAGTCCAGGCCCGATATCTAGGATATCTAGATGGCCTCCCCTACCTCCACATATACCTTCCAGTGAGATGTATTTCCTGCTGCACTCCTCTCTTTCCACCCCTTGGCATCTAAATTAGACTCTCAGCCAGGGAAACAAAGATGAGGAGTAAAGATGTGTCTAAGGTTCACCTCAACCAGCTACATCAAAATACTACAACTTGTCCTCCCTACATTAGGGTGTTGCAACATCTTAGCTAGTGTGTGTTAGCTCTCTGGTTGTAAACCACTGTTTTTTCCGAGCATAGAGACAGCCAGAGAAAGCATAGCAGAGTCTACGATGGTGTAATTTATCTGCTGAAGGGGCTAGAAATAGATGTACATCACAACAGCTTAGGCTTATCCCTGAATTTGGCCCAGATTGTCTACTGTGTATACACTAGAGAACCTCAGCAATCTCTAGAGAAAGAAATCTGTGTAGATAAACAGATTTGTAAAGCTCAGCAACCTCTGAGGAGCTTGGAGAGAGAGAGAGTCCAGGAAGCCACAGGAACCATTGGCTGGAGATTTTTCTTTTGTTGTTAACCTGCAGTGCATCCCAGTGGCAGGCCCTGTAGCCGCCGCTGCATCATTACAGCCAGTGCTAAACAGCATCTGCAGATAAATTCCAGCATTTCTCCCAGAGTCTGAGCAACAGCTGATGCTTCCTATCAGCCATTTCTCTCTGGCAACTGAGAGCCACAGACCTAATGCCAGCACCCTAACTGCCCTCACTAATGGAGTCACTTGTGGACTCCGCGTCCTCCTGACGAATCTACCCAGGGAGCCTGTGAACACAGACACTGGACAGGCCAGATGCTGGACACATTGCACAGTCACCTCTAGGCTGGGGGAATCAGAAGACAGCCTGTACCAGTGCATAATGTTCCCTTCCCAGTGTATTCTCTGCCCATGCCTTTATACTCACTCCATCTGCCGCTTATTTGTACCATAGGAAATGCATTTCCTCCACCTTAACTAACCCAGAGTGGAGCACACAGGCAGCTGGGGGCAGTCTGGAAGCAGGTGGGCAAACCTGCCCCACAAAAGGGCACTCAGCAGCCCTGCCCAGGAGAGGGCAGAGATCAGAATGCATGTGCCCGAGAGGAAAGAAGGCAATGCCAGCCCTACACTTCCAGAAGAGGCAGTTGCTTGGGGGTGGCTCTTATCCAGGCATGGACACTCCAGCTAGGCAATTTTTCTGCCAGTAGCTGCTGAGGCTGAGAAAGCTGCTTGCAGGAGCTCTGTCCTGCTAAGGGGCTTTTCTGATGGGCTGAAGGAGGTTCCTTCTTTCAGCGACACCCTCTTCAAACCCTCAAGTTCTCTCCCAAAGTGCCTCCACAGTTCATTCGGTCTGCAGGCCACTCCCCCACGCCTTGACCCCAACTTCCTCCTCTTCTCAAAAGGGGAAAAAGCACTGGGCTCTGAGCCTCCCCCCGCCCAGCTCGTTAATTACACGATTACCATAAGAGCTTCCCAGAAAGCAGAAGATTGGCTTGACAGCATTAAGGGCCCGATCCTGCAAGCTGCTCAGGGTCTCCTGCGAGGTGTTGAACTCCAACGCAAACCAGAGTGAGTTGCGGGTGCTCAACACCCAGCAGGAGAGACTCAGCGCCAGACAGGATCAGGCCCTAAAAGCGCTTTGTTGAGTCACCAGATCCAGCTTTTTGGTGACCTTAGAGCCACCTTCCCTCCCCTCGCCCCCCCCCCCACTCATGTCAGCACATTAACACCGCCCGTCTCACCACTTAACCCTGCTGGCTGGGCCCCAGGCTCTAAAAGCCATTTCTCGTCCCTCCGCTCTGTCATTAGTGCTCAGAGCCTCAGCCGCCAGGTGGCTGGCTTTTGTTCCTCCGCTTCAGCTGCCTGGCAGGTGGGGTTGGTTTGTGTGACCTGTCCCATGCCAGAGCCACATTGGGGTGGCAATTACCTCTGAGAACCTGAGCGCGTTTGCACTGAGAGGCTGGGTGGTTGTGCAGGCTCCTGCAGGGCACGGCATGCATATATAGCAAGGGAGAGAGGTTGCCTAATCCAGTATGTGCTTGGCAGGTATTTTTGGCCGGTTGGCTGATCCTGCTGGAGAAGATTTACTGAAATAGCGACTCGCTGACGACACCGGTGGCCAAACGGAGGAGAAGTTTACGGAGGACGCCAGCAATAAAGGAGGAGGATGTCCGTGATCAGCGCCTTGCCTTTCCTGAAGCCCATTCACCTGAGGCCTCCGCGGAGCTCGCCCGGACGCAAACGCCGCCACACACTTCCCGCCAGCGAGTTCCGGTGCCTCACTCCCGAGGATGCAATCAGCGTGTTTGAGATTGAGAGAGAAGGTAAGAGCCCTCCTTCCCCACTAGCCATCTGCCTCAGTCCTGCTCGATCAAAGAAACCACAGTACTGCCCCAGCCCTTAATTCAGAAATGTACCCGGCGCTGGCGTGCAAGTGGAAATGTCCCTCTTTTTGCAGGGGACCAGGGCTGAGCACCCCAGGCAGGAACAGCTGAGAGTCGTTATGGCATCTGTCTTGGAAGCTGGGGCCCAAAGTGCTTTACAGAGCTAACCAAGTAGCAATGGAGAGACAAATGGAAAGAGAATGAGTGACCCATTTACCTCTCACCCAGCGTCTTCAGGGTCAGATCTGTTACAAGCCCCAGTCAATCTGTTTTGTGAGGGTATTTGAAAACTCACCTTCCCCCGATAAAGCCAGCCAGCACTCCCCACTCTTCCTACAAGGATAGGGAGAATCAGAGGTGGAGGCAGCTTTAAGTGTGCTGGAAGCCTGGTGTTATAGGGTGGAACCCATTTAAGGGCCTGTTCCTGGTCCCATTGGAGTCAATAGCAAAATGCCTAGACTCCACAGAGCCATGCTGAAGTCACATTTATTCACATACCAGCACTACTCTCCAGAGAGGCTCCCTGCAGCCAGGAATGCAGCATACACCTTGGGGTAAATTAGAAAGCACTTGGCCCTCTTATCCTGCCCTAGGAAGGGCTTTTCACCATAGCAGGGTCAGTAGGGCCAGATTCCACTGGGAACAAATAACCCTTTTCCTCCAGGTGGGGTGTTCCCTCCTTGCTGTGTGCTTCAGACACTGAACACTGAAGCCAGCTGGGATTCAAACAGATTAGTCAGAATCATTTTTTCAGTCTTCAAACCCGAGAGTTACAGATCAAGTGCTCATTGGAGCCAAGAGCATTTGTAGCTAGCCTAGTTCTTCTCATGAGATTTCTCTGGGTCTGCAAGACCTGCAAACCATGAGCCGCATCACCACTCGGGTCTGGGCTGAGTCTGGCCCTTTGTTCCCTCTTGTGATAAATTTTGAAGGAAATGCCAGCAAACCTGCTAGAGAAAGGGGAGTAATTTCCGTGCAACAGTCAGCAATGGCCAATGGCAAGAGACATCCTAGCATAAGCCTGTAATGTTCCACCAATAGAACTTGCCATCTGCTGTAAAAAAGGGAGGGATTTCCACTAGTGACAACAAGATCAGATTCTCCATCATGTCATTTACACCTGCGCAAAGGGAGAGCAAAGTGGATATAAATACTTCCATTCTGATCTCTTGTGCACAGGTGTAAATGACTGCACGAGATACAGGGCAATGGAAAATCAGGCTGGAAATCAAAGCTGGGAGGAGCCCAGAGCAGAGGGAGACAACTACCACAGTTCTTACCAGAAGGCAATATACACTTCCCATGTTCTCAAACCCTAAACACAAAGGCTCAGATCCAGATACTGAAGTGCCTAAACTTAAGACTTAGGCACCTAAATCCCAGTTTTGGCTCCACTGTGAGGCACAAAATTCCCTAAATTCACTCAGGGCCTATGTTTTCAGAGCAAAAGTTCCCTAGGCACCTGTGTCTTTGCCTCTAAGCATGTGCACTGCTGCCTTCCTCCAGGCATGTCCCACCTAAGCCCTAGAGCAATTAATGAACCAGGGGAAGACAGGCATTCGGCGCCCAATCCGGCAGGCATGCTCAGAGGTTGCCTCCCAGATCTGGTCCCATTCAAAATCCAGCTGGAGGAGATGATGGTGCTGCCCACTGTATAACTGGACTGCAGAATCATTCTCTCAGTCTTGGGCCAGAGAGAGAGAGAATGATTCTGTAGCGCAGTGGTTAGAGCGCTCCGAGAGGTGGGAGATCTTCAGCTGTTTGGTATGGGGCAAGGCAGGTGCCCTGTTGCTGTTCAGGGATCGCCAGCAGAGATAGGCACCTACCTCGGGGCTGCAGAGCACCTGTGTCTGAGAGGAGAGGGGCTTAGCGCACACTCCTCTCATCAGAATCACCCGTTGACTACCTTAGGCAGCTCCGCTCGGAGCATGCTGGCTTTGTGAATCCCAGCCTAGGGAGCCTGTCTCTCCCTGTTCATTATCTCGGGAATCTCGGTGCCTAACTCGACTGTGTGGATTGCTGGGTGTGCCTGTGATTTTTCGAGGCGCCTAAAAGTTAGGTGCTGGGAGGTTCAGTGTTGCAACGTCTAAGTCCCTTTGTAGATCCCACCCAAACTACTTTTACTGCTAACCAACTTTCCCTTTTATTGATCATTTCCCAAGCTGGAGAGAGAATCATAAAATTTCAAGACCAGTGTTTTCCAAATCAGTTAGCAGGAACTTTGAAACTATATAAATATCTGTGACTGGTTTTAAATGGAGCGCTAAATGCTGTAAGAATGACCCAGAAAACCCACAGGGAGAGCACAGCGAACAAGTGAGCCTTAAAGTAGTGGCCAGGATCAGAGATGTCCTGATCAGAGAACAGAGCAGGCACAGGTTCCTAGAACAGCTCTCCTGCTCGGGAGAGCCGAGGGCTTTGCTTCCTCATGTGCGAACTGCCCAACTCCTAAAAGGCAGTAACTTACAGAACATGTATGGGTGAGAAGGGGAATCCCAGTCCTTTCTGGCTTCTCCTCCTGGAAGGAGAAATTGACTTGAGCCACAAAGTTCAGATCTGGATTCAAACTTCCCCAGAGTCTGCGAGTACCTGGTTCAAACCCCTCATGTTTGTTAAGCTCCAATTCCCAGCCCATCATCAATTAGCCTGAGGTTCTCCCAGCCTAGGGTGCAGTGTAGCTCCGAGAGGCTGTTCCCTCTTGACATTGCCTTGTTTTTATTCTTCTCTAGCATTTATTTCTGTTTCGGGCGACTGCCCCCTTCACCTGGATGAGATCCGCCACTTTCTGAACCTGTGCCCTGAGCTGTCACTTGGCTGGTTTGAAGAAGGCCGGCTGGTGGCTTTCATTATAGGGTCCCTTTGGGACCAGGAAAAACTCAGCCAGGTAAGAACCAGCTCCTGTTACTGCATCTTGTCTCCGTTTCCTTTCCATGCTCGGGACGGAGAGAACGACGACGGAGCTTTGAGACAAGAGGGTGGAGTCCAACGTGCATAGGCATCACTGTAGTTATTGGAGATTACTCCAAGGGAGCATGTGACCCGGGTGCTGAGCTGAGCCCCCAAGTGCAGGGAAGGAGAGTGGGGGCTGCTCCAGGCACCTAATTAGTTCAGTTTGTAAGATACCCATTTTATATTTATTTCAAAGGGGCAGGGGAGGCTCCATTCTTTAGTCCCCTCCAGCTTTGCAGCCACGGTTCAGCCCTATCTGCCAAAAGGGCTTTTCCATTTCAGAGACATCCACAACTCTTGGGGCAACAGGGCTTTGGTTAAGTGCCACCTTACGGACTAGAAACGGAGAGGTAAAAAATTCCCCATCGGCACCTGTCATTCACATTCACAGTGTGGCTTCTATTGAAAGCCCAAAACTCAACACACTGTTACTTCCATCAAATGATTAACTGCAATACAAACAGGGCTGTTCTCCTAGGGACAAATATACTTCCTGCTGATTCAGCCTCTCTCTTCTGCAAAGCACTTTACAAACTAATCCATTTCTACAAGCAACCTAGAGCGAGTTCACTCCTGGAGAGAGATCTCTTGCAGTATTAATTGCTACAGGATAAAAATAAGTAAAAACTGACTTATTGCTTTGGTATTAACACGTGTTTAATATTAAAAAAAAACTTTGCAATGATAAGTAATTAAAACTGAAAAGGGCCCTGTAAGCCTTTGCAGGGGAAGGAGCGCCCTGTAATCAGTTAGAGCAGGAAACTAGGAGGCTGGACTCCTGGGGTGTGTGCCTGGCTCCGTCACTGCCTCTCTGGCACCCTGGGCAAGTCAGGTAGGACCTGATTTTCAGGAAGGGCTCAGCATCCACAGCTCCAATTACAGTCATTTGGAGACTAGGGAAGTGGGGACTAGGAGCTCAACACCTCCCCAATCAGGTCTTAACTGTTCTGTGCCTCAGTTTCCCCCTCTGAAATGGGGATGACTTCACCTATTCAGGGTGCAGGGGTATCATGAGCCTTTGGGTACTGTCTGCAAAGCACTTTGTACTTGGACAACACCTCCAATAGATCAGGTGGGAGCCGCAGCTGGTGTGCATCTGCCTACTCCCCTGCTCATTCACACCAGCCGAGGATCTGGCCCATTGCATCGGCAGCCTGGTCAAACGAATGCTCTGGATACAGAATTAGAGGGCCCTGCGGCCGGGAGCGAACCGCCAGCTGACATGCTTTCTTGTCTCCCCTCCCCCGGCAGGAGGCGCTGACTCTGCACAGGCCCGGTGGCACCACCGTGCACATCCACGCGCTGGCCGTGCACCGCACCTTCCGCCAGCAGGGCAAGGGCTCCATCCTGATGTGGCGCTACCTGCAGTACCTCCGCGGCCTGCCCTGCGTGCGGCGGGCCGTGCTCATGTGCGAGGACTTCCTCGTCCCCTTCTACCGGAAGTGCGGCTTCAAGGTGCAGGGCCCCTGCGCGGTCACCGTGGGCTCGCTGGCGTTCGTCGAGATGCAGTACCCCGTCTGCGGCCACGCCTTCATGCGCAGAAACAGCGGCTGCTGAGATGGTGCCTTCCCCCAGCCTCCACGCTTCTCAGGCGCTGTTCGGGCGGGCCCCCGCGTACAGGGAGACGGCTTACGAACAGCAGCCACACTCGCTGCAGACTTTTGTGCCTGCCTGGTATTCCAGCTGGCTGCCTTTTAACTAGTAGCTCCAGGCCCAGCCCACTTGCCTCTCAACTGGTCCTAGTGCTGACCCCGCCATCGAGCTTACAGACCCAGAGCGAAAGGCAGCAGAACCACAGTAAGCTCCCCTGCCTCTTCTCCAGGCCAGAGCTCAACGGGCAGGCTCCGTAAGGCTACGGCGGTTGAGTTTGACCTCCCCAGGACAGGGGTACGTCAGTTCTGGCTAGCCCGAGGCCTCCCCTTTAGCTCCTGGCTTAAGAGCAGCAGTGGGGGTAATAAAGCTCTGAGAGCATGTTATGCAGTTAGAGAGGGGGGAAAAACATTGCCTGAGAAGCAGCACCGCATGGATCAGTTCATCGATTCCCTGGTTTTGTTCTTTGTCAAATGCTCCAAGGCCAATAAGATGAGGCAGACACCTCTGGTGGTCTCTGGTGGGAAGAGCCGTCTGCGCCTTCTCACGCTAGTTGTTCGCTGCCATGTTCTGCTGTGACGCATTCAGTGGAATCCGTGCTTGAGTGTTCTGTACATATGTGAGAGACATTCAGCTACGCTAGGCTCCAGCAAGTCTCCCCCTTCCTCCCTCGCCCTCCTGCTGGTATAGGTTGACAACCAACGGAAGTGTGAGAAATCCCATAATAATGTAGGCTCAGTGATGGCTACCCCTGCTCCAACAGACTAGGGCACCAACTTCCAATCCAATATAGGAGATACTGTCCCCAAACCACAGCACGCTCAAGGCCTAAGGGAGAGCAAAATATAACATGGGACTGAATGCTCTCTAAGGGGCCCAGCAAGGAGGCTACACCACTGGATATACATTTCCATCCACTCACAAATGGTCATTAAGGGGTAGCTTTTTCAGCAGATCCTTTAAGATATTTGTGGTCCTTATCTAGTGAAATCCAAAGCACGGCTATAATGGCTCCAGAGAATCACAGATGAAAAGTCATTCCTATCAGATTGATCTGATACTCACATAAAAAGTTTTCCAAAATCCAAAAAAGTGGCACCACCATTTAGTTTATTCCTTAAGAACTAGAGGGTATATCAGCCCACTCTCCCTCACTCACCGCATGGACCAGTGAGTGCTGCGTATAGACCTGAGCTCCTAGCTCATGCCATCCTAGTTCATTGGAAATCTGAAAGCCCCTGGGAACACCCTGTGCTGTTTGTCAGTTCTTTTGTTCATCAGCAAATAAAGGATTTATTTGTTGTGTTTTCTAATTGGGTTCTGATGGGCGTGTTTTTTCCTGGAACACAATTCAACAGCCTGTAACAGTGGTAGACAAAGGGAAGGGCGCAGAATTTGGTTTGCACACTTGAGAAGTTACATCAAAAAGCCAGTGGGCCACAAAGCATCTTTCCCTGGCTGTTTTAGCTAAGTCTAAAAGCTATGGGAAGGCTGGAAGTATCCAGCCTGATGCACAAAGGAACATTTGATGCAAAGATTGAGTGCGAAAGGGACAGAGGTAACCCCCCCCCCCCAGCCCCAATCTGAAAGATGATTGCTGCAGGGATACTGCAGGATGACAGTCCTTCACTCTCGAGTCTGCTGCCTTCCCTTCTGTCTGGGCCTCTGAAGTAGCCTGGGAGGTGGTCACTGACAAGAGAATCGTGCCGCCTTTCCTTTCCATTGATCTTCAGAAGCCCTATCTGCTTTCCAAAGATATCCAGCCTGTCTCACCTTCCTAGCCTCCCCTTGCAAGAAAAGCAAGGTCAGTTTCGCCTGCCTGGAGCTTGATTTCATTCAGAACAAATTTTTAAACCAATCCTTTCCCAATAAGCATCTTAGGAAGTTACAGCAGAAGGGAAGGGAGAGTGGTTTTGTGCAGGATGGAGGAAATGCAGTCCTATCTTTCGGGAACGTCTCTCGTAAGGAAGGACAGATCAGAGCGCTCTAATAGGACCTGGCTGCTGTCAGCACACCACAAATACAGCAGGCTGTACATGGGACTCCCAGCATACCTGGCTCTCCCACACCAGGGCCAGGCCTGTCTGCTGTATTCTCACCATTGGGGCAGTTTGAGTTTAAAGCAGGAAGGACACGATTTCCATCCACCCCACTCCTGCTCCATGGCTGCAGCCCCTCCCACTGGACCCTGCTCACTGTCTGGAGTTAACCCACCCTCTGTCCTTCGCAGGGGAACTGCGCCCAGTTCTATGCGAGAAAATGTCACCATTATCATACTGTCGGGTAGGGGTGTTGCTTTTGTGAACCTTCTAGACCAGCCAAAGCCCTACCGTGGATGGAGGAGTCCTTTTGCCAGGATATGTTGTCTGGAGACCTGGCGTAAGCTATACTGGCAAAAGCATTTGTTGCCAGTAAAAGCAGTGAGGACACTGGGAGAATTGGTCGGTATAGCTACATGGGCAAAACTTTCTTAGCGTCGACTAGGCCTGCGTAAAGGGGCAGCTCTGCTCCTGCTGCTCAGTCTGTTACCGCATGCGGGCACATGTTTAAAATCCCATAAGAGGGCCTTTGGCCAAGAAGCAAACACAGAGCCTGCATGTGAACTTGCCCCAGCATGGAATGCAGACAGGACATAGGCCTGGCTCTGAGCAGTACAAAAACTGGCCACCTGCTTGGTCCCAATACTACAGGGGACAGCTTCCACTGTAGGAGAGGACTGTTCCAGTGAAGGCTGCTGCAGAAGCACGAGGGACTGCTATTGTAGTGGCAGTCAAAGCAGGCAGCATTTAAAGCCTTCATGTGAGAAAGGGGAGATAGCAGCAGCAGGGAAAAGGCAGTTGGCACTAGCCAGCGTGATTGGCAGAGCAGCTCCATTTATCACCACACGAGGCAGACTTGAGTTCGGGGACTGCAAACGCCACCGAATGGAGTCCAGGAACACCACAAGCCACGTGGAAGTCTCATGGGTTTTGTCACTGGAATGCCCTTGATTGTCTCCAAGCGCCAGGATTCAGTAGCTTCCTAAGTTTCACAGAGAGCAAAACCTTGTTGAATCTGCAGTAAGAGGCCATTGCAGATGACCAAGTCAGTAAGGAAACCCACAGCTAGAGAAATAAACGATATAGGCATTTGAAAGTGCCAAGTGCCATTAAATAGCATCTGATCTAGCAGCAATGAAGAGACTCCAGCGAGCTTTGGGTTGGGATACAGCATTAGCCATATATAAAGTGCATGGAAGGCTGGTGTAGCATACTACTAGAGAGGAAGGATAGTCCAGTGGTTAGAGCACTAGTCTATGATCTTTGAACACTTGGGTCGAGTTCCTTGCACCACCACAGATTTCCTGAGAGACCTTGTGCAACTGACTCTCTGAGCCTCAGCTCCCCCACCTGTGAAATGGGGATAATCCCATGGCCCTACCTCCCAGGCACGTTAGCGTGAGAGGTGCTCAGATGCTAAGTGCCATCGATACGAATTATGCAGCGCATGGTAATACATTTGCGAAAGAGATGAAGTCGTAATGAGACCACACTGTTCTCTCTTTACTGGGCAGTGGTAGGAGGGCACCTGCCCCGGAGAATGACTGCATTTGGGAAAAGAGCCAAGGAAGCACTGGTGGGTTCTGCTACAGGGTAACTGACCCAAGACCCTTCAGGGGCCACAGATTAAGACAACAGCCAGGCTAATTAAGAAGAGTTTAGACCATTTGTATTTCACCATCATTTAATTTATGCTTCGGCTTTAGAGTCAACCATGGCTCTGTTTATTTCACCCTCCCTCCCCCAGCTGGTCACAAAACAAGTGTCACTACCCCCACCTAGTGTCATCCATCCAGCGGCAGCAGCTGAGCCTGGAAAACGGGCTTCGTGCGCTTCTCATTAAATACAGACGCATTTATTAAAGGAAACAGTACTGAAAAGCATCAGTGATGACAGGGTAGCGCTCCAGTTTTTGGATAAACTAGTATGAGGAGCAGGGGGAGGGGGTCAGAGTGGGACTGGAGGCAGTAACGAAGCACACCCTGTATGTAGCCAACCATCCAGCCCAAGTGCGCTGGGACACCATGCGGCCCAGCACCAGCACAGTTCGTCTTTGCTAACCCAGGGAGAAGTTTCCAGATGCACAAGTGCGATGGGAGAAGCTGTTTAATCGGTGTGAAATGTATGAGCTGAAGGGGCCCATCTCCCTGCTTCGTTTACAGAGACAGCTGATCATAAGCCAGACAGGCCATTAGGGTGCTTAGAGCAATATGTACCGACACCGTATGCTGCCATGGCTCAGACTGCGCCACCGGGCTCAGGAGAGCAACGCCAGGCATTCATTATTCAATCTTTAACTGACATCCCTGCCTAGCCAGAGAGGAAGTACAGCATAGGCAGCAGCAGGGCAAGCTTCCTCCTTTATTGTTGACCCAACCCCAGCCCACATCTGCGCAGGAGAGAGCAGTTTGGTCTCCATCCATTATTCAAGCCTTCGCCTCAGCGCATGGCACACAACATACTGAACAGCCGCCAGAAGGTAAACACGGTCCGTTGCAGGCTGTCTCAGAACGAGGGACCCCCAAGGAGAATGCCTGTGTCTTCCCGTTATTAACATCCTCTTAAAGCTTCAAAAATCTGTGTTAAAGGAGGCACTTTCCACTTCGGTTCATGGATGGAATCATTTTAATTTACTGAGGACTTAAAAAGAACTTATATTTGCTTCTTTAAAACAAGATCTCAGCCAGTAACGCAGCAGTGTAATTTCAAAAGCCCAGCTCTACCTGGTCCTAATACCATGCTTAAGAGCTTAATTGTTATTTCTCTCTATCATGAGATCCAGTCTCCTAGTTACAAGATAATTAAACGTTGGATTACTTGTTAACTTAAAGAGTCAAATGGCCAAATTAATATACAGGAACCATATAGGATAGTATCTGGCATGCTTTTACTAACTGGATAGTTATTGAACTTGGGCACTAGAAGATAAGGAATAAACTAAGATTTGGTATTGCTCTGTGCGCTTTTTGGTCCATTCTCCAAGATCACGATTTGGACACTGAAGGGATAGTCAGCAGTTCCTCTTTCACCCAAAATCTACCCGCCCCCCTTGTGGGTTAAAAAAAAAAAAAAAAAGAGGTAATACTGTGCCAAATGTGGAGAATCACCTTCTGACAGTCATATCGTGAGAGGAGAATTTAGAAACCCCAAGGATCTGAAGCAAGGTGGGGCTGTAAGAGTTGCTAACTAACCCATGCCCCCCCTTCTTGTGCCTTCCTCAGCAAACGCATGCACACTGACCCAGAACTGTCAGCAGCATGTTACTCTATTAGTTCATCTTTACAACAGTTTCCTGGCGAGGAACACACGGATTCCGGTAGCAAGCCAGATGGAGGCA
This sequence comes from Natator depressus, assembly GCF_965152275.1. Classification (NCBI taxonomy): domain Eukaryota; kingdom Metazoa; phylum Chordata; order Testudines; family Cheloniidae; genus Natator; species Natator depressus. Next base: position 16,482,980 of record NC_134247.1, read on the forward strand.
AGTCTGCTTCTCCGTGCTTACAAAAGGAAAACTCCAGCCTCAAAAATCCTACTCCTTGCATGTAATCCCCAAGCGCCAATGGTTTTAAAAAGGAGCCTTCACTACTTTAAAGAGCAAACAAAAAAAGTTTGGGATACTTTGATGACGAAGGTTGGGACTGAAAAAATAAGTGTTGTTGAGGGCCCAATTCCACCACCCCTCCTTGGGCTGAAGTGGTACCTTAAATATGCAAACAGACTGATTTCTACAGAGCGGTTTTCACAGCAAAGCACTGCTCAACTTGAGTAAGTGGGCAGAATTAGCCCTTATGCACCACACTGGAGATCGGACTCTGCATCAGCCTGAGCAGTGTCATTAAAACCGGTCAGTTTCCTCTGAGCCAGGCACCAGCATTCGCTGAATGGAGCCACTAGATCGACTAGTATTCCCAAAGATCACTCGAGGACTCTTACCAGCGAGCATTTGGTTCAGGCACTATCGCTGATCACTGGTGTTTTCCTCTAGAGCTTTATGGAGGTAAGAAATATTGGCATATAAAAAGTGCCCCCTGCAACAGGGGTTCGTTTTCACAGTACAATTCACAGTACCCACAAGGCACTGAGATGGGATGGGGCTACAGGATGGGAAGCCCCATCTCATGCCATTAGGCACAAGGAAGGAAGGGCTGTACAGTCCAGGTCAGGAAAGGGAGACCACTGAAAGAGATGCAGCAGGTGGGGAAAAGAGGCAGATTTTGCTGACAGAGTTCAACAGGTGTCATTTGGGTGCTTTCAAGGCAAGCCCTGAAACGCCTCATTCTTGGGGCTTCAGTCCCATAAGGAAGGATCCAGCAGTTTCACCATGGAAGGATTCACTGAGGGTGAGAGGGAGAGGCACTGGTGAGGGCTGTTTGGCAACACAAGTCCCTGCACAGGTCATCACCTCAGAGCACGGCCCACCACTGGAGGCCTTTCCCCAGCATGGAACAAAAGCACCAAAGTCTCCCACATTCCCAATTTGGTTCGAGTCTTTCCCATGTGAAGTGGCTGCTGGGCTCCCATGCCGGCAGCTGGACCTGGGGATTATGGCTTTTCAATGTGGGGTGACAGATCTGTCCCACGTTGGCTGGACCAAATGCAAACCAGGTCAGTTCAGCTCCACTCCTTCCCACATCCAGCAGTGATCAACCAGGGCAGTTCCCCCCCGTGTCCCCAAAATAACAGCACCTGCCCAGCGCCCTGCACCAGCGCTAAGGGACAGACTGTGGCTCTGAGCAGGCCTAGCCCTGAGTGAACATCCTGCATGGCTTTAGACAGCAGAGAAGAGGATTGGGGCACTTAACGGCAACGTCCGCCCCTCTCCGCTGCACCCTGATTTGAAGCCACTTTCCCAGTCACTGAGAAAATCCAGCTGGTGCCAACTTCCCATGTTAAAACCTCTGCCCCATCCTGCCCTGTCTCCAGGCTGTGGGGTCAGTGCAAAACCTGGTCCAGGTCATACTTCTCGCAGAACTTGCTGGTGAAGGGCAGGCAGGTGAGATACTCGATCCAGTGCCAGTTGATGGGGTAGACGTAGAGCCAGATCACCAGGGAGGCAAAGAGACCCACAAAGACCAGCAGGGAGACAATGATCATGGCCCGCTTGCGGTACTTGTCCCCGGTGCCGAAGGTGATGTAGGGGAGGAAGGCGAAGGACAGCAGGAGGCCGCCGAGAAAGCCGAAGATGTGGGCGATATTGTCAATCCAAGGCAGGAGGCCGCACAGAAACAGAAAGAGGACGATCCCAGAGAGGTTCAGAAAAGCCTTCCAGGGCTTCTCTAGGATCTGCCAGCTTTGGAAGAGCTCCACGAAGAGGCAGGCCAGCAAGCCAAACTGGGATCCAGCAGGGCCAACCTGAGGGAGATAAAGATGGGAGTTACAGTGGGTCCCACTCAAACTTAGTTCAGTTACAGGAGTAAAAACATGGTCCAGTAGTTAGGGCATCATGGGAATTAGGAGAACTGGGTTCTATTCCCTGTCCGCCACTGACTTGCTGGATGACCTTGGGCAAGTCACTGCCCTCCTGGTGCCTCTCTTTCTACTCAAAGGCTTTGTCTGCTAGCGTGTACACAGAGGGCTGGGACTACGTAAACCCCGTCATGGGCTCATTCAACTATTTTGACATGTGCTGTCCTTCGTTTAGATCCTGACGAGGTGAAACAGCAATAAGCTGCTCCCCTGTGACCTGGGCTCTGTCTCGTCACTTGCTTTTGCTTTACCGCTAGAGGCGCCAAGTTAAAGACAAATATCCAGCTCAAGCCAATGGCGCTCCAGACAGCTTTCGGTGCATCCAGCTAGCACAGCCATCAGCTTTCCCAAGACTCGTCTAATTTATCACAGGCAGCAAACAGCCACTGGAGGGCGAGTTGGAATCTGTTCTGGCTCCTGATTCATCCAAGGGCAGAACCTGTTACCGATGCAGGTGGGTGAGACAGGAAGAGACCCAGCAAAGGGGACTGACCAGCAACGCTCCCCCTACTCCCTGCACACCAGAGGGGCAGGGATGACAGAGGTGAAGCAGAGGGACAGCGAGGACAGGGAAGGAAGAATGAACCGGACACTGTTTCCTAGCTGGAAAGGCTCCCACTGGCGGCTTGGGACAAGAGCCCTGGTGCCCAGGGCTGCTCAGATCTGCTGGGAAGCGGCCATAGAAAAGGAGAGTTCAGTACTTTGGTTTCCAGAGAAGTCAGTACTTTTGGTGGCTCAGCAGCCATCCCGCCCCACAGGCTAACTCAAACAAATCAAAGGGATTACGTGTGTGTGATCTAATGCAAAGCCCATCAGAATTCTGCTGACAGATTAGCCATCTGCCTGGTGCGTAAACCCGCAGGGTGCATGCATGCTCACGTGCGGGTACATGGGATGGCATGGCACGTGCAAACCCTGCACATGAGACAGAGAAGTGGATTACGGCCAGGCTGCACCCCCAGTAAAGAGGACACATGGGTCAGCCACAACTCAGACTGAAAACTTTTTTGGACTCTCTCTTTGCTCAGGCTACTGTACCTAGGACTCCTGGATTATGACTGAGGAGAGAAATCAGGGCCCGATCCCCACTAGCAAGGAGTCTGGAGAAAGATTAAGATTTATGCAGTTTAGGTGAACTATGCCCTTTGCTCACCTTCGACTAGTCTACAGTCAATGTCAACTCAGGTTACAAAAAGGAACCAGTTCTAAGCCATACCCCTAGTTGTTCACACAGTGGGCGACTGTCTCTATTTAATACACATCACCATAGGTCTGCTCCAATGCAGTTCAGAGCTCAGGAAGCCCCCCCACTCCCGACTGCCATAAGTAGAAGGAATAAACTCCCCTGCATTGGAGGGGCAGCTGCACCTGGAAAGTCAGTGCCGAAGCAGATAGCTACAGCACATCCTTAAAAAAACCATCATCCTCCAACTGTAATCGCCTCCTCCAGCACCTAGCACACTGGGGAACCAATCCTGAACTGGGGCACTGGGCGCTAAGCACTAGAGTTTGAGGTGCCAAGCACCCCCATCTCTCACTGGGCTGTAAAAGCCCAGCCTGCAGAACACGGCTCAGAGGGATGCTGCCGTCTCTTCTCCCCTTTACCCAGGGTGGGGCTTGGAGCCTAGAAGGCGTGGTTTTTTTTTTTCCTGATCTCTACAGCAATCACCCCTTTCCTGCGACAAAATGGGCAGACAGCTCCAGGGAAGGTGCCTCTGAGTGAGCAAAAGGCTGTGCAGTGGGGAGACCCTCCCCCCCCAAGGTCAGGGAGTGTGGGGTGGAAGCAGCAAGGAGGAAGAATGAGTGAAAGGTAGCAGCTGCCTTGCAGACTGGGGTCACCTATTAATCCCTCCAAAACCTCCCTTCTCAGCTCAGGAACTAGAGCAATCAGTTTAAGAAGTCGAGAAAGCTGGACCGCTACCACTAATTTTCTCCCCTACCTCTCTCCATCCTGCTGTGGTGGCTAATCCCGTTATCCATTTCCTTTGCATCACAGGCTACCGAGCCCACATTCCGGGTCTGGGTCAGGAGCCCGGGGGCCAAGTTGCTTGTTACAAGGAACCGACAGAGGTGCCCTCTCAGCTATTCCCCGGGTGGTGTGACGAGCAGCATCAGGCACAGAAAGGGCAAAAGGTACCAGGGAAAACAGCTGCTGGCTGAATGCCCAGGGCGGAGAATGTTAAATGAGCTCAGGCCACCAACCCGAGAGCAGCCCGGCATCACACACTGTACGAAGGGCAGAATGGACCAGCATACGGGGGACCTGCCATGCAGAACCACCAGGCAGTTCCTGCACATTAAGCCATGGCTGGGTTTCTGGGTTACTCCACATGCTTCGGACTCATAGCCTTGAGCGGGGGGGGCCAAGGCCTTTTCACCCTCACAGCTGGTCCCCAGAGAAGGGGCTGCCTGAGGCCCATCAGCAGGGCAGGGCAGGGCAGGGCAGGGCAGCTGGTGCTGTTGGAGCCTGTGCTGTACCTGCTCTGGGAATAGCTAGAGGGCTTCAGCCCACAGGGACGTCAAACCAGCACCTTGCAGCTGCACTAAACAACGCTGTTAACGGTCACTCCCCTGCGAGGCCCTAGATCTCTGGCTGATGGCGAGAGTGCCTGAAAGCTGGCAGGGCTAAAGAGCGACAGCGGCAAACACCCCACCCCTGGGTCTCAGAGCACCCTTACCTCTGCCCGATATGGAAGGAAGATGGCACTGGCCAGGTTGCCAGTGATGCCGCTGAGGATGAAGATGATAGAGATCCTATGCCAGCCTGCCAGCTTCTCCAAATCCCTGAGGATTGTCATCTGGAAGATCACTGATACCAGGCAGTGAACTATCCTATGGAAATATACACACAGATGCTTAGTCTGCAACCCTCTGCACCTATCCCGTTCCCTCTCACCCCACTCCATCACCCACTCACAGTGGGGATTAGAGCTACTCGGGCTTCATCTAAATTAAAACCAAACTAATTTCCTACAAGAACTGTCCCGGCAGACGAGTCTGGATTGGCAGCTACGGGAGGATGGGAAGAGACTGTTTGGGTGCAGGGACAGGCTCATTTTCGTTCTTGGAGGCTGGGTGGGGGAAATGCAGTTTTATGCTCTTCTTCATTAGCCCTTTACCAATAGCATCTGTCATGTCAGGGAGTAACGAGACAGTGGATCAACCAATGGGCATGCCACTGTCCAATGGCTAGTCGCATCCCTGGTCCGGGGCACTTCGTTTGATTGCATGAGCATCAGTGGGCTTGCCTGAGGCATGCCTGCAGAGGGAGGCTCTTGGAAAAACAGAGGATCCCCTCCCCGCACCCACCCTGCTTCTTACCCGGCGTGAAGGAAAAGGGACAGCCAGAGTCTGTAGAACTGATCGGGGATTTCCGGGTTCAGAAAGGGCAGGAGGCCACACACATCATCCAAGCAATGGACCTGAAAGGGAAGGGAAAGCGCTACAGGGTGAAACGAGCAGCGCTGGCTCACGGCCACATCCCAGAGGGACGAATGGAGACTGGAGAGGGAGAGCACAGGCGACAGCCGACTCATAGCAAAGCACGTTCTCAGGCGATTTATCAGGTCCAGCAAAGCAGCCTCGACCTGCCCATGGCTCATTCATTGAAAACCCCACCATGAATGGGTCAGGTCAGAGGGGAGTGTGACTCCCACAGGTTAAGGGGCAAAGCGCCAGGGCAGCGTGGGTGCCCAGCAGAGATATGGGGTGGGTGGACTTCTCTGGTGCCCAAACTTATATCCAGGAAGTGCATTTTCCTGCCTGGTAGGTGCTGATACACCATTGCAGGCTGCTTCAGGGCCGGATGCTGCTTTATTGATCAGACTCTTGTCATTCTCGGAGCATGCCCTCGTCCCTAGGATTGCTCTGCCTGGGACCAGCAAGGATCTACCCCTTTTTATTCCCAGCCACCACCGAGTGGTGTGCTGATCCAGCTCCTCAAGGCAGCTGGCAGAGCGCCCCCGATGGCGGTTTCATGGAGATACACCGCCAGCCTGGCCATTGGCCAACACGCAAAGCATTCAGCTCAGGGAAGCACAGACTGAGCGTTAGGCCCCCCGCACAGCATTTCTCTAGCCCAGCTGCCCCAGGCTTGGCTCACCTGCGAGCAGAGAGTTGCCTCCTCATGGAAGTAGCCGTGCATGAACTCGCAGTATTCCCGCGTGGTGATCTCACAGCTAGCTCAAAGGAGGACAAGGTGGGGTCAACTTCATGCAGGGATCCCGTTCCCTTCCCCTGCGCGCTCAAAGCCCAGATCCTCGTTTATTCTTCCCTTGGCCCAGGGACAAGATGGAGGAGTCTATCCAGGCTCAGTCTGGCCTAGCTGCTTAACTCCACACTGCATTTACAGGGTTTGGCTGAAACTCGCAGCTCCCAGCTTATTAATGCCCTGGGGCTTTTCTGCCTTTCACAAGAAGGGCTATCTGCCCATCACAACAGACCTACAGGGGCCTTAAGTCAATGACTGGTGTCCCAGAAGGAAGCATCTTTTCCAAGAAAGATCCCAAGGAAGTTAACCGAAGAAGCAAACCCTCCTATGATAAGGCACAGCCCCAGGACACTGGTCTCCCAAGGGCAGAGTAGTCCAGTAGCAGTTTCCATGCACATTCTACATCCCTCTGGGTACATGACGACAGTCAGGCATGCAAGGCCAGTGGGAATGAGCTTTACCCCACTGGGTCCAGAGCAGTTGTCTCAGATCAGCCCTCGGCTCTGTCCCCTCTCCTTTACCCGTATAACACAAGACTAATGCTATGAGTAGAATAGGGATCTTAACCACTGGCATGGCAAGGTCCAGTCGCATCAGGAATGCTGCCTGGAGGAGCATGGGTGCAGCTTACCTGCCCTTGGTACCGATACAGCACGGTCTCCCTTTGATCTCACAGTCCAGGTGCAAAAAGCCTGTGTGGTTGTTTTTGGCTTGATAGGTGCAAATCTAAAAGGAAAAGTAAAGAACTGGTTAGAGGACGGGAGACATGCACATACGGTGTCCCTGCAGCTGAGTGCACAAGTGCAGATGGATAGCGGGCAAGGGGGAGTTCCACCACCCAGACCCATCACGCTGGGGTATGTTACATCCACACTGGCACATCTCTGGTCACAGGGGTTCCCCAGCTTGGTCCAAAAGACAAGTGCCTTTTATTTCTCTGCCTTTCTAGGCCAGGAGGCCTCTCTCAGAACGCTATGGGCATTTCTGGCGATGAATGGGAAGGGAAACAGCAAAATATTCCCAGGAGACTCCTTACCGGCCACTTGGTAATGTCATCTGGCCAGACGTGAGGCGGGGTGGAGGCTGGCTCCTCGCACGTCCTGTGGGGGTGGAGCAATCAGTGAGGAAGGGTTCTGCTGGTGCAGCCTTTGTCTGGGACCCTCTGTCAGCGAAACCCTCTGGGCTGTCAGTCCTGGACGAGCACTCACAGGGGTCTGGGTAGCTTCTCTCTCCTCCCACCTCAGTGGGGAGTTCCCAGTTCATTCTCTTTGGTCTCCGAGGGCCAGACTTTACTATGGACCATGCCCGGGCTGACTGCGGCAGTACACGGAAGGGGACTGTGTGCGCTGCCTAACACAGACAGTTTAATGTGCTCTTGGGTGGACCGTGTCACATGCCCAGAGGCCCGGGTGACATGCACACAAATGTAAGCATCCAATAGGTAAATGCATCTCTCCTCTGTCTCACCCCATGAATTAAGACAAAGACAGACACGGTTACAGCACAAGACTGGCAGTCAGGGCTTCTGGGTTCTACTTCTAGCTGATGCCGACTCTGTGAGAGCTCAGGTAAGTCGATTTCAGTTCACTCAGTTTCTCCTTCCCTATCTTTAAAATGGAACACGTGTGTTTGGAAAAGTGCTTTGAGAGCCTCAGAGGCAAGGTGCCATGGGCATGAACATTCTCCCTCAGTACAACCCTTTTATAGCAGAGCTGGAAATAGCAAAGCCGAGACCCACCCACGGTATATGGTTCCCAAGCCCCCCTGCAGACATGGAGACTTATCACGGCCTGCCTCCAATCCCTCGTTCCTATTCAACTACCGCTCCTGTTCCCTCCCCTTTCTCCGGCGCGGTGCCCATACCTGGGGTCCTGATGGCATACAGCCCCGGATGTTCGCTTCCAGCTGGAATTGCTGAGCATCGTCGGGGAGTTAGAATCTGGCCACTTTGTGAAAGTTGCTAACGTCTCCTGCAGTTCCAGAGAATGGGAATTTGGAGTGTGGGGTTTTTTAGTTGTTAAACAGATACATAGATTTGATGTGTTCAAACCAGCTCATTCAAACATGGGTCCATTCAGCCAGACCCCACAATTCCTCTCTGCACTTCCAAATATCCACCCGCTTGGGTGGAAGAGCCATCCTGGAATCATATATTGCCTCCTGGATGGCTGTTTTAGTGAGATGCTTCTTGTCCTGTGGGTGAGCTCCCCCTAATTCCCTTTGTAAGTCTCTTTAATGTTGTGTAGCTATCACGACATTAAAGAGACTTACATTGGGAAAAACAATTGTATTAAAATCAATTTGAGTTATTTAGGATGTTCTCTAAAAAGTGAGCGAAAGCAATCAGGTGCAAGAAATCACCCCTAAGCATTGCACAAATCTTGGAATCTGTAGCAGCACACCCTAGTCATACTTCATGTTATTTAAACGGAAGCGATAGTGTGTTGAATTTCTTGCATGTATCATTCATGACTTCGTTGTCAGCGTTTGACCCTGCTTAACACATTAGCTGTTATCCATCCAGTGGGCCAACTTGAAGAAAACATCTTCGAACAGCAACTGAATTTGCCTCTCCTGGTGGCACAGCAATGTGACATGACACCCACATGTGCAGAGCCCTGCACACTGCCAGTTGCTGTGCAAGACCACCAGTAAACATTGTGCATCTATATGCACAATGTTTAAAGTCATCTCTGCTGCATGCAGCCAGGAAGAGCAGTACCAGGTGCAGAGTTGGTAGGAAGGACCACCTGCTGCTCTCTCATCATGTCTGGTGCAGCTAACATGGAAGATTCCATTAAAAGAGTAACCCATCACATGAATGGGTACAGGAATTAAGAAATAAGTGATGTGGGATAATAATTAGAAGCACAATTAGAGAGGATCTAAAGTGCCACATAGTAGGCAGATATTAATCTTGCTGTGATCATGGAAAGTGATTCAATATGGTGTATATCCCACGAGCTGCATAAAGCAGGGGTATAAAAGATCCAGTCTAGTTTTAGTTTTCAGGTTCATTGGGTCCCTGAGATGGTGTGAACTGAATCATGACTTACCATCTGATGGGCTCCTCTTACGTTTCCTTTGTGTCTAATGGTCTCCATAGTGTTAATACGCAGAAGCATAAGAATAAGGTAAGTACAGCGGGCTTCCTGCATTGTTCATACTTAAGAGTCTTATCTTGCGGAGACCATTAGGCACAAAGAGAGATGGAAACTTAAGTGGAGCCCATCAGAAGGGAGGTCCTGATTCCTAACGCTCGACTTATAACAAGTTAAAATGGTACATGAGACAAAGCCAGAGGTCAGCACCACTTTACACTTGAACCCCACCTTGCCTCACCACTCTCTTGGTTCTTCGCTAGCAGGTATCTTTCCTGGTTCCTTCCCTGACCTAATCATAGCAAATAGACAGTCTTCCCCCTCCCCCACATTGTACACACCCCAAAGTCCTGTCTGCATTAGTTTTGCAGCTGTCCTTGGGATTCCTGGAGGTTTTCTTGTCCCATAGCTGATAGGCAGCCTATCGCACTCACCGAACAGTCTTTTTGCTGAGTCTGAATGCAGCCTGAGTTGTCGTTTTGGACACAGCAGCCTGAGTTACGCTCCTGCTCTCTCTCTTTTTGAATGCGCTTCTCAACCTGCTGGTCCTTGCGGATGCAAGGGGAGAACTTGGCTCCCAGGTGGATCAGGTCAATCTGAAACGCAATACAAACGCAAAAAAGCCATCTTTTGTGCCATTAAAGTGCTGTGGGTTATACAGAAGCGGTGGTTTAAGGGAAAACTGGGGTACACTGCACCTTTGGGGCAGAGGATCTGGGATTTCTGCGTGTAGCCCGTTTCAGAGGCTGGATATCACAGGGGAGTGCTTCCAAGGGACTTGGGTGCACCTACTGTGATCCTGCAAGGCAGATGGGGTTGGCATAGCCTCGAGGAGAGCGCTGGAGTGGCTGAAAGTCTGGTGGGGTGAGGAGCTAACAGCCAGGCACCCCAGGCAAGGCTAGGGGGTAACAAGGTGGCTCTCAGTCCGGGGTACCCCAAGAATAGTCACAGTCTATAGCACTCAGTGGGCTGAGCCACATCACAAAAAGTTACCAGCAACACAGATGGGGGTTGAAAGAGAGCCTAGAGACGGAACAGCACGGGGCTGCAACAGGTCAGGCCTGACCTGCTGGATAAAGCTGTGTGCAAGAGACGTTTGGACAGCAGCTGTTAGAACCTTGTTTCTCCTTCCCTCTGCACTAAAGGGTACGTTCCTCTCTGCTTCCTGCAGGGCAAAGGAGGAGAGGAAAAACAAAACAAAACAAAAACAACCTAGACATATCCCTTACCGAGCCTGGGCCAATCCAGAAGTTCTCCTGCTGGATGTACTTCACACTCTCATACACACCTTTGTTCCTCAGCACCTGCCAAGAGGGCACAACGTTTAAAAGTCACACACTGTAATTCACAGCAAAAAGGACCCAAGATGGATTTTTCCAACTGCCAGCCCTGCAAACTCGGCCTGGGATCCAAGAGCCAGGCTGGCTTCTCTTTGGCTCATAGAACAGTGAAGGGCCTTAACGACACAGGAGCTTTCATTGTGTTGCCCAGGTATAATTTAGAGAATAACTTGGCCCGCAGGGGAAGACCAGCTTAATTTCAAGTCTTTCTATGTACTTATGCAGCCTCACCTCATGATCAGGATTAGATTTGAGCCTCTCAGCACCCCTACAAGGTAGGGCAGTGCTACCTCATTTTACAGAAGGAGAAACAGGACGATCAAGTAACTTGCCCAAGGTCACACTGGAAGACAGTGGCAGGGCTGGGAATTTGACTCATGTTCCCCCAAGTCCCAGTCCAGTGCTTTATCCACTGGACCATCCTTGCTACTGAGATCCCAGGCTGGATTTCAGGGTGATCAGTGAGGGGGAAAAGACGTTCCTGTTGCTCAGAAACTGAGCCCATTTGATATGGAGTCACAAAGACACTAAACATGGTAACCCCATCACTCTTGAGGCCATTTAAAACTGAAAGAAATCCAAGTCTGTCTGTACATGTTCAGTGGGAGGTAGCACAAGGGGCTGCTTTTTCCAGAGTGTGAGGTTAAGAGAAGAAAAAAGATTACAGGAAAGAATAAATGTTGGCCATCTTCCCAGGAAGCTTAATTCCTGCCTTCCTTTCAGTGCCTATGTACCTAGGAGAGAAAGGGAGCCACCTGGCTAACTGTACGCGTGGAGAGATGCTGGAGAATTAAGCCTGCATGGGATAATCCCCATTTTGCTGGCATTCAGCAGAGCTGGGGCAACAGACTTGCTTTAAATCAGCTACTGGAGTCCTGGCATTGGAGACAGAATTCCCCAGAGAGACAGGCAGTGCCAAAGGTGCCATTAGCCCAAGGGACTCGATAGGCTAGACAGCACCAAGACCCCACGATAGGCACAGCCAGTATCGATTAAACTTACTAACTCTGTCGTCACGTGCTGGGCAAACCCGATCGGCGCAATGCCGTACGTGCAGATAACCAGCAGGGTGATGATGATATGGACAAAGGTGAGCCAATAGGTGAAATACGGCCTAGGAGAGGGGAAGGGAAACACAAACAAGGGTCACTCTTCACAGACTGAGCAGCTCCGTCCCTGCCAACCTTCACTCGCATTAAACCAGCAGGCTGGAGATGCCCATGTCCAACGCAGCAGGACATGGCAAATTAGGTCAGATGTAGGAGGGGCTCAGGACAGGGATACGTAGGTTGGGTTCGGAGGCGCCTTGGCGGAGCTGCTGTTGGGATTGCTTTAGTTAGTATTTCACAACCCCAGTGCAAGGCATATTTTGCATCCATAACCACTAAAATAGAAGTCAAGTCATCAGAGCCCTTTCCCTGACCACCCGCCTCTCCACGCAGCTCCTTGTCTGGGAGGATCTCTGCCCAGACGAGGGGCCCGCGAAGGCACTGGAACTGAAGCGAATAGAGCCCCCCGCTGCGTATGTTTGGAACCACTCAGCGTGGGCCATGCTGAACTGACAGGCCCCGACCCTGATCTCGCTCCCCTGGCGTCAATCAGGAGTAACTCCATACCTGTCAACATCAAGAACCAGGCCCTGCATTTACATATGGGGCAGCACAAGGATCCAGTATCAGCCCAGCCCATTATAACCACACCCGCCCCAGCCAGCCGGAGCCCGGCCCTCACCTGTGACTGTCTGTGTTCTCCAGCTGAGACTGGACCGTGCTGCTGATGCTCCGGCGGTACGTCCTGTTCAGCCACTTGCCCACCACCCCCAGCCCGTAGTATCGCTTCTTGCGGTCAAAGGCGAAGTGCTTCACTTTGGAAGCAATCCGCTTGCCTCTCTTGGGGCCGGGGACTGCGGACACCGAGAACCCGACACCTTCCTTCCTGCAGCGAGAAGCATTTAATTCAATTCCCTTTGAAGAGGTGGAGTTAAATGCTTTACTCCCTTTCGAGCATGGCCTCATCACAGCATGGCCAGTATTGCCTGAAGTGAAAGGAGTTGCCAGGGAAAGGGATAGGGACATGTCCTTTCTGGATATCTAGCCCAACTCCAGCACCATTCAGCGCAATGGGTCAGCTCAGAAGCTATCTAGGACAGCACATGTCAAGTCTGAGGCACTGGGCAAATCTCTGTGGCACAGCCTCGAGCCCACACAGCCCCGAATCAGAACCGATACTCACAGAGCAGGCTGTTCCACCTCAGAGGATCGGGCGCCGTCCAGGTGAGGAAGCCCTTGGAAGTAAGCGGCTGAGAGGGGTGGCGATTCGAACACGTCATCTGGCATGGAATACATCTCCTCGTGCGCATCTATCTGTGAGGGACACAGCAGAGACACGTGCGTGATGGCCTAGTTCAGACAGCTAAGTGATCCAGATGGCGTCCCAACCAACCTTACTCCTGGCTCAGACCTGGCTTCAGGACAGGGCCTTGTGAGACGATGTCAGATGATCAACCATTAATTCAATGGAGAGATTTATGCTTAGCGCGGCATTGTGGTATCTGATCATTGATTCACCGAGCACCGACAGGGTTCCTGTCCCATTTGTAAGACCATGGCTTTCCCTGCCCGAAGAACTCACAGCATATCTGGGTTCTGCAGTGCTGGAGATGCCCTATTAAAATCATTTTTATTACAGTTATGTCTAAGGACCAGCGGAGATTGAGGCTCCTTTGGGCTAGGTGCTGTACAAACAGTCCCAGCCTTGCAGAGCTTCCAATCTAAATCAGACCAAAGGCCTGGGCCACACTTAAAGCTTAGGCTGTCTTCGCTACCCCATTCAGGGATATGAAAGTCTAGATCCCTGAGCGCCATAACGATGCTGACCTAGCCCCTGGAGCAGATGCAGCTAGGCTGATGGAGGAATTCTCTTGGCGTTGTCTGCATGACAAGGTTGAGCCAGCATAGCTACAGTGCCAGAGCTACGCTGCTATAGTCCCCGCAGCGTAGATGTGGCTAAGCGCTGCTGCTGTGGGATAGGATGTACGTAGGGAGAAACCAGTGACAATAATTAAGGTGTATTTTCCACTTTGCTTGTGAATAGAGACTGTAGCCTCTGGGCCCCTTACTACTCAAAATTGAACTCGCTCCCAGCATATTAAGCAACCCCTCCACCCCAAAACGGTGAAAAGCAACAAGTTTAACAGAGCGAGATTGGGATGGCAGGGGATTTATTTGGTGTTGGGCGATAGAAGGCAAGGTCAACGTCCCAAGCAGTAAAAGCTCTCTAGGGCATGGGACCTGTAAGATAACAGCCTGGGATGCCATGCACCAGTGTCAGAAAGATTTAAAATAAAAGGGGGAAGAGAGGGAAAATTTACACTGGGTTCAAAACAATCAAAATATCAGCGCTAGGGAAGTGAAGCCCCAGTTCCATCAACGTGCTCAGAGTGGAGTCTCAAGAGGGCCAGCCCGGGGTCTCACAGAATGCATCACACCAGCCACAGGGGTTCCAAGACCTGGTGACTCAGCCCCAAGGGAAAAGCCACAGGGGAAAGGGGGTGAAGCTAGGATATCATGGAACCATGCTTGCCTTACTGAAGAATGAGGAGTCCAGTGTATCTGCAGCATCCACCATGTCCTCATCCAGGAAGCTGGGATACAGGAAGCTCCGCTTGTTGCCTCTGTGTTTCGATGGCGAGGGCTCCAAAACTGAACGTCCCTTTCATTGAGGAAAAGGCAAAACACTGGGTGATGAAATGCACTAGTAAAGCTGTACTTTGCCCTACTATAGTGGGGGACCAGCAGGCCGTTTTGGGGCTGAACATCGAGTGGATTAACCTGCAGGGCCGGGAATCTGCACACAGATTTCCCAAAGAAGGAAGCCGTCAGCATTTCAGATCTCTGTTGTGAAAGTTTGCAAAGTGTTGCATGCACCTCCGCCAGCACCCAGCAGTACATAAGCATTGGATCAAATATTATAACATATTATAACACTAAGTTATTAGAACACTCAGTAAAAAGGCAAGTGCAGCCATCAAACTCCAGCCTCGAGCTAAACACAACGCGTGTCCTGCCCACACTAGAATTCACAGTCAAGGTCAGAGAAATGTGGGGCTGGAATGGACCTCCAGGGTCAGCAGGTCCAGCCACCTGTGCTGAAGCAGCACCAAGCAAACCTAGACCATCCCTGACCGGGTTTGTCCAACCTGTTCTTGAAAACCTCCAGTGATGGGGATTCCACAACCTCCCTTGGAAGCCTGTTCCAGAGCTTAACTGCCCTTAGAGTTAGAAAGTTGCCCCCCTAACATCTGACGTAAACCTCCCTTGCTGCAGATTAAATGTACATTAACATGTTAAAACATAGCTCAAAAAGCCAGGGTTGCCAAACTCGATGGTTAGGGCTGATCAAAATCTGGCCTTTCCATCCTGTAGAAAATTGAGAGAGATTCTGAAATCTGGTTTTGTCCCAAATCGGGCCCAAAAGTCAAAATCTCCAAATTTGTGAGACACAAAACAGTGTGTGTCTATGAGGTTTTGACTACAATACTAAATTCAAAGTCTAAACATTTTGGCCTTCTCAAAATGTAACGTTCTTCTTCATTTCCCCAGGTCAGTGAAATCAATACATTCTGATAACGTGTTTTGATTTTGTCAAATCAGCACGGTCTGATGGAAAACGGTTTTGTCAGAAAATTTTCAACCACCTCTGCCTACAAGGTGAGCCACATCTGGTTCATACAGCCTGTGAAACCAGGTTATTCTCTAGTGCAGAGCAGGCCTGTTAATGGGCTCCAGCAGCAACACCAGCCATGACAAGGGTTTCATGCAACGTCTGCAATGAAATCTGAAAACCTCCACATGTTAAAGGTTGCCATTCAGGGCTGATTTTCTTAAACAGTGCACGGTTCCCTCAAACCGCTGAGCTTTTCTAGCTAAAATTCTGCTTAAAATAAAGCACTGCAATATGTAGATAGGCATTGCGTACGTCATCCAACCAAAACATCTTGCAAAAGTATCAAACCATGTAGGGGTCTGCAAAGTGTCCCAGAATGCAATGAAAAATTGTCTTGAATTAAGTGTTGAGGGGGAAAAAATGACTGCATTTGTAGAGCCCTGGGAGAACCTTAGTAAGGGCTCCAGTTCAGAACTTGGGAACGCACAAGTGACAGGACATAAGGGTGCCCTGGACAAGTCTCGGAGGAAGGTTCACTAGGCAGCAGCTCAGCTGGGCATGCATTCACAAGCAGAACTCACTTTGATTATAGCCGCAGCTGCCCTGAAGCTCATGTGGGCGACAGACTCCCTCTTCCTACGGGGCAAACGGGTGTAGCCTGACCGCACACTGGTGAAGGATGTTAGGGAGAGGACTCCAGGCGTCTGGGGTGGTAGAACAGGATGAGGGGTCCGAGGACGATCGACTTCATCCGGATGCCGGAACGGACGGCCTCTGGCCAAAGGGTCTACGATCTTAGAGTCACATGGACAGAGAGGCAGAAGTTAGTGAACTAGGTTTGGTTTTTAGCTCCATGTGCACATGAATGTAAGAGACAAAAAGGGAGACACAAAGATACACATTATGCAAGTGAACCCTGCTGTGAGTGGGTTTTCGGCCACACTCTTGAGAGTTTTACCTTGGGCATCTTGCATGGCTTCGGTGACTCGGTGCCTTGGAAGGAGGGCACCTCCTGACTGGGTAGCTCCATGTCTCGGTAGGGGGCCTTGAGCTTGCCATATCGCAGGCTGCAGTGCTGCCGGCTCTTGCGTTGCCAGTGCTCCCGCTTTCCCTCCCAGTCACTGCTGACACCAAACCACTGGGCTGTGCCCCTGCCAAAGCAAGTGTTGAGAGACACACACAGTGCTCATCTCTGCTGGAGGAATACTGCATGCAAAGGGACTAAGTCCACACGACCGAGAACGCGGCAAGTCATTTAAATACAGAATTGGAGTGCAAAATAGTATCTGAAATAGACCATCTCTGAACCTTTTACACCATACGCATCTCAGACACCATGACTGTCACCTCCAGAGCTATAAGCAACTTCGGATATTGTCCACACTGCAACTGGGGCCTGGTCTACAATACTGAATTCGGTTGACATAAATCGCTTTGCATTGACCTCTTTATGCCCATGTCTACACTCAAATTTGTCTCCGATTCATGTAAGTGCCCCATTACGACAATGCAGTAAAACCATCCTCCCCCCAACCGTGTAGAGCCTTAGGGGACCTACTTAGGTCAACGCAGGGAGAGTGTAGATACTGCATGACCTGTGTCGATCCTAACAGATCTGCCAACAGCTGTCCCACAATGCCCCATTCCCTGCAACAGTGACTGCTCTGGTCACAATTTTAAACTCCACTGCCCGGGGTTCAGAGACCAGAAGCCCACCACATTCCCTTTACAAACTGAGTATTTTTGAATTGATTTTTCCCCGATTGCCCACCTGGATGAGCAAACCTAGCTGATCACCTTTGTTGTGTGCATCATAGATCCAGAGATTCAGTGCTACGCTGCCAGCTTTGAAACAGTCCTCGGAGGAACCCCTTCAGTGTGCCAGACCCCCAAGGCGTCTCTCTCTTCCTACAGGGTGAGCCATGTGGCCTCACTGCCTTCTACTGCTGAACCTCTGGGCTTCAGCTTCACACCATGAGCTCTGTTCAACAAGTCCAACTGAGACAGGCCCCTGCTAGAGACTTGTCCACTCTGCTGGGTTTCATGCACCTCCCCAAGCAGTCACAGTCACAGTCACAGTCACAGTCACACACACACACACACACAGTTGTCAAAAAACAGTAGAGTTTATTAGTCAACTGCAGCACAGTGAAGTCCTTAGAGTAGCATAGGGAAAGGAAGGTTAAAGTGTAGGCCGTTCTGGTTAGCCCAGAGCCCAGCCAAGCTGGGTGAACGCCATTGTTCAGGCTCTGGTCTGACCTCCTGGGTCAGTTTCCAGATGAGAGCCCAGACTCTTTCCAGCAGCCAGCTCTTACCCCCTCACCTCTCCAGTCCTTTGTTCTCCAGCTTGGGAATGTTGCTCAGCTTCCCTGAGGAGGGGTGGGGAAATCTGCCTCCCACTGGGTCCTTGGTGGCTAGGTATAATGCCCTGGGTGATTGGATTTGCCAGCCTCTTCTTGTATCTTCCACTGACAGGAGGTTGGTCTCAACTAGTCTTTTTTTTAAATGGCTCATTTCAAGCTCAGCCAGGCAGGCAGCATTAATACCCATGTCTCTGAGCCTGCCCTGAGAGCAAGCAGTCCTTTTCCCCTCACCGGGCAACAACGCAGCATATACGGGAAACTGAGGCACACAGAAAAGGAGTACTTGTGGCATCTTAGAGACTAACAAATTTATTTGGGCATAAGCTTTCGTGAGCTACAGCTCACTTCATCGGATGCATTCAGTGGAAAATACAGTGGGGAGATTTATATACATAGAGAACATGAAACAATGGGTGTTACCATACACACTGTAACGAGAGTGATCCCTTAAGGTGAGCTATTACCAGCAGGAGAGTGGGGGGGTGGGGGGGAGGAGGCACACAAGGGATTCATAAAAATATTACAGAAAATCCCACTTCATCACACAGCATGCCGCTGCCCAGACAACCATTCCAACTCCATGCACATGAGGCAGTAGACAAGCTAGTGTGCCTGGAGTAGACTGATCTCCCAGGCCTGGGGGAGAAGAGGCTGTGCAGACACAACTAGGGACCAGATATAGAAACGCTGACATCTACAAGCAGGTTGCACAGGGGATGCAGACGAAGAGTTCCGACACAGACAGGGATCAGCAGCAGGACCGTGTGAAAGCGAAGAAACTTTGTCAGGGATACCACAAAGTGAGGGAGGGCAACAGTCAAGCTGGCGCTGTGCCGGAGGTCTGACACTTTTACAATAAATTGCATGCCTTGCTCACCAGAGATTGCACCAGCACCTCACAGAGCACTGCCGATGCCTCCGAGGAGCCAGGGATGGAGATCCCTGTCATGGATGGGGGGTGGGTTGGGCATGGGCACACAGCAGGGGACTCCAGCCATGCTGCTAGCCAGGATCCATTGAATACTCTGCTGGAGACTAGCAAGTCCCGCCATGTGAGCGCAGATCAGACCGCGGATGAAGGGGAAGGGAGCTTGGGGAAGCGTGCGCATATATTTTTCCTTACTATGTTTAAATTTAAAGCTGGTGTCTCGACTTTTCGTTGTATGAAAAGAGGTAACAGTACAACAAGCAGGGAAGAGCAGGCAGCCGCCGGGTTAGGCGGGAGAGAAGGGATAGGAGCAGTTTGTTTATGTACAGAGGTGGACGTCCCTCATACCCTCTGGAGAGATCTTGATGAAATGGCCATGGAGGCAAGCCTCTCCCTAACGTTTCTAGGCATGGCTGCGGAAGGACACTTTCCCAGGCCAGTCTGTGAGGAGTTCAGCTAGCACCATTGAGACAGGCCAGAGACATATGGGCTTAGGAGGCTTCAAGACGCCAACAGCAGCTGGGCTCACTGGTCTGTTGTGCCCCTTCCAAGTGAAATATCAGACAAAAAACACCACACCCTGTGAAAGCCAATGCCAATATTTACTGCCCTTGCGCTGTACTCAGACCCATGCTGAATAGGGGCTGAAATTCTGTCGCTTCATGAAACACAAAATCCAACTCCTTGCCCCTGCAGGCCGTACTCACCATGGCTGGGGCAGTGCCGAGCTGAGGCGCTCCGTAGCACAACCATCCCCAGGCATTTCTCATTAAAAGGATTTATGGGAATAAGGGGAGGGAGTTTTGACGTTGATTCTTCCCTTTCTGTTGTGACTGTAAATGTAACGGTACATGGGTCTATTCTGACCTGGAGGCATTGAGGGATGACCCATCCACACCCACAGAATGCCTGGCCCTGTGGAGGAGCAGAAGACAGATGAGGACCAGGGAGGACATGTTCTGTGAGATCCTATAAGCCAATGCTGCATCCACCCATCAGCAAAAGTGGGTTGGAGAGCCAACGTAACCAACGACATGGAGAAAGATAGAGAGGACAGGAAAAAGGAATGGGAATCCCAGCAGGCCAAGAAGCAGGAAACGCACCAGCACATAATGGGTCTCCTCAGACAGCAAACTCTTGGCGTACAGCTTCACGAGCCATGGGAGCAAAAGGGATAGGCTGTGTCCCGCAGAATCACCACTGGCATGTCAACATCGCCAGTGGTAATCCACCAGTTAGGAAAGAATGCCCCTGCCTGCAGCTTTTGGGAAAGTCCCGTGTTCTTAAAGAGGTGAGCATCATGCACCTTCTCTGACCAACCTACATGGATATTGGTGAAGCATCCCTGGTGATTGATCAACGCTTGCATCATCATGGAAAAGTAGCCCTTTCTGTTGATGTACTCTGTAGCAAGGTGGGCTGGTGCCAAAATAGGGATACGAGTGCTGTCCATCACCTCACTGCAGCTCAGGAACCCCATTGCTGCAAATCCATCCACTAGCAGTTCCTGCATGTTGCCGAGAGTCTCAGTCCTGCGTAAGAGGATACGATTCATGGGGCTATACACTTGCATGAGAGCGGTCGCCACTGTGAATTTCCCAATGCCAAAATGCTTTCCCATTGCAAACTTACAGAGCACAATCGTTACTTGTGTCTCCACTGTGTGGTGGAAAAATTAACCACACGTTGTGTTTGGATCAGAACCAAGCCCGAGGCTCCTTACTGTCAATGCAGCTCTTATTCTGGTGTCCCTGTGCTGGGGAGCTGGGGTGTGCTCTGCACACGGATCCAAGAAGGTGACCTGTCACATCCAACGCCACTGCTTGTCATTCCAAATCTGCATTACAATGTGATCCCAACGCTCAGTGCTCATTTCACGAACACGGCAAGCAACCCTGA
This sequence comes from Natator depressus, assembly GCF_965152275.1. Lineage (NCBI taxonomy): Eukaryota > Metazoa > Chordata > Testudines > Cheloniidae > Natator > Natator depressus. The sequence continues at coordinate 16,503,471 of NC_134247.1, forward strand.
ATTGTTTCTCACTATGTCCATCAGCCAACTGTCCTCCGAGATAGCCTCATGTCCCTGGTTGTTGGGGTACTTCCTGAGGGTCTGAAAATCAGACGAGTTGTACATCCTGAATTTGCTACGTTCACAAGAGCAGTGCAGAACTCTGTGGGCTCCAGGCTTCTGCCAGAGCCTGAAAAGCATGGAGTGGATTTGTGGGATTGTTTTAAACCAAGGCACAAAAATGATGGGAAATGGATGGTCTTATGGGACCCAGAGAGTTGCATGCTGGGTACTTGGCCCCTTGCTCCCAGAGATCTCTGGGTGAATCCTTACTATCCCACAAAGCATTGCGACCGTGCCCCAAAAGGCATTGCGCTGGACGATGGTGCACAGCACGCTGGCACCGCACTTTACAGCCTGGTGAGCACACGCAGTGCAGGCGCAAGCAGCCAAGGACACGCATGCCTCAGCGACTACGAACTGCTGCAGCCGCGTGCCACTGCAGCTTGCGTTGATTGTGGTTTGCAGTGTAGACATGCCTCAGGCAGGCGTACCCACGCTAGCTTTAATTGTGCTAGCACGCTGAAAACAGCAGCGAAGATGCAGCGGTACAGACCCTGAACTTGGTTAGCAATGCAAGTATGTCCGGGGTGCTTTTATAGCCTGGCTGAAGCCTGCAACATCACATCTTCAGAGTTACTTTTAGCCATGCTAGCTAGATGACAGCTCGCACCAGTGTGCCTCCCTGCGCTGCAATGCAATACCCGATGGCAGCGTGGACATGGCATTAAGGGTCTAAGAACACGCAAGGTGCACGTGACGTTCAAAGCGTTCACACTACAAGCGAAAGGAGTTCTTTGATCCCAGCCACTTCACCCACAGACGCGGGCCATAACGTAGCTCAGTTGTCAGCCTCGGCTCTGGAGGGGCCCAGGCCCGCAGTAGCAGGGGATGCCAGGAATTCAAACCTCTTGGCAACAGCACCGGTACCTACACCGCACTGGAAACAGGCTTGTTAGCTTGGTGCTGAAACAGAAGCACAAGTGAGTGCGCCTGTGATAGCCCCACGTAAATACTACAGAGAAACGTCCTCTTGCTTTTTAGCGCAGGTCTGTGAAAAGCATGAGTTCGAATTCTAAGGGAGGAGACTGGCATTGTTCCTGGAAAAGCGGACAGCTGGGCTAAACACAACAGATGAAAACCCAACACAAGACCTGGTTAACTTATTTCAACTTCCTGATTCTAAACACACGCAGCTTCGACCTCCACACCTGGTCCCACAGCACATCTGCTGCAGCCAAGGCAGAGACCAGAAAAACAGGGAGCCAAATCTGTTCAACTCCCCTCCCCACAGCCTAGTGCCCGGTGCTGCAGCGTCCGACACGTGGTGCCGTGACACCCAGTGCCGCATGCTCCTTACTTGCGGATGCTCTGGGACAGGGAGGTCTGTCTGTGGAAGCCGGGACGTCTCTCCAACATGTTCTCATCCCTTTTCCCTCTGGGCTCCTGTAGGCTCACGCTCTTTTGATACACTGGGTTTTTCAGAGGCTGGAAGGGGAGCCAAGCCATTAGGAGCAGAGCTGGGAAGGGGAACACATTTCTGTGTATAGCTGGGATCCCACTGCAACCCACCCTTCAGGGAGGCGGGGGGAACAGAGCCGGTCAGCCAAGAGACTGACCTACTTCTCACCAGAGCTCAACCTCCTACCGATATGTTTGGGTTCTCGCAGGGCATGCCCTGTGTTTGACCTTAAACTAAATTAAGAGCTTGACAGAGGGGTCCTACGTTCAGATGTTCTGTCGGCATGGGGAAGCAAGGAGTAGCTTCAAGAATTCCAATTGAAAAACTGAGGCCCCCCCCCACCCGGCACCCCATCTGCCTACCCTTTGGCGCATCCCAGGCCCCTTAGACAGCTCCTGCTTCCAACCCTTGGCAGAAAGGATGAAGAGCAATGCTGTGGGGAGGGAGCTCTGTAAAGCCATTTCATAATGGGCAGCTAATGGGGGAACAACTAACCCCCTGGAGATGGGCCGTCAATGCACATCATCATCCTGAGCAGGCAGCTAGGCAGCAGCCTGGAAAATGGCAGCATTCAGGGCTCTAATCAAGCAGCAGAATGGGACAGGAGATGAGTGCTGGGCTGGGGAACAGGGTTCGACCCTGCTCCCAGAGGAGCAGCATTCCCTAGTCCCTTACCACTGTTACAAAGAAACCCCCTGTGCCCCCAAACACACCCTCCAGGGTCCCTGGGAATTAACAGGCATTGGGACATTGGGGATCCCCCTCTTACCACCTTTTGGCTGCTTTCCTCCTCTAGCTCCACTGGTGGAATGGTGATGGAGAGTTCAGGAGGCTTCCTGCTCTGCAGGCGGCTGCTGCTGGTGCTCGACCGGCTGCCCCCGTTCTTATCGCTGGACGACATCTCAAACAGGAGGAGTTATTCAGGCTAAAGGGGGAGGAGAGGGTGGAAAAAAAGTGAGACCCTAGATTTCTTGGCCCTGACGGCTGATTGCACAGGGGAGGAGGTTGATTGGTTTCCTCTCTAGGGGGAAGGTGAGGTAATGGCAATTTCATGGATTTACCGCAGATAACCGCTAATGGGTCTGTGCACTGTGGAGACCCCCTGGAGGCATATCAGTTCTTTAAGTGCTTGTCGCAAGGAGAGACATGCAGAATCCTTTCCTTTAAGCACTTCCCAGAGGGCCAGTGGGAGCCCCCGCTTCTCAGCCATATGCTACTAGAGATCAACATTTCACACTTCTACAGGGACTTCCATGCAAGAGTCCTCAAGTGCTACCCAAAGATCACAACACGTCTGACTCATGCACCATTATCCCCACGTAACAGATGGGGAAAAAGCAAGTGGACTTGCCCAGCGCAGCAATTCAGCGGCAGAGATAGGAACAAAAAAAACAAGATTCCCACCTCCTAGTCCCCTGCTCTAAGCCGTTCTTCATCGTAACCATGCGGCAAATCTCCCACCACTAGTCCTATCAAGTGCTTTGACTTGTGACGCTGCCCAGGAGGGTTGGACGTTACAGCTTAACATAGCAAAGACAAAGGCTTTGAAGAGGTTCGCCTCCAGCCCAAGGTGCTTGTGGAGTTAGAGACATGCCTGGCAATGTTGACCGATGGCTACGCCCAGCTTACAGTACATGCAGCTTGACCACAGCAGCAGGAAAGCCATCGGAAGTCACATCCACTCAAAGCAGACTTCCAGTTTTCAAAGAACTAACCTGGTGTGGGTCCAGAACGATGACCCCCATGTGAGGCAGTTGCGCTGAGCTCAGTGGAAGGAGATGAAACCAAGAGCAGAAACATTTTCAGACCATGAAACCTATTTCCATTCTGGAATAGTCTCCCCGCAGAAGGAGCGGGACTCTCCAGACATCGAAAGCAAGATTCCCACCAGAAAGTGTCCTGTAGAGAACGAGCCGGCGCACAAGTAGAGAAAGGGAGCGGGTCATCACAAGTCTTGGCCGTCTCTGGTTTGTAAGGTATTTAAAGGCCTGTGGACTAGTCAGTCAGGATAGGAGTGAGAGAGCGGTTACACCACGGTCCTATCTGGAGCAACCTAATGTGAAAAAACATGATGCATTATGGTCTCTCCTGCCCCAGTCTAGCTAAAAATCACCCAGCCCGGCACTGGGTGCAAGGTGTGTGTGTGTGGGGGGGGGGGGGGGCGGCACAGTAGAAGTTCTTCCCAGCTCAACAGAAGCCTCAGCAAACTGGCTGGTCAAGGTCACTGTCACTCACCTGCCCTTCTCAAACTGTGTGTGTGGGGGCGGGGAAGAGAGAAGAGCAGTGGAAGAGACGAAGGAAGGGTGCACAGGAGAGAAAGCTCTACACCACCACAGGATTTAACCAGACATCCCTTCAGTTGCAATTTAGCATTTAATCCTGTTTCACGGCTGCTAAGTGTGTAGACACTCATGGAACGGGACTCTCTAACCCTACAGCAAAGGCAGCTAGGAGAGCGTCTTCAGGAAGTCCCAAGGAGGAGAGCCCAAGTGTGGGTGCTACACTGGACAGTAGACAGCATCGTACCGAGCAGCCCATTTACATTCGCTACGAACACTGGGGAGTTGTGCCATCCCTTTTGCTGGGGTTGGTGCCATCCCCTCCAGCTCTCTTCAGGTTTAGTCTAGGAGACAAGAGCGCATTTCCCTCTGCAGAGACTGTTCTCTAAAGGCAACATGGTGGAAGCACTTACAGTTCTGCAGTCAGCGTCCCTTGCTTTTGAAGCACAGGATGGGGGTAGACTTTGGGGCAGCTAGTAACCAGCACAAGCTGTCCTAGGATGTAATGGTCCCTCCTGGCTGTAATCTATAAACCTTAGTGCACTCACGCAATAGCACTTCTCTGCCCCCCTCCCCATCTAGTGCAGTGCTAGGGGTGTCTATTTAGATTGGAAGCTACTTCTTAGGGGCAGGGGCCCACATCTCCTCTTTGTGCCCTAGAGCAACAAGCACATATGCAGCCATTTAGGCCACTCACCAACCAGCCAACACTCCCACTGCAGGGGGTGGGGAGAAGGGAAGCTTTAAGTGAGTAGCACCAGGAAGAACAATGAGTGGGAAGCTTGGTAGCAAAATCTCTAGCATTAAAATGAACTTTGAGCAACACTACAGAACTGTAAATCAAACCCACATAAGCGAAAGGGCCGAGGAGCAGGAGTGGTTACTTCAGAAACCTCACACAAACCCTGACATGACTGAAATGAGCTAGTCTGTTTCCTCCATGCACCAGGTAGACATGGAGCCTTCATTAGGGACTGGCCCACTTTTGCTTCATTTGAATTTCTTCTGGGCAGAGACCAGGTGAGCAAAGGATGCCCTGGGTAGGACTCAGGAGCACTGGCAGAGACACATTACAGTGTTGCCATCCGCTGGAGTCTCGTGGCATTTGATGATTTAATTAAAGCCCCAGCTCCTGGAGTCACAGGATTACTGTGAAGCTCTGCATTCAGAAAAAGTTTCTAGCCCTGCTGGTTTCAGAGAAAAACTTGAAAATGTGACCCAAGCATGAGCCCAAAGGCTAAAAATTCAAAAAAGACTAGAACACTCAAATTTGTATTTTATTCCTCCCTCCCCCACAAATCTCATGATTTTGCAAGGGGGCCTGATTCACTATTTTTGAACACATGGCATTAGCGACACTGGAGTCAATGCTACCAGCCCCTCATTTCTCTCTCCTCCTCGCCCCGCCCCCAAATATCCTAACTCCGTTCAGTAGCCTTGAAAGCAGATCATTCGAGACCAGACATTTTGCATTCACTGTTGGCCTCGCTCTGCCTTCTGCATGAGCCAGGTGTTTGCCAGTTTGCTGCTGCCGCATTGCCAGCTGGCTCATTGTTCAGGCTCATTGTTCTCGCTAGCAGAGAACGCCTGGTCCACTAGAACACTCCTTCCCTGCTCTGGCCTGGTCCCACTGCAGTTCTGCATTTGACGTACGGGAGCACACTCAGCATCCAGCTGACACTGCTTCATATAACTCCCCTCTCTGACCCTGATACAACATGCCAGAAAAGTAATAGGCTGCAGCAACATCATCCCCGTTAGCCCATTTTTGGAGACCAGAGAAATGGAAGCCCGCTGTCCCAGCTGATTACGAGGACAGTGAATTACCCCCCAGTCCTCCAGGAGATTGTGCCAGCTCCGTCTGAGCTGTTGCACCAATCTGTGAGCAAGGGAGCTCTAGAACAGCTGTGCCCTTCTGAATTCTGTATTTGGAGTCTATGCTTTAGAGCAAAATCTTTTAGTCTTTGGGACGGATTCTCCACTGCTTCCAGTTCGTGCTGGTGGAATACCACTTGATGGGGATACCCGTGCAAGTGTGATGGATGTAAGGGTTACCCTAGCACTCATTTAGCCCCAGGCCCCCTTGATGTACACATGATAGACTCCTAATCCCAGCCTGGTGCTGATTTACCCAAGCATAGTTAATGATAGCAGCCAGGTCAGGGAGAGCTGTGGTGAGCTCCCAGCCTGGCTGGCTGTAAGCTGTCATAACAAGGGACTTTCCTCAGCCCTTCAGTCCAAGCAAGGAAACGTGCCCTGGAGGGACTAGCGGTGAAAGCTGTGGGCAGTGGGTCAGCTGGATTTGCAGTACAGCTTTTAAGTGGTCTCCTTATATAACTATTTGGGTCAGGCAGGCTAAGCCCAGCACTATCTGAAGCAGGACTGGCAAGGGTTAAAATCCACTTCTTCTCTCTTCATAGCTAGAGTGGTGCTAATGGGGACCCCGTAGCGAATAGGGGGGTTCTAAGCCTGCTCTGTTCATGCCTGGCAGCATCATGGGTCATGTCAGCAGGGTGGAGTTTAGCTTGTATGTTTAAAAACAAGGTTCTAGCAGAGAGATTTGGGAGCCGGGGGTGGGGGTGCGTGGGAGAGAAATGAAGAGAAAATAGTGTTGAAGCTGGAAGGTGAGACAAGAGACCAAATTAAAAACCAACAGATTGACTGTGTGTTACCTCCATCCTGACCTCTTGCAAACCCCGCACTCAGATCTACAAATGCAGGGACGCTCAGCTGGTTGGGTGCCTTTGAATACATTAGCCTAGTTACTGTAGGAGACTTAAAAATTAAGACCCTCTGATCAAAGTCTTCAGCACGTTGGTTTACACAAATTAGGATTTGAAGGAGAATGGGCAGCATGGTCCAATGGAAAAGGCACTGCCTGGGGTATCATAGCAGGGTTCTGTTACCATCTTTGCCAAGGACCTGGCCTTGGGAAAGTCACTTCCCCAGTGTGCCTCTGTTTCCCCCCTCTCTGAAATAGGGATGATTTTTACCCTCTTTTGTGAAGGCGCTTTAAGACTAACGACCAACCAGTACAGGACCACTAGAAATGGCTTCCACTAGTTAGGGCTTGTCTTCACATGCCGCACTACACTGGCACAGAGGCGGTGGCTCTGTCGGCAGGAGAAGCTCTCCCATCGACAGAGTGCTGTCTCCATGGGGGGTTAGGTCAGCGGTGGAACTACATTGCTATGGGGTGACAGTTATATGGATATAGTTGTCGATCTGGCCTTAGCAGAACTGGGCATGGTTTAGTTTTGAGAAGACTGAGCGGGGACGGGATACGTTTTCAGATGGGCTAAGGGCTGTTATAAAGAGAATGGGGATCGATTGTTCTCCATGTCCATTGAAGGTAGGATAAGTAGTAATGGGCTTAATCTGCAGCAAGGGAGACTTAGATATTAGGAAAAGCTTCCTAAACCTAGCTCTAAGGGAAGTTAAGCTCTCAAATGGGCTTCCAAGGGAGGTTGTGGAATCCCCCTCATTGGAGATTTTTAGGAACAGGTTGGACAAACCCCCATCAGGGATGCTCTAGGTTTACTTGGTCCTGCCTCCAGGCAGGTCCCTTCCGGTCCCTTCCAGGCCCACATTTCTGTGACACGCCTTACCCTTCAGACAGCCTGCCTCCCACCCCAACGCCTTTCTTTGCGCCAATATGACACGCAGACTAAAACCACCAAGACCGAAGATCTCGCCCCCACATTTCAGCTCCAAAAGGAATGACTCGTGAAGTTAAGGGGATGCCTACACAGAACGCCAGGTAGTGTCAAATGCAGCAGGCGTCGAGCAGCTAAAGGAAACAAACCGGAGGGGAGAACTGCACAACAGCCGAGGAAGAGGGGGAGCTGTGAGGAAACAGCGCTCCTTGCAGCTAGGTAGAGCAAGAGGCTCTGAACTCCCCACACCCGGCTTACTTTAGTACACGAGGGCATCAGAGCAGCTTTGGTGGTGCTTGGATACAGGCACGCAATCTCTTATAAAAGGGGTGTTTTACAGCAGAGGCACAAAGCTATCAAAGCTTAAGAGCTGGGCTTTTTAAGCGGTGCTGCCTGAACCAGTAAACAAGGCACATAAGCAAAACCAACCCCCCTCACTGGGCTGGTTTCTAAATACTGGCATACTTGCCCTCCTGCTCCTTGGTGCGGTACCGGAGTCTGTCAGGAAAAGGAATCTGAGGTCAAGGATCCCTCCTCGCTCCACACCAGACATGATGGGAGTTCGAGCCCAGGAGAGATAAGAGTGGTCGTGGATTTACCAGGGATGGGGAGAGCGACTGGACCTCAGCATGGAGTTTGGCGTGGGGGAGAGAACCATCACTTCCTAGTATTCACTGCAAGCTGACTCGCAGCACAGCTCGACCTCAGTATGTTGAAGAGCCCTTTGGCTCCATTCACCCCCAAGGACACTCACTGCTTTGCCTGCACGTTCAGCGCCTTGCAGGATCTAGCTCTCCGTGTCAAGTAATGTGGGCACCTCCCTTTCTTCAGCCCAGCTATGATACCTCACCATCCTCCATCCTTCCTGCAATGGGGGCGGATGCAATACTTGCTTCATGTTTTGCATATTCCACCTGGCAGGGCAGCCGTTAACATTCTTTCCACTGGCAGGTTAAAATGTACAATTTTTTGCACATCAGCTCAATTAGCAACGCATGCCGTTCACCTCCAGGGATGCAAATCTAACCCAAACTCCCATTAGCTCTCTCCCACACCACAAGCCGCACAGGTCAAGCTTGCTTTGGAAACAGGCTGGAAGTCCTGGATCTTCACAAATTTATCCGCCCCCCTGCCCCCATCCTCTGCCATGTTGGGTGCAAATGTTATGACAGTGGGGGGTGGAGTCTATTGCAGCCCAGACAACCCCAGGAGTTCAAACATAACGAGTCACGTCCCCCATCCAAAAATCACCATAAACAATAGCCCCAAAATGATTGGCTTCAAAACGGTGAGATGTTTTAGTCAATATTCTGAATTTTGAGCCTTTAGGGGTCATGCTTTCAAGCTTCTCTGCAACCACAAGGGCTAAAACCAGTGGTTTTCCGGGAAGGTTTGGAGCTATGAACTAGCAGTGACAGATTTGGAGCTACTCTATAATAATGCATGAATATTGTATGTTCACTGGGATACTGAGAGGTTTTCTGTATGACTATACCAGGCTAACAACTGGAGATGGGGGAGAACAACAGGAAGGGAAAGAAGGGCTCAAGGGTAGGTGGGTGAGGTTCTGTGGCTTGCAATGTGCTGGAGGTCAGACTAGATCATCATGATGGTCCCTTCTGACCTTGAAGTCTATGAGTCTTTAAGACAAATGACCCCTCTGCAGTCATGAGAGAGTTGTTAAGGGAAAACGCCAGGATTCCCAGCTTTGGAGATTTTTGCATCTTCTCCAGATAACCTACAAACCTGGTTTGAACCAGGACAGGAAGAGGTCCAGAGCAAAGGAGATCGAAAGGACTCTGGCAGGTAGGAACAGGAACCCTCTTGAGAGGGGAGGGTCGACTGTCCAGGGGAACCAGACAGCACACGGACATGCTGAAGGTGTCTAAAGATGCTAGTCCTGCCCAGGTCACCATCGCAGGATGCTGGGGCATTAGGTAAGACAGACAGACAGACATGCACACAAGACTGTTTTAAACCTTCCCCTCCCCCCCCCCCACAAATGCGTTGTTCCTACTGTTAAAACAATGCAATTGTTTAAGCTCTTTGACCACTGTGTACACGGTTGGTCAGACTCTCAAAGGGAAGAACAGCAGGAGCTAAACCCAGCCAGATCAGCTGGCTAAGAACAGTTGATACACAGCTGGGTACTGTAGCCCCAGGCCTGGTGTAAGAGTGGGAGAAGTGCAGAATCCCACCCCAAGAGAGGTAAAGGCACCAGGGCCTGACACCTCATTTCACATAAAATGCAGTTCCAAGCTAGATCTTCTAATCAGAGTGGGAAATATTTTGCAAAACAAATTATTTTCATCCGTTGCCTACTGTTCAGCAACGGCATCAGGATGGACACCAGAAGCACGTGAGAAGGAGAAACCCTGAAGCTCTGCGCTTCCAGCGTGCCACCCTAACACGTGCATCAGGCCACGCAAAACCAAAAAGCTTTGCAGGTATTTCATGCAGGGAGCAGAGAGGCTTAACAGGGGGGACTAATACTTCAAGCTAACACCTTCCACAAGCTGAAACATCTCTATTGCGTTTAGAAAACTAAGAGCTGAGCGAAGAGAATAGCACTGTTTTAGTAGAGAAAAGTAATTGCATGGATCCTATTAGGAAATTATGCAGCACCTGGAAGTGATGCAAACCTTCACCGCTCTGAGCCCCACGTGCACACGCTCGAGTCCCACGTGCACACCTGAGCTCAGGACTCGAAGAGGAGGAGGAGGTAATGCTCTGCCCAATTAGCGTAGCTTCCACTAACAAAGCTACTCAGTAACTCACCCTATCCTCCAAACAGCCAGCCAGGAACGGAAGAGCCCTGGGCAGTGCTGCTCTTAGAGATGCTGAGTTGTCCTGTTTGCTACCATGCTACTGACACTGCTGCCACCTTGCGTAAGACAATGGAACACACCCACTACAAACTAGGCCACCTTCCAGCTCCATAAGGGCTTTTGCAAAACAATTCCCTCCACCCCTGAGTACAGCCTATACTGGAACAATGAAGGTCATTGAGCCACCTGAACGGACTCCAGTGGGAGAAGATCCGATGGGTTGCGGCATGAGAATGGAAATCAGGTGACACCAGTTCTCTGATGCCCGGTCTGACCTTTCACAAGTCACTGTGCCTCAGTTTCCCCAATTGTAAAACAGGGATAAATATCCACCTGATAGAGCTGTGATGCTGCTGAATTTATTAGTGCCTATAAGGTGCCTGGAGATGCGCAGTAGTGCTAGATTTCAGAGTAACAGCCGTGTTAGTCTGTATTCGTAAAAAGAAAAAAGAAAAGGAGTACTTGTGGCACCTTAGAGACTAACCAGTTTATTTGAGCATGAGCTTTCGTGGAAAAACAGTATGCATCCGATGAAGCGAGCTGTAGCTCACGAAAGCTCATGCTCAAATAAACTGGTTAGTCTCTAAGGTGCCACAAGTACTCCTTTTCTTTAGTAGTGCTAGAGCAGCACTGGTCCATATCACGAAAATGGACGCGCATGGAATTTTTGACTCCTGATGAGAGAGACTAACCTAGGGAGGACGCTGCAGAATCTGCTTTGAACCAGCCCAATCAATGGCTAGCCTGGTTCTTGTTGGGGCACATGCAATGGATCTAGAGTTACTCAGCTCTAGTCCGCATTACTCTGTTCCTGGTGCAACACCTGTATGCCCCCCTTCCCCCGCTGAGCCTGCCTGCTTGGGATGTTACTCTACCCACATTTCTCTAGCCCCTACCCTCTCTGCTAGCTAGCCCTCTGCAGGCACCTCAGTTTGCTTCCTAGACAACAGAGTAGCTGCTTGGTGCGCGGACCCCAACAGGGGTGTTCATTCTGTTACTCATTGGCAGCCCATTCAGTCTGAAATGGGAGGAGCCCCTCCTGCACCCGCAGAAATGTCTACATTGCTTAAAGCATCAACAGGCTCCAGCGGGACCCTGCTCTGCACTCACAGTATAAGCAGCGCTAGGCCAGGAGCCCCCAGACAGCACCCACTCACTAGCAATCCAGCAGCTGGCATTCAGAGTTAGTGCTGCTCTGATGCCCTGACACACTAAGACGTTGATCTCATTAGGGCCTCTACTTCGTGCTCTGTCCTGAGTGACTGAGGTCGTGGAAGAGTCCAGAACACTTCCTGCAAGCGCAGGGATGCAACCCAGTACCCTGGCCAAATTCCAAAGAACGTGCTACTCTCCTGCACTCTCTGTCATTAATGGCATTCTTCACTTCCTGTCCTGAACTGCCACACAGGAACTGTGCACTGGGAATGACTGATGTAGGGAGTGGGGAACATGCAGAGCGCTCTGTTATTGAATACCTGCTACATTTCACCACTGAAGTAACAGCTCTCCCCTAGCTCAGAGGGGTCGTAAGAGGCATTTAATTGGGAAGGGCTTGGAGAGCGCTACATTAGAGGCATTTTCGACATGCTAGGTATTGTTAAAGCAGTTTGGGTTTCTCAGCGCTCAGCACGCTGCATGAGGAGAGTCAGCCTGCAAGCAGCAAAGCCCAGGGCAGCGAGAGTCCAGGCAGTGAGCTGGAGAGACTTTCACAACAGCAGGGTCAGATTCTGAGCAAGGTGACAATGCAGCATAAAGAGGAAGCAGGAAGGCAGCTGGCCAGGCAAGCATAGGGCACCGACTGATCACACAAACGCTGAGAGGGGAGGACTGTGCAGTGTCAAAGGCTGCACTGCTATGGAACGATACGATGCAAGCGACCAAGAGAAAGAGCAACCGCCAGTCAGGAAGCACCTGGTTTTATTGTCTCTTAACACTACGGACAGAGGCACCCAAGATGCACCAGGCACCTGCCCTTCGCGTCCCGAGGGAAATCATCCAACCCCCCTTGTTTCCGAGAGGCTTTTTTGAATAGCAGCCAACCTCAGTTTTGGCCACGCTGCTGTCTCTAAAAGCAAAGGGAGAAACTTGGATAAATCCAGGGGGAGGGTGCCTACGAGTCGTTGGAACCAGAGAGACGCAGCTGCCTAACTCAGACATGCCCAGCAGCCTCTGGCCCAACAGACCCAGCAACAGGGCACCATGCCAGCACAGGGACACACCTACATGAACCAGTTGTTCCTTGGTGCTTGGGGGCTCGGGTAGTGCCATCACCCCCAGGGCTCTTAGCCACAAGCACCTCCACCTGAAGCTGAGTAGTTCTAGGGTGGGTTGAGAACACACATGTACCACGTAGATCTGCTAATGCATCCGAGTAGTACCTTATGAAGAGGGGGGCCTTTGGCAAACACTGCGTTGGGTTCCTGGGGAAGGGAGAGTGCCCGAGACCCCAGGGCAGCATGGGAAAGCTGTAGAAGTCCCCACACGTCTGGCAACGACCGGGCAGCCTCAGAGTCTGCAATCCTATCTGCAGCAATGATGCTCCTGGCTGCTTCCTGATGAGGCCCCCCAGCTGTTCAGACAGTCTTGGAGCCCTCGCTCTGAGCCATGCTCTAGACCCGCAGCTCCGCAATGGATCTACCACCTTCGAAATGGCATATTGGCTCTCATGCTAGCCTGAGCCTAATGCAGAGTCTTTTCCTCAGCCCTGCAGCAGGACATGCACTACACAAACCTTCCCAGGAGACGCTACTTGTACTTTAAACACACTCATCGCTGTAGCAGCTGGATGCCAGCAACATCACCCCTACCCGTGTGCACTTCTATACATAGAGAACCCTACCTATCCTGGAGTCAGACCAAAATCTCTCTGGACTTGTCTACGCAGCATTGGGTTTTACACCCAGGAGTTAACAATTGCTATTTAACTCAAGGCTGTTAACATGCTTGTAAAGACCAGCCTGGAGACTCCCCTAACGTTTGTTCCAGGGCACGAACATTTGGGAGCTCCCCCAAGCCCTGGGGCTTGTAGAGCATCCAGACTACAAGTATGTTCCCCGCTGATCTGGAGGAAGTTATAAATTAACTCAAGGCAAAAAGTCACCAAAGGATAGATGCCCTCTGAAAATAAGAGCCTCAGCTCTTCGCCCTTCTCTCCCCCCACACCTCTCACCCTGGAGATATTCGTCTAAGTGGAATCCCTTTAGCAATTGGCCTGAAGCCATTTCTCCTACAAAAACTTTCTACAGTAAACCCTAGAAAGCCAGGTCTCAGAACTGCATGCTGGAACATAGCACTTTTCACACCCCATCCCATTTGTAAAGGGTACGCGGAGAATTATACGAATCCTGCTTAAACAGGATCCGGCCATTTCTCCCTGGAGTATCTATTCCTTTGCCTTTCTATGGTGTTTTTCACCCACGGCTCTCCAACCGCCTTCTGAATGAAAGAACTCACTGCCCCCTTGTGATGCGGGTGTTATTTTTACAGCTGTGGAAAGACATGCACAGGAAAGGTTAAGAGTCTTCCTAAAGACCATAGTAACTCAGTGGATTTCTGCTCCCAGCTCTGCCGAGTCCCTGACTCCAAATCCTGAGTTGGAGCTACAGGCCTGTTCTCCCAAGACATAACACATTCCAAAGAAAGCAGGCCACAAGACACGGTGAATAGTGCTGGTAATTTACCATCATCATCTAGATCAGGGGCTTTCAACCTTTTTCTTTCTGAGGCTCCCCCAATAGGCTATAAAAACTCCAAGCCCCACCTGTGCCACAAGAACTGTTTTCTGCATATAAAAACCAGGGTCAGTGTTAGGGGGTAACAAGCAGGGAAACTGCTTGGGCCCCATGCCACAGGGCCCCCTGTGAAGCTAAGTTGCTCAGGCTTCTGCTTCAGCCCTGGGTGGTGGGGCTCCGGGCCCCGGGCTTCAGCCCTGTGCAGGAGGGCTTAGACTCGCTGTGGCCCAGGGCAGAAAGCTTAACACCGGTCCTGCTTGGCAGACCCCCTAAAACCTGCTCACGGCCCCAGACCCCTGGTTGAAAACCACTGAGCTAAATCATTCAACCATGTGACTTGTCTCAAGACACCTAGGGAGAATAAATTTGACCACCAGAGGACAGCAGCATCCCTTTGTGTCCTCAGTGTGTAAGCCTTGGCTCAGACACCAGATGTGCTGTGGACAGCTCTCTCAGGGAGAGGAGGAGCGCACGCACAAGCAGGACTAAGTTATGCCCTATAGACTGATCAATACAACTGGAGCCCTGCCTACCACCACTGGCCTGGGGGAAATCTGCGGTTCTCACCAGTAGGGATAGGGTGACCAGCCAGCAAGTGTAAAAAATTAGGATGGGGGGGGGGAAATAATAGCTGCCAATATAAGAAAAAGCCCCCCAAAATCAGGGCTGTCCCTATAAAATCTGGTCACCCTAAGCAGGGAGCAGAGCAAGGATGGTCAAGTGCATACAAAGAAAGAGGGTCATTTGATTAATACATTTAAAGGCTTAGTAGAGAGGAAGGATGATGCAGCGGTTAGGGTACTAGCCAAGGACTGAGACAACGTGGGTTCAATTCCTGCCTCTTCCACAGACTTCCCAGATGACTTTGGGTGAGTTGTTTGGTCTTTAAGTCTCATGTGCAAAATGGCAGCATTTCCCTCCAGCACAGGAGTGGTGTGAGGATCACAATCATTAACATAGCTAGGTGCTCACTGGTAATGGAAGCCATACACACCACACCAGAGTGCGGCACAGACCTCTGAACGAGATAGCTGACTTACTTCCCCAGGGCAGCCAGCACCGTACGCCGCTCTGAACGGAAGGCTCGGCAATGAACAATTACAACTCACTGAAAGCACCACAGGAGGTTTGCACCTCAGCTGGTAAATGAAAGGCCGCATGGGGGTTTGGGGATGTCCTTTGTGCCACAGTGCCCAGCCAGCCAGCAGTAGGCTGTACCATGGCTACGTCTGTGTGGGTCACCAAGCCCTACTTCAGGACAATAGATTTCGGGTTAGGTTCGCACACGCTGGCTGCAGTGAAATATTTTAGGCCAGAATCAGCACCGGGAACAATGGGAGCAGCTGGACGCTGAGCAGTTGGGAAAGTGGCCCTTCGTCTATTTAGCCAAATGCACGCAGTTCCCATCTCACAGCAGACGAGACCATAAATACCAGGAGAAGAAAGTGCACCTCCAGCTTAAGGATTTTAATAAATAAGCCTGAGCGCCCTGGCAGCCGATTTCTCAGACCCCTGGTTTGAAACCCATTACATTCTCCTCGTTTACCTCAACAACAGCGCTTTGCAGACCTGGCTGAAGGAAAGGAAGCAGAGGCAGATGAAACTCCTAAATGCTGCAGTGACATATACAGTCCAATCTCAGGAAATGCCAATTGCTCCACAGATGATTGATGAGCAAGTTTCCATTCTAAAATTAAATCATCTCATCTTGACTCTGATGGGGGCAGCTACCACAAATCCGTTAACTGGGGATCTGGCAGGCCACGAACGATGCAGTCACCTACGTAAATGCAATTAGTCCAGTCCAAGATTTCGCTTGAGGCGCCATCTGGAGTTCAGTTGATCAGGTAAACAGCCTGGACAGGAAATGGAGCATCCTGACGCATAACCAAAGGCAAATCAAGCTCCCTACACTTACTGGAGGATACCCTGCTGCTGCTTTCTTCCCATGCAAAGAGACATAGGCTAGATACTGGCTGAGCCATAGGGAAAACCCCTCGATGTCACCATGTAACAGTTAAACATGCCCTGTAAGGTCTGAGGGCAGTTGGGACACTATTTTCTGCTTATGCCTAATGACTGAATGGTTAAAATGTTCCGATTTCAGCCTAAAATGCTGAGGTTTTACGCTGCAGAGCACTGGAAGGAGTGAAGGGGCTCTGCACCGGATGGCAACGCCCAGCAGCATTGTGCTAAGCAGGCAGAATGCCCCAGGGCACCACACACCCTTGAAGAGGGTGAACCAGGGGCTGGGGAGTTTAGAGGGGACCCACAGCTCTGCCTTCTTTGGCGTTTCTAGTGCTCCTGTGGGAGCTAGACACTTCTGACCCTTTGTACAAAGGCCCTTCCCCGTTCTCTGCAGGCGCATCCAGAATCCCCAGCTGCGTGCACTCTTTCATTGGAGTGCCTGGGAAAGGCAAACCACCCTCTACCCAGAGAAGCTCGCCTCCAGAAAGCCAGTATTCACAAAAGCTGTTTATCCATTTCCATAGGCTCCTGCTCTTTTAAGGTCACTTCCCAGCAGGAGAGCTGGCCCTGGCCTCAAGAAACAGAGTGAGCCCTGGAACTGCAGTCCTGGTGCCAGGTGAGCTTGGAGACTGTCAGGCTGGGCCAGAACGGCACAGTTCTTGTGTAAGGGAAAGCACGGTTGATGCCCCATCAGCATCATGCAATGGGAAGGGACCCTATAGACCTTCTGCAGAAGGCAAGAGCAGAGTAGTAACCACCAGCACCAGCTCCCAGCACTATCCAGGGAAGTCTCCCCGGTGACTCAGTTGCATCATGGAGCAGACACCACTGTTTGGTCTGATCTCCCGGCTCTGTTACAACACGTTGGCAGGAACTCCACTTCCCACGCTGGCGTCCTTCCCTTATAAGAGAGCCAGGATCCCGCGTGGAGCATCTCGTTGGTGTGGGCTTGTGCTCTGCTTCCCTCCTACTCTTCTGTCCGTCGCCCAAGGGTGGCTCCAGACCACGGCGTGACCCCCTTTCGCTTTGTCTGGGAGACACAGTGATTCAGCAATGAAAAAACTGGGGCAATGCTGCAGGAAACTGACTTGATCTTCCTCGAAAGATCCTGCTGTGCGCCAGCACCAGTCCTGCCACGCGCAGCATCTGGCCAATGGCTTCCCCAGATGTCCGGGCCCCAAGAGGCTCCCAGTAGCAGAGCAATGCCGTAACAATTGGCACAAAAGCAGCTACGTAGCACTAGGATGGAGACAAGATCCACACGACTTGGGGGAAATAGACTTCACTTCTGGAATCAGGAGTGCGAGCAGTGAGAGACACGCCTGTGATTACTTTATCCGGCATTGACAGAGCACTAACGTGTTGAGTGCTTAGAACACATCCCCCAGGGCTGTTCAAGGAAGAGGGAAGGTGGTCTTGTGGTTAAAGTGGTGATCTGGGGTTTAGGTGATCCTCATTCAGTTCCGAGCACTGACAGTCCGGGGAGACCTTAGGCAAAACTCTTAACCTCTCTGAGCTTTGGCTCCCCCTGGGCACACATCTGTTCTTCCACCCCCTCCTCTCCATTGAGATGCTCAGCTGTTTGGATGCAGGGCCTGTCTCTTAGCAGGGGTTCATGCAGTGTCTAGCACAAAGGGGCCCTGACTTCAGTTAGGGCCTCGAGGGGTTACTTTAAAAGGACAACACCAGCTAAGCAGTCAAGCAAAAAGGATTGCTTAGATGTATGCTCTATGAACAGTGACTGAACCCCACCTGCCAATAAGGCCAGCATTACCCTAGGGGAACACTGTTTTTCCCACAGCTACTAGCCGTCTCTTTTCACAACATGTACAGCGTGTTCTGCACTTGTTTTCTCAGGGATTGCCTCACAATAGCACTGAACTGACTTTTCCGGTTCCACGGCACCTGCTGGATTTGCATGTCCTGGTGATTGCAGGATGTATTCTCCAACGGTTGCTGTTCTGCAACACTTATCCCAAGTAGCACATGCCATGGAGATTTACCCACTCGGACAGCCTGGTCCTGCCCTGAGTGGCTCAGATACCAGAGAGGAAGTTGTGTGGTTTATAGGTGACAGCAAAAGGAGGGGGAATGGGAGGATTTGGGTTCTAATCTAGGCACTGGACTTCCTTACATCTCAACCAATCTGGCTAGAATTCTGCGAGCTACATCTCATCCAAGAGCACTGGTGCTGCCCAGCCGGAGCCTGAAAATTGGAACAAAGCTATGGCCACTATGTACAAGTTCATAGCAGTCAGGCTGCAAGCTGTGGCCATTTGCTATGCGACAGCAGCCAGGCCAGGGCGCAGATCCTCCTGCTACTGTACAGGCACTAGCACTTGTTGCATCACTGCAACACGACTGGGGAAACTGACCTTTTGATTAGCAGCATAGGGCCTATGACACAGTGGAGTACCTTTGATGTTCTGCGGAAGGGTATGTATATCACATGAACATGGGGTGGGAGGGTGGAGATTGTATGTTACACCAAGAAAATATTGTAATAAACTGTGTAGATTTCTCCCAGCCCTTTGAAGGCAGAGTCAAGTTAGATCAGGATTCTCATTTGCAGAGTATGGGCAGGAAAAGTCTACGGCCTCACAAACTGGGATTCGAAACCTACACTGAGTGCCCGTCCCATTATCAGAAATACAAAGCCCTGTTCTCCCTCGCTTCCTGCATGTACTGGTTCTCGTTTGGCACTGCAGTCAGACTTTACTCCCTTTAGATACTTTTTGCTTTAACTTTTACATTAATGTGGCAAAGTCTCTTTAATTGACTTCTGCCAGACACAACAATCCTCCCTTACGTCCAAAACTCCCCACTGCAGAGATGCCAGAGAGCAGAGTTGGGAAAGGTGTAGCCATGCAACCAGCTTACTCCTTATTTAATAACTGCTTGCTTGGAAGGATTCCAAAGCAGCATATTTTAAGCCCTGGGTGGAAAGTTTCTCTCCGCTAGTGACCTAGAGAGAGGTACTTTATTTTCCCCAAACAGGGCAGACAGCAAACAAGTCAGAGGATGCCAGCTGCAGCTAGTCATGATCCCTGGTGCCTGGGAGTGAATGAACACTCAGCAACTTCAAAGTAAAACAAGAGGCAAAGCAAAAACCCAAGCTGCATCTTAGAGTAGAGACATCAGGGCACTTTTAGCAACAGGACCAATTGAGATTTCACAGGGCAGCAAAATGAGATGTGGGGAATTTTGAGCTTGCCAAAAATCCCCCTCCTACTGAACAAGAGACACGCACAAGGCTTTGCACTTTAATGGCACCTTCCCATCTGAGGATTTCAAAGGGCCTAACACTGTTAATGCATTGGAGATTCAATGCCCTTCTCGTATTTCCCCATCCAATGCCAGGTGTCCAACAGGGCCCCAGTAACGGACGTTTCCACATCTGTAATTCACTAACCCAGATGTTACAGCAACGGAGATGTTACCACCACACAACTGGGGATCAAGAGTCAAACCTCGGAGCTCAGATGGAAGGATGAAAGAGCAGGACCTCAGAAACGGATTAAAAAGCAAGGTCACACTGTGGTGCCCGCTGAAGTTAAGCCCGAATTGCCTGTTTTGCACCCTCAAGTGCTCAGTTTATGTTGGTGGTGAATCCTGTTTTCACTTGACCGCCCCCTGCATGGATAGCAACAGGTATTCAGAGCTGCTGGGATCAGCTCTTGAAGCAAGCAGCTATACGCAAAAAAGCACAGGCCAAAGAGCCTGCCGGGGAAGCCATGCCCAGCTCCACAGGGGCAGGACTGCAGCAGTCACATTGGAAACCATCCACCCAGAATCCAAGTTTGCAAGGACTTTGCACCTGCAGTCGGCTTAGCTCACCTGAAGGGCTCCTGCACCTTCGGTCACACAGCACCCTGGGCAAAGCACGTTTCAGGTTTGCAGTCTCAAAAGGCCTAACTAATCTCATTCTGAATTTGAGAGAGGGGGAGACAGTTTCTGCAGGGCTGTTGTGGGAACATCCATAAATACACAGTTAAGGTCTAAAATATTTTAATGACCATTCCCCCAAAGCTTCCTAAGTAGCCACTACAGTGCCGAGTGACATTCATGCACCAACGGCAGCAGCTAAGATTAAGTTGTCTACACACCAGTGAAGAGGCAATACCAGGGACTTCACCTAGGAAATGCTGAGAAGTTATTTTAAAATATCACTACAGACTTTCTACCACACTGCTAAGCAATCTAAAGAGTTTGCACCTCCCCGCCATGCCCAGCAGGTCTGCTGGGGGCACAGCAAGACTGTGTGTGTATATATTTGTTTGCAGCTTGCTTCTGTGGCAATGCATTGTGTTATCCTCGTACCACCAAACCACTGGGGCTCTTAAAACGCCAGGGCCTGGCACGCTGTCACAGCTCCTGCCCCTTTGGTCACCTCCAGCTGAGTGGGGCAAGGGCTGTTCACAAGGCATGCAAACACCCAGATTCCGACTGGCATCGGAACGCGCTAACGGGTTTCATGCATCTCTCCCTTCCCCCACACCAACTCACAAACAGGACAAATTATAAGGACGGTAATTTATAAGCGGAGATGGAACATTAGAAAACTGAGCCCCCCCCCCCCCCATCCTCTCTCCTCCCTTCCCCCTCCATGGTTTAGGCAGTTCTTTCCGGGCTGGCTCGTTAGCCAGAACTTCCCGAGATCAAGCTCTGTAGAGACAAGTAAAGGAGTTCAGTGCTGGGGACAGGCCCCTGGAGCCTGCAGTCCTATTCATCAGCACACTAGGTACAGCCCCGCAGCAGCAGTGCAAGACTTCCCCTAGCATGTCCCTGCTCCGACAGGGGAATCCCTTCGCCAAGGGAGCGCGCAGTTCAGTGCCCATGCCCATTTCCTCCTCTGCCTCTCTGCAGCAACTGCCAGTGACAGTGGCAATTCAATGCCAATTCCTGCCTGCTAGGATCTAGCCCGGGGTTCTCAAACTGGGGATCGGGACCCCTCAGGGGGTCACGAGGTTGTTACATGGGGGGTCATGAGCTGTCAGCCTCCAACCCAAACCCCGCTTTGCCTCCAGTATTTTATAAGGGTGTTAAATATATTTTAAGAAGTGTTTTTAATGGGGGGGGGGGGTGTTTTGCACTGAGAGGCTTGCTATGTGAAAGGGGTCACCAATACAAAAAAGTTTGAGAACCACTGATCTAGCCTGAGACCAGCCCAATGTATCTTGGCTACCGCAGGCAGCCATCCAGAGTTAGCCATTTCAGGCACTGGCACAGCTGGATTTGAACTGGCAAAAGGCTCTTTAGCCATTTCCCCCAAAGCAGCCAGTCCCCACAGCTCTAACATACCTAGTCTTAGAGCCCTGCAAAGCTGCACCTACCCGCTTTTATCTGTGGACCATGGCTGCGGATCAGATGTGGATACAAAGTTTGCACCCACGCAGGGCTCTACCGATTCAATACCAAAAGAAACCAAGATCTTGAATAGTGATTAAAACAAAGGGAAAACTGCCCTCTTAATCGAGTGGCAGCAGGCTTGGGAACAGAAGCAAGCATGGGCCATATTCAGTGCTGGTACAGATCTACCGAAGCCAGCAGAGTTACTCCGAGAACGGCCTCAGCACCCCTCTTTAAAAGCAAGAGAAGGCACATGCCCCAGGCACACGCAAGGGAAGTAAGTATGGTTAGTTACACTTACCCTCCCTAGGAATGCAGTGAAAGCCCTGCAACAGAAGTGTCACGCACATGTGCTAGCAGCCTGCCAACGCTGCATCTGTCTGCAGAGCTAGCTCAGCCAGAGGGCAAGTAGGCACCAGGAGAGGTAGGGGAAAACCAACACGTGGGGCGACTGATATTTTCTCTTAGCCCACAGCAGAAGTGCTGAGCAAGCCTCCGTGGCGTGGAAAGAAGCCAGGGAGGGAGAGTGACTGACTGGGGGATCCCAGGGTCTAACCAGGCTGGTTTCAGGTGTCAGAGGCACGCTCTGCTCACCCACATTGTGGAGCTGCCAGTGTTATGCAGTGCAGCGATCGAAGGGTATAAAAATCTCACTAGTGAGGGAACTGCTCTTTGATCAGCTTGACTATGGCCAAAGGGGTGGCGGAGCTGGTGCAAGAGTCCACCCCCAGCGATACGCTCCCACTGGGAAGCATCCCCTTACTGGTGCCTCCCCCATGTGCGATTGGTACTTGAATCTTCCCTACTCTGACCTGGGCCAGCTTAGGGGCAGGTGATGAGGGCAGTCACCTGTGCCCCAGCTCTTGGGGGCCCCAAATCAGGTGTGTGGGGTTTTTTGGCTTGGCCATTTGGGGAGGAGGATCTGAAAAGGTTTTCTGCCCTGGGCAACAAAACTCCCAGGGCTCCCTTTGACTCTGCCCACCAGTCTCTGTGTTGGACAGGGAGATGTGGAGTAGGACTCCACTATTTTGGCTCTCACCACCCAGTGAAGCCCAACTGCTCCAAGCCCCTGGAACTGGGGTGCAAACAGGCAGAGCGCTGAATAGGAGTCATCGGCCTAGGATTGGTAGAGATGAGGACTGTCCAGTAAAGCTGGTAACAGGATATGGTTGTGGCTTCAAGACATCCCCAACATGCCCCTTTCAACACCACCAGGCCATCAGGGCAGGCACACCCAGCACAAAGCTCTTAGTAGATTTGCAGAGGAGACATAGATTAAACAATGAGGAGGACGGGGCAGATATACAGAGTGATCGGGATCACGGGGAAAGCGGGTCCACTCAAACCAAATGCGTTTCAATACAGCCACAGGCAAGGTCGTATCTGGCAACAAGGAACGCAGGTATGCGCAACAGGATGGGGATGGTGTCCTGGCAAGTGGGGACTGAAAAAGGTTTAGGGGTCACAGTGGACAAGCAGCCCAATGTGAGCTCCCGGTGCCATGCTGTGGCAAGAGGGGCCAATATGATCCCAGGTAGATAAAACGGTGGAGTAGGAATAGGATTTGACTCTGTATATGGCACCAGCGAGACTGATACTAGAACCCCAGGCCCCATTTGGGTGTCCACATTCTAAGAAGGACAAGGCACGATGCAGAAGAGGGATAAGTGAGTTGAAGGCTGGAGAAAACGTTTTCGAGCTCAGTCTTTTCCAGCTTATCAAAAGACAGAGGTGACACGGTTAGCAGATAACTGCCCTCCACAGGGAGAAAGTACCGGGTACGAACAGGCTCTTCACTTTAGCGGAGCGAGGCACAACAAGAACCAAAGGCTGGAAGTTAAAACCAGACCAACTGAGGTTAGAAATAAGGCCCTAAGTTTTAACAGGGAGGGCTGGAACAAGCTACCCAGGGAAGTGATGGTTGCTCCACATTTGAAAGGCTTTAGATCAAGACTGGCAGCCTTTCTGGAGGGTATGCTTTAGGCAAACAAGTTACTGGGCTCAGAGCTGGGGTAACAGGGTGAAATTTAATGGCCTGGCTATTCAGGAGGCCAGACTAGATAATCCCTTCTAGCCTTAAAATCCACAAATCCTTCCTAGATCACAGACACACCAACCCAAGACAGCACTTCCAAAAACCAGGGGCTGGAGGAAAAGGGCATCGCAAGTGACACACCTGTGTAGTGTAGTAAGCTATACCAAGGCCTTATCTACACGAACGCCATCCCAGCAAGGGCTGAACGGAGCTGGGCTGTTGGGGCAGACAGGTCTGAACGGTTTTCAGCCCAAGTGAGAGCAGGAGGAGGGGCTCTAGTCCCTGGCTGACAATCCACCTCATTACTAGGAACATTCGGGTGCTGTCAGCCTGAGATGGAGCCTTGTATTGCAGAGAGGTAGAATTTATAACAACCTCTGAATCCACAGGGCAGGAGTCTCTGTAGCCACCCTCCGAAGGCAGAACACTGGGATCAAACCTTTACTCCAGTGGAGGCAGACATCTTGAATAAAGTGGGCTGCACCTGGGTTTCCACCAGCATTAATGTCTGCTGACAGGCTAGTTGTGTAAACCCATGTGCATGCTTCCTACAGAGAGCTGTGCAGCAAGGGGCTGTACCCTTACAATTTAAGGTTGCAGCAGGCCATCTTCTCCATGGAGCAGTGAACATGGGCTTAGCTCCAGGGCCAACAGAAGAGCCCTCTTAATTCACAAATGGCAAAGTGCAGCCAACCTCTCCCCCTTCTCTCTGCAGCAGATACAAAGTAGCCCTTTCTGTCTTACTGTCTGTGACATTACTTGTGTCTTATTGAGATCCGGTAAACAAATACATTAAACAGAGAAGAGCTCTAGGGAATTAGAGACCAGAAAGTAAACCACCTCCAAATTCAAATAAGCGAAAGCTTTGTTTATTTTGTTTTTAATCAGGCAAAGAATCTGGTGTCACTATGTTAAGGGCACATTTACAAATAGTTTATAAATTATCAATGTCATTAGCATGTTACAGACATGTGTACTGTGTTTTACAGATTGTTTGAGCACAGACAGTTGGAAAGTGTTCTAGGTTATTATAAACCATGGTTAGAAAGCAGCCTATTGACCTGCTGGACTCTAGGAATTGATTAACCATTACCCCCTTCTAAGTGTGGCTAAGAGTCCATAATTAAATGCCACCAGTAGACAGCTCATAAAAGCCTGTAACATTTACTAAACTAAAATTTTACAGTACACAAGCATGCTACACTGAAAAAAAAAGTCCTGAATTGCTAGTGAAAAAGAAAAGCAGGAAAAGAACCCCTGGGACCTCTATCCATCATAAAAGCAGTGATGTGTGTTTTAATGGTTCAAATAGTTCTGGCTTGGTTTTTGGTGTAAAACTACTTTTAATGTGTTTATTTACAGCAATGCTGCAGAAGGGAGATTTTTATGAGTGGTTAGAAAAATCAAAAGCCTCTTCCCTCCCTCCCTCCCTCCATTTCAGAACTAGACTTTGTCCCCAGCTACTGGGGACATGCTGCTGTTAAATTAGATGTTTAAGTTACGGATGCCAATGCCTAGAGAGCTGTGGGTGAAGCCCTAAATGCCTACAAAACAGTGTTCAAGGGGAGAGATGACGAAGGAAAGCAATTGGCCAATAGCACTGGCTAAAGCTAAGTTTTATGGTGCAATTCAATTCCTCATTGAAATGGATGGCAGTTGAAACAGGCCCTGTGTCATGCAGGTACTGCACAAATTCCCACCTTTGCAGCTCTGCCAATGCTGCTCTTGCAATCCTATGGAGAAATCGTCACATGAGCAGACTCAAATGTGCCTGGGTTTCTGTCATGGAGATAAAACTGCCAACAGGAATTAGGTTAAAACCGCCAGGAATCAGATTAAAGCCATCAGACTAATTTCACTGCTCTAAGCCAGATCCCCTTGAAGCCCCGGGCTTTGTACACTGATCCAGCACTCCATCCAGTCACCAGGAAGTTGGTCATGTGAGACACTAACTCTTAGAAATCAGAAAGTAAAAAATGTTTGCGCTAATTAAAACCTCGGTTGGATGGAGCTGAATGAAGGGGAGAGTGGAGACCATCAGAGTTAGATAATCCCAACGCAGCAGGTGTGGATGGCAGTGAACCCCATTTACGATAAAAGGGGTGTTTCTGCAAACTGCCCCAATCCTGGCACCACCACCAGATTTGAAAACCCCACATCAGCTAAAGACGATGGGTCGAGTTTCCAAAAAATACCAGAGAGATTTTTGGCTCCTAAATCACTTTTGAAAATGGGACATATGGTCATTGTCAGGTGCTCAGAGCACCTAGGCAGTTGACACCCATTGAAATCAGACTTTAAGGTCAGAAGGGACCATTATGATAGTTTACTCTAGACTGCCCTCCTGCACAACGCAGGCCACAGAATCTCACCCACCCACTCCTGTAACAAACCTCCAACCTATGTCTGAGCTATTGAAGTCCTCAAATCACGGTTTAAAGACTTCGATGAGTTAGAGACACCTAGAGGCTTTTGAAAACCGGCCTCCAGACACTTTCAAACACATTTTACCCAGTGTCCCAATCCAAGCTACCCAGTTCCATAGCATAGCAGTGGAAAGGACACTTACCCAAACTCAGCCTTACTCATCTCCAGAAATAAGCAAAGTGTTTTATTTTGTCTTTCCACTCGGCAATTTTAGTTTGGCGATAACAATTCGGTACCTACTTCTGTTGAAGTCAGTGATTTACGGACTCCAAGGGGCAGAATTATGCCCAGGGATTGGAAACTTGTTAGAATAAATCCAGTGCAGCATCAACCCAAATTCACAAATAGATTTGGTATCCTCCCCCCAAAAAAGCATTTTTCAGCAAGTTTGCTTATCCCAAAACTCTGTCACCCAGCTCTAATTCAGTGAGCAAGCAGCTGCGTTTTGGTCTGATCAAACAAATCCATCATATAATTCTTATCCAACAAGCACAACTAAGCAATGCAGCTTTCCTTTTAAACAGAAACAACCAAGAATAAAACCAAAAAAGCTACACTGAATAACGGAGGAGGAGAGTGACTTGCCAATGAGCAGAAGCAGCTATATTTGTCAGATGAGTATTCAGAGTTAGCAGCTCAGCTCTACTATTTCCCCCATTTTCATGAATCAGTCATTAAGTATTAGGCCATCAAATGCTGGATTTTTAGTCGATCCCCTAGTTTTCATGCACAACACGATAAGCCCAAGAAGGAAGCAGGGCTGCAGAATGGAAATAAGGATGTTTTGTTTCTGCAGAATCCAACTGGAGGCTACTGATAAAGTGGCATGAGGCCTTTTAATCCCGTCAGTGACATGTAGCAGTTAGAGCAAATAGCAGGGTGAACACGCTGTCAGTAAATCGGCTGGTGGGTGGGAAGAAGACAGGAAGCAAGTGCACTCACTGACACCAACTCAGCTCTTTGCCACCATTGCACAAGAGGTTCTTGCTAATCTCGGAGACCCAGCCTCCTTTGTCTCCCTTTCACAAAGGCTCTGTTCTCCACAACACAGTATCTGGGGAACAATAGGAGAGATCAGCCCCTGATGAGGCAGATAAGGAGTGAGGGGCATGGAGGGGACAGTCTCACCCCACCCTAACAAAAGATTCCTTTGCAAGTGTCAGTATTGCTCCCTCATCCATTTCAGACCCCAGCTGGCTGCACCCTGGATTATGGGGTGTCATGTTGTGACCACTCCTGTCCACGTCCCTCTTCACTCTTACTGCATATGGCAACAGTCCCTCTATCACAGTTAGCCAACACATATTAGTTTAGCATATACCCCATTATACGAATGCCTGGCAGTTATAAGGGCTGAATTGCCCTAGGTTTCCCCTGAGTTCTGTTCAAGTTACATCCTACCCTGCAATAGTACAACTCAGCACTTGGCATAAACAGATAGGAAACTTGCCAAAAATCAAGACATTCATTCTGTGTCTTAGTACAAGCTAGGAAGGGACCTTCACTGCACTTAGAATACTACTGTCCTAAACAAAGATAAGGAAGGAACAGGACAAGAAGTTAAGGAACTGGGACAAACTGACTGGATTTTTGTGAGGGGTTAAAAGTTTTGTAACTTTTAAAAATCACCCTAGAGATGCTCCCAGCTGAAACGTGTAGCTTTGGGAGCACCCCTTCTACGTAAGGTGAACATACCAGTCTCTGGGGAGCTGTCTCATGCAGTATTGTTATCATACTGTACTGTATTCTTACTGGTTTTTAGCAGTGAACCTGGTTGATGTGAAATATTAAAATTTTTTTACTAAAGTTAATGTTTAAAGTCAGATGTACACAAAGAAGGAAGGTACTGTACATCTGGGGTCAGGCTTAAGTTATGAGGGATTACAAGTGTCGGTTACAGGGTTCACAAGATACATACATAGCACATAACCAGCAGAGACCCAGATTGGGGTATGGGATTTTTTAAAACACAGTGGATAAGTGATCTCTGGCACACCACCCATAGAATGTATTTAGAGTCCAAGTCAGTATTGGTGTAGTAAATAAGTACATGGGTGGGGTGCGTCCCCTGTTTCGTCAGGGAAGAAAGGAAGTGGGTTATTTCCCTGACCGTACTCGATCTGGTACGGATGGCGTCCCGTGATGTGCTATGTATGTGCCTCTGGACCACGTGATGGTGTTTGACACCATGAGTGGTCTCATGAACCGGGCGTAGCATCGACTGACTCTGCACACTCAGCACCTGCTTGTTGTGGGGGTCCCACATGACCAGGGCATGGATCTGGACCTTATACCCCTGGGCTCTCAGGGTGTCGGTATTAAACTGACCAAATAACCAACAAACCAAAATGTGGTCAAACAATTGACTACAATTTTTCACTACTCCCTTCAGATGAGCATTGACTCCTCATATTCCTCTATTTCCCCATTGCAGGGGCGGGGCGGGGCGGGGGGAGAAATATAGTTACAGAGTTCAACCTAACAGCCTCCCCCCCAGTCTCTTTTCCACAAAGGCCTCTGTTGTCCATGGAGGGGAAGTTCCTAGGCAAGATACAGCCTTGAAGACTGTTGATACCTGCTCCTTTGTAGCCTGAGATCAAGGGAGGCTAGTACTGTCCAGGGCTGATGCAGGGAAGACCAAGGGTATGTCCACACTGCCAAAAAAAGGGTCTGTTCTTAACTTGGCTTAACTAACTCACATTACCTAACTAGTTAAAAATAGCAGTGAAGACACAGGAACTCCGCTTTTAACTCTGCTTAGCTGTTTGCGTTAAAGCCTACAGGGAAGCCTGGGGCTGATCTTGAACTGCTAAGCCAAGCGGCCATGTCTTCACTGCTATTTGAACCTGGGTTAGGTAACAGGAGAGAACACCCTTTTTTGCAGTTTAGACATGCATTACCCGGAGTCACAGAATAAAGTCTCTAGCTACTAACCTCCTGGAACCATTTCCAGAGACTAGTACAGCAGCAAGTGGCCCAAGGGGATAGTGCAGTAGCTACTCTCGAAAACGCTGGTTCAAATCTTGCTATGGATCAAGAGCAAAGAGATGTGGGGGCAAATCCTCAGCTGGTGTAAGTTGTCAACTGGAAGTCCCTCAAAGGAGCATGGTGTAAATCACACAGTTCCCACCACATAACTGACTGACTCAAATAAGTGGAGGCCCAGGCCTGGAACAGAAGGAAGTGATGTGGATGAAACTAGAATTGCATGGAAAGAGCGCTGGGGGTGGGGGAAGTTTTCACAGAAACTACTGCATTGTGCTTGGCTCAAGCTATGCTCTTTAGGTGCCTGACTTGCATGATCCAGCGTCAGCAGACTCCCTTCTGCACAGTGAAGTGGTAAGAAGAGACCCCACGCAGGCAGTGCAGAAACCACAAGGCAGACATGTCAAGATTAACCCCAGAGTTACTGCAGCCAGCCTGTAATTCAATGTCCTAAGGAGTTTGGTTTCATTCCAAGAACTGATCGGGGCATCTGCCCTACACATTGCCGACACCGTGCCCCCCAGGAAGGCCTGCAGATCTGAAATGCCCAAGTGCCTGCACAGGCTCAACTCTGGGGACAGAAAGCATTTCCTCTGCGTGTCGTGCTGCCAAAGGAACAATTAGTAGCTGTGCAAATTGGATGGTACTCTAAGAATGCTGTTCCCCTCCCCAATATTGACCCCCCCACACACACACACACACACTTTGGCTGGCACTGCTTTGTGTACAGACCATGAAGGCCAGCTAGTGACCTCGCCACTCTTCCCTTCCAGAAGGGTAAACATGCTACAAAAATACCTTGCAAACACCAGTCACTTGACCAAAGGAATCTGCACAGTGGGAAGCTGCGATGCCCTTCCAGAGCAAGGTCGTTAAACAGCAGGACACAGGACGAGCAGAGAACAAGATAAAAGGGATGCTCAGAAAACCAAAGAGCATTTGAACTGGGAATGGCAGAACCCAGATTAACGAGGAGGGATGAGTCCTGGGGAATGAGAGGGGGGAAAGGAAGAGGTTATGCACAACCTTCCACTAAAACAGGAAGCCTTAAGAGATCAAATCAAGAGCGTGAGGTGTGTCCTGGTCACCAAGGTTTCTCGTTTTAATGGCAGTACATTCAATTTGGTTTTTGTTTTTTTTTTTTTGTTTTTTTTACTTTATGTGGTGGCAGGGGGTTTTATCCATCTACACAGGCCTTGCAGCTTGAGTTAACAGCAGATTTAAATTCCACTGTAGTCCAGCCAGGTTGCAATATATTTTGGCTGGCCAGGCCAGGCCAGGCCAGGCCAGAGTAGGTCGGCCCCATGTTCTAGCCCAGGTAGAGGTGTGGCCTTTGGCGGTTTGGTTAAGCATTTCCCCAGGGCCATTCCAAGCATGGAAGTCAGCTATTGCTTGAACCCCCTTGACTGACCTGTCGCTCGCAGATCAGCCCAACCTTCCCTAGCAGAGGAAGCAACTGAATAGATTAGCCAACACCTCTGCTCCTAGCAGCTCAGGGCCCTGTAAAACTGAGACCAACCCATGTTCCCTAGCTCTGATCCCCCTTGTGGGAGAGGGAGGTGCACATAGGGATTTGATTCAAAGTAGAATAACCTCAAAGGAATAAAAACAAAATTCAAGTCACCCTTGACTGAGGCAAACAAGTCTCTAGCAACAGAAACTTCTGGGCACAGAGGGTAATGAATCAAACCCGTTGGGGAGAGCAGTTCACTGCTCCGGGAAAGGACTCCAGGGAAACTGGACACCTGGAGCAGCACATCAACTGAACCCCACTCGGGACCTGGGGTCACTCCCAAAGTTTTGGATTGGGCTGGGCTGGAGAGCAGCATCTAGCTGGCTGGCAACACACAGACCCCCTGCAGCCACCAGCGACAACTCTGGAGGAACCTTCATGAGAACACCCGGCTGGGCACATCATGCATTGGGCAGGTGCAGTGAGATCAACTCCACTATAACTGCATCCGCGTCCTGAACTCACCCCATGCACCGAGCCTTGGCAGCAGAGCAGCTCCTCCTAGATGGGGTGCTGATTAGGAAAGAGGCAGCTTGTTATACCAGCTTTCAAAAGCCAGCTATGCAGTGCAGGTTGGAAAGTTCAGTTTCCATATTATTGGGTTTGCATCCCGGCCAAGAGAGAGTGACATGGAGGAGAGGGATGGAAAACCAAACTACTATGTGTCGGGCCAGTCATGTGCACCAGCCTTGCTCTTTTTCAGGCATAGAGGAGAGATGACAAGCAGGATCCTCACTCCAACCCCAGACATATGTTGCCCTTTGGCTAGGAATAAGAGGTTCCTTTAAAAAAAAATGGAAAAGGAGTCTAAGTTGCAGCAAGAGTTTCCAAGGAACTCTGACTAGGCTATTGACAGTGCTGGAAAACAATCCCAATCGCGGCAGTGAGCACGCCGAGATCAGTTCTGAGCAGGCTTTCCAAGCCATTGGGCTCCACAGCTGGCTCAAAGGCAAAAAGACATCCTGGAAGCTGTGCATATCCTTGAGGCTGCTGGTGCATGCACTGCAGCAAAACGTGAGCGGGGACTCTTGCGCCATTAGAGACGCTGGGAAGGGGCAGCCTCGCGTTTGTCAAATGCAAGGGGCTGAAATGCTTTCCCAGCAGACTATCATCCAGGTCCCAGAGCATTTTAAGTGGGTCTTCCCAAAATTACATTTGGTTAGAAAGCGGAGAACGTCCGCTTTTAAACAGATCCTGTGCGGGTCAGGAACACAAGAACTGCCAGACTGGATTAGACCCCCCCCACACATCTAGTCCTGTATCCTGTCTGACAGTGTCCGGCACCAGATCTGTCAGAGGAATGTGCAAGAAACCCCACAGGCAGCAAAAGTGGGATAATCTCCCCCCATGAAGGTCTCACTGCAAACCCCCAAAGCTAGAGATTGTTTTAAGCTCCCAAGCAGGTGGTTTTATGCCCTTTCCAAAATCTATTAGCATTTAAATTCAGGATAGGAGACCACATGCTCTAAGGGGTCAAGCACAAGGCCCTGAACTCTACCACTTGTCACTGTGGCAAATGACTGACTCTTTGCTTCAGTTTCCCATCTGTAAAATGGGAGTGATCCCTGCCTACCTCCATGGGAGGGTGGTATAGGGAACCAGGGTTAGTTAGGGTGGCACTGTGTAAATGCCATGATATTGTTTTATGTGGCTTTTCATGATACCCAAAGAAGAGTAATTTGCAAGCCTGTTTTCAAAGAGCCTTTGGTTCCCTAGGGGACCAGGGTCTGGCATGCAGAAGCCATTCTGCTGTGTCAGCCATCTGCCTCCCCTTTTCTACATCAGTGCTAATGATCCCTGGGCTCCCACATGAACTGTCTGGTTTTTCTTTTGGTATTATTGGAGACTTGTTCTCGTTTTTCTATTTCAGGAGGAACTGGTCTGTCAGCAGAAGCGAGGTAGGTACCACAGGGTGACTTAGGAATTGCTGTCAAACAGCTTCTTTCCCAGGGATGGGGACATTCATGGGTACTGAGTTTCTGCGAACCTCTGACTGCTCGCATTCAGAAAACTGGCTTTATATTGACCATCAGTGTTGCTGAGCTTCTGGCTTACTGCATGTAAGTCTCCCTTTAATTGCTACAGAGCACCACACAGATTCGATAGTTTGCTGAAAGTCTGCTTTAGTGAACATCTCAAACCCTCTGGTAAAGAGATCTTCAGATCCAGAATGGTGCTGAGCAACCAAAGCCTGCACTGATCTCAGTGGGAGTGGCTGGGGCTCAGCACCTCTCAGGAATTCTGTCCTGCCCCCAGGTACTGTAAATAGACACTAGACCAGAGCTTCAGTTTGGCTTTCAAAACAGCTGGATAATTCTATTAAGCTCAACGTCACTTTAAAACACTGATAAATGCACAACTTGCATCATCCCTTTCTGAAATGCAGCTATCTCTGGGGTCAACCATGCCAGCTGTTCAGTGCCATGTGCTATTACACTACAATTTAGGATCCAAAGCACAGAGGAATACTGAATCCAACTGAAACCACGGGGGGAATTTCAGGAGGAAGAGTGCAGGACTCTGGAGTTAGCTCTCCTTTAAGGAAACAGACCCTGGAATCTTTAAATTATTCAGATGAGATTAAAAGCAAAGTCCCTCAGTCTCCATCAGCACACCACCATGGGTTTGAGGGTCAGCAGGGGGTACACTGGGTCAGACAGCACCTCTACCAGTACACCACAATGGGGACAGTTGCGGCAGAAACATGCACTAGGTCAGAACTAAGCTGCTTGGGAGTTTTTCCACCAGTCTTTCTTGGATGAAAAAATGCCGATTCATCAGTAACCAAAACTGTTTGCAGGAAAAAGTCAGTTTTGACAAAATTTCTTATGTCAAAAAAGTTTCAAAAGGGTCAACGTGTCCCATGTCAATATTTCCTAAATGAAACACTTATTGTAACGAGATTTAAGGTAATTATAGTTAAAAAAAATTAGCTTTGATTTCAATCTTTTCATGTAAATGTTGTGATTGACACAAACAAAAATGTTTTTGAATTACTGGGTTGTGACAATTTGACATTTTGTCCCAATTCAGGACAGAACAATTCTTCCAACTTTTGAAAGCTTTCCCACGACGGGAAAGCTGTTTCCTGCCTCACTCTAACGAGAGCTGGAAGGAAGAGTTCCTCTTAAAGCAATCCCATCTCTGTTCCAAAAGGCTGGGGTACTAGAGGAGAGTCTGGAGGGACAGATGTTGGCTGATTACTGCTTTACAGCGATGCTCTGTAGCAATCCACCCTGCAGCGTCTCTATTCACAGGAAAAGGCAGTGAGATCATTGCCTGAGTAGGAGAGGTGTGGGATGTGTGGTTGTCTTAAGTTTTGTTTTCTTGGGGAGGGGGACAGAGGAGCAAAAACTTTGAACTTAGTTTCATTGACTCCCACATAAGACTCTGTAGCAGAGGCACCTTCCCCTGCACTCAGTCCTCATTGGAGAAGGACTGTTGTCTGGTAAGCAATTTCTGTTTTTTAAAAAAAAAAAAAAAAAACCTAGAGCAAGGGTGGGAGGAAAGCACAGAAACCAAAACAAAAGTTCAGATAAGAGCCTGCTGCATGCTGGGGCTTGACAGTGTTAACAATGACCTATGGGGAAGTTTTCCTAGAAAGGGTGTGGCAGGAAACAACTCAGAGAGGGAGCTGTAGTGCAAAAAGGCTATGCTCTGCTTGCTACGTTCTGTGTAAAAGGATTACGTTGCCTGGCACAAAAATAACGCCGCAAGAATCTGGCATCCCATTCAGGGCAGCAATGCCAAGCCTTCAGCAGACATTCCTGAGGAGTTGGGATACTCCCACGCTCGATACCTCCCAAGGGGCAGGTTTGTTCCATTTCTTGGTATCCAACCAGCAAGGAAGGAGTGCAAGACTGGAACCGGCACATGGAAGAGGCTGGTATCTGGGCTCAAATCAGTAATGCTTACCTGAGTGACCAGATACTGCAGTGATGGGCGCTTTAATTCTGCGTGTAGCCAGGATGGCCCCTATGTTATCAGCTGCACAAAGGCACATGGAAGGGAATCCACTAATGAAAAAATACCACCAAGCGCCAGCAGAGCTAGACACCCGAACATCCATCGACCTGGTCCATAGTGAGCAAGGGGCAGGGATGGAGAAGGGAATGGAGGGATGGAGGCTGGGACGTCCACGTCTGCCTCACCCCCCAGAATCTCCAGGCACGACAGGACCAAGAGCTCTTCTGCACGTGACGCACTGGCCTCACCAAGGGCAGATTCCATGGAGGGGAGTTGCAGAGCACAGGGCAGATGTTCGCATTGCATCAGGCCACATTCCGAGTTGGCTGCATCAGAGGATGAGTCACGTTGTGTACTAGAAGGGAGCATAGTGCTAGTGCCACTCTTTCCCTCCAGCTGCAGCCTTGTCCTCTCTCCAGGACACATGGATTTTTGGGGAGGGGGATATGTGGCTTTGTTCTCCCAGTTTTCCCCTTGCTGGCTCTGCCTTCCCAGCTCCACTGTCCCCCTACACAAACACACACTCCCGGCGGAATTGCTCTTCTCTGTGTGGCAGAGAGGGCATTGGGGAGGGGGAAGCAGAGTTTTGCTGAGCTTTGGCCACTCTATCATATATGGTCCAGCTGTTAGGGTGGGAAGGAGTCAGGAGGCCTGGGGTTTCCTGCTGGCTCAGTGTGTGGAACTGGGCAAGTCACTATCCATGCCTCAGTCTCCCCATCTATATAGACCACCTCAGAGGGGAGAGGAGGCTGGTTTGCCATGCACTTGCAGGCCCTGGAGCAGAAGCCGATAGAAAAGTACCAGGACTGCTGTTTCTTGGTGGAGGGGGAAGTGTCTTTGTTTATGCTCTGTTCTGTAGCAGAACATGGCCCCAAGGGGGCTAACGGGGAAGCACCTGTGCCTGGGGAATAGGACGTGTGACCATGAGGACAGAGAGCAGGAGAGGAATCCTGAGCTGTTCTGGTGCAAGGCCACCACAGAAGTGACCTGCAAACTGCAGTCCTGTTGCTGGCTCATCCCCCCAGAATCTGACCCCCCAGATTTGTGAAAAGCGAAAGGGAAAAGTGCAAACGGCTCTGTCCCACCCTGGCAGGGTAAAACAAACCGTCTGCTCCGGGGTAAGCCAGAGCTGTTCCCAACACGGCATGGCCACAGCTAGCAGGGAGGTTGAAGGGTTTAGATCTATGTTGGGCCATGCATTCTGAAATATCACCCCGATACTTTACACAATATATTTAGGGTTTACATCCCACCACTGAAATGCAGCCATCTCAGAGTCTGGCCTAGGTAGCTACTGAGCAGGATGCAGGAATGCTATAGCGCACTTCAGGGCAGGAAAGGAAGAATCCAAGCAAAACTACAGGGAGAGCACTTGCCGGCAGCAGGCAGCTCCTCTACGTAGGATGAAGCCAGGACAGTGGGTCGCTAAGTCCGCGTCTATACCAGCAAACCAGAAAGTCTCAGGTCATCATATGCGAGCAACCACAAGTGCCAGAACTTTGGCCTTCAGCTCCATCCACATAGCAGTTTCCAAGCCAAGACTCTAACCACTTCGGCCTAGGGTTGCCAACCCTCCTGGTTTCACCAGGAGTTTCCCGGAAGCTACTGGAGCCAAACTGGGAGATTTTAAGCATTAAAAGTCTGGTGGCACAGTGGGGCTAAGGCAGGCTCCCTGCCTGCCGTGGTTCCATGCCGCTCCCAGAAGCGGCTGGCATGTCCCTCCAGCCCCCTGGGGGGGGTGCAGTGGGTCTCTGTGTGCTGCCCCTGCCCCGAGCGACCACTCCACAGCTCCCATTAGCCGTGAACTGCAGCCAATGGGAGCTGCGGGGGCGGAAGCACATGAAGACCTCAGTAGCCACCCAACTGGAGCCCGCACCCCGCCCACACTCCAACCTCCTACCCCAGCCCAGTGCCCCCTACTACACCCAAACTCCCTCCCAGAGCCCGCACCCCTGAATGGTTTAGGTAGCAGTGTGGGCCAGGGATTGTGTGCACTCCACCAGGGGAGGGGTACCACAGCTGCTCCTGGAAGTGAAAACACAGCAGGGGATGACTAAGGCAAGTTGCTCCGGCTAGAACACCTGCAGAGAGCTACTGCCTGGTGGGAAGGCTCATGTATCCTGCCTCAAACTGGATTTTCTAGAGACCAAACAGAGAAAGGCTTTTGGATAAACAGCCCAAGCCTGAACTGACTCTGGCTCCTGATCTAAAGGCTGATATGAACTTGTAAACACAGGAAAAACCCGGTTGTTGGGTTTGAAGGACTGACCCTTGCCATAGCCCTATGCTGGGGCTAAGGGTGACCTCTGGTAAACTTTTTAGCATGTGTGTAGGTTATTTTATTGTTTTTCAATGCCTTCTCTGCAATGCTTTTACCTTAAGAATAAATGTGTTTGCTTAGGAACTGGGTGGTAACTTGTAACTGCAGGCAATCCACTGGTCAGAGCCCTGGGAGAGACGCACAGGTGTGGTTACCCTGAGACCGCTGGGCTACGCAGAGTGCCCGAGGACATGCATGCAACCCCTTGCTGCTGCACCATGGAACAGCTGCCCAGGTTTTCCCAGAAGGCACGGATACAAACCTGTTTAGTCAGCTTGGAAAGTGCACAGCTCAGCCATGGCTGAGAGGCAGAAAGGGGTGTCCACACAGCGGCCTCCAACCACGTCTGCTGTAACCAGGTCAGAGGAGGGAGTGTCCGACTGGCTGCAAGAACACAGGGCTTTAGGTTTTGCCTGGGAGGCATCCCCGCCCTTCACAGTGGGCATGGGTTCAACGTGAGCCCAGACAGACCAGCGCCTCCTGCTGCAGGGCAGTCACCACTCCCCGCGGCAACTGGGCTTTCTATGAAGGTCTAGGACTGATCTGGCTGAACTCCGCTTGGCCCATATGAGCCAAAGAAACATGAGAGGTAAAGACCCCACTGAGTCTCGCGTGCGCACACACAAACCCCGGCGAGTCATCCTGGAGGCAGGAGGGGAAGAGGTCACTCAAGGTGAGAAGTAGAAAGGTCTTTGTGGGATACACAGACCACCCAGAACTCCTTGGACTTTGATGCTGCCCCTTCCATAGACCCTTACGGAGGGAGAATTTGCAGCTTAAGTCTGGAGACCCTGCTTCACTCACTCCGGATTTCTGTGTAACAAGGAGTGGGAAAGAGAAGGGAGAAGAGACGAGACACTTCTCTCTATTTGGTCCCTAGCATTAAGAGCAGCATGCTCATTGGTTCTCCCTTTAAAGGATGCCACCATAAGGCACCCATGGGAGGAACAGTCTCCTCCAATGTCCAGCTCATTCCTATGAAGAAGGAACATAGGCCAAACCAGTCTG
The DNA here is from genome assembly GCF_965152275.1 of Natator depressus. Taxonomy (NCBI): domain Eukaryota; kingdom Metazoa; phylum Chordata; order Testudines; family Cheloniidae; genus Natator; species Natator depressus. Next base: position 16,541,037 of record NC_134247.1, read on the forward strand.
GGAGTTGTTAGGCGCAGGGGGTGACACGCTGGTGCTGTACATTACAAATGGAACAAGAGATTGCTTGGATCTCGGCACAGAAATCCCACAGACTCTGATCAGCTTTACCATTAGAATGATCAGGGGTTTTACAGCATCCCCTACATTCTTCATACAAGAATCCCAGTTCCTATTCACACCCAAAACAGCAGCCAGCAGGCAAGCCTTCTCCTGACCAGCACGGACGTACACCAGAGTCCCCAAGTGTCAACTGCTCCAGCCCTCCCAGTCCCCCCCCCCCCCCCCCACAGAAAGCAGTAGTCTCAGCCTTCCCTTTTGTTCACTCCTTTGCACTGGATGCAGCTCAATTCTCAGCAACATCTGTAATGCTAGGAATCCAACACCCAAGATCAAAGGGTTAACCAACTGCTGCCAGCTTCCGGGAACTCTTCATTCCAAAGCCTGGGAGCAGACTCTGGCTCAGATCCCAATTCCCAGAACCGGGAGCCTTCTACATGCTCAGCCACTAGAAAAAAAAACCCTCCTTGTTGTTGCATGTGACAGAGGCCGGCATACAGCGCTTGGACCATATACATTATACATAAGACCCATGCATTTTTAAAGGGAAATTTCATTATATTGAACTAGAACAAGCTAGTTTCAGACCCCAATGTCAGGAACCTGAAATATTTATAAAGCCCTCATTAACTCACTCCCAGCAGCACTCAAGAAATCTGGACACAGTGAGCCTCCAAAGAAATGGAGGAAAGTCAGAAAGCACATCAGACATCTGGTTGTTAGTTTGCCGCAGTTACAGTCTGATTCATAAGAGGCAGTTTGCTGCATACATGCCTGCATGCTTTCATTCCCAGCTTCAGTACTTGCTCATCCAATCCACACTTCAAGTGCATCCTCTAGCAAGGCTTCTGCTTCTAGCCTATGCTTAGAAGTCAAGTGCCTCAGTACGAAAAGCTCATCTCAGGAGAGAGAACAGCAATGGTGAGCATAGCTGTAGCTATGGAAAATTAGCTGGAGCTGCATGCAATGCATTATACAACTTTTAGGCCAATGCTTATGAGTAAGGTCACTCTCTGACTGTTCCTGCTGACTGGCAAATTACAGGGATAATCCAAAGTAAATCCCCAGCCACTGCTCCTCTACCCAAGAGATCATTTGATGTGTTGAAATGGAAGGAACCTTAGACGGAGGCTGGCTTGCCTATTGAAGTGGCCACTGTTCAGCACGGTTGCTGGTGAAGAAAGGTAATGAAAGTAATGGGATGTGACAAATCTGACCATCTATGGGAGAAGCTGATAAATGTCAGCACTAGAGAGCCAGACACAGAATTGAGCAGTTCTGTGCATGCCACTGCCCTGGGCCGGGTGGATTCAGGAGTTTGGTAGGGAAGAGTAACCAATTCCACTGCACGACTGAGCTTCCCGAGACAAGAATCTTTTTCAGCACCTTACAAACAAAGCCAGCTTTTAAGTCACAAAAGCACAGGGCCAATACAGCCAGTCAACCTGTTATAGATGCATGTCTAACATCAGCTACAGTCGGGGACCATACAGGCTTTGGAAGCAGAGGGTGACGAAAAGAAGTCACAAGAGTGTGGACACCACAGTGTGGTACCATAAAGCAAATTTTTCACTCGAGAAGATGGGTAGGTAAGTAGTAACCACCTCAAGCAGCTCCCAGGCTCTCCTGCTCTACGCTGATCGCATTTGGTGCATGTTATCCAGCGTAACCGACTTGGCTGTCAAAGGGCAGCAGCTTTCCATCAGCCAGCAGCCTCATAACGAAAAGCCCATCAAAAGGTCTGTCTTTGCTGCAGTGAGTCTGGGCTCTAGCCCAGCTGTTGCCCCTAATCCCCCCTTTTGTTTACACACAAAAACTTCAGGCCTGAGTTAGAAGGTGCTTTACGCCCTGGACTAGCAATACTGGCTGAGCCAAGGTTTTCAATCTGCCTACTTCGCAATGAGAACAAGCAGGCTTACCAAGCCTGGGGGCTGTTAGTCCTCCAATGCTATCCCAGAATTCCACTGGGGACAGCCATTGTCTAACCCCTCCAATCTTCCGCACTACATTTGAACCCAGGTTTGCCTGCCCTAGTTCCACTGCACTTGCACAGCATTTGAACAGAGATGTAGTCCAAGAAAACCTCCCATGCTGCCAGTTGGCCAGAAGCAGACACCAGCTTTCCAGTAGAGTGAGATCACTAAGACCAGGAACTTGGGAGGAATGTATGCAAAGTGACCTCTTTGTTTAGTGGACAGGAAAGAAATGGCAAGGCAGAGCAGTCAGCTGGGTGCACTATTGATCACTATGACACTTTGGCTTGCAGACTGAATTCCTTAATGGCATTCTCATTAGACATTCTTACTGCCAAATGCAGTTTGCTTTTGCCTTCAGAACTGCCTGTAGTAATGAGACACTCCCTTAGGAAGTTAGTGACCTGAGAACAGTATTTCATGTCAATGACACAGGCAATAGCTCCATGCTAAGCAAGAGCACCCGGAGAACAAATTCATAGAGCAGCCCACGTTAATGTACCTTTAAGAACCACAGGATACCCCACCAGACATCCACCCCAGCACATGGGTTAGTACAGCACCATTATGGATGCAGTTACATGGGTCTGTCATAGGTAGTGCTTTGCAGTGGGGATGCTCACCAGGGCTAGGCTAGCTCAGGCTAAGTCTGCAATGAAGACACAACCAAAGGGAGAACATGGCTGCCCAGAACATGAGACTGCATCTAAACAACAGAAAAGCAGCATGGTCTAGACTGAGGAGCGATCGCAGGGTTGGATGTCAAGGGCTCCCAAGCGCTAATCCATCCTCTCCCAATAGCTCAGTGCATGTGGCTTTGGGCAGTTGTTTCCCCATTTGTAACATGGGGACAACATGTACCCACCTCCCAGGGTCATTAACAGGCATGGGGCTTGGGAACCTCTTGAAGAGGGAAGGAGGTAGGGAGCCTGAAGTGCCAAACTCCCGTTGGTTTCAGAGTCACGGGCGCTCAGCATCTCTGGAAGCCAGGCCATGGGAGCACTAAGTACCATGAAGGAAAGATGCCAGTCTGGAGGGAAACAAGAGGAATCTCCAACCAATTCCACTGGAGACAGAAGTGCCCAGAACACCAAAATGCACATTTCTGATTCTATTTCTGAAAAATGGCTCAATCCAGCCCTCATTGAGATGAATACATTCAAGAGTCCAAGAAAGCGCGTTACATCTAGGGTACTCTAGAGTGCAATCACTGTGGCTTCTGACCACCTCCCCATTGTTTGGTCTGGTCTACACATGCAGTTTGTAGTGGTATAACTATTTGGTTAGGGTCGATTTTTTACCAACATGGTTACACTGGTAAAAGCCCTACTGTGGACAACAGTTACACCAGTAGACATGTACCTTATACTGGTATAGTTATTCCCCTTCCTGTACAGGAATAAGCTATATGGGCGGAGAGCACCTTGATACCAATAAAACGGTGTTCACTGTAGGGAGTTTTAGTACACACCAGTTCGTAGGAACGGGGAACTGACACAAGAGCATTAGAGCAACTTGCCCAGTGTCACACAGGAAGTGCAGGTCAGAACTAGGACTAGAACTCACATCACCCGAGTCCCAAGTCAGTGCCCTATTCACAAGGGCACCCTTTAGTGGGAAAATAAGCCACAAATAAGCTAAGAGGAGCAACATCAGCCTGAAATCCGGGCAATTCACAGAGTTTGAAGTATTTCAGGTGTTGGATCAGTCTCAGACTCCCTCTGCCAACGTGCGACAGCTAGCAACCACATTTTTCTCTTTGTTAACATGTCTCTTCCCCATTAGCGTGTGAGACACCACACAATTAGCAGGGAATACTGACTACAAACTAGTGTCAGGTCCGGTGACAGCGAGCATGATTTATAAACTAGAAAAGTGTTAGCATTTCAAGTGTTACTTGAAACCACAGTATGCAAAAGGTTGAGACAGGTGCATGGCTTCAGTTGGTGTTTTAGAGGTTAATTCAGCCCCTTTCAAGGCTAAGATGATGCGAATAGAACACAGACACACACACACACACACACACACACACACACCCCTGCATCAGGAGCAATAAGTGACCCAGACACCTCTCATCAGACTGATCCCACCTGAAGCACGGAGCAGTAAAGATGCGGAAAGCAATAAGGCGCTATCAGGGAAGTTACCCAAACAGAGGGAACACCAGCTCGGTGATTTTTGCCGGCACCCAGACATGGAGGCGCCCAAAGATCAGTGGCCACTTTTGAAACCTTTGGCCTCAGTGACTTGTCCAAGATCACATACTGGTAGTGAGTCACTGGCAGAACCAGCTCTCATGACATTTAGTCTAGTGGTTAGAGTGGGGACAACACTTCTTATAGCTAAGGCTCCTATTTTGTCAGGGATATTTTTACTAAAAATCAGAGACAGGTCCCGGGCTTTCGTGAATTTTTGTTTATTGCCTGGGACCTGTCTGTGATTTTTACTAAAAATATCCCTGACAAAATGGGGACGAGGAAGGTCCAGCACCAACAGCAACTGGGGGCTCTGTGGTCCCCCCACTGCCCATGGGGAGTGGGAGCTCCAGGGTCCCCTGGCTGCCTGCGACGGATGGAGCTGTGTGGACCTTCGGTGCCTGGGAGCTGCTAGGAGCCCACCGCCAGCAGCAGCTGAGAGCTATGTAGCCGGCCAACTGACAGCTCCAGCCCCGGGCAGAAAATGTCAGAGGTCTTTGGAAGTCACGGGTTCTGACACATAAATTGTAGCCTTACTTATAGCTCCCGTGTGAGCAGCCCCCAGTGCCTGTACCAGGCCCCACTGAATTCTGTGCAGGCACTGGGCTGGATCTCATTGCAGGATTAGGGCCTATATTAGCAAGTCTGCTGTAGAGAGCTTTGCAAATGTGCTGCTAATAAAAGGAAACCCTACCATTTTTCATCAGTCAATCTCAAAGTGCTTTACCAAAGAGGTCAGTATCATTATTGCCCTTTTACAGACGGGAACATGGAAGCACAGGGAAGGGAAGTCACCCAGCAGGCCAGTGGCCAAGGTGGGAACAGAACTCAGGTCTCCAAGTCCCAAATCTGCGCTCTCTCTACTAGGCCAGTCATGGTGATAAGAGCCTTGCTACAGGAGTCTGCTATTAAAACTTTGAGCTGTGGGGCCAGACTGCTGGCTTTAGTGCCTTTGTAAGAACCAAAAGGTTTGCAGATTATTGGGGTGAGAACTGCTAATTAGGGCATGCTGCAGAACCTCACCGCCAGCTCAGGGTCCTTCCTCCAAACCTGGGTGTCAAGCCACGCTGTTAAGAAACACGTCAACATCAAGCACTTATCCTGTTATAAGCAGGGTGAGAGAAAAAAAAAAAAAACACTCTTTAATGGTGTCCTTTTAAGACATGACAAAAATCCATTGAGTGGGCAGAAGCCACCTTTGCTACGATCAAGTCAAGTTTCTACATCCCCTGTTTACAGAGCTTTTAGGAATGACTGTAACCCACTGCATCAGTACAAACAAAACATTGAGCTCCATCCTCCGGACTGATGCACAAGCTATGAGATCAGAGAGGTCACCTCAGGGCTTTTCCAAGCCATGAGGCAGCACGTGAACATGCAAGGAAGTTTTCAGATCCACCTATTGTGCTTGCCAGAGAAGCGCCCACTCTGGAAAGTTACACACACAATTACAGACACATCGGCTGGGAACTCTGTGGGTGTGCTGCTTGGGTCTGTGAACGGTACTGCTTAGTATAAGTACACCTGGCAGAGACTGCTCCTGTTGACACAATCACAACACAAGCCTGGAGTTGATCAGCCTCTTTCCAAACAGCTTATCCATGCTAAGGCAGGGATCACTCAGTCAGCATGTAGAGGTGTGCTGTGTCGCACTTGACTGGCATTTGACTATCCTGCTTTCAGGGAAGCTCACGTTTACACACCGAGACATCTCTAGCTACCCAGCTTCCTGTCCCTAAGCCGATGAACTGCCAGCAAATTATTTTTTTAAGCTTCCCAGGAAGGAAGGCAGACAAGCTAGCACAGTGGCTTCCAGCTCTGAGAGAGGCTGCCAAACCAGTTAGTAAGTGAAATTACAAAACATTGATGAGACAGGGTTCAATTACACCACAAGATTTGCAGTGGTCCGTGTACCAGGAAGAAGCCAAGTCTGTACAATTTTAAAGGCAGGAGGAGCCAGTTCTGCAGTTCCAAAGTGATGCTTTAACTTCAGGCAAGAAGGCACCTTCCCGCTGGAGCCTTCCAAAATGTCCCCAAATTGCTGCTTTGAAAAACTGAAGACTTAACAGCTGCAAAATCGTTGTCCCAGTAGCCAAGCCCTCTTCTCCCAAACAAGCGTCACCCTGACAAGAAAAAACAATCACTTCCACCACTCTGTGACTCATCACACTGCAGGTTAAAGCTGAGCTCTCTGATTTGTTGTGTCACCTTGTATATTTTTCCAAATAATTTGAAATATTTTAGGACCAACATTTTTGAAATGCCATGCCAGGAGTTAGGTGCATAAGCAAATAATAAGTGTGCATCATTCCCCATTTGTGCCTTTGAAAATTTCCCTCTACATGACTGTCTGGATTTTCAGACTGCACAGAGCACCCCACTTGCTGTTTGAAAGTCCTGGCCTACGCCTGTACTTTTTCATTTAAGCCAAAAGGGTCATCAGCAGAACAGGAGGGACCATAACAATGCCCCATGCAAACAGCCCTGACCTAATTGTCGTATAGCGCTTTTCATCCATATTGCTCAACGCACTTTACAAAAGGAGATCAGTATAAAGTATCACCATTTGACAGATGGGGAAACTGAGGCAAAGAGCTGGGCAGTGATTTGCTCAGGGTCACCCAAGCAGGCCAAGGGCAGAGTCAGGAATTGAATCCAGGTCTCCCAAATCCCAGTCCTGCACCCTACCTGCTACTCCAGTGCAGGCATCCATGGGACTCTGCACTTATGCAGGGGGGTTTCCTGTGTGGATCATTTGGGGCCAGTGTATATAGCACACATAATAATTGGCTGGCTGCATGACAGCTTCACACCAGGCCCCTCTGCTGGAGAATAAGCAATGTGCTAAGCCAATTTCTCATCATGCCTTTTCTAACAATTCTCCCTCCCGTTCAGATAAAGGTGGAACATGCCTGAAAGCCACTTGAAGGGCATCAGGAAGGGTGAGGGGTTCTTGACCTGTACTATGGGCACCCATCACTCCCCTAGCAAACATATACATACAGTAAAGCTTTAAAAAGTCATAGAATTAAGCACCACTGGCCCATGGAAACCACTGACAGGCAACAGGCAAGCTTCTTGCATGCAGCTGGCCAACAGGAGAGCATCCCTAGTGACAACAGCACTTTAGCGCGTGCTTAAATCATTGGGGTCTCAAGCACGTGTTTCCTGACCTGGGGCCCAGTCCCTGACCTGCCTAATCCCATCCCCTATCTTGTCAGCACCCACTTGGTACTATCGTGACAGTAAAAATCACCACAAGATGGGTAACAGATGGCCACTAGGAACAGAGACAGGAGACCAATGAAGATATTACCACTTTTCACCTGAGCCACTTGAACGCAAAGGATTCAGGGGGAAAAGCTCGGACTTTTATGGGAGGCAGTTTGGTTAAAAGCCATCACCTAAAACAAGTGCTCATCGTGCCACTAGCAGGATCATTGACATTAAAGACTTAAATATGTAATTGACTTCTTGCGGCTTATTCCATCTGCCAATGAAAACAGTCTCATGGTGCGGCTCTCATACATCAGCACAATGCTGCAACATTTGGGTGGCAAACACCCCAGGGAAACGTTTACAGCCCAGCAAGAGAATGTAGGTGGAATATTCAGCTGCGCCAAGCTCACACGCAGCTTGGGGGAAAGGAAGGGGCTAAACAAGGTGTCAACTCCTTGTGTGTAGACCCAGTCAACACTCAGTGGAGAACACGGGGCGGCGGAGCTCAGGACAGAGCTGGGTTGGAGCAGCTTACACATTATGCCTGCTTCCAGCCTAGCGTTAGCGCAATTTTACAGAGAGCTTTGATGTACATTAGCTCATGCACAGAAAGGGTGTTCACTAGTTCGTCAAAGAAGCCAGCTTTGCATTGTGTTGCTCTGTATCCTATTCTTTTAGCAGGTATTGGCACAAGCAGGCTACTGCATCCAGCTAGAAGGCAGACATGAAGAGAAGCAGCATGTGTAATTCTGTATGGACACTTGCTATCTGCCTGCATGCTGGCAAGGTGCCATTCCCCTCCTCTACACAAGCATTTTAGTGAGCAGCACGGTTTCCCAGAGCATTAGTGCAGCCAAGATAAAGTTCTGTGCTTGAGCCATCTGTGTGCTATGAAGAGAGCCCTTTGACAGCCTCAGGGGAGAGCTGCTTGCCAAGCTTGTCCTAGTGTTTCCATCTGAACTGCGTTCCGCTCAGTCCCTCACCGAAGGTTTAAAGAAAACCTCTCCACAACATCCCTTTGCGATGGAGAAAAGCTTCGTAAAACAAGCAATATGAAAACTATAATCCAGGTTCCCACCGAGGCATTCATCCACCCCAACATGCTGCCCAGGGGAGCGAATGCTGCATTCACAGACACTGCCGGTTTGCAACTTCAGAGCCTGAGCCACTCCAAAAAGCCAGAACTGGGAACATACAGAGTAAGCCAGGTCTGTGCTTCAGACTCCAGCTGTTCTATGGGCCAGATGAACCCCAGGGGAAGAGCACCCCCATCCTGTGCAGGGCCCTCTGAATTCTCTTGGGAGAGGGTCCTTCTCAGAGGTTGGGCCTACAATTAGGAGGGACCCATGGAGGCAGACAACCATCGGCCCAGCACCTGGGCTTCCTGCCCCACACTGCCAGGAACTCTTTCAGCAGCAAATGTCCCTGGAACCTCTCTTAGAAGTGGGTTTGATAGCATAGAAGGGGACTTTTCCAACCTTCCTGTCGATTGCCCACAGAGCAGTGTATGTGTGCACACCCATGGCAGAAGGACAATGCATATCCATCCCACCCTGCCCCCACAGCACCTACTCAACAGTCCCCGGAGGGCACTCTGTATAGACTGGGGAAAGAACAGCAGCCTGCTGAAATCAAGAAAAGGAGAGTATAGAAATGCAGCAAGGTTTTGCTGAGATAACAGGCACGGATCCAGCAGCAAACATTATGATTAAATGTACTATATAAGCACAAAGTATCTGAAGATCTGAGAGTGCTTTATGGAGAGTAAGCCTCACAACGCACCTGCCAGATGGATTTAAAAAAAAAAACAACCCCACACAGCCTCACTTTGCACCAGGAGAGGCCAAGGCCTTGTCTGCACTGGGGATATTTTTTTTTTTTTTGGGGGGGGGGGGGGGGGAAGAAGAGGGGTGTATTGGTGCAAACCCCTAGTGTAGATGCACTGTGCCACCTTAAGAGCAGAGGTGAGCCTCCCCACTGCAACTCACTTTTTACACCTGTACAGCACATTCACACCAGGAGTGTGACAAACACTCCTATATTAAGTATCAAGCAGGCCTGATGAGAGAGATTAAAGCCCAGAACCTGAGGTGTCTAATTCCCAATTACTTCAGTGGAGGATATCTCTGAGTATCTGAGCCTAACGGACTTGCCCAAGGCCACATAGCAAAAGACAGAGACAGCCAGAAATAGAATCAGGAGTCCTGGCTGGCAGTGTCATGGTCCAGCCCCTAGACAAAGCTTCCTTATCATATCACAAAAAACCAGCTTGCACAGGGATTAAGTCCGACATCCTTTTTCTCAGCCTCAGATGCAGATCTTGCTGGTAATACTCCAGGGAAATAGTGAGCTAGCTCTTTCCTCCCCTTCCCTGTATATATTTTGAAGTGAGTGACTAAATGAGAAATTAAGTCAGAGGACAGCAAACCAGGTGTCGGTGTGCTATTTAGAGAAAGAGGAAAAGGGTATTTTTAAAAGGACACCTTCTGCACTCACTAGAATGATGGAGGATAGCAAATTGTTACCCAAAGCACCATAATGCTCCCACAACAGTGAGCAGGAAGCTAGCAAGTCCCCCTAGAGCCCTGGATTCTGATTTACAAGAATAATTGGTCCAATACCTCTCAGAAAGGCACAGATTTAGTGTCATATGAAGTGAACACTACACTGACCTGGCAGGGAAGCAGGGGCTTGTTGGTGATGAGCTGAAAAGCTTTTAATTAAGTAAAAGTGTTTATGATCCCTAGACAACAGTGCGCACAGAGTAAATACATCAATATTAAATAATTGCTCCTTTTTCACATACCAGGCCTCCAGTTGAAGTCTTCTGTTTTCCCATTAAATGCACCTCTAGCATGGCTTTAGGTGTTTGCAACATCCTCAGTTGTTGCATAAAAAGCAAAGCCATTAAAAAAAAACCCTCCTACCTGAACAACCTTGGATTCCTGGCAGTCACAAATGGACTGAGTTTAGGTGAACTCAGTCTAGTCCCTGGTCAAAGTTTATTCACACCATTCACCAGCAGAAAAACTTGCTTGGAAGAAGCCAATGACTGGAACAGCAGGTAATTGTATGTCAAAGTGAGGAGCAGTATCGGAAAACTAGGAAAACATACACATTGTGAGAGGCTGACTTCTGCAGAGCAGAACTTGAGTCTGTATTATCAATCTTGCTTTTGTGACAGGACACTAAACTTTCTAAACTACTACAGGCTACAAGGGGCCACAGCAATGGTTCCCTCAACCCACCCAGCAATAGTGTTAACCTATCCAACTATACTCTCAGCCCAGCAGAAGCAGCTGTCCTATCTCGGGGTCTCTCCTTCTGCCCCTCCACCCCCTCGAACATGATACAGTTCTGTGGTGACCTAGAATCCTATTTTCGACGTCTCCGACTCAAGGAATATTTCCAAAATACCTCTGAACAACATAATGATCCACAGAGGCCTGCTTACCAACATTACAAAAAGAAGGATTCTAGGTGGACTCCTCCTGAAGGTCGAAACAGCAGACTGGACTTCTACATAGAGTGCTTCCGCCGACGTGCACAGGCTGAAACTGTGGAAAAGCAGCATCACTTGCCCCATAACCTCAGCCGTGCAGAACACAATGCCATCCACAGCCTCAGAAACAACTCTGACATCATAATCAAAAAGGCTGACAAAGGAGGTGCTGTTGTCATCATGAATAGGTCGGAATATGAACAAGAGGCTGCTCGGCAGCTCTCCAACACCACTTTCTACAAGCCATTACCCTCTGATCCCACTGAGAGTTACCAAAAGCATCTACAGCATTTGCTCAAGAAACTTCCTGAAAAAGCACAAGATCAAATCCGCACAGACACACCCCTGGAACCCCGACCTGGGATATTCTATCTACTACCCAAGATCCATAAACCTGGAAATCCTGGGCGCCCCATCATCTCAGGCATTGGCACCCTGACAGCAGGATTGTCCGGCTATGTAGACTCACTCCTCAGGCCCTACGCTACCAGCACTCCCAGCTACCTTCGAGACACCACTGACTTCCTGAGGAAACTACAATCCATTGGTGATCTTCCTGATAACACCATCCTGGCCACTATGGATGTAGAAGCCCTCTACACCAACATTCCACACAAAGATGGACTACAAGCCATCAAGAACACTATCCCCGATAATGTCACGGCTAACCTGGTGGCTGAACTTTGTGACTTTGTCCTTACCCATAACTATTTTACATTTGGGGACAATGTATACCTTCAGATCAGCGGCACTGCTATGGGTACCTGCATGGCCCCACAGTATGCCAACATTTTTATGGCTGATTTAGAACAACGCTTCCTCAGCTCTCGTCCCCTAACGCCCCTACTTTACTTGCGCTATATTGATGACATCTTCATCATCTGGACCCATGGAAAAGAAGCCCTTGAGGAATTCCACCATGATTTCAACAATTTCCATCCCACCATCAACCTCAGCCTGGTCCAGTCCACACAAGAGATCCACTTCCTGGACACTACGGTGCTAATAAGCGATGGTCATATAAACATCACCCTATACCGGAAACCTACTGACCGCTATTCCTACCTACATGCCTCCAGCTTTCACCCTGACCACACCACACGATCCATCGTCTACAGCCAAGCTCTGCGATACAACCGCATTTGCTCCAACCCCTCAGACAGAGACAAACACCTACAAGATCTCTATCAAGCATTCTTACAACTACAATACCCACCTGCGGAAGTGAAGAAACAGATTGATAGAGCCAGAAGAGTTCCCAGAAGTCACCTACTACAGGACAGGCCTAACAAAGAAAATAACAGAACGCCACTAGCCGTCACCTTCAGCCCCCAACTAAAACCCCTCCAACGCATTATTAAGGATCTACAACCTATCCTGAAGGATGACCCAACACTCTCACAAATCTTGGGAGAAAGGCCAGTCCTTGCCTACAGACAGCCCCCCAACCTGAAGCGAATACTCACCAACAACCACATACCATATATGGATTTGTGCTGGAAATGGCCCTCCTTGATGATCACTTTAGATAAGCTGTTACCAGCAGGAGAGTGGGGTGGGAGGAAGTTTTGTTTCATGGTCTCTGTGTGTATATAATGTCTTCTGCAGTTTCCACGATATGCTATGCATCCGATGAAGTGAGCTGTAGCTCACGAAAGCTCATGCTCAAATAAACTGGTTAGTCTCTAAGGTGCCACAAGTACTCCTTTTCTTTTTTCTTTTTACGAATACAGACTAACACGGCTGTTACTCTGAAACAGGAAATTTATAGCGTCTGAGTAGCTGGTTATTAGAAGCAAGAGGTTTTAAATAAGATCATACTAACCCAATTACTTGCTTCCAAAGCAATTTTTTTTTTAAATCGTAGCAAGAGGCAGCCTTAACAAAAATGAAACATTTCATGTTGTGGGATTCAGAGTCTAGATTAGAGACTAATTCTTTTCCTCTTCTCTCCATATACAGAGCCCCAGGTCAGTAACTACAGTCTTGCATTAAGGCACAAAGTTAGTCCAAATCTATAGATGACTCTAATGGTTAATACAGAAACTATCAAGGTTAATAAGCTGAGCATGGGGTTGCATTTCTGATCATGCTTGCTAATAGCCATTGATGGACCCATCCTCCATGAATTATCTAATTCTTTTTTGAACCCACTTATAGTTTTGGCCTCCACAACATCCCCTGGCAACAAGTTCTACAGGCTGAGTTGTGTGAAAAAGTACTTCATGTTTATTTTAAACCTGCTGCCTATTAATTTAATGGGGTGACCTCTAGTTGTTGTGTTATACAAAGGAGTAAATAACATTTCCTTATTTACTTTCTCCAAGCCACTCATGATTGTATCGACTTCTATTGTATCCTCACATAGTCATCTCTTTTCCAAGCTGAAAAGTCCCAGTCTTTATATGGAAACTGTTCTGTATCTTTTCCATCTCCAGTATATTTTTTTTAGATGGGGGTGATCAGAACCGCACACAGTATTCACAGTGGATTTATATTACAGCATTATGATATTTTGTCTTATCTCTTTCCTAATGGTTCTAACATTGTTTGCTTTTTTGACTGTCACTGCCCATTGAGTTGATGTCTTCAAAGAACTATCCACAATGATTCAAAGATCTCTTTTTTTGAGTGGCAATAGCTAATTTAGAGCCCATCATTTTGTACGTAGAGTTGGGATTATGTTTTCCAATGTGCATTACTTTGCATTTATCAATATTGAATTTCATCTGCCATTTTGTTGGCCGGTCACCCAGTCTTGTGAGATCCCTTTGTAACCCTTTGCAGTTTGCATTGGACTTAACTATTTTGTGTCACTGGCAAACTTTGCCACCTCCCTACTTATCCCTTTTTCCTCCCACAATTTTCACATTGCAATACCCTGCTGACCCACAAGTCAGAGCTGAGGGGCAGCACAGCATGCAGAATGGCATGGCTAACCAAATCTCCTAGGTATAGATTTAGGCCCAGCCACGTTAGCTATAGCCTTTTCAATTTAAGAGCTGGTGCAGTGAAAGCATAAACTGATCTATATTGTTCCTTTGCACAGTCACTCTGTGGAGCGTCCCAGTGCAATTTCTTGTTACACAGAAAATGCAGCACCATATAGTCTTCACAAGGTGGGAGGTGCATGTGGGGGTCAGACAGGGTAGGGCTTGTCTCTAGCATGGATTTTGCAGCAATATAGCTATACTAGCGCAAACTCCCAGTGTTCATGGGTGCAATTTACCCTGGTATAAGCACACCAGAGCCACGCAGCACATCTATGCTAAGGGTTTGCACTGCTACATCAGTACAAGTGTCCTTGTCTATTGGAACACAGAGAACCCATCATGCTAACACTGTTCCTTTAGCCACCCGAATTCTAGTGAATATTTCGGGAACGGCCAGGGAGGAGCCACCCGCTGAGCTGCGAAAGCACAAGCACAGTATATACTAATGTTCCATTGTAGCTGATGGAAGATTAATTGGAAACAGCAACTCAGCACGCGCAGTGAAGGATGAGCAGCAAGAGGCTTACCTACGATTAAAAGTCGTGTGTATTTGACAAGGGCATGAACTTGCCCATTCTGGAAAGAACTTTAAGGTTGAAACTTCATGAGAGTCAGACAAGCAGCCAACAGGGACAATTCTACGCCCCGCCCCCTGCTTAGTGCATCATCAGAGACTGGGAAGCTACACCAACTTCATGCAGAGCCGCAAAAAGAGCAGGGAGCAACTGGGGGGAAGAGGTGAATGGGGGCCTCCATGCATTGTTTCACACAGGGCCACACAGGACTTTAGTGGTAGCCCTGCTTAGAGGAAGCCTAGACTTCGCGGACACACAAAAGGCTCTGAGAGGGCAAAGCACTGCAGTTATCTCGCTGCCTACCCATTAGGGAAGAATGGGGTAGTGCTCCTGTAACCAAGACAAGATTGCTCTTCACCTCCCAGACTAGAAGGGAATTACAGGGACAGTCCAAATGGATGGGGAGCTTCCTTCTGTGCCCACAGGGTTCTGCAAGCCTAGACCAGGAGCATGTGCTCATGAGCTCACTTTGGAAATCCCCATGAGAAGTGACCATTACAGCACAAAGGCATGTAGGACGATGTGGGCGGCTAAAGGTCAGCCTTCCAAGTTTATTGTAATTGGGGGGGATGGGGAGAATGACAAAATTCACACTGAGGAAGAGAACAGTCAGCCTCTTTCCTTCCCCTGTGGCTACATTTAAGTGACAGTTACATTATTTGTTTTAGTTTTTCCCCCCAAGACGTAAAGGGATTTGCTCCCGACAGGCTTCAGAATTACGAGCCCATGGGAAAGCTTGAAAAACCCAAACAGAAAAAAGTTTTAAGCCTTTAGCCCCCACTGTAATCTAGTAAAAAGGGAAAGGAAATATGTCTGCAGAGATATTTTACCAAGTGAAGTTCGTGCAGCCAAACAATGCTAGTTTTCTAGCTGGGCAAGTCAGCACCAGTTTACATCCAGGACCAGAAGAATCTGCTCAACACATCCAAATAAACTAGTAACATTTCTTAAGTCTGGCACCAGTATTGCTAAGAAAAGAAAGAGTGCTGGATAAAATAGGTTCTCTCACCAATTTCTTCCCTTTAAGTGGGAACTCCATTTGTGGCATCATGTTTTTCTCTAACCAGTTTTCCAAATCCTTTCCCAATTGTCACCGATGATTCAATTGCTTTGCATGACCATGGAAGTGCTAACTGTTTGTGTCTTTTTGTTACGCAATAGCATTCATGTAAAACCCAGCCTTACAGAAAAGCTGCACCCAGTTTACTCAATGCAGCATCGAGAAGGCTGAGAGGGAGTGGGAAGAGAAGCAGACAGCATATACAAATGTCAAAAATAGTTTTCAATTAAAACTAAGTCTGCAGCTGGGGAAGCTGTTTTGCTGAAGTGTGACACTACCAATAAGGAAAACCCATTTAAGCATCTGTACCATTTTGTACCTCATTTGAATATTGGTGAAGCATCAGAAGGGTGCTATTGTCTAACACACTGGTTCTCAAACTTTTTTTTCCCCCCAGACCACTTGAAAATTGCTGATGGTCCACTTACTGATCTTTCCAAATGTTGTTTGTACCATTAGCTAACTATTGTAAAGTGTTTTGGATAAAAGTGCTATATAAAAAAAACCTTAAACTTTTTTTTGTTCTGATATTAAAATGAGTTGTGTGCTTTTATTTGTAGTAGTCTTACCTTTCTAATGTGATGGATGTGCCCTCTCCCCTGCCGCAGCAGCCCCCGAGCTGGGGCTGGGAAGGAGGAGGGTCTCTCCCCCACCACGGCAGCCCCTGAGCTGGGGCTGGAAAGGAGGAGGGTGTCTCTCTGGCAGCCACAGCCCTGGAGCTGGGGAAAGTTGCCTCTATTTCTGGCCACTGCAGCCCTGCGCATCCCAAATTCCCCCCACCCCTCTTCTCACCCCACTGCTCCGTCCCCTACCCACTATCCCCCCCCCCAGACCCCCACCTCACCTTACATGTGCATCTTCTCCAGGGTCCAGGCACCTAATTAGTGGAGCCACACCTGTGTGGCTCCACTAATTAGGTGGGTGGCCCTTCATTCTCTTGTGTGCAGCTGCCCAGGCATGCACCTTAGAGGGAACTTTCTGCAGACCACCTGAATGGAGCTCGTGGACCACTGGTAG
Source organism: Natator depressus (assembly GCF_965152275.1). Lineage (NCBI taxonomy): Eukaryota > Metazoa > Chordata > Testudines > Cheloniidae > Natator > Natator depressus. The sequence goes on from NC_134247.1 coordinate 16,557,628, forward strand.
TCCGCGGATCACAGTTTGAGAACCTCTGATCTAACAACCCTTGCTAAGAAAAAATTTTTATACCCAGCAATATACTAGAGACAAGCTAGATTAAAACTCTCTTTTTAGGCACTTACCATGCTAGCACAAACCACACCACCATTGGCATCCTTCCCCTGGGGGCTAGGGGTTGCCAATTTAGCTCAAAAATTTTCAAAACAAATTTGTGCACATGGCCCAGAGTGCTCCTTCCCATGCGAGCTGGTAAGAAATGGGGAGATTAAAAAGTTGCCTTGACATTTCAAAAGATGTGGGACCCTGCCCACCATTGCCCCTGCACTATGCATAGCCATTTACACCAGTTTGAGGTGGATGTGAAAACACTGCCATTTCTAGGCTCGGTCTACACTTAATAGTTAGATCAATATAGCTCGGCCAGTTAGGGGGTGTGAAAAAAAAAAATCACATCCCTTATCGACATAGCTATGGTGACCTGACCCCCAGTGTAGACGCAGCTAGGTTGACTGAAAAAATGCTTCTGTTGAGGTAGCTAACGTCATTCAGGGAGTTGGCGTTCCTACACTTGTGGCACCTTAGAGACTAACAAATTTATCTGGGCATAAGCTTTCGTGGGCTACAACCCACTTCATCAGATGCATGGAGTGGAAAATACAGTAGGAAGATATATATACCTAGTACATGAAAAGACATGAGTTGCCTTACCAATTCTAATGAAAATTCGATAGCAGCCCACTTGAACAGGAAGAAAAATCACTTTTGTAGTGGTAATCAGGGTGGCCCATTTCAAACAGTTGATAAGAAGGTGTGTGTGTGGGGGGGGGGGGGTAGAATGAGTATCAGAGAAAATAGCTTTCTTCACACTAGAGTGACCAGATGTCCTGACTCTATAGGGACAGTCAGAATTTTTGGGTCTTTTTCTTATATAGGCTCCTATTACCCCCCACCCCTGTCCCGATTTTTCACACTTGCTGTCTGGTCACCCTACTTCACGCCCAGAGTTACGCAGCAACTACTGTACTGTGCGCCTTTAAACGTTATCATTTTATGTAACACATTAAGACACAAATAAGAGCTGTTTCACCAAAAGATCACACTTCACAGCCTCATTTGAGAGCCTGGTGGGGGAAAAGGGTGCGAAGAGGAATCGCATCACTATGAAAAGAATAAAGCCACCTACTCCAAAAGCCGGTTTCAGTAGGGCTAAGAGGCGGAGGGGGAAAAGCCAGCCCCAGCGGCAGGGATGCACTGGGAAGTTGAAACTAGAGATGGTTCTGATCTAGAAAAGGGATGGGGGACGACACCCATGCTGCGAGGTACAGCACATGAACAAACGTGACAGAGAGCTCACTAGCACCAGGCACTATAGTGACCACACAGCCACCCTCCCAGGAGGGGCAGGGCGAGGCATGTCTGGGGCAGAGCCTTTCCACTCGCCCTGGATTATTAACGCTGGCACCCGGGGAGCTGCGGCCCCAGAGCCCCCGCGCAGCCAGCCAGCGCAGGGCCGGGGGAGCAGGGGACGAGGAGGAAGACGCAACCCAGCAGGGCCCGGAGCGAGCGGCCCCGGGAAGGGAAGCGCCGGGCCGGAGCCGTTCGAACAAGGAAGGAAGGAAGCAGCGCGCCTAGGCTCAGTTGCAAAGTAGCTACAGACACAACGTGCAGCGAGCCGGGACTCTGCCCGCTCCCCGCCCCCGGAAACTCCTTCCTCCGCCTGCCCCACGGCTCCCCCTGGCAACCCCCGCCTCTCCCTTCTGCCTTGCAACCCCCTTCCCCCTCAGCTGCCCCCTACATTCACCGCCTCGCCCTGCCCCCCTTGAACTCCCCCTTCCTCTCCTTACTGCCTTGTAACCCCCTTCTCCCTCAGCTGCCCCCTGCATTCACCGCCTCGCCCTGCCCTCCTGTCCCTGCCCCCCTTGAACTCCCCCTTCCTCTCCCAGCCCCCTTACAACTCCCTTCCCCCTCAGCTGCCCCCTGCATTCACCTCCTCGCCCTGCCCTCCTGTCCCTGCCCCCCTTGAACTCCCCCTTCCTCTCCCAGCCCCCTTACAAGCCCCTTCCCCCTCAGCTGCCCCCTGCATTCACCGCCTCACCCTACTCCCTTGAACGCCCCCTTCCCCCATTGTTCCGCCTCGCACTCCCCTCCCGCCCCACCGCTCCCCCTTGCAACCCCCCCACCTCTCCCTACCCCCCGGCGACCCCCTTCCCCCTCAGCTGCCCCCTGCATTCGCCGCCTCTCTCTGCCCCCTTCGCCCTGCCCCCCTTGAACTCCCACTCCTGCCGCACCGCTCCCCCTTAGTTGCCCCTTGCACGCCCCTCCCCAGCCTGCCCCCATGCAATTCCCCCGTGACCCCTCCTTGGCCGCGGAACCCAACTCACCGCCCAGCCCCACACAGGATCCGTCCTGTCCCTCGGGCCGGCTAAGGCAGAAGTGGGGCGGAACTCGCCACCCTCCCTTCCTCTACCTGGGGAAGTGGGCGGGGCTAATGGGAACGGGGCGGGGCTGCGCTGGGAGGAGGGGAGAGGCGTGGCCAGGCTAACTGGGGCGGGCGGGACATTGGTTGTTAAGCGGCGGCAGGTGAGAGGCACGTGGGGTGGAGAAAGTCTCTTCTCCCCCTCCCCCAGTCCCAAAACATGTCCCCTCCGCCCAATCCCGGGCAGCGCTTCCCCGGTCTGTGACCAGCCGGTTCACGGGGCACAGAAAACGCTGTGGGAATTGCCATCTCTCCCAGGGGGGCGTTTCTCTCTTTGGGTCGGGCTCTGCCCCCAGCAATCAGTGGGAGTTCGGTGCCGCAGTAGGCTCTGGGGCTTCACCTCTCCCTGCCTCCGTTTGCCCATCTAGGAAATGGGAGGAGGCCAGCATAGTGGTAATTACAAGCAAGGGGGTGACGTTACGAAATGGGAATTTTAGAGTGAATACCTGGAAAACCTCCCTGAGCGGGAGCGAGTTAAATCTGGAAGAGGGATAGCGTAGGCTCCTTCGGGAAGTGCTGGAGCCCGGGGGCTCCGTTACTGAAAGTTGGAACTGGACTACATTAGTAAATCCACAGGAATACTCTTGCACTGAGAGAAGGAGTTTATTAATCATTTGTTTCTGTCTGTGAAAGGGGATAATAATCCTTATGCTCTACCTCGCCAAAGTACAATTAGGCTTCATTAGCTAATGTTTGTACAGGGCTTTGGAAATACAGAGTGGGCAGTGTTATTTGTAAGGACAAAAGGCAGAGGAAAGCATGAATACATACGCCCTCTGTAGCATCTATCCATGGCTCCAAGAAGTCAGTAACTCTCAGCCCCAGGAAATACATTTTTCTTATCTTGCCTCTGTGTTTTAATGGTCTGCATTAGCATTCACCGAATACATTATGATGTGCTATTTACTCACCTTGCACCGGTGTCCTGAGGATGACTTGGTTAATGTTAGAACTGAGCCAATAAAAGAGCTAAGTAGTATTTTAGGTTACCTCTGTCTGCATCTTCAAGACCTTTATGTGGCTTCCACCCTCTCTTAGGAACGTCCCACGTAACTGCTTGATGGGGAAAGGAGACCTGTAGACGTTTGCCTCTCCATAGCACAGAGTGTAGTGTTGGTGCTCTGCGCTGGGGAGACTGGAAGTGAATAGCAGGGACAGGGTAGGGTGGGGCTTATTGGAATAGCTGCTCATGTCCAGGCATGTTCAGTGGCAGCCAATACAGAGCCACATCAAGTATCATCATACAACGTTTGATTGCATTCAGGGCTTTGTTCCTTTGTAAGGTGACGCTTCTTCCAAAGTCAGCCTCAGATACTGGAGCCAAGTTTACTCTGGGAGCTGGATTATAAAGCAATTAGTGTTTGCTCTTGCAAAAATGGCTTAAAGAAGAGGATCAGTTGAAGAGTAGGAAATACTCTGTGTATGGGACACAGGCTTATGGTTTGGGGTTTTTTTTGGTTTGTTTGTTTTTATCCTAAATTTAAGCTGATTCAGTTTCTAAAGATGAAGTTGGTTCCTAGCAGAAATCTTTCATTGTTAAGATTTGTGTACAGGTTTTACTTGTGGCTCTCTTTAATTTGATGAATTGTTTCCCAGTTTTGGCATACAACTTGTGGGATGTAAATAATTGACCCCATGCCACAGTTTGCACCTTGGCCTTAGACTGTGATATAATAGTTTTACTTATAGCTGTGCCTTAAGGCACCGGCCAAGATCAGGGCTTCATTGTGCTGTGTACATATACTTAGTGGGAGATAGTCCCTCCTTAAAAGAGCTTACAGTTTAATTACACACAACTGACAAAGAAAGGATTATTTCCCCATTTTACAGATGGTGAACTGAGGGAGGTTACACCTGTGAACTGAACACAGCTCTTCTGTGTCCTGCAACAGTGCCTTAACCGCAGGGCCAGCTGTAGGCACTGAAACTGTAAGGTTCATTCAGCCCAGATCAGTAATAGCTACAAGTTGTTGTCATCGGGGCCATTCAAAGGACTGTGTGGAACAAGTCTGAGGGTCTACATTGGCTAGGCAGTCTCGGCAGGGAGGCTGTGGGTCAAATGGGCCATGGAGAACAAACTCCATTTCTCCTCTTAGGGCTTGTCTATAGTTATTCCACTATAGCTATGACAGTCACTTTCCCTGTGCATCCGATGAAGTGAGCTGTAGCTCACAAAAGCTTATGCTCAAATAAATTGGTTAGTCTCTAAGGTGCCACAAGTCCTCCTTTTCTTTTTGCAGACTAACACGGCTGCTACTCTGAAATCTTTCCCTGTGCAGACAAGCCCTTAGGCTAAGTCTATTATGCCATTATACCTGAGTAAGGGGGACTTGGTTGAAAAGTGGTTAAAAGCTATAGTGTAAATGGGACCTACTATAAGTGGGATTGTCCAAAGCGTTAGCCCAGTTACAGGACACAGTTAGGCCCCATCTAGACTTCTAATCATAATGAGATCATTCAGGGACATCATGCTGTAGCCGCATCCTCCTATTCAGTGCCTGTGAGACACTTCCTGTGGGCACCCAGAGTTGGGAGGCACCTTACTTCCACCTGTTGGTAGAGAGAGGGAACCACGTCTGTGCCTGCTGTGAGTCAGTTTCCCAATTCCACCAACCTCTGGCAACACAAGCACTGCCTTCCAGGTCACTGCAGGCCCTGCTTTCTCTGTACAGGGGAATGGCCTGTACACCCCAGCCCCTGAGTCCTCTAAGCATCCCACCTAGAGTGCCCAGCCCCCATTCCCCTGGGCACTCACAGAATTCACAGCTCTGAGACGCCCAAAGGAGTAACCCCACCAGCTTACCTGTTTCACCTCCTAATCACCACTCCGCTCAACACACAGTGCTTAGAGATGTTTGTAGTAAAACCAAGATGTGTATTTAACAACGAACAGAGATTCAAGTAATGGCAAGTTGAAGGAAGTATGGGAAACAAAGAGTTACATATAGAATAACACCATAACACGCCTTCTAGAACTTAGTATCACTCAGCTGCATTTCTCAGCCAGGTGGGCTGTGATCCCTTTGTCATGAAACAAACCATGCTCTCAGCTTGTCCCTTCGATAGAGGATGCAGAGCGTAGCTCTGGACCTACAGCTGCAGCCCAAAAATCTATGTCTTCACTGATAAACAGTACTCACTCCTGCCAGTTTATTTTTTCCTGTAAATCCCTCTCTGGAGGATTTCACAATCCCTTCATTGGCATTCGGCTCAGGCTGGAAATGGGCATCCCTTGTGCACCATACAATGCTCAGTTTACAAGTAGCCAGCCAGCCAGATAAACATCTCTTGCCTGAGGAAAACCCTGTGTCTCACCCTGTGGTGCCCAGCCCCAAGTCACAGACCTTAAGAACGTAACTCTCCTGATCAACGTTGTTATTTGGGAGCGAGGGGGATGTGAAGATCCTACTGCTGCTGCTCATGTTCTCATAGCTGGGAAGAGCTGTAACCTGGCCCTGTTGGGCTGTGAAACTGAGCACTGAAATCCTGACACCGAATGCAGAATGGTTTTAGTGTACAGTATTCGCTCCATTCATAACCAAGTGTGGTGGGAACAGGCAGACCCCTACAGGGCAAGGCAAAATGATCCCAGGCATGGTCTCCAGCCACTGACTGTATAATAAACCACTCTAGACAGAGCTGCAGGCTGGGACACGAAACGATCTGCAGGTGGGTATTGTGGGCCTGAGCCACAAAGACTAAATGCAACTTTTCCCCATGTGTGGAAGTGTTCAGACCAGCCTGTGGTGGGAACAGTCATTCTTCCTGTGACTGTTCAGTGCGAATAAGGCTTAGGGAGGCCGTTTGTGACAGCACAGGCTGGGAGCTGGGGAATCAAAGGGACAGGCTGTTTGCAGCATCCTCACTAGAGAATCTCCTTTACATTCGTTCTGGTTGAGTCCTGTCTCTTTTTTACTGTTAGAGACACTGCAGGGTCCACCGTAGGGGTGGGCACAAGGCTTGGATCTAAACAGACCTTTCCCAGAGTTTGGGGAGGAGGGTGTTCAGACCGGTGTCCATTTGCAGCAGGAAAGCAGGGAGAGTGTAATGGGGAACTATAGCAGGGCTCTGCAAGTCCTGTGTGCTGGGCAATAAAGAAGCATGATAAATACCCAGCCAAAGTCATAATCCTGCTGCATTGAGGTGCCTGAGTGCTAATTATATGGCTACCATGGAGTGGTTAGTGCACGCAGCAGTGCAATGGGAATGGGCCGCTGAATATCTGAAAACAGCCTTTTGCAGCAACATAGTTAGATCGAAGATCCATAAAGTGTCAGCTGGGCTGCAGGCCAAAGTAATTGTGGCAAAGCTGATCAGAAAATAGATGCTGGGAAAATGCAAAGAGCCCTGCAACTAGGATGTACAGCGGAAGAGCTTTAATCTGAGTGGGGGTGGCTGCACCATCAGCCTAAGAAAGCCACTCGATTGCCCACCATGGATTTAACCAGCGGGACTCACTGCCACTAGATATCCTGGAGAAGGAGATTACCATGAATAATAATATCCATAGTTACAATAGCTGGGATTGAAACCCTCTTGCTTCAAGATAGAATCCAACCACTAACTGCTTGGGGAAGAAACTACTGCGGGAGCGGGCTATTGTATCCTTCTCCATTATAGGGTTCTCCCACCTACCTCTGCAGTGTCTGGAATTGGTTGCTGGAGTCAGGATACCTGACCAGCTGGATGGTTGGCCTCATCCACTGTGGCAGGTCCTATGTTCCTACCGTGAGCACTAGGACTAGAGAGGGGGCTGTACTGCAAAGGTCACATGGGCTCTGAAACTTCCCCAAGGCTCAAGGCGGGGTGGGGAGAAGGTTTTGGTTCAGGTTCCTCTCCAATGAGTAATGGATGGGTGATTTTAGGAGGAGGGATAAAATCCAGCACTATTCCATGCTCACCCTGCCTGTTGCAGTTTCATATCAGGTTTTTATGGGATTTTATGGGTTTTCGAGCACTTCTCATGCTGCAGGTGGTCCTATGGGAAAGAAGATGCTCCATTTTATTAGAGGGGACATCTGTTCAGAAGGGGCTGCGTCAGGATTTTCCCTCTCTCGGGAAGGGGGAAAAGGTTCTCACCTTCCAAATGATGGTGCCCCATTTGCCAAGCTTTTCCAGGATGCCTATTGCTCCGATTCCCAGGGCTGGACAGGAAGGCTAAGGTTGCTCAGAAGTCAGCACCATATTTGAATGAATGACACATACAGGGGACACCACAGGTGCTTAGATACCACCACGCTGAGGGACATAGTGTTAGAACCTAGGTAGATAAATATTCCTGAGCCATGGCTGGCCACGGCAGGCAGAGGAAGATCATCTGGTTGCTGAGAGCGAAACTGACTTTCTGAACATCTCCGGCAAGTGGTTTCCTCTGATGGCCTGTGAGCCAATTATAAGACAGTGTCACCATCTACTGGGAGTGCTAGGTAATGCAGTCCCTGCACCATCCCTTCACGTGTTCTGTGATTAGTTAAGATTTAGTTCACTGACGTTTCATCAGCTCAGAAAAAGAGTGTTTCATGCCAGTGCCAATACAGAGTTTTAAATAAAGGTGACATGGAGGAAGGATGGTAGCTATTTGCCTGAACTCTGAGATGGGCACCACAATCTCACACATCTGAGGGTAATTGTAACCATCCCACTAAGTTTCTCTTCAAGCTTTAACCTTTGTTCTGCCAGAGTCTTGTTAAAAACGTAAACCCATAGCACACATTCCTGCAGCAGTGAGTCAGACTCCCTCTCCTTCTGGATTATGAGAGTCATTATTACGGACGTGATTATGAGACGAGATCAAGGCCCTACAATGAGCAAGGTGGAACAAACCTTGTTGGCTGAGCACAGGCCCAGGAACCAGAAACTCTGGAATTCTAACCCCAGCTCAGCCAAATTTTCAAAAGTGGCTATTGATTTTGGAGCTCTCCGTTTTGGGGACCCCAATTTGCTTAATGTTTAGAGGTGTCCAGCACTGACAGCTCCCACTGCAGTTTATGGGAACTATCGATCCTCAGCAGCCCCTCAGAAATGTGGTCTTGGGTGTCTCTAAGTGGACACCTAAAATTAATGGATGCTTTTGAAAACTGTGGGCCTTGGTGTCCATATTACTAGCCACTGTCCTTTAGAGTATTAATTGGTCAAGCCCAGACATATGTTACCGACTGGTATTGTAGCAACCTCATCATTTCACATTTAGCTAGCGCCTTTCATCCTAAGGCTCCTCCGACGCTTGAATGGAGTGACTGGAGCTTTAAATATTTGGTGCCTGCACTTTTGAGGTCTGACTCTGCAGCATTCTGGGAGGGCTAAATTCAAAGGACTTGATGGGTAGCAGGGGGTCACAGCTGGCATTGGAGGCTTGCCCTAAGAATGGAGTAGGGTGGGTGTGGCTGGTAAGTAAGAACATACTCACCGGGCTAGCTTCACTTCTATTTTTATTGTGTTCTCTTCATGTTGTTCTCATCCCTTGAAAGTCATATTGTGAATTCGAAGGGCATGAGTAATGTACTCGGCTCTCGAGATAGAACACGCAACGACACAGTGAATCCCCTGTTTAACAATGCCCTGTGACAGTACAGAACACTTCCTTAGAACCGGAAGTGAAGAATCCAGTTAACCAAGAGAGGGAATTTAGGTCAGCAGTATGTAATTAGCTTCAATGGACTTCAGCCAGGACATGAGGGCTATGATACAGTTCGTACCCCTTTTGTTATGGAAAGTGCTGTGGCATCTTTCATGATCAAATGTCTGATAGTGCAGCCAGTGAGACACGGCAGCTCAGAACTGCTAACAGCAGCCTAGGGAGTAGGTTCAGAACTGACCTAGAAGAAAGCGTGTCACCAATTGACCATTCCCTGTAACAAGAGGGGATTGCTTGAAAGTCTCCCATCCAAGTCCAGACCTGGCCCTCAGATCTGGGAGGCTCAGAGCACAAGGCAGTATGATGTACAATAGGCCCAAAGATGCCGGAGTAATGCATATAGCCTTTACCATCCTCGTACTCAGCCTTTAGAAGTCCTCGCATGTCTGGTGTATTGACTTTATCCTTTATAGCTGCTGGGTGATTTCCCATGCCCATAGAGTCTTGGCAGCTGTTCTTAATTCCATGCACCATCTGCAGGATACCCCAGGGCACCATCGAATATCTTGTCCTCTATAATATCTATGCAGTTTCCCATATCCTCCGGGGCTTACTCTCTGTATACGTTTGTTGGAATCCCCATATCTCTGGTGCCTTCTCTGTCACTGTATGGTAACAAAATAAGACTCCTTATTCCCCCCAGTGTGTCTGTTACTGTTCCCATGTAATGTCAATTGCATTTTGCATGCCCTGATGTCTTTCTAGGTAATATACCTGTGGCATTTCTCGCTCCTCATGTTGCCAGTGTTCTCACCTTGAACAGCAGAGGGCAGACTGAGCCTACTTTGGTTCTTGGTTAGAGTAGCGGTAAAGATTATTTCCAGCACCACTGAGTGAGGGGCCACCCAGAACATAGGGCCAATGTCAAATGCTTATACCATAGTGATATAAATGCCTACATGTGATATAATAGATATACAACCTATGGCAAGTCTGATATTACAGAGTGTCTCCACCTTGCAGTCTCTTATCCAAAAATGTCCTACCCTGCCAAAGGACTTATAAGCAACCAGAGGTGGGTGAGACTGCCAGGTTTTAGAGCTTGTCTGCACTTATAATTATTCAGGAGTAGTTATTTTGGTAAATGTCCAGGTGTAGACCAACCTTTAGAGTCAGACATTTGGCCCAGCCACTTAAGAGTGGTTGCAGACCCTTCCAGATAAACACTTAATAACAATGAAGGGGGAAAACAGAGACAAAAGGATTTTGAAATCATTTAAAATTGCACAAGGAAGTCGGATAAACTGATTACCCCAGTTCCTTGCCTAGATTCTGTTCGTCTTCTGTTTTCAAGTGAATTCAGTGTGGACAGAGAGCCCTGAAGACTGAAACCAGCTGATTGTCCACAGAGCAAGCACAGCCCTGGGCGGTGACAGAGCGAGATTCCCCCCCCCCCCCCCACCCCGGCCATCATTTACCTATCCTGGTGGGGCAGGGGTCTCTTTGAGGGAGAACAGAGGAGTTCAGGCACCATGGCCCCCTCAGCTCTTAGCTGCCATTTACTTCCAGCTGTAGAGATGCTTTGGTGATAGTCTGTCCTTAATTCCTGCCATTGGCCTTTGTGTTTCCCTGGGCTTATGAGTGCCAGTGTTAACGGTGGATCTCTTGGCTTGTGTGTGTCACCACATTATTCCTGCTGCAATATTCTCTTGTAGTTTCTGAACCAGGTCCACAGCTCAGGGCACACCCCACCCACCTTACACTAGCAGTCTTACTGGGCCTGATTTTCAGCAGTTTGGACCACCTTCATCTCCAGCTGAGGTCAGTGGGAGCTGTGAGCACTCAGCACCTCTGAGAATCAGATCGATTGGCCTGAGAACCAAACTGCCTACCCTGGGACACTAAGGTCTCAAATGGGATTTTCTGGTGTAACATGCTAGTCAAATGCTCCTTGATTCCCCACAAGAGGGAAAAGTCAATCCCAACTGATGACTCCTGCAGGCTGGAGAACAGGCCCATTGGCGTCAAAGGGGCCGCTGGGAGGAGGGAGCTGGGTAAGAACTGGTTGGGAGAAAACAGCCCATTCTTTGAGCATGTATTTGCAGTTTTTTTGACCCCAGAAGGTCAGTGTGTGATCTCTGCCTAGCATGCTGATCTGTATTGTATCGTCTAGGATTACTTGGTCCTGTCTCAGTGCAGGGGGCTGGACATGATCACTCCTTGAGGTCCCTCCCAACCCTACGTTTCTATGAGCCTTTCCTTGCACTCCCCTCCATCTGTTGCATTTCCCTGTTGTCTCTTGGCTTTTACTTAGATCGGAAGCTCTTTTGGGCAAATGCCACCTTTCAGTTTTGGGTTTGTCCAGTGCCTCTCCCGGGGTCCCTGAGCCATGACTGGGCGCTGCCACCACAGCAACAGAAGAACTGAGGGGGCTTTTGCATCCAACCAGCATTTCAGCGGGAAAGTTGATCTTCAGACCCATGTTTCCACAGGAACATTTTAGAACTGGGGTCAGAACCCCAGCTGTGCTCTGGGCTCTCAACCGGGCTCTGACACTGCCCTGGCCCAAACCCCTCAGCTTCTCTGGGCTTCATTTTCCCCACCTGTGAAAAGGGGATAACAATACCGACCAAGCGCGGTGTTTATCTACTTGTGTTCCAACCCCATTCATCCCATAGTACAGCGGTTCTCAAACTTTAGCATCCCGAGGACCCCCATTTTGATTTACAATTTTTTGCGGACCCCCCCCAAACCCCTGTCTCAGCCCCAGGCCCCGCCTCCACTCCACCCCTTCCCCCAAGGCCCCACACTCACCCCCCCTCTTCCCGCCCCTGCTCCACCCCTGCCCCTCCTCTTCCCTGCCTCTTTGGCCCCCTCCCCCGAACGTGCCCTGTTCCTGCTCCTCCCCCTCCCTCCCTCCCAGTGCCTCCTGCACCCGCTGAACAGTTGAGGTAGGGACAGGGAGGAGTTGATCAGTGGGTCCTGCAGATCCCAGTTTGAGAGATGCTGCCATAGTATCTAGGGCCTCTCTACCAAACCAAGAGAAACATGCTGCTCAAGGAAAGGACCTGCTGCTTTCACCCTTCCCTTCAATCACTCGCTGTCCTCAACGAGCTGATTTTGATGGCTGACTTCCAGGTGATAGCTGGATAGATCTAATCCAATGCAATCTCATGTGAATGCACGTCTCACCTTAAAGTTTGGATGCACTCTCTATAGCTCCGTAACAACTTTGCAACTTTTAGGGTCTTGCACTAGGCCCTAAAACTGGGAAGACTCATGTTCATCCTGATCTCCTCGGGTGGGGAATTCCACACTTGGCGAGGTTCCCCGGAGAAGCCCCTCGGCCTCTGAGAGCTTAGCTGTGGGAACCAGCAGCCACGTCATCCCAAGTGACTGTTGAGATGCTCAGCAAGAGCTCCTTGGCTGGAAGGCTGGCCCAGCGCACTGTTAAACATTTCTACCCACAGGTCTCTCTGGGTAACTATTATTTTTATCCTCCCACTTGTTCTGTGGAAAGAAAGTATTAAAAATAAAGCGGGCTGGTGGGAGCTTTTTTATTGCTTTCCCAAAGAATAAACATTTGCGAGAGCTCTGGGAGTATTTAGTTAAACAGGAAAAGGCCAAGGGGATGGGAAGCAGCACGCTACCTTCGGCACGTTTTGCCGGATGATAGTTTAGATTGGCTGGGTTTTATTCCCATATAAATGATTGCCCGGTGAGAGGCTGAAGCTATAAATAGACTCCCCCAGGCCTGCTCGTAGAAGGCTGCCTTGCCCCCATCGGCCTGGAATCCGCAAGGCACATTCGCAGGATTAGGGGGAGGCAGCAGGTAGCGCTGGCAAGGTCAGGCAAAGGGGGCTGGCTGTCTGGGAGAGGGCCTGGCCAGAGTCACTCTGACACAGGCTGGCTAGGGAGGGTCTGCTCTTGGGTTGTGAGTGTGAAAGCAAGAAATCTCAACTACTTCCCATTAGCTTGAACGGGGAACAAGGGGAATGTGCACGTGGTCAGAGGGCCATGGGTGGGAGTCACCGGAAGCCATTCGCAGCGACGACTCCTCTTCCAGACACCAAAGGAGCCCTTTTCTGACGTGCAGGAGGGTGTGATCGGTGCGGGGGGAGGGCTGTGTGGGTGGCCTGGGGGCAGACAGGGGACAGGGGCATCCTAGCTGAAGTCTCAAAGCCAGCCCCACACTCTGGCGATACTAATGGCTGGGACAGCTGAGGACGTGGCAAGCTGAACCCCTTGACCGGAGCAGGATCCTCTCCTTTGTTGTTCTGTATCAACCCCTCTGGCCATCATGAAAGCAGCACTGATCAGTTCTGAAGGTCCCAGGTGGAGTTGTCAAGCAATGTCTGTTGGGGGGAGGGAGGGTTGTATATGTGGAAAGGCGGGAAAGTGAATATGGGGCTGGAGAGAGCTCAGGGGACTTCCTCCATGGGTAAAAATACCATCCCAGTGGTTCTGGGGTAGCCCGTTTGTAACAGGAAGATCCCATGTGCTCACAGGACCTCACTTTAGGGCCCTAGTCAAGAAGTGTCATTGTATTGCAAAGTTATACTGTGCCAGGGCAACATTTTGATGGGATGAGATGACGCTGTGTTGCATCATGAGGACTGTCTTTTTGTTCAGTGGTTGCACAGCGCCTAGCACATGGGTTCCTGGTCTCTGATGAGGGCTCTCGGGCACTACAGTAAGACAAATAAATAATGGGCTGGCAGAAGGCTACGTTGTGTCAAAGCATCACAATAAGCCAGAGCATTATAGCTATGTGACGAGTGAGTGCCACGGAGATCCAGGTCAAATTCACGGTGGCATTAAAAAGGCAAAGATATTTGAAAGGCCTTCCTTCTCCCTCTTTGTTATTGACTTGCTGTTCCCAGTGACTAATTATGCTGTACCTGAGCTTATGTGCACAAGACAATGCTGCCAGCAGGCTCCTCTTCCTGGTTCCCTGGGATACCTGGACCAGGGAGAACACACGTGCATGCACTGAGGCCGGGGGCCGGCAGTTCCAGCTGCTGTGGGAATAATACAAACGAGGGCAATTCACACCATAGAACTGTCACTGACTTTATGACACTGTTACAGCCAAAAGAGATCCCAGCAAATAACGTCTCTTCGGCTTCAGCCCTGGTGGTGTTTCCTGGGTCAAGCAACCCTATGGACATTGGAGATGTTACCTCTGTCCTGTCCTGGTGCAGGGCCAGTCTCTTAGCTGTTTTGTGGCTTAAGAGTGCTCCAGTCTGTGGAGATTAAGCTAACATTTATTGTTAGCACAGTAGCTGACCAAGAGACCAAACCTTGCTGCCTCCATCCAGAGAACCAGCTGCTCAGCCAGCTCCTGCAGAGAGGGCCACCTATTGCAGTAGTTACAGAGTATGGGGATTGCCTCATAGCTGGGATCAGTGACCCTGTTCCCTGAGATCCTACACAGCAATCCAGATCAGTGCTTGGAACTGACTTGCGCTCCATCTGCCTTTGGGGTCCATAGAGCTTGAGCCGTTCTTGGCCAGTAACATCTGACTCTGCACGTCCTTGCCCTGGAGGGCGAGGGGCCAGTCTTCACTGCTGGATAGGAACGTTCCATGAGTTATGTGTAAAAAACGGAAATGGGCGCAAACCAGAGCCCTGGAGCCAAACTGTCTCGAACCCTGAGGCCATTCAGATTGGACTGTCTTGTTGTCTCTGCTAATAAAGGACCCTTCCTGTTGTCCCATCCACCCAAGCCTTAAAAGCTGTTTTTCCACCTGCCTGGTGCGCTCTGCTGTCCTTTGTGGAGGTGTGATGGGGTGGCTGCTCCTCACTGGCAGACTGGAGGCAGTCAATTAGAAACGGGTTGAGAGGAATAGCCAATCATGGCCCGGTAGGCTCATATAAGAAGGGCTGCAGGGCAGAGCAGAGTTCAGTAGCTGCCTGGAGCTTGAGGAGGGAAGATCAGGCTCCTAGTAGGAGGAAGGAGTGCCAGCACCCTGGACAGAGCAGAGGTGATGGCGGGCGAGACACCACCAGAAGAGGGTGCAGAGCTAATTCCCAAGACAGCCAGTAGGAGGTGCCACAGTGGTGAGTCCCACCCCATCATAGGGGGATTTGGAAAAGTCCTACCCAATCTATGCAGACATTGCAAGGGATTAGTCCTGGCACCAGCCCTCCACATCAATACCAAGGACTTTGCCATTGACTCGCGTTGTGTATTTGTGCCATTTCAGCATTCCAAGCCTCCATATCTGCTTTTTCAAAATGAGGCTAATATGACATGATATCTGGGGCTAGCTCTGAGGGATTAATACCCACTGGGGGTGTCTGCAAAGAGCGTGGAACAGGCAACATGCAGAGTGTGATGATGAAATTGGTGGAGCTCTGTTCTCCTCCACCCACTCTGAATCTGGCCTGTGCTAGCGAACAAGGCAAGGCTAAGAAAGGGGGAGAGAGAGGGAGATGGAAAGCCCTCTGGACTTGGAGAGGTGCCCAGTGTAAATAACGTGCACTGCTCCCAGACACTTCAGCATTTCCTTTTCCTGCTGTCTTTTCTCAAATGAAAAATCTGATTTTTGCCTGACAGATGGCTGAAGGTAAACATTGTGATCAAGGTGCTAATGAGAATGCTACAGGGCTCTCACAGCTCTTTAGACCTCAGAGGCAGACAAGCATGCAGAGAAAGTGTCAGCGGCCTTTCTGGAATAGATAAGCGTGCAGCCGATCTGCCGAGACAATGATCAGCATGACACCAGTGACATGACAATGTGCTGAAATCCCCAATCAAACTGAGATTGCCGTGCATCTGGGGTGGAAGCATCTAACGAAGGCTGGCGCCCCCATTATGTGCTTTCCACCTCGCTGCTACAGTCTGACACATTGCAAAGGGCCTCTCCCTACCCCCGTCATGTCTGGGCTGGGGGCTCTGGTGCCTTCGATTTTCTTGCCTTTCCTTCCCCTCCCACTCTGCATGGATCTGGGGCTCCACCCATCTGCACAGGGTTTAGAATGACTATTCAGAGGGTTGCCGTGAATAGCTGGACTGTGTGTTGAAAGAGGTGGATTCAGGCTAAGAGGGTCAGAAAGGAAGGATAGTCCAGTGGCAAGACCGCAGGCTAGAACCCAGGAGAAGTGTGTCCCTGCTCTTGCTGCTTTGGCAAGTCACTCAGGCCCGGATCCTCAAAGGATGAGGCACCCAACTCCCATTAATTTCAGTGGGGGTTAGGCACCTACCACCTTAGGGGATCTGGCCTTAGTCCCTCAGTTCCACATCTGTACAATGGGGGTAACAGCACTTCTCTACCTCACAGGGCAGATGTGGGCATACATACAGCAAAGGTTGTCCAGTGCTCAGATACTACAGTAATGGAGGTCAGACAAGAACCATAGGTTTTGCTCTCATTCACACTGGTATAATTCTATCAGATTCCATGGAAACTGAGAGCTGGATCTTGGCCATGTTCTGAACGTAGATTGGTGACGAAACGTAGACTTATTATCCTAGCTTCCATCCACGGGATTACGCTAGGTCTGTATTTAGGCCAATGTGTGCACTGGGTTTTGAAGAGACATCCCCCGGACTGGGTTGCTGAGAGTGTTCTATCTAATTGCTCCAGGGCAGATGGCTTGACTGGGTTTGGGATGAACCTAAACATTTACATTTCATTCAGAATGACTGTCACAGTAGCCATGTCTACACTGGGAAATGTGCCATGTTGGAAAATGTGTTAACATCATGTTAGTTAAAATGTGTAAGCTAAGCATGATTTTGTCCTGGATGTAGTCTGGGACAGAAATTATTAAAATGTGTTAGATGGTTACGGTCACCGTAGATTTGACCACCCCTTTGCAAACCCAGCTCCGGGATGACACATTGTGAGCATAACCTTGGAGGGGGGTCAGATTTATATTGAGCTTTGTAACAGTTTTGATTTGGGTTGAAGATTGCACCCTGTGCCCTTGTCCACCTGTCATGCTCTGAACCCCAATCAGTCAAAGTGTAACCTCAGGGGTCAGGCGGGTCAAAGGGCAGTCTATATCAGTGGTCGGAGTTCATGCAAGAAGTTCTGATAGCCAGGAGATCCAATCCAAGGGGAAGGTACAGCAAGGCAGCTGGTGAGGTTGGGTCGGGCAGCAAGGCCAGGTCAAGCCAGGTCCAAGTAGCAGCTAGCAGGCAATGGCTTGTTGTTCAGACAAGGCCAGAAAGAAAGCAGGAATTTTATATATGGTCACCAGCCCATCAGGGTCAAGACCATGCGGCCAATCAGGAAGCAGGTTGCAGAATGCAGGAAGTTGGCCACTCAAGTGTATGACTTCTTTGATCAGTTGGTGTGGTGTGGTGTGATGTGTTGGCCAAGACTGCTTCCTCAACCCAGGGAATCTAAGTTTGAGACTGGGGTTCAAGACCAAGGTCCTGACTACAATGACCTGTAGTTGGAGACTTATAGTTCATCTCACCATCCCCCTCCTTACATGGATTATTGGCCAGAGGGTGGGTTAAGGTTGTACAGTACCAAATAATGAAAAAAAACCATACCATTGTAATTCATGAACGAAGGGGCAAGGTGAAGCTTGGGGTGGCAATCAGGGGTGCTGGAACAATGTGTGTAGCGGGGGTGCTGAGAGCCATTGAACCAAACTGTAAACCCTGTCTATGAAGGAAACCACTTTAAGTTGGGGGTGCAGCAGTACCCCTAGTTCCAGCACCTATAGTGGCAATTGGAAGAGAGTATGTGTGGGAAAGTTTCTAGACATGAATAATGGGGGGAAAGTACTGGGATCTGGAGCCCCTTTGAGGTGAGGGCAGAGTCTCTGGCCCATATCAAGAGGCTTCCTAAATGAAGGTTGGCTGGAAGCTCTGAATGGGCAGAGTTAAGGTTAAATTAAATAATTAGGGCTACTCAAACACCACAGGGTGGGGGAAGGAATATTGAACATTTTGTCTAAAAATAAATGCCTGGTTTTTTGTTGTTGAAATTTGAAATGTCTAAATTCAGAATGTTTCCCTTTGTTCGATGGTTGGTCAAAAATAGGGGAAACAGTTAACAACAATGTGATTGGCATTTTCCTCCCTTTTTATTTTTTATCAATATTTCAATACCAGAAAAATTGTGACCCTGCCCCAGGAATAAGAGGAGTGAGGACTTTCTGACACGGGGGGCTCTGAATTCTCACCCTTGCTTTTGCTAGTGTGTGGACTAAACATGGCTGAAGGTGGGTAGGGGTCTTGTTAAATGAGCACAGCAGAACTCAGCTGGAGCTGGAATTAAGATCTCGCTCTGTTCCTTTCCTGCACCAGTTTCTAGCTTCCCCTTGGCTTTAGATGCCAGTGTCCTTGAGCCAGGCATGCCTGATGTGGGTAGGAGGCTGGAGACAGGCAGCCGTGCTTTCATTCAGCCACATCCTTTTGTTGTTTGGCTTTGATTCCCCCCTCTCTAATCAGTGCTGTGCCCTTCTGACAGCTGATTATCCCTGGCTGTCTCTCTGGGACCAGCATGAAGGTGATGGGAGAGGGGTAGCAGTAGAACCAAGCTGGGTCAACAGAGGATTAATTACATTTCTGACAGGTTTCAGAGTAACAGCCGTGTTAGTCTGTATTCGTAAAAAGAAAAAAGAAAAGGAGTACTTGTGGCACCTTAGAGACTAACCAGTTTATTTGAGCATGAGCTTTCGTGAGCTACAGCTCACTTCTGGCACTTTGCAGTGGTGTCGCATCAGCACAGAAAAAAATCAAGGCATTTCCCCCTTCGCCCAGCACGTCAGGAATAGCGATTAGTATCCTAGAGGGCTGATTAGAAACTGCACAGAATTACCAGCATCTGCCCTTTGCAATGCTCTTTTACCTGGTCTAGGCTATGGCTTAGGTGCCAGTCGGTAGTAACAGGTGATATTTATCACCATCAGCTCTCAGTCTCTTAAAGGTGACTTGCCAGTCATTTTCTCACGGACAGGAACAGCTGTCTCAGAGCAGCTGGCACATCACAAAAGACATTCCATCCAGAATGTCCCCCTATGAGCTGGCTAATGTGTCCATGCAACACTGCCCTCTATGTGATAGTATCACAGCTGTGTGTCATAGATGCTGTACTGCTACGAGCTAATGAGAATCCCTTTGGTTTGGAAGGGGCCCATGCTCAAATGGCAGAGACCAGGCTGGATTCTTAATTTTAGCGAGGACAACAGAACAGGGCAATTTGTAGCCAGCCCCAAATCAGGATCAATAGTGGGAGGATGTTTTAACCTACCAATTGGGGGTGGGGTGGGGGTAGGCTGCTGGCCCTCTCCCTAGGCCAGGAACTACTGACACCAGGCCCAAAGGCTCTTTCATGCCCTTTCCTCAGGGCCCAGGTTACTAATTAAATCAAAACTACACAAAGTAACACAAAACAAAGCCATTCCCCAGACCAACCCAGGGTGTGGGGACCTTTTCCCTGCACCCATCCCTCTACTCCACACAACCCTCCCTTCTACAGCACCCAGCCAACTGGGCTCTCTTGGCCCTTTCTAGAAAACACCTGACTGACCCCTTCCCAGCTGGTTCTGATAATTGCACAGGGCTGTCAAGGCCCAACCCCCCACACCAGCACTTTATAAGGCAGAGCAACCTGTTAAAAGGTGTTTAATACAAAATGGGACCCAGAACTACCATAACTTAGCTTCTCCCTGTCCTGGATTCTTTGATCTCCCTCACCATATGCTTCCAAAATGCATTGCTCCCCCTCACTCCAGCCCCTCAATGGACTCCTGGACTTCAGTGTTTTATGTGGGTGAGGGCCACCATCTGCCCTTTGGTTTCTTACCAACCCAGCATTGTACTCGGTCCCCTCTGACTGCCAGGCCTCCCCTTCCCCACTCCAGGTGATAGTGGTTCCTGGGCATTCCAAGTGGTGTCAGCTCTTGTGATTCATTGTGAGTCTTGTGAGATTCGGTGTTTTTTGTAAAATCCTAGCTGCTGGAGTCATGTTGTTACGGGAAAAATCTTAGCTTCTATTTTTAAAAAAAGTGACTTTCTAGCCCTCATGGCCGCAAAGAAATCTTGAAAAAGGGGACCCCTAAAGGTTAAAAAACTTCCAACAAACCCAAAAGCCAAAATCAAAATGAAATCCCATGCACCAGAATGCAAATGAAAAGAACCAGCATTTATGATTTCTTAAAATCTCACGACTTCTGGCTCCTCATGATTTTTGGGGGTCAGACTCGGGATTTTTAAATGCTTGGCATTGTCTATGCTGTATTGAGCGCCAACACACACAAGGCCATGACACCGTATGACGAGGAACAAATGTATCAAGATGAAACAAATCCACAAGACAGCGTCCTGGGTGCAAACACTGGTCATAAAGGAGAAGAAGTACAGTTGGGGTCACCAGTATGTAGGACCGTGAAGAGGAGGGTGTTTTCATTAGGAGAATGATACCCAGAATGAAGCATCCCACACGTTCCGAAATCACCTTTGTTTTAAAATATACTATTACATTATAATAATATGTATGGATTTATTATTTATACAACCCCATAGCTGTGCATGACACTTGACAGAGAAATCAAATGACAGACAAGTTGTGGATTTTGCAGATTAGAACAGGGCTGGAAGGATTAGGTTTGGCTGAGTAGATGGTGTGGCGCCGGTAGCTATGGAACAACGGTTATGCCTACACTTAGAGCTGGGGGTGTGATTCCCAGCACAAGCCAACATACTCGCACTAGCTCTTATCGGGCTAGCATGCTTAAAATTGTAGTGAAGCCACAGGAGTACAAGCGGCGGTGTGGGTTAGATGTTAGAAGCAGACTTCGACTCCCTCAGGGAACAGATGGCCAGGATCCCCTGGGGGACTATCATGAAGGGGAAGGGAGTCCAGGAGAGCTGGCTGTATTTCAAGGAATCCCTGTTGAGGTTACAGGGACAAACCATCCCGATGAGTCGAAAGAATAGTAAACATGGCAGGCGACCAGCTTGGCTTAATGGTGAAATCCTAGCGGATCTTAAACGTAAAAAAGAAGCTTACAAGAAGTGGAAGGTTGGACATATGACCAGGGAAGAGTATAAAAATATTGCTTGGGCATGTAGGAAAGATATCAGGAGGGCCAAATCGCACCTGGAGCTGCAGCTAGCAAGAGATGTCAAGAGTAACAAAAAGGGTTTCTTCAGGTATGTTGGCAACAAGAAGAAAGCCAAGGAAAGTGTGGGCCCCTTACTGAATGAGGGAGGCAACCTAGTGACAGAGGATGTGGAAAAAGCTAATGTACTCAATGCTTTTTTTGCCTCTGTTTTCACTAACAAGGTCAGCTCCCAGACTGCTGCGCTGGGCATCACAAAATGGGGAAGAGATGGCCAGCCCTCTGTGGAGATAGAGGTGGTTAGGGACTATTTAGAAAAGCTGGACGTGCACAAGTCCATGGGGCCGGACGAGTTGCATCCGAGAGTGCTGAAGGAATTGGCGGCTGTGATTGCAGAGCCCTTGGCCATTATCTTTGAAAACTCGTGGCGAATGGGGGAAGTCCCGGATGACTGGAAAAAGGCTAATGTAGTGCCAATCTTTAAAAAAGGGAAGAAGGAGGATCCTGGGAACTACAGGCCAGTCAGCCTCACCTCAGTCCCTGGAAAAATCATGGAGCAGGTCCTCAAAGAATCAATCCTGAAGCACTTACATGAGAGGAAAGTGATCAGGAACAGTCAGCATGGATTCACCAAGGGAAGGTCATGCCTGACTAATCTAATCGCCTTTTATGATGAGATTACTGGTTCTGTGGATGAAGGGAAAGCAGTGGATGTATTGTTTCTTGACTTTAGCAAAGCTTTTGACATGGTCTCCCACAGTATTCTTGTCAGCAAGTTAAGGAAGTATGGGCTGGATGAATGCACTATAAGGTGGGTAGAAAGCTGGCTAGATTGTCGGGCTCAACGGGTAGTGATAAATGGCTCCATGTCTAGTTGGCAGCCGGTGTCAAGTGGAGTGCCCCAGGGGTCGGTCCTGGGGCCGGTTTTGTTCAATATCTTCATAAATGATCTGGAGGATGGTGTGGATTGCACGCTCAGCAAATTTGCGGATGATACTAAACTGGGAGGAGTGGTAGATACGCTGGAGGGGAGGGATAGGATACAGAAGGACCTAGACAGATTGGAGGATTGGGCCAAAAGAAATCTGATGAGGTTCAATAAGGATAAGTGCAGGGTCCTACACTTAGGACGGAAGAATCCAATGCACCGCTACAGACTAGGGACCGAATGGCTAGGCAGCAGTTCTGCGGAAAAAGACCTAGGGGTGACAGTGGACGAGAAGCTGGATATGAGTCAGCAGTGTGCCCTTGTTGCCAAGAAGGCCAATGGCATTTTGGGATGTATAAGTAGGGGCATAGCGAGCAGATCGAGGGACGTGATCGTTCCCCTCTATTCGACACTGGTGAGGCCTCATCTGGAGTACTGTGTCCAGTTTTGGGCCCCACACTACAAGAAGGATGTGGATAAATTGGAGAGAGTCCAGCGAAGGGCAACAAAAATGATTAGGGGTCTAGAGCACATGACTTATGAGGAGAGGCTGAGGGAGCTGGGATTGTTTAGTCTGCAGAAGAGAAGAATGAGGGGGGATTTGATAGCTGCTTTCAACTACCTGAAAGGGGGTTCCAAAGAGGATGGCTCTAGACTGTTCTCAATGGTAGCAGATGACAGAACGAGGAGTAATGGTCTCAAGTTGCAGTGGGGGAGGTTTAGGTTGGATATTAGGAAAAACTTTTTCACTAAGAGGGTGGTGAAACACTGGAATGCGTTACCTAGGGAGGTGGTGGAATCTCCTTCCTTAGAGGTTTTTAAGGTCAGGCTTGACAAAGCCCTGGCTGGGATGATTTAACTGGGAATTGGTCCTGCTTCGAGCAGGGGGTTGGACTAGATGACCTTCTGGGGTCCCTTCCAACCCTGATATTCTATGATTCTATGATTCTACGATTCTATGATTCCCCAGTACTTACCCATGGGATGTGTGCAGGTTTGTATTCGGGGTGACTAGCCCATGCCGCTGCTGCCTCAGCCAGGGCTACTGCAGCTACACTGCTGAGAGCTAGTGCAAATGTATGTATGTGAGCTAGGAATTACATCCCTAGTGTAGAAGTAGCCTATGTTTCATTGTTCTGTGTCCTGCATCTTACAATATCTAAGACCTCAGCCTGCAGGCAGAGACAACAGCCATTTTGTTCTCAGACTTTAGTACAGATTGTTAGAGAGAAGTACTCACTGTGATCTCTCAGGGAAACTTTCTTTTTGTTCTTTCTTGTTTTGTTGTTTCCCTTAATCTAAAATAAAAGCAATTTAGCCTGAAAGTTTATAGCTGTTCTTTGTGTAGAGTCAATCTTTCCTTCTACCAATAAATAAATAAATAGAAGAAGAGAGAAAATATGTATCGTTACTAATTAAAATGTACAAAAAAAGGAAAGTTAATTATTTTAAAATAGTGCTTAAAGGCTAATAAGTATTTGTGTTCATTTAAAAAAATCACTATTTACTCTGCTTAAAAATAAAATATAAGTACGTCCACATCATGGAATCTGATCATGATTTTATTTCTGAATCTGTTTTTGAATCTCAGCTTCTAAACCATTAATTTTTTTGAATAACTAGTACCTGTTTTTTTCTTTATTTCCCACTAATGCAAACATTTTAGTCAATCATTTGAAAAAGCTTTAGAAATAAACATCAATATTTCTTTTTGAGTTTCACCAGAGATAAAAGTCAAATCCTTCCAATCCTAATCATAAGGAAAAGAATTACAACATGAAAATGATGTAAAATCTGGGTCTGACTCTGCTTTATGCTAATCCAGTGTAAATAAAAGAAATCGACTTGGAAATTGATTTAGTAAGGTCAGAATTAGGTCCACTGTTAAGAGTTGAGATCTAGACCAGATTCGCTGTGATCAGCTGTATCATGTGGATGTTGCTAGAATGGATCATGCATATACAGTCTTGATCCTGAAAACTCTGATGGTCATGAATAACTTTTTGTATGTGCGTATGTATGGGTGTAAAGTTACTTATCTGTGTAAATGTTTGTAGGATAGGAGCTCTGCAATCTGAAGGTCTTTCCCATTCTTCCAGGCTGGAATTTCTTTTTAAAAGAACTCAGTGTTTATTCAATGTAACGCACGCTGCAGGGCCGATAGCATCTTAATTCTCAGGAACTATAGAAGGTCTCATGACAGTCAGATTATCTCATTCTGCTAATGGTCATATCAGGAAATGGAAGCTAGTTTTTCCCAGTCACAGCACAGTCATGGGAATGCTGATGCATGCGTATAACATTGTTGGTCTGGTTACAGGAATCCCCTGAGGTTCTCCCACATTCTAATATACATATATTGAATAATCACTTTAAATGAGACAGATGCAGTTCTCTTGGGCACTGTTATGGTTTAATGCAAGCTGCTCTTCATGGACAGCAGTGTTTCAGGTTGGCAGTGGAGGCTCTGTCACCTTGTTGCTGCTGGCACCACCACTGCCACCAGGAGGCTCCTGAAAAACCAGAGCATGCATCTTGCTAGTTCATTGCCCCCTTAAATATTGTCAGTAATTCCCCTCCCTCCCAGTGTAAGGGCTAAATCTTATGTCCTGAAGATCTGTCTCCAGGGGGGAGCAGAAAAGCACCAACCAGCTCAACTTCTCTTCTGCTTGCAAGGTTGATCCTGCAACCGGGGGACCGCTAGAGTGGCACTGCTCCAACATATGGTCAGTGTCCATCCTGTAGCTAACCCCGTGCTTGGCAAGAGCTGGTTCAAGGTGTCTCATCCCAGCTCCCAGACACTAGGTGGGCTCTTAGGTAGAGATGGTCCTGAGCTGCACAGTTTAGATCTAGAATTTCCTCAGAGTTTTGGTTTGGTCCATTATAATAGCTGCAAAATTTGGATCTGGTTCTGGACTTCCCAAAGACTGGGCATGTTCAGATCCAGGGCCTTTGGTAGCCTCCTGCTAGACAGAACACAATACAGCCCCTTGGGACCAACATTTTCTGAAGTCCAACTTCGGCAGCCATCCATGAAAACACCCAAAGGCAGTAGCTGCTCTGGAAAATGTGGCCATAAATGACTTGCCTGAGGTCCTGCAGTTAGTCAGTGGCAGACTCAGGAATCCTGATTCTGGATCCAGCCTGGATGAACCAGTGTGCACTTTGTGCGCTTGCACAGGGCCCCCAATCTCAGGGGCCACCAACCAGGATTGGGCCTAAGATTGCCACCTGGGTGATTTTAAACCAACCTGGCTGGTTTTTCTTCTGTTGCCGGTTGCAGTGTGCTGGGGTTTTCTTCACTTGGCACTAGTGAAAACACCCTGGCAAGCTGCAACTGGCAACAACTTCTGCGTGCATGTACAGGGGTGCCAGTGGCTGCTTCCATTATAGAGCACAGGTCCCATGGCACCTGGGAGAGCTGCTGGCATGGCATCCGGGTGCTGCTCGATGTGCCGGGCCCTCAGCATGCCAATACGGGGGCTGAGGCTCCTGCTCCTCATGGCGCTGGAAAGTAAGATGGACCCGTGGCTCACCAGCAGGGAGGAGTACAGAGTGGGACTGGGGTGGGGGAGGGGATGGTGAAGGGATTCAGCAGCCTGACTCCCCAGCTCATTGTGAGGGGGTGCCTGCGAGGGGAAGAGGAGGGTAAGGTTGCGGGGGTGCCTGCGAGGGGAAGAGGAGGATCAGGCTGGTTGTTGGCGGGGTGCCTGGGAGGGGAAGAGGAGAGTCAGGCTGGTTGTTGAGGGGTGCCTGCGAGGAGAAGAGGAGGGTCAGGCTGGTTGTTGGGGGGGATGCCTGGGAGGGGAAGAGGAGGGTCAGGCTGGTTGTTGGGGGGGTGCCTGGGAAGGGAAGAGGAGGGTCAGGCTGGTTGTTGGGGGTTGTCTGGGAAGGGAAGAGGAGGCTCAGGCTGGTTGTTGGGGAGGTGCCTGCGAGGGGAAGAGGAGGATCAGGCTGGTTGTTACGGGGGTGCCTGGGAGGGGAAGAGGAGGGTCAGGCTGGTTGTTGGGGGGGATGCCTGGGAGGGGAAGAGGAGGGTCAGGCTGGTTGTTGGGGGGGTGCCTGGGAAGGGAAGAGGAGGGTCAGGCTGGTTGTTGGGGGTTGCCTGGGAAGGGAAGAGGAGGCTCAGGCTGGTTGTTGGGGGGGTGCCTGCGAGGGGAAGAGGAGGATCAGGCTGGTTGTTACGGGGGTGCCTGGGAGGGGAAGAGGAGGGTCAGGCTGGTTGTTGGGGGGGTGCCTGGGAAGGGAAGAGGAGGGTCAGGCTGGTTGTTGGGGGTTGCCTGGGAAGGGAAGAGGAGGCTCAGGCTGGTTGTTGGGGGGGTGCCTGGGTGGGGAAGAGGAGGATCAGGCTGGTTGTTACAGGGGTGCCTGGGAGGGCAAGAGGAGGGTCAGGCTGGTGGGCGGGGGAGGCAGTGGCTTTTTTTTTTCTGTCTCTCAGAGGTGGCAACGTTATCAGGATTCCCGATGGCATTGCGTTTTGGCCCAATCTGTATCCTAAATAAAGCCAGGAATCTCCCTTCTCTGTATCCCTCCAACCGGCCTCTGTGAAGGCCCAACGGAACCGTTCACGGTTATGGACAGGGGGCTGAATTCTGCTTGGCATTTTATCCATCCAGATCTGGAGTAACTCCAATGATGGGCAGCAGAGCTAGTCCAGATTTACACCAGTGCGAGTGAGAGTAACACTGAACTCCCAGGCTGCACAGAGCATTGCCTATTCAAAACGAGAAGGCCAGGACAGCCGGCCAATCGAGCCATTAGATGGACCATAAGTTCCTTAGTGCTTTATAAATTCCTTTACTGGGGGCAAGTGGGCCTGATGGATTTATTACTAACCAGACGGTGCAATCTGAATATTTCTTTCAACTGGGGGTGGGGACTCCAATCCTTCAAGGCAAGCTGAGAGCTCCAAGCTGAGAGCTCCAAGCTCCAAGATTGTATTATATTGAGAGACTCCAGGGCCCCTATGGGACCATTGACAGGGTTGTGCACAGGGAGAAGTGGAATTTTCCATACTTCATCTCTCTTGTGAAACCAGCAGCCTGGTGCTGTGTAAGTTCTGGTCATTGCCCTGCTTTCTCATTTCACTGGGTGGGGGTACAACCAGAAGAGTCTCCCCACATCCTTTCCTTCCCTATCTTTCCTCCCCTCTCCTGTGTTAGCATTTGAAAATGTGGGAGGAGAAGAGGAACCTGATTGTAAATTAGCCCTGAAGAATTTTTCAATTTCAGATGTTTATTTCCCCCCCTTGTTATTTAATCTCTTTGCTGCCAAACTGCAGAGAATTAATCTTGGTCTGGGCTGACAGAGTTTACAGTAAGTACTGTTCAGATAAACCATATCACCCAGCGCAGATGAAGAGAAGACAGGGAATGGGAAAGGAAGGGATGGACTCCTGGTTAGTATCATTGCTGGGAGAGTCTCTTTCTTTCTTTCTTTCTTTCTTTCTTTCTTTCTTTCTTTCTTTCTTTCTTTCTTTCTTAGTTTTTAGCAAAGCTCTTTGAGGGGAAAACAGAGCCAGATCCTCAGCTAGGGTAAGTCAAGTGCAGCTTCAGTGAAATCGATTGAGTTGTTTCAGCTTACGCCAGATTGGCATCTGAAATCAATGGGAGTTAGGCACCTAAATATCTTTGAGGATCCGGGCCCTGGCTCATAAAGTGTAGTAGAACTTAATCAGCATCCAAAACGCTGCATGATGCCACTAAAGATGGGGGCTTGAGATCAGGCAAGTATGCTCTTTGGGGCTGGGGCTTTGTGTTCTGTGTTTGTATAGCGCCTAACACAATGGGGGCCTGGTTCAATACAATAAAGGAGGAGATGAAGAAAAGGGGATAGAGTTCCTTTGAGGTTGCAGGATTTATCTATCCATATTACATTAATAATGAAATATTGATTCTGCATGCATTTCTATTGGCTGGCATGTTAGCTGTTTCAAATGATCTTCTATTCACCTTCTGGGGTGGAGGGAGAAGAAATTTGCAAAATGATTCTTGGTCTTTGCCGGGTTCCCAAATAAAGGACACTGCAGAGAGGGCTAGATTTGCCTGGACCAGCTCTGATTCGCAATGACGCGCCAGGGTGCAGGACTGGATGGGCAGTGGCACGTTGCTTGCTGGATAACTATCCTGGCGCAATGGCAGACTGGTGTGAGGAATCTGCACTGGGACAGCTGCGGGGGCTGAGGATCAGAGCGGAGGTGCAGAGCTGACCTTGGCTTTGTCTTAGCCATTCATTAAACTGGACTTTTCCATTCATGTTCTCCTTCGGGGCAGGAGGGAGTCAAAAGTTTTTGAGTTCTGGAAGTGAAAGCTGCTCCGGGTGGGAGATGAATTTCTGAGTGTTTGAGCATGGCGTGATATATTTATCTTGTCTCTGGAGCCTGCCTTAGTCATATTACAACTGCCTTTCACTACAGAGTGGCTGAGAGCCCTAACAGCTAAAAAAATAAAGACACCTTAATGATAATAACTTTAATGGGACAGGGAGGCCAGGCAAATCTGAGAGCTGGATGAATGGTTTGGGCAGAAGTTTGGATCCACCTCATTCTAGCTGCCCACCTGTACCTGTCTGTGAGCTCAGGGTTAGCAGATACATCATCATGCCAGGCTTGAGGTTGGGGGAACCCAGCTGGTGTCAAACCGCTTGGAGCATCCTAGGTTTAAAGGATTGACTCTGGCTTTATTGAGCTTGTGGGAGGGAAGGAGAAAAAAATCCAGTGAAGGGGAATATGATGGGGTGTACAAACCCCACCCTGGTTAGCCAGGGGTTAGCAGGAGCCTGAGCCCAGTTAAGCAGGATGGCACCTGGTCCAGGGTGCTAGGCATAACTGGTGATCAAACCCAGCTGGGAAGGAGGTAGGTCTTCATAAAGGAAGGAGCAGGAGGCAAAGGAAGAGCTCAGTAGTCCCTCAGTTGGTGGTAGAGGAACAGGAAAGTGATATAAGGGATAGCCGGGGTTGGTGTAACCTCTAGGGTAGATGGCTTGTGTGAGGCTATGAGGTGATGGGGAAGAAGCAGCTCAGCCAACAGCAGGAGTGTGACCTTGGAGTGTGGTAGGGGCAGGATTCACAGGGGCCCAGGCAGTAGGCCTGCTTGCCCTGACATGAGGGTTGTGATGGATTGGGAGCATGGCCTAGGGCAGGAACTGGGGAGAAGCTTTGGGAGGCATTCTTCACTAGAGAAGCCTGGAAAGGGGCTACAGAGAAGGCCTGGTCTTGGTTGAAGAAATCCAGGGAGGAAACCGCAAGGAGTCTTGTGGAGCAGACCTTCAGTGCTTGGTTATAGGGTCCTTGGACTAGAACCCAGTATGGTGGGAGGACTGGGTTCCCCACTAGCCACTGGGGAAGGTGGCATGAGGCCCCTGAGATGGGAAGGTGGAGGACTGAACACCCTGGACAAAGGGGTGTAGGGACCCAGGGGCCCAGAGTTGAGTGCTGAAGACCTGACATAAGGACTCTTGTTTGTTGGACTTTGTCCCTTTGGAAAGAATGGGACTAACCTGTGACCTGGTGGAGAGCTGGGCAAACTGCTGCAGGACAAGAGGCGCTAGAAAGGAAAGAGCTGCTACACCATGCCCAGCCACAAAAGATGTGCCAATGGTGAGCTCACCCTTCTTTTGGGGGATATGGATTTAAAAAATGGACCAGCTGATAGGGAGGGTGAAAGACACAGGAGAAAAGAAAAGTGGGGGAAGGGAATCAACAAGTATCCTGAACAGACACTATTTCAACTTAACGTAATGTGTTCATCCCATGTTGGCACACACTTATACTGGGCTGACTGCAAGGGAGGTGGGGGGGACGGGTGTCCCTGCAGTCTTAATACAGAGCAAGTCCCTTCCATGGAAAAAAAACATAGGGCACAGGCACAGATTCTCAGCAGGTTGTAAAGTGTCACCGCTCTATTGCTGGATCTATGATGATTTATGCCAGCTGAGGCTCTGCCCCATTGTGGTTCTAGGTGGTGACTTGAATCAGCCTGGAAGAAATCTAACTTAGAGTTCACAACTTCTTTTCCTCCTCTAACAGGTGAGATTTTCAAAAGTCCCTCAAGTCAGCAGGACTCGTGCTCCGAACTGACTTAAGAGCATTTAAAAATCCCACCTCCGGCAAATATGTGATCCAATGGCTAAGAGGTAGACTGGGAGTTAAGACACCTGGGTTCTATTCCTGGCTCTGCCACTGACTTGCTGGATGACCTTGGTCAAATCACTTCACCTGTCTGAGCCTCTGTTTCTCTATTTGACTTGCAAGCTCTTTGGGGCAGAGACAGTCTCTCACTGTATCTGTGCAGCATCTAACACAATGGGCTGACAACTTCTGTTGAGACCTCCAGATGCTACTATAATATAATGGGTGGCTTGCAACTCCTGGCACTTCATTGATGGTTGGAAGATGTTTGCCCCAAGACCCCTGTTGCAGGCATATAATGAAAAGCTCACATCAGGAGCTTTGGTCGGTTCCTTCCATTCTGCAGTGTGCCAAGTACTCGTTTCCATACTTAAATATTAGTCTAAAAGAATGGTCCAATTAGTGTCTGTCCTTGCTAAACTATTAAATGATTTTTGCCAGCATGCTAGCCTAAGCCTAAGATTTTAGGCTCCAGGTTCATATGTGGGAAGCTAACCATGTGGCCTGACTTTCAGAAGAGCTCCTAGCATCCTTCCCCCAACCCCCAGTAGTCAATAGCATTGTTGAAAATTGGACATCTTATTTAGGCAACTCAATGTGGACTTCAGAGCCTAACTTTGGACACTTAGTTTTTAAAATCTTGGCTGTAGTGTTTTAAGACACTGGGTGGTCTGGCTGTGACCTCCCAGGTGCTGGTTTGATGCTGGTGTAATTCCAGTGTTTTCAGAGCGACTCCTAATTTTCAGCAGTGTATGAGGGCTCAGAATCAGGCCTAGAAGGCTGAATGCAATAGCCATGCCTTGGAATCAGTCTGACAGCACTTCTTAAACCCCAGTTCAGTTCCATGCTCCCTGAATGGGAAGCTTTCCTGAGTTGGGGCCTTAGATTGTAACCTCCTTTGGGTGGTATCTCTTTGTTTTGTGCAGGGCTCAGCACTTTACTAGTAGTAATTGAGTGCATTGCCAGTGGTCCCAATGGAGGGACCAGATGTTACTGGTTCATCGATCTGACCTTTTGTACTGCTGGAAGGAAAAGGATAGAAGCAATGGTAGAAGGGAGATGGTGAAAAGACAAAAGGGAGGGGGGCCATGGCAGAAGCTCAGGTACTACAGTGATGGGTGGCAGAATAAAGACCTTAGAGGAAAATGATAGTGAAGAAGAGAGAGAACTGGAAAAATACAGAAATAAAAGGACAGAAGAAGGAAACAGAAGCCAAGGTAGAAATAAATGAAATTTATGGATTCTAAGGCCAGAAGGGACCATCATGATCATCAAGTCTGGTCTCCTGTATGACAGAGGTCATAGAACTTCCCCCAAATAATTCCTAGAGCAGGTGTTTTAGAATAAACCATCCAATCTTGCTTTTTTAAATGGCCTGGGATGGAGAATCCACCATGACCCTTAGTAAATTGTTCTAATGGTTAATTACTCACTGTTTTTTTTTAAAAAAAAAAGCCTTATTTCCATTCACTTATGGCAGCAGAATCCATCCTCTTGGCATTGTCCTTCCTCATTAGAGCGGAGAAGACACTGGGTTCTAATTGAAAGGTCTCCAGGTAAGTCTAGACTGCAAAGAAAACCCCCTGGCCCTGCATTTCAGCACCTGGGTCAGTTGTCTCAGGCTGTGGAACTAAAAATAGCCAGGTACATGTTCCTCCTTGGGTTGGAGCCCAGGTTCTGATGCTGGATGAGAAAGGAGAGTCTCTGTGCTCGCAATCCAGCCCACATGGGAATGCCCACACTGTTCTCCATAGCCCTCCAGCCCCAGCCCAAGCCAGTTGACCCTGGCTCTGAGCCTCGGTACTGCGGGTTTTTCTTTGTGGTATAGACATAGCCTCAGTGGGCTAACCACAAAGTATGGTGGGAATGAGAAATGTGCAGGCAGTCCACAATATTGGTCACATCTCACTACAAACCCATGCCCATTCTTCCAGCTAGGTGAACTCTCTGAGCAATGATGGGGGGCCCATTTTCCA
The DNA here is from genome assembly GCF_965152275.1 of Natator depressus. Classification (NCBI taxonomy): domain Eukaryota; kingdom Metazoa; phylum Chordata; order Testudines; family Cheloniidae; genus Natator; species Natator depressus. The sequence goes on from NC_134247.1 coordinate 16,589,737, forward strand.
GTGATGACAGATTAGGAATAGTTATCTATCTACCGAGCCACAGAGACACTCAATGACTTGCCCAAGGAAGCTTGTAGTGGAGCAGGGCCCTGAACCCAGGTCTAAAGTCCCAGGCTAGCACTCTGCCCACTAGGCCATCCTTCCCGCCCCCCCCCCCCCCACTCTTTGGAATAGGCCATTAAATCAAGAGCCACCTTCATACCGAGAACACCAAGAAATTTCCTCTATATGATGTTCTTTGGCAAAAAATAGCCAGTTGATTGTAACCACTAACTGTGGAAGTCAGGGGTAGGCCTGGAGTATGGCACACGTTCATGAAAATTCACCCAAACTAACCAGGCATTGCTGAACAGGACTAGGGGATGTGCAAACCCCCTGCTGATGAGCTCTGGTGAGGCAGAGCTGCCAGCCATTGGGCCCTATTCTGAAGACTCAGCAGTGAGCGCTTCTCTGCTGGGAGTGGAGGGCTCCCCTCCAAGCTCTCACAAGTACTTTCAAGTGCTTGCTGTTCCAGTAATAATAATAATAATGCCTCTGTTGTACTTTTCATCCCAAGTGTTTTCTCAATGAGGGGCTACACAGACTCTTTAGGGCCATTTCTTCCTGCATGTTTGCACAGGGCCTGGCACACTAGGGCCTCTGGGTGCTATTGTAATAAAACAATAACAAATGATATTCTCCCCATTTTACAGTCAGGGAAAGGTCTCTCTGGTCCAAATCTTTTTCTGTCTTATTTCTCAGTTTGTTTTTAAATCTCATTCCATTTACAAATGTTTCCCTCTTGTATTCCCATTGTTCTCCTCTCTGTGTAGTTTCTTCCCATTCCCTTTTTCAAAATAGCTTTTTCTTGAATCTGTGATGAAGGGAGGCGCTAGGACCCAGGCAGGGAGCTGAGGCTCACTGACGGAGGCCGGCTACCTAGCAGACTGTTTCTGCACCAAACTCTGAAGTATTCATAATTCATTGGAATTGGATTTTTGGGGGCTCACTGAGCTGTTTGCGGCTATTAAGCGTGGAACTTGGAAGTCGTTCTAGCAGCTCTGAGCTGAGCAGCATGTGGCCTAATCTCTCCACGCAGGCACAGGCACGAGGAACTGTTGCAGCACCAGCCTGGCGGGAGGCTGGTTCTGCACTGTGGCTGCAGAGGAGAAGTCTTTGCCCTCTCTGTTTTACAGGCTCTCAAATGCCGCCATGGCTGCTGAGGTAACTTTACTGCTGGAATGCATTCAAATGGCAGACTATGCCTAGGGCAACAGGGCCCCATGAACTGCTGAAACAAGTAGTGTCATAGCAGCATTGACCCTCCCAGCCCTTGCGCAATGCACGGCAGGGAGAGCAAAGCGGTCGCTTGCCAGTGGTGCTATGTGGGCCCAAGAAAGGTTAAACCCCGGCACGGCTTCTGCACTGAGGGGATGCAAGTCTCAGGACTCCTACATTCTCCCTCACTTGCACTCAAGTACACCAAGCTTTTGCCGGCAAGGAGGATAGTCAGCTAGGCATTTAGGCCCCACTCGAGCTACTAGGCCTCAGTAACGTGGCAGCCTAGTATCCCCCTGTGCTCCTTTTCCTGCTCTTCACTCTTTAACCTGCGCTTATACCCACAGCACTCCACATCTGCAGGGTTGAGCTGGGAGGGGACAATGTGTCTGCAGGTTGATCCTGTCCTAGCCACTGGGGAGATCTCATTAAGGAGAGCTCAATGCGGCTCACAAAGGAAGGGGAACCTGTTTAGTTTTGGGGTATGATTATAGAGGGCCAGGCTCGGGCCCTCTATCTCTGGCTGGAGATTTGGGGCCTGTGCATAACTTGTGGGAGGCTGAGTGGTGGCCGGGGTTATTTGCAGGAGAGCGTTGGGGAGAGCCCTGTATGTTAGCTCTAGAAATGAACAAAAGGATGACCGTAGCACGATACTAAAGGGGTCCTTTAGGGAAAAATAACTTCCCACTCAGCAGTCCCTCATATTACTAACACACAAATGTCCCTCCCCACCCCACACTTCCTGTTATCCCTTTTCTTGTGGTGTAGTAGGTTAGTGACTTTGGGAGCTGGGCCTAGTTCCCCACTCTTACACCAGTTTGCTGCTGTAACTCCATTAAGTTACCTTAGTGTAAAGCTGATGTAGGGCAGTGGTGGGTTCTTTGCATGGTAACCCCACAGCTTTCCAGGCTGCTGTTGATCCTGGTGCCTTTCATTTTGTTTCAAATTGCCCAACACTTCCTTTTTGTGAATGTCCTGCCGGCGCTAGTCCATCAGCCCCACAGACTGAATCGATCTTTGTCTAGGGAGCAGATGCAACCACAGTGCAAGCTACCACCAGGTCACCCCACCATGGTGCCTCTAGCCCTGTCTGGGAGGAAGCCCTGAAAGGCATGAACAGGTTAGCCCAGTCTCCACACTGAGCCAACGCTCATTTTTGGTCACTCTGCTAGACTATTAGGGATGGGGCTTGTGTGCGTCAGACATTGGAAAGGCAGCGTGATCTAGCAGACTAAGGCCAGGCCTAAACTCGGAAGTTAAGTTGGCTCAGCTACATTGCTCAGGGGAGTGAAAGTCCAACCCTGCCTGAGCAATGTAGTTAAGCTGACCTAAGCTCTGGTGTAGACAGGTCGACAGAAGAATTTTTGCATCAACCTAGCTACCACATCTTGGGGAAGCAGATTAACGACAGTGATGGGCGAACCCCTCCTATCGCTGTAATGAGTGTTTACCTGCTATAGTGTTTCAAGCATAGACAAGCCCTAAGATACTGGAGCTCTTGGGTTCTCATTCTTTCTCTGCCACTGATTTGCTGTGTGGCCTGGGGCTAGTCTTTCTCCCAGTAGCAATGAGGGTACGCAGAGGTCTTCCGGGGGTACCTCAACTCATTTGCCTAGTTTTACAACAGGCTACAGAAAAAGCACTAGCGAAGTCAGCACAAACTAAAATTTCATGCCGACAATGACTTGTTTATACTGCTCTATAGACTATACAATGAAATGTAAGTACAATCTTTATATTCCAATTGATTTTTTTTTATAATGGTAAAAATGAGGAAGTCAGCAATTTGTCAGTAATAGTGTGGACACTTTTTTGTATTTTTATATCTGACTTTTGTAAGGAAGTAGTTTAAGTGAGGTGACACTTGGACAAATCAGACTCCTGAAAAGGGGTATAGTAGTCCAAAAGGTTGAGCGCCACTGTTGCAAGGGACCCGTTCAGTTCTCATTGAAATGAACTAAAGACTTCCATTTATTTCAATGGGAGTTGGCCAAGGTGCTAAGGGATGAAGATACTTCAGGGAGTGGCAGAGCCTTGCAGTGTAATTAAACTCTGAACTAGCAGGGTTGAGGATTGGAGAGGAGCACAGTAGGGTAGCTGTGCTAGGTAAATTTAAACCAAGACTCTTTAAATCTAGCAGCCACCTTATATTTATCACCAGTATGAAAGAAACCAGGAAGAGTCTGTTGAGGATAATGGGTTTGATTGGTTTATCGATGGAAGGTACAAGTTCAGTTTAATGACACAATTTTGTCCTGTTACAAACATACTAAAAACCTACAAAAAGAAAAATTACATCCATAGTACACTAAACGGCATGTAGAAAAAAAGCACATGAGCTCCGATAACACGTACATGAACAGTACCCATTATAGTATTCTTAACACTGAAGACACAGAATTACATCTGACCAAATGGGTTCACAAGTGCAGGTCACCGTGGGACCAGCTAAGGACACACTGACAGACAACTTTAGCTATGGAAAATAGTATCGTTACAGGTCGTTAAATATTTCAGACCCACACTTATTTATCCCACGCTTTCTTTTTAAAGCTGGTCGAAGCTTTTTTTTGCACTCTCTTGTCTGAGCATCCAACCTTCTTCTGACACCGCCTGTGTTGACCATGGCAACACCTGCACCGATACCAACACAACCGCACAGCTTCACTACAGCAGTGAGTAGGGAGGACATGCTCTGGAGGGGAAATTCAGGTCCATTTCAGTCAATGGGAATTCCGCCATAGATTTCAATGAACCTAAGATCTCCTTGATCCAAAAATAAAAAAACCAAACTACAGCAGGATTCTACTGTAACAGTCTGAATGTGGCCATATCGCTATTGTAAGCTGCAGGCTTTGGCCCTTGAGTATAGCCTGTAGAGTAGGGCTGAGAGTTTTGTAAGATCCCTAAGGGATTTGGTGTCCTGGTCTTAGCTGGCTCTGAAATCTGTGTTTTCAAAAGCAAATCTCATAGGGTGGGGAGACCGGGTAGATGGGACCTTTGCCTTGTCCACTTCCTATGCAGCATGTTTTTTGTTCCCCCAGCACCTAATTTCTAGATCCTCATCATTCATCCTGGGATAAGCCATAGGCTGCAAAACCTTTCATGTCCAGGTCCCCAGTTTGCACTGACGTGAACTAGACTCCCTCTGAAGGTTCTTTGGCAGCCTGTGCAAAAGGAATGGGTGGTATCGCCTCCATTGGGAGAGGACAGGACTTCATGTGCGAGATACCACCCTGTATAGTGGGCACCACTTGCTCCCTGGTTTGTACCCAAATTGTTTTGGGAGGTTTAAAAATGTCAGCCACAATGTTTTATACTTCTGCTACACGGGTACTACATATTCATATATCTCTATGCTCTCCCACGAACATGTATAAATGCTGAAGTTAGCATGCAGGTATTCTATTTAGCTTTCATACAGAAACTCCTCTGTAGCTATAAAAAATGTGTGTGTATATAGGCTACAAATAAATACAGATGACATCCATATGCGGGCTATCTGTTGTGTTTGATCATTGCTCGCATGGTGCAGAACCCATCCCTGTTGAGGATTCTCTGCTCCTCTAGCTTCCTTCCTCAATAGCCCCATAATGAGGGATGAGGCTGGGCAGCTCAGTTTTCCGGCAACAACACTGATGCATGAAGGAGAAGAACTGAAGGCCATTGCCAGGGCTTGTACGGGGCAGCAGATGGGGCAGAGGCAGTTTTGAGATAATAAAAGGAGCATGAACTGCCTCTATTGAGTTAGGACATACAGGGGCATCATAGAAACAGCACCCCTGGAACAGGTGGCTGGTGTGTGTACCTTGAGTGGGGCACACGGTGAGGAGTTCAAACCTGAGGGTTAGACTGCTAAGTCACCCTCTCTACCCATGTCACTCATGTACTGGGTTTTGTTAGTCAGGGCACGCTCACTCTATGGAGTCAAGGTTACACCACGGCAGAGTCCTAAGCAAAAACTTTCAATGCGCCAAAGTCACTTCAGAGGAGCCTGAACCTCATCCACCCTGGAACAGTGTCCAAACCACCAGCCCCAAATCTCAAACCACTCTGCCGGAGCCACTGGGGAGAACAGGTTAAAAAGACAACCTAGACTGCTGCACCCCCCTGTACAGAGCCTCCATCCTGAAAAACTCTATCCCCCCTTCCCCCCCACAGCAGGAAAACATGCCAAACTGCACCAGACTCTTACCAAATACGGACCCGGGGCTGCACTAGAGGTGGGAGCTGGAAGGCCCAAGGCAGAAGTGCAAGCACAGAGGGTAACAGCTGTGCAACCCACGTGAGAGGAGAGATGAGGCTAAACAAGCCCTTTCTAGTCTGTCTGTGTAGGAAGGGAGATGAGGGAAACTGTTCTTCAAAGGATTATCAAAGCCTTTCCACTGAAAAGTGGGGCAGAAAACTGTATTGCTGAGATGGAAGGGACAGCTGAGGCGGTATTGCACTATGGAGCAGCCTGCCATTGAACCAGAAATGGATAGATATATAACCCAAAACCTAGTGTGAACGCTGTGCTGGGCATGTGCTTGATACCCTGTGTTTTCTCACTTTTACCCTTGGCCTCTGAGAAAGTGAGGCAGTCGCCTGGAAAGGGTTAAAGGTTCCCTACCTCCCCCAGCGAAGGGAAAAGCGCACACACCCTTCCCCTCTGGGAGTCAGCTTCTTCCTTGTAGGCCCAGCTACGTGACAGGCAGGGATCCTTTCCAGGCAGCTGCTCCCCTTGTCACAGCAACACTGGTACAGCTTGGCATGTCAATCAGTGGTTTTAAAGTTGAACTAAAGAGCATTTAGTGAACTGAAGTTATTGGAGCAGAGAGGATAGTGGTGAGACTTTGATGGGAGGGGAAGGACTCCAGGGACCCGGTAAACCAGAAGAACAGGTAGTGTCCTGGGTCTGGTAGACATGGCCATGCTGTGAAGGGACAGGAAGACTCAGATGGGGGATAGCAGAGGAATGCAAAGGAGACCTGATCCCAAGTTCAATGGGATGCTCTCTGTTGACGTCTGTGGGGTTTGGAGCAGGCTGTAAGATCCTGAATTGGCTACCCTTACAATGAATAATACCTTATTGTGCAAGTAGACTCCCAGATTTCTATAGACTAATCTGAGTGAGATACTCTTTGCCATAGGCCCAGATTCTGCTACCCCTACTTATGTGGGCTTAGGCAACTTCATCATTAATTCAAACCGAAGTATATTCAGCCTGCATTTGCTTTGGAACATGCCTTCGTAACAGGCGGCTTGTAGACAAGCCAAGAAGCAATGTACTGCACATCCACTGGGCAGGGGAAGATGGAGCTGGAGATAAATGAAGTCCAGTTTCCGAGAATCTCCATTTCAAAATTTTGGATGATGGTGAGAAGAGACCATTTGGGATACGAAACAGAGCTGTCGGGAACATGCAGCAGCTGTGTGTGTGCGCGTATGTTTGTGCATGCAAGAGAAAACCACGTTCAGAGCCAAGACCGGTTCTTCCCTTCTGCTCTCCCTCACAGCCTTTCTCATTCCTGTCTTGCTCAGGAATTATTTCCCGTCCAATGTTCAACTTGGTTTTGTCTCTTCTCTGATGAGATTTTCCTGATCTAAGCAAGCCCTGTTCTGTTTCGGGGGTGGAGAGGGGGTGTTGACTTTATCTGTGTCTATTCTCTGGCATGGCCCCATTCATTCTACTTCCTACAGTGCTGGTAAAAATAAACATGTTTTTGTTTGCATGTATTTGAGTGGCCTGCGATTTGGCTTATTGGGTGGATCCTCCAGGGACAGCAGCTGTGCACAGCTGGATGGTATTAAGAAAAATGTATCTTAAAAAAAATACGCCAAGTTGTGCTGTGTCTTTCTAATGTGATTGCTGCGCTGAGTTCCAGACGCTACAGACAATCTGCTCAGGACACAAAATACCAACATTTTTGAGTGTCCACTAATTCTGGGTGTCACAGTTTCCTGGTGGGGGACAGCTTGAACCACACGAATACCTAACTTGACTTCAGCTGGAGTTGTGGGTGCTCAGCGCCTTTGAAAATCAGCCCTGGGTGTCTCCCGTTGGCCATCAAGAAACCGAGGCCCCCAGACTGATTGTGCGCTTGAACCTTGTGGCTTTTGTCCATCTCCCATGCCAGACTTTTCCAATGAATTCCATACCTCCACAGTCACAATCCTCCGGGCCTTTCATAGCCAAGCTCACGCCCACTGACCTGGCTTTCTGTTGATTTCAATGGCTGTTGTGTCAGGACCAAAGTCCTAGCTCCAAATCTAGCCTTGGAGTAAGTGACCCTGACTGGATTTAAGTCAGTGGAGTTGCACCCAATTACACCAAGGGGGAATTTGGTCCATTACGTCTTATGGAGAGAAAAGGTCTGATGGGGGTGGGTAATTCCCTCAAGGAGACAATGATTGAAAACACATATTTACTAACTCACCTTACTCATAGACTGTAACAACACCTAGCACATAATGGGCCAGCTGTAAATCAGCATTGCTCTGTAGAAGTATGTGAAGCTATGCTGATTTACATCACCTGAGGATCCGGTCCACTGTCTGCACAGCACTTAGATAACATGAGCTAATTGATTGCGGTTTCTGCTTCTAGAATACCTTCCAGGCAAGGATTGCAAAGGATTTGCAAAAATTAATGCATTAACCCACGCTACACTCCTGGGGGCTAGGTAGACGACATCTGAAATCACCTGTTAGATACTTATCCTTGCCCTTGCACGGGAATAAACTCAATGAATTAACAGCTTTTTTCCCCCATTTGTAATTAATATGGTCCTAGCTATGAAATGACCCAGCTGCAAACTTAGCTGACAGGTGGAACACGTCCCTGAAGTTTATACAAATGGCTAGCAGCTGAATAGACATTCAGATGTTAGCTGTTGAGATGTTTGTGCACATACAGGGTATTAATTCTCTAAATCAAGCCCCTTATGTTTCAAGTGACCCTGCATTGTTCTTAATTATAAATCCATGTTCCTGTGGGTTTTTTTTAAATCCTTTAATCTTATAACAGCCTCCACACTGGGGATTTATGACCATCTGGGGTTCAGATACTCTAGTGACAGAGATCAGACAAGTACCTGGAAAGACAGGTAGGCAGGTCAGATGGTTATTTCTATCCAACTGGTCATTTATCCCCAGGAAATACCCTCTACTAGGGCCATTAATGGTTAGACACACACTGTCTGGAAGGGTATCTCTTAACGTATCCGTTCTGCCTTTGTGCTCTGGAGGAAAGAGCTGCAAAGCAAGAGTGGTTGCAGCTCTGCACTGTCCATGAGAGAGGCACCAAGCAAAACGACTCATGGGGCTATGTTCATTCTAGGCATGGGTTTGATTCACAAAGTTCAGCTCTAGAAGGGGATACGAATCCAGAGCATCCCACACCTGGGGGTTCCGCCCCAATGACCTGACATGGTCCACTTTTGAGTTTGAGATCTGGCTCTAACTTCTCCAGTGCTCTGGGATGGATCAGATTTGGTGGCCTGGTGTGGACCTACTTCTAGCTATTTGATTTTTAAAGTATCCTTTGTTCCTTTCCTGGACGAATTTGTATTCTGTGTTCCTGGTTGTCAAATCTCTACCTTTCCTGAAAGGTCTGAAGGCCCCTGTGCTGGGTGTTCCCTATTAGTGCTGCAGCCAGTGAGCAGAGCCATATGTGGCAGAATGAAGCTAATCCAGGAGAGTGGGGATGATTGGGTGCTACAGTAATGGCTGCGTAAAGAGGCCAGGTGATTTATAATGTTTCACAAATGCTAGTTTACACCAGAGTCTGCAATGATCTATGATCTATATAAGCCCAAACCTTGGCTAAAATCCAGGGCTCAAAAAAGAGGGGCGGGAAAGAAATTTGTTCATAATGTTTCCATTTCTATCTTGTTTTAACTGGGCCTTGGCCCAGGGGCTGCTCTCTCCGCATCTGGATGTTATGTCGGCTCGCATTCCTTTCCTGGGCGATCCTAGAAGTCTTGTGGGGTTCTCAGTGTCTTAGGCAGCAGAGAGGGAGAAAGGTGATTGTAGGGGAAAAGGATGGGAGGAGAAAGCAACCAGCTCTGTTTAACAGAATTCAGTGGGCATGGCACACATCCCTGGCAGGATCCATTTCCTATCTGGTAGGATCAGAGTGGGGTGACCTTGAATGGGGATCTTTCTGCACCCCACACCTGGCTAGTGAACAAGGTAGAGAATCCTATTTAATATCTTTACCCCCATTAGTGCCAGGAAAGGCAGGGGCGCTCATGAAGGTGCCTAATGAAAACCCTGTGGAGGGACTCATTCGCAGCCCTGCCCCTCTTACTCTCAAGTCTCCTGAGTCGTGCAAATGCAGAGGCTGCCTATATTGTGTTTGGTTGGGAAGACTGCAATGTGCGCGTGTTGCTTTTTGGGCTTCTTACTAAGGCTGTATCTACACTACACCGATGTCAGCAAAACTTGTGTCACTCAGCGGCGTGAATCTTCCACCCCCCTGAGCGACACCGACCCAAGCGTTCGTGTGCCCCATGCTATGTTGGTGGGAGAGCTGCTCCCGCCGACATAGCTTATGCCGCTCGCAGATGTGGGTAGTTTTTTTTAGCGCCGACGAGAAAGTGCTCTCCCATCGGCACAGAGTGTCCTCACCAGGCAGCAGCAAAGCTGTATTGATCCAGCTGCAGTGCTGTACGTATAGACATGCCCTAACCTGGCCCTAGGGCAGCCAATACAGAGAGGCCAGAGCATTTCTTGCACTGAAGAAAAAAACCCTTTGAGCTATTTCAAAGAATAAATCAATCTGGCTGCTAGTGAGTGAAGTCAGGAATGTCTGGCTGCTTGCCACCCGGGGAGAAATCATTCCCTGGGAGAGTTAATGTATTTATCACAGGCTTGCCTTCCATTCAGTCTTGGAACAAACTCCCTCATTCGGCTTAATTCTCTTCAATCCGCTTGGATTTTTTTATATATATAAAAAATTGGCCTCTTGCTACCCTTAAGTCATGTCATGTCTGAAGCTAGAAAGCTGTTCTCTCTCCCCGTGCGCGGCTTGGAGAGCAGCGCAGAGCCTAAGCAGGCTCAGACCTCTGTTCCTGAGTTTCTCTTCTGCCAGCTGGGAGTAAGATAGATCAGTGGTGGGTACTGTGACATCATGGACACCGGTCTGCTAGAGTCTGGGCTGAGACTGAGCTATTCCACAGAGGCCATTGTCTAACAATCAGAGGATAATAATTCTGGGGGAGATTTTCAAAGTTCACAATAGGAAATCGGTGCCTGGTTCCCACTGACTTTTAATGAGGATTGGGCGCTGAAATGCCCTTTGTGCCTTTAAAAAATTCTCTCTGTCTCCACCAAGCTGGTGGGGATTTCAACCGTTGACTTCGAGGTAAAGGGCTCCATGCCCTAGAATACCCTGAGCCATCTTTGCTCCCAAGAGGATTGGGGGATTTGCCAGCTCTTGATGTCTTCAGATTAACACTGGCTGCCTTTCTGGAAGAGATGCTTTAGCCAAACACAAGTTATTGGGTTCAGTGCAGGTGTAACTGGGGGAAATGTAGTGGCCTGTGGTATATTGGAGGTCAGACTAGATGATCTGATGCTCTCTTCTGGCCTTAAACTCTTGAACTGATGCTCTCAGCAGAGAGACTAGGATGGAGACTGAACTGGCCTCTCTGCTCAAGACGGTGCTCTGGTAGCACGGTGCAGGGAAGTTTGCACTGCTGCTCCCTGTGCTGTCCTTTTGCAATAGATAAATACAGCAGAGGACTTCAGTCTCCAGGACTGTCTGTCCAGTACCTTCCACCAGCACTACATTTATATACGTTTTAAAGGACCCTGGGTTAGTCTCAGGTTGGCTCAAAGAGACAGTGCAGGTTCTTCGCGAGTGAGAGAGAAGGCTAAAAGAGACCTATCTGTGGGTGATAAGAGAATGTTGTTGTTTTTTTTTATCGGCAATTCTGATCAAAATCTGGGATCGGAATTTTTTGCTACCATTCTCCCCATGCATAAGAAATTCCCCCTCTTCCTTAGACAAGAAAAGGAGATGAACTTGGGGTTGGGGATAACGCCAAAAATCTGCAGAGACCCTCTTTCTGATCCGCACAATTTTCACTTGGACTCTTCAGAAACTGCACATAATGAAAACACTGGCTCAAAATGCCAGGGGGGAACATTCAGCAAGTGGAGCCATGGGTCTGATGTGTCAATCCCAGGACATCTCTATAGGCTTTTACGAAATCTCGGCATAGCCCGGGACTAAATCCAAGCCATAGTACCTAGAACTTTATGGCACTGGAATCAGACGGGTCTGACAGCACTCTGGTCACTGTACGCTCAATTAGTTTCCCCGGAGAAGGGCCTGGTTCGGGGAAGCTGGGGCTGGCTACTAGATCAGTCTGAGCTGCGGGGCGCTAAAGAGCTAGTTAACCCATTAGCCGGAAGAGTAGAAAGGCACATGGGGAGGAAGGGCAAAGGGGGAATGAGAGAGAATGGGAAAGGTGGGTAGGCCCAGGGTAAAGGGAGAGGTCTGCGCGGAGAGATCGCTTCCTTCTGGCAGAAGAGGATGGGGTTTGGATGTGTCTGCTAGCAGAGCTGCTGCACAGACGGTGAAGGGTGGTGGTTGTGGGTGACACAAATAAATGACATGATGGTGTCTGTAAACCGGAGGTGTTACAGCCATTGGTACAAGAAGACAGGAACGCAGGGCCGGGCCCTGCCCCAGAGCCTAAGAAGGATTTAGTGTCTGATCAGCTCAGCTGAGGTTAGATTCACTAGGAATCTTATTGGAATTTGCCATTTCATAGCTGCGGGATGCTGAGAAAGAAGAGAGGCACCAAGGGCTCAATCCTGCAAGATGCTGAGCACTCCAGGCCCCCTGACATCTGGATCAGGCCCACTCGTGCTTAAAGTGAATCAGGTGCTCAAGTGCTCTGCCAGATTGGGGCTAGAGGGCTCAGAACTTTGAAGGACCCAAGTCCAGACGAGCAGCTTAGAGAACTGTGTGCGACAGGGAAGTGTGGCCCCCAGCTTCCTCCATACATGACCCCCCTGCCCCAGCCCTCTGTCTCCCAAGGAATTCCAAACCTGTGGGGAAGGTTACAGAGAAACGCAATAAACAAGGGCCCACGTACAAAACATTCTGCTCCTTTCCACCCTGCTCCTCCTTGTGAGAGGTGAAGAGACTTGTGCTCTACCAGCCACGCTCGCAGAAAGGGACCCGGCCACCGCCGACGCACACGGGGAAGGATTTAACTCACAGCAGAATTACTCTCTTCTTCGTTGGTGGAAAATGGTGAGGGAACGATAAATGCCTGTTTGGTCAAACTTCATCATTGAGTTTCATGGCCTACAACATGCACCAGCAGCTCTTTATTACTCAGTATTGTGAATTACGCATCAACAGTACTCAGTCCAGGAGAAGACAGTCCCTGCCCCAAAGAGCTTCCAATCTCAATAGGACTCTTGCTCTCTGACTCGCTTGTCTACTAGCTGGTCTGCATGGGACAAACAAGGCAGAACGTGTGTGGAGTAAGTACCATCCAAGGGCAGGGTAGTTACGATAGAAGTATGATGTAGCAGCAGGCTATTTACAAAGGCAGAACAATGTACTGTGCTGGGTGAGCACCACATAACCGGTAGGGCATTTTCAAGGGAAGTCCCATGTGGTAGCAGAGTCTGTGGTACTCTGTATGCAGTGTTGTTGTAGGCATGTGAGTCCCAGGATGTTAGAGAGACAAGGCGGGTGAAGTAAAATCTCTTATTGGCCCAACTACATTACTTATCCTGTAAGTCATACAGGGAGAGGAAAGGGAGAAAGACGCGAGGGGGGGGGCAAATGGAGGAGCTGGAGGAGTGACAAAATGAGGGGAGGTGGAAGGAAAGTTAATCCACAAACTGGGTGCAGTTTTGGGGAAGTGACATCACTTCAGTTACTACTTAAAACTGTCATTTGGCTCCAGACCTGCTCAGTGCAGCCTCCTGGTATAGAGGCTGCATGGGGCCAAATCCATCCCTGGTGTAACTATCGATTTAGCCCATGGGGAAAGCTCCTGGGCTCGCTGCCAGCACAGATCGTATAACAGAGTTGCCCTAGTGAGAACAGCCACTTTCTTAGGACCGGCTGGAAAGAGGGAGCTCCTGCAGAGGGGGTAGGAGTGGCACTCATGCTACAAGGAGCACACTCAGCCCTACCCCACGCTTTTGGTCCTCTTATGTGCCTGATAAGGGGAGAGTCCCAGCCCCACTCCCAAGGAACTGACCATTGTCGGCTCCTCAGAGAATGTCTGGGAGGAATATAACTGGAGACTCTCATGCCGAGCAGAATAAGAACAGGTCTCTCCCCAGGTGCAGACTACATCTGAGGTTTGTGGGTAGTCTGCTGCAGATGGGAGCCTCCGAGGAAAAGAGCCCTGCCCCTTGCTTTGAGCAGTAGCACTTACCACTCCAGCTGGATGTATCCTGGAGACATCTACTTGGAAATAATTATTGGATGAAAAACATGCCAAGCTTCTCTGAGAGTTATTTGAGCAGATTGGCTTTTCATTGCCAGACTGCTTTACAGACATGCACTGATTAATCCCTCCAACACCCCTGTGCATTGGGATGGGGGGTATTACTATCCCTTTTGACAAGTGGGGAAACTGAGACAGAGAAGGTAAGGGACTTGTCCAAGGCTGCAGAAAGAGCTCCTGCTGCTAGACCAGGGTTTCTCAAACTGGGGTCAATGGACCCCTGGGGGTCCGTGAGTCATGTCCAGGGCTGCCAGCCCCGCAGATCAATGCCTCCCCCTCCCTCCCAGTGCCTCCTGCACGCTGCAGAACAGCTGTTCAGTGGTGGGCAGGAGGCGCTCAGAGGCAGGGGGAGGAGCAGGGACGGGATGCACATGGGGGAGGGGGTGGAAAGAAGCGGGGAAGAGGAGGGGCAGAGTTGGGGTGGGAAGAGGTGGGGGGGGCCTTGGGGGTAGGGGTGGAGTAGGGGCAAGGCCTGGGGCTGAGCGGGAAGCTTGGGGGTCCATGAAAATGTTTAAATCAAAATGGGGGTCCTCAGGTTGCTAAAGTTTGAGAACCGCTGTGCTAAACTATGTATCTCTCCCAGAGGGGGATGCTGGAGAGAGTCATTTGTTACAAATTAATGTGGGGATTTATCAGGTGCTCATGATACTGATGAGGACGGAATCCGTGTCTTTCATGCAGTGATTTTTATCAGGCACTTTATATGGAGGAACCCAGTTTCACTCTGAGGGTAAATGTATGCTCTAAGGAGCAAAGCTTTTTTTCCAGTGAGTAGAGACTTTTCATCACACTCAGGAATTGACCCTTAATATGTTCAGTTCATCTTTTCACCCCTTTCCTGCTCATTGCATAATTCCCCTTCCCCCAACCAGAGGGTGCTAAGAGTAGCCGGGGCTTGGGTGCACTAAACCCCCCATTCTTCCTGCAGACGCACACATGCCAGTTGCGAGCTCCCTGGGTCATGGCCACTGCGAGTAGAACCTACTGGCTAAGTCAATTCAGGGGCCTGTCCCAGCTTCCCACACCTCCTATGGGATGACTGAGGGAGTTGAAGGGAGACAGCCTGGTTCCGCAGTGCCTCCCCTTTTCCCCGGAGCCTGCGTTTCCCTGGCCAGCAGCAATCCGCTGCCTACTGCCCATTCTCTTGCTGCTGCCACTTCTCTGAGAGCAGGGCCCCGATCCTGTGCCAATTTCCTCCCCTCCCCCTTGCCTTGGGAGGCATACTCTCTACCCACAAGGCTGTGCTACAAGCCCTATAAATGGCATCCCATGACATGCTCTGGGGTGCTGGAACTGCTTCTGAAAATGCAGCAGTACACCTTGCAGGTGGGCTGAGCCCCCAGGACTACGGGCAACAGATGGCCGTGGAGAAGGGTTTCTGTGCCAATGAAATTCTGCTGCCTCGGGATGGGGTGAGGATGGGCGAGGGGTTGGGCTGCTCCTGTACCAGGGATTTATAGTTTAGTGGGAGGTTCTCTGCATCCCACACGAATTCCAGGCTGGAGTCTTTCCAGCTGGGTTCTTTTTCTTTTAAAAATGCAACAGTTACGTGTTTCCTTTGTAAACCAGACAGGAGAGCAGGACATGACCCTGATAAATCACAAACCCCATGGGTATGGAGCCCAGGATGGCGGGGGGCACTGCAGACTGTAGCGGGTTAGGATGGGCTTTTAATTCTTCAGTAAATTCGGGCAGTGTGTCTCTGGCTCACCGCAGAATTTGAGCCAATGCACTTCTCAGGGATCAAATCAAAGCCAGGCTCTGGGTTTGGGGAGGTCAATAATTTACTGGCCTCTGGAACAAGACTGGGCCACCGAGCGAAATGATTCCCCATTCCCACCCCCTGCCACTCCCAACCCACTTTTTTTGCCACAGGGAGATCAAATTTGTCCTCTGCCATTACAGAGCTAACCCTACCAGGCTGCTCAGCTCGTGAGGCTCTTGAGGGGAGACCAAAGTGAAGTCTTGATGCACGTCCCTCCCCGCCCCTCCCTGCCCCTGTGTCCGCTCACATGGTGGAGTTTGGATACTGCACCCAGCCCACCTCCTTGTACGCAGCAGTCACGTGGGTGTAGATGAGGCTCTTCATCTTGGTCCAGGCTCTCTGCACCTCTGGGGTGAAGTCGTTGGCATATTCTTCAACGATGACCTCCAGCATGACACCGGTGAAGAACTGGGGGAGAGGGAGACAGGAAAGGTTTCCTAGATTCTCCGGGAAACAAGGGAAGGTGGTCAGGGGCCACTGGGGCAGCCCCTTTTCCAAAGCAACCCTGCGGCTGAGTTCAGGGGGCTTCTGCCATCTTGCTGAGGAGGTCCATAGGGATACTTTACCCTGCTTTGCATTACCCCCAGCCATTGCTCTGAGAGATTGACAGATGCTCATTAGGCTCCAGGAGATGTAAAGCTGTGTTATTAGCCCCGCTGTGCCGAGGGGAAACTGAACCCCAGGCAGGTTGAGAGCTACATTGTCTTGAGCCCGCTCATTTTAGGGGCCCCACTTTTTGGGTTCCCAACTAGAGACCAGGGCAGATCTTTCCAAAGAGCTCTGCACGGCAGGTATGGAGCTGGTTGGAAAATCAGGTCACAAGCGTCACGGTGGGAGTTGCTGGGTACTAGGCACTTTGAAATCTGTCCTGTAGTGTCTGCTTTTCAGAGGTGTTAACCGCCCACAGCTCCCACTGCCTTCCTGAGTCAGCGCTACTGAAAATCAGTACTGAGGCCCCAGGCATCTCGCGCTGCTCGCCCACAAGTGCCCAGAAGGAGGGGCCACTTTTGAGAAGTTTGGCCTAAGTGTCTTGCCTGAGGTCACGCCACAAGTCGGCCAGGGACAGAACCCCGGCGTCCTGCCTGCCACACCTCTGCTCTAACGGCACAGCTGCTGAGCTCTGGACAGGTGCACTCTCTAGGCGCTCGGCAACTTCCTCTCCTTTCTGCTTCTCCAGGTGCGGCAGAGGAGAATGTTGGCCAGCTGCCCACGGACACAGTAGGAGTTGCCTGCCCTGAGTCGCCTCATCGTTGCTCTGCAGTGCTGCTTTCTGACACGCTTGGCCGTGCAGGGGCAGAGCAGCTTTCCCCTACTTCCCAGGATCTTTATCCTATTCCCCCACTGGAGCGCTAGCTATTGGTAGGGGGAGGAAACCCTTTACCTCCATCAGAAGCTGTGGGAGAAGGAGTTCCCTGCGTCTTCCTTGTGGGGGAAAGGCAGGCTTCCATGGGCTGGGGCAGCTTGGTACCCCACTGCCATAGCCAATAAAACAGCTGTAGGTGACCTGGTCCAGAGCTAGCCCCTCGTCTGCTTTCTCTCTTCCACAATCCACCCCTCCCAGTTTCACAATGAAAACCCAACGTCTCTTCCACTGATGGGTTCTGATGCCCATGGCTGGGGGAGGTGGCCCATGGCGGCGAGTCTCCCAGGGCTGTAGGCCACAGCCCTTTTCAATCCGACCTCATGGGCTCAGAGGCGGGGGTTCTTCCCCTGAGGTTCATCTTAAAAACCATCCCGCGGACCCGTGCTCTCTGTGAGAGCAGAACTGGGTGTTGGTGCCGTGTGGCACGGGGCGGGGGGATGGTGCCTGGGGGAAGCTGGAAAGCAATTCTCCCCCCATCTTGGCAGGAGCATGGCCGTTTCCTGCGAGCTGCATTTCAGTGGAGGATGCGGAGGTGCTCGGAGGCTGCACTGACACTAGCCAGCTGATTGCTCTGTTTGCTAACTCATTGGCCATTTTCATCTGAAGGCAGGTCAATTCCCAGCAAAGGAGATAACCCTCAAATGAGGATCCCAACTCTTTTCCCCTCTTCTTCATCTCATTGGCATGCAGCCCCATAGCCCCTTCCACTCACTTGACACACCCCCTGGCACTGTAACAGCCCTCCCCTGCACTCCCCCACCTCCAGAAGCACCAAAATAGGCCCCTACTGTTGGCAAGCACCTGCCTTACCACACAGTTTCTTGGGCATGGAGATGCTTCTGGGGTGCAGCCTGTGAAGTCCTCACCCCTTCCCTCGCTATCTCGCTGCCTGTCAGTGCCACCTGCCCCTTGGCTACTAAGGGGAGCGAGAGAAAACTCCCAGCTGAGTGAGTAAGGAGAGGAGGTGAGCAGGGAGGGAACTTGCTGACTTGTAGCACCGACTCCAGCCTTTCTTCCCAGTGCCAGCAGACCCTATCTGGTATAGCACCCCCTTCAGGATACCCAGGAAGCTGACTACTCATAACATGTAAAATCCATAGGACTGGCCAGCATCCTGGAGGCTAGAATAAACTAGTGCATCCCCACCATCTCTTGCCAGCATCCATTTATCAGTGTGGGCCTTATGCCCTCCTTCCCTTTCCATCTAGTGTCCGAGACTTTCGCTCCAGTCCTTTACCTTGAAGTAGACAGGCTCCACTTTGTGCTTGAGGGCGTGGGCCTTGCCCACCAGGGCCAGAACAGACGAGACCTTTTCGGAGTCGTTGATGTTCTCCACTACGGTGTTAACAGCGCCCATGACCCGCCGGGCATGCTTGCGCAGCTGCGGGGTCCTCTCCATCTCCAGGGGGTCCTCCATGTGCTTGAACTGACTGAAGTACTGCTTGGCAGATGGGAATTTGACAAAAAACCTGCACAGTGCAGTTGGGAGAGAAGGAGAGGGAAAGAGAGAGAAGCCACGTGAATTTCAGTGAGAGGTGAAGTGGCCTAGGGCAGTGGTTCTCAACTGGGGGTACACATACCTCTGGGGGTACGCAGAGGTCTTCCAGGGGGCACATCAGCTCCTCTAGATATTTGCCTAGTTTTACAACAGGCTACATAAAAAGCACTAGCAAAGTCAGTACAAACTAAACTTCCATACAGACAATGCCTTGTTTATACTGCTCTATATACTATGCACTGAAATGTAAGTACAATATTTATATTCCCATTGATTTATTTTATAATTACATGGTAAAAATGAGAAAGTCAGCAATTTGTCAGTAATAGTGAGCTGTGACACTTTTGTATATTTATGTCTGATTTTATAAGCAAGTAATTTTTAAGTGAGGTGAAACTTGGGGGTACGCA
Source organism: Natator depressus (assembly GCF_965152275.1). NCBI lineage: Eukaryota > Metazoa > Chordata > Testudines > Cheloniidae > Natator > Natator depressus. The sequence goes on from NC_134247.1 coordinate 16,608,503, forward strand.
AGACAAATAAGACTCCTGAAGGGGGTATGGTAGTCTGGAAAGGTTGAGAGCTCCTGACCATGGGGCTAGAGCAAAGCCCAGTGAGGCAAGAGAGCGCGGATCTATTCCCAGTTGTGCCACATACTCACTGTGTGACATCCTGGCTTGCAATGGCGTGAGGTTTCGTTAGGCCTGAGCCTCTGCATCTCCCGGTAATTCAGTGGGGGCAGGGGTGCGTGGCCCATCTGCCACCCATGTTCTGGGAGCTTTCCCAGCTATAACAGGGGCCTCTCAGTAAATACTCATCTGCCTAGCAGAGGTGCCGGGGGGGGCTGAATTTGTCATAGTCATTATTACTGCTGTGGCTAATGGCCCCCTTGTGCTGGGCACTCGATGCACACAAAGTGAAAGATTTTTCCTGCCCCACGCAGCTTGCAATCTGATATTTGCAAAGCCCTTCTCCCGTCTGTGCAGAGTCCCCAGCAGACAGGTTTTCCTTCCTCCAGAGCCCATTCAGTGGCAGCAGCTTTCCAATGGCTTTCATGAATGAAACAGCTGCACTCTGCCCCTGCACGTCCACACAAATTGAATAATTCTGCCCTTGGCCACTCCCGTGATTCCCCTGAGTTTTCACAGGGGGAATCAAGGGCAGCACTTGGCCCAGAGAATCCAGCTGGGCTTCACAATGAGAAATTAAATCAGTGCTCCCAACGTTCCTGCTGGGGGGCGGTGCTGAGCCCTAGGGCTTCTGGGTCTCCAATGTACCGATCCTAGGTTATTGTTTAATGCCAACAGACCCTGGTCGTCGGCGGGCAGGATCAAACCTGGGGCCTCTGGAGCTTAGTGCATGAGCCTCTACCACGTGAGCTAAAAGCCAACTGGCTCTTAGCTAAGGCTGAAGGGCACACTCATTTAACTCTCTCTAAGTGGATTTGGTGCCACTAGATGGGACAGAGCACCACACCCAGAAGGTGTGTGTGGGTTACAGATGCACCCTACAGGGATGTCTTCTTCATCCCCTGTTGGAGAGTGGAGTGGTTCTGGGGCCAACCCTCTTTCCCGGACCCCAGGAAAGGGGTACAGGAGACCCTCAAATCTGATGGGATTAAAGCCATGGGACAAATGGGGAGGGGGGAGTCCGTGTGTCTTTGCTGTGGTTGTTTAAGAGTCTCACACACACTCCCCAAATTTGCTGGGGCTGCCCCAGCCCCGCATAGAAAGGGCAGCTTTGCTCTGTGCTGGGAACAGGTATCCTTTTGCCTGGGGCAGAACCCCCGGGGCACGGATCTGAAATGCTGTGAGTGAAAGGGAAGTTTTTGCTGAGCTCTGAGTCCACTTGCCGTGTGTATAGGGGGTCCCACTCCAAGCTGAGGAGGGGCGAAGGCTCTGTTATGATAGGCTAGTGAACCCACACACCACTTGGTAACAGAGGCAGAAGCCTGGGGCCGGAGGAGTGTGTGTGTGTGCACGCAGGAACCCACATCCTAAAAATCTCTGCTGAGTTACTTAATCCCTGCATGAGAGGTGAGATTCTGCTGTCACTTGCAGCGGGGCACCTCCATCAGTCTGTAACTCCATTGATTCCAGTGAAATTGCTCCAGATTTACACCGGGGGGGAGGCGAGATCAGGATTCAGCCCATCCTCTCCACTCCGAACAGCCCAAGGTTTGAGCAGCTGGGCTCTCTCTGCGTCCTTATGTGTGTACATTACACTGGCTGGGAGCCAGCGTAGGCTGCTCGGGAGCTGGTAGACTCAGCTCCCAGGGCTGTCCCCTGATGTCTTCTTTGTCCGCAGTTCCAGACAAACACCTCCCTCCTGCCATCTGCCTCCTCCCTGCTTCCAGGTTGGTGCAACCTCTCGCAGGCACTGCACGGCCCCATGCCAATGCACACACCGCCTCCAGGGCCAGGTGGGTTCATGCTCTGTACCCGCCAGCCCACGAGCAATTACAAACGAGAGCCTGCTCTTCGTAGTGCCACATCATTGTCCTCTCCCCCCACCCCTCCACTGGCTCCCGGAGGATCCGGGGGGCTGCCAAGAAAGCAGCGAATGGAACGTACATCGCTTCTGTTGCTTCCCTCAGGCATCTGGGATTCATCAGCGGGCCCAAAATAGGTTTCGATGTGTGAAGAGTGAGAAGCAGGGGGGAGGAGGGAAGGTGGGGGGAGGAAGGCATCGGTTTGAAAATCAGAGAGGGAGCCGCGAACAAGCTCCTTGGATTATTTTTTAACCTCTCCTGGCAGAAGCTTGAAGCAGCTCCTCACGGCATGTCTGCTCCTTGCCAGAGGAAATCATTTTCCCGAACCCCAGGTCTCACCGTCCCGCCGCTTTTAGCCAATCTCCGTCCGTTCACAGCTGTCCGGGAGAGACTGAGCCTGAGAAAGGGCTTTGGAGTGGAATACGCACGGTGCCAGGGCCCGGGAACTAGGCCTTGTGGTCTCGTGCATCCTTCTGACAGAGCATTAGGGAGATCTCTGAGTCTCATTAGGCCAGGGCGGCTCTGGCTGGGGAGAAGCAGCAGGCTGGGTTATTGTTATATATACATGGAAGCATCGCTATTAATGTTCCCCTTTTCCCCGAGTTCCCAGGATTCGGCCTAGAATGTCTCCCAGCAGGACAGACATTCCCCCTCCATAGCAATAGGGTTTCATTTGTTATCCTTGCTTCACCCTGAGCCCTGGTTTCTAAGCCTGGATACCTGCTGGCTCTATTATTCTGAAGTTCTTTCTCTCCCCCCATTCTCTCTTCCTTCCCCTGACCATGCTGTCACAGGAGATAAGAGAGGCTACAGCACTCAGCATAAAAAACGGAGCCAACAGGAAAGGATCAGTCCCAATGTCAATATCTAGAAGTCCTTCCCAGTGACTGAGCTGGTCTTCTCCGTGCCCACGTTAGCAGATCTCTCCTCCTCATGGGGCCAGGGGCACTTTGGCCAGTGTGAGTGCTAATGGCACCATCCTCTCTAGGATCCCGGGTGTTGGAGTCTCACCCATCATGGCAAGCTGTAATATCAGAGGATCTGCCTTTCTCCCATGCAGCCCAGCTAACAAAGAGATCTGGTCCCCTCAGCGGCGACCATCTCTGTACAGGGCTGAATGAGGGGAATTCAGGCTCGGAGAAGGGGCAGTGGGGAGCAGCAGCCAGAAGAATAGCTGACCTGGCACATAGGATGAAAACCATCTATCCTGAAATGTGTGTCCAACTCAAAGCACATAAGTTCTGATTCTCCTCTCACTCATGCCAATATAAATCAAGAGGAACCCCCTTGGAAATTGGTGATGTTCACCAGTGTAACACTGATGTAAGTGAGAGGAGAACCAGGTGCGTGAAGTCTGGGAGAGAGCCTGTAGGGAATCTAGGAGATTAGTAGGGCTGGATTCCTGTCTGGTATAAATCCATTGAATCCAGAGATCAATTTGCCGACTGTGGGGAAGCTGGTGGGAATTAGCTAAGGGCTGGTTCACAGCTCTAGAGAATTCCATGTGTTCTGGGTCGGGTGGGAATAGGCCTGGGATAAGAGGCTTGAGGCACTGATGTTTGAGATGAGGCAGGCAACTCCAGCCAGGAGTGCTGCCTCAGAGCACATGCCAGATGTCCTGCATTTGGCTTCTGCTCTTAGGTACTTGGGAAGCATTACTTGCTCCGAATGCAAAAATGGTGTCTGGGAAAGAGGCTAAGGGGGTAGAAAGAAACCGCCACTATGTGTATCATGACTAGGAAATCAGAACGTCCCCTCTCTCAAAGTGAAGGATAGAAAAAGATCAGCCTAACCCCCACTGTAGATGCAGCTAAGTGGATGGAAGAATTCTTCTGTTGACCTAGCTACTGCCTCTCAGAAAGCTGGATTACCTACATACACGGGAAAACCCCTTCCGTCAATGTAGGATGCATCTACAATACAGCGCCACAGCTGTGCTATTGTAGTGTAGACATGGCCTATGTGACTCATACAGGAAGTCTGTGACAAGACAGGGAATTGAAGTCAGGTCTCCTGAATTGCAAGCTAGTACCCTGAGCACTGGACCAAAATTGTTTCTGGGTGAATAAAGCTGGGCATTCAAAACTGAAACTTTTGGCCTATATCCAGAAGAAAAACACTAGTGTTAAATTCAAGAAAGGCATATTAAATAAAAATTCACTTGAATCTCAAGAAACTTTTAAAAAAAGCAGTTCATCAGTAGTTGTTAATTAACTTAGAAGTTTAATTTATCATTTTGATAAAGGACAAACAAAAGCAGGGGGTGGAGGAAGAGAAAAAAATAACACATTCTGATGAATAGGGATTTTTTTTCTATCTGTTGCATCTTTTCCTGTAGTTCAAACATCTCAGTGTCTGGAATATTGTTTTCTGATTCATCCAAGATCATTACAAATATAATATTTACCGGTGCATAAGCAAAATGGCGATTGATACAAAACAGAGGCCTGCATGCCGATTTCATTAAATTCCTTGTAAGTGATTCGATTCCGCGCCCCCTAATTTGTATTGCATGAGACACATCTGGACAAAATGGACAGGATGTCCTAAGTGTCATTTTTTTCCTTCTTCCCCTTTAACCATTTTAGGTACACGACCTTTATCAGCAGCAGAACCAAAGGAAATAATTAAAGTGCAAGATGGCTGCAGGCACTGGGAATCGGCTCTTTGTTCTCATTTGTTTGGAATCTGAAATATGTTGGCGGAGGAGTGATTTTCTATAAAATATTTGATCGAGGAAAGTATTTAGAAGGTGATTCCCCTTCCAGTAATTGCAATACTCACTTGTTTAGCAGCGGGAGAGTTGTTTTCTGAAATTTCAGTTCTTCTAGGGAAAGGTGTATTTTCTTGAATCCATGAATTTGTTACAGCTCTGAGCTATGTTCTGATATCCCTACTCACACCGAGTAGAAGGTACTCAACAAGTAGCCCTGCTGTAATCAATGGGGCAACTTGCAGGGGAAGATAGTGGAGAAAGGATGGTCCAGTGATTGCGGCGATAGCCCGGGACTTTGGTGAGCCCGGTTCAAGTCCCTTGCTTTGTCACAGACCTTGGGCAGGGGCTGGATTTACTAAGGTATTTAGGAACCTAGTGGGGCTTACAAAAAGTGCCTGTGTAAGTCAACAGGAGTTAGTTGTAAATCCCCACTTTGCTTCCTTAGTGAGGTGCCTAAATGCTTTGTAAATCTGGCTCTCTGAGCCTCAGGTTCCCAACGGTATACTAGGCATAATGTTGCTGTCCCTCCCAGGGGTGCTGCAAGGATGAATACATGAAAGACTGTGACGTGGTCAGACACTATGGTGATGGGCACTTGCCTCCCCTGCTACTCAATGGGAGCAGTTATCAGAGCCTGGCCCTTTAGGACAACCTAGCTGAGGTTGGACAATGTGGTGGTCTTTAGTTCATATCTATCATTGACCTTAAAAAATGACCTACAAATGCCTGACTGTGAATTTGAACGAGTATCTGATTTATCCACATTCATTTCAACAGCCTGCAAAACACACACCTGAAGAAGCAGCACGTGTCATTTTATTGCTCTGAAGTCCCAACCCAGCAGGCACATAAGTGTGGGAGAGGTCTCAGAGCGAGGGCAGAGGGTTGGAGTGTAGGGGGGTGAGGGCTCTGGCTGGGGGTCTGGGCTCTGGGGTGGGACCTGGGATGAGGAGTTTGGGGTGCAGGCTGCCCTGGGGCTGTGTCAGGGAGAGAGGACTCCCCCAGCCCTCTCTCCCCGCAGCAGCCCGGGGCTGGAGCAGGGCACCTCCCCCCACCGCGACAGGTCCATCTGGGGCTGGGGTCGGGAAGAGGCACCTCTCCCCGCCGTGCAAGGTTCGGGGCTGGGGGAGAGCATCTCTTTTTGCCTCTCCCTGCCGCGGCAGGTTTGGGGCTGGGGCCGGGGGATAGGCACCTCTCCCTGGCCACAGCAGCTCCCAGGCTGGGGGAGAGCGTCTCTCCTCATCTCTCCCCGCCACAGCCCTGAGCACCTGTGCGGCCCTTGATAGGCTGCTGCATGGCTGCACAGCTTAGAGGGAACTTAGGGCCCTGCCTCCCACCCTCGCACCCACCCATCCCCCTCAAGGCCCTGCCCCTGAGCCACCCTTTCCCCTGAGGCCTTGCTCCCATGCCACCCCTTCCCCCCAAGACCCTGCCCCCCCCTTCGTTCCTCTCCACCCCTCCCCCATTGCTGGCCCTTATTGCCAGTAAAAAGCGGGAGGACCCTGGCCCCTGCCCCCTCCTGCCCCCCCATTCTGGTGCCCCTGCTTCAGTTTCCCTATTTATAAAATGGGGATAATAATGATCCCCTCCTCTGTAAAGTGCTTTGAGATCTACAGATAAAAAGAGCCCCATAAGCACTGAGCATTAGAAGCCATTTGTTAAAGTTTCCTACAGGCCCCACAGTGTTTTCTCCATTGCTGCCCCTAGCAATCATACCAGACACTCCAAAAAATCTGTTATCTACAGCCTGGCATTCTTACCACAGAATTTGCTCCAAAGAGAAAATGTGGGATACCCATCTAAACACACTTAAAACTGCCTTCACTAAACAAGGACGCTCCACCAGAGTAGATTGCATCATAGAAAGCACCATCCAGATACCCCAGGAGAACCTGCTTCAGTACAGGGAAAAAAACCCACTGACGACACACTCTTAGTTGTCACCTACCATCACACATTGGAACCCATGTGGGGTATCATCAAACAGTTACAACCCCTATTTGATGGGGACCACATCCTGAAAGAAAGCTTTCCTGAACCCCCTCTTCTGCCCTTCAGACAACCCCCCAACCTCACCAGGCTCTCATCAGATCAGGATCCACCAACTCAAAGCAGCACCAGACCCTGCCAGAACAACAGATGCAAAACCTGCAGAAATCTCACTGCTACAATGATCAACACTCCCACAATACACCTTTCAAGATTCAGGGGTCCTACATATGCCTATCGCAACATGTGACATACCTCATCCAGGGCATCAAATGTCCCAATAACAACTCTGTGGGTGAAACCAGACAATCCGTACACTCAGAAAATTCACACAGAAAAATGATAAAAAACCAAAAACACTCTGTCCCCCATGGGCAAACCCTTTTCACAAAGGGATCACTCCATGTGATCTTGCAATACTCGTCCTCAAAGGAAGCCTGCACAACACCTTCAAAAGATGAGCCGGGGGCTTAAATTCATAATGCTACTAGACACTAGAAACCATGGAGTGAACAGAGACACTGATTCTATGGCTCATTAGAATGAGCTGTAACACATGCCTGCCTGCTAACCCTTAATGGCCCACTTCAGACCTCTTTTTGCTCACCTCATTTCAAGTGACTTCTGACAACATGTCACCTCTTTATGCTCATCTATCTGTCCCAACTTCTGTTTAGCCCGGACACTGATTTCTTTCCCCACATCTGAAAAACTCTCTGTAGTTTAAAACTTGTACCTTCCACTGCGGGAAGTTGCTCCAATAAAAGATATTACCTTAGCTTCCTTGTGTCTTTCATATCCTGGGACCAGCACAGCTATAGCAACACTGCAAATGACTTATAATTGTCTCACTCTTTATCGGGTGCTCTCCCCTGTTGTCTTATTCTTAGACTGTAATCTGTTTGGGGCAGGGACTTTCTCTTTGTTGCATGTGTGTACATTGCCTAGCTAAATGAGGGTGGGGTCCCAGGCATTACAATAGTTAATTAGTAGCAGGAATACATAATAAAATACAACAGATTTCCTTCAGGCTGTGCTCTTTGTGAAGATACGCACAGGCTATCTTGTTTGGCGGTGCAAATATTTTTAACCGCTCATCCCTAGACGTCAAGCCCAACAAAACACAGGCTGGATGAGTCATAACACCACGAGTGGTGACAGCTGTGGGAAGGGGACGTGCTACGAGGCCCACAGAGTTGCTCCAAGGACAAAGCGGCTGCAAAAGTTGAAGCTAAAAGCTAGCTTACTGTTAGTATGCTGCTCACTGTGAGGTACCAACACGTCTCCCTCTGCCTTGCCAGTCTCAGGACCCAGGAGCAGCACGAGTATCAAAGTCACCCTATTTTGTGGGGTGCTGAGACCCCTCTACTCCCATTGCAGAGGACTCTCATCAGTACTGGGGATCAGGCCCAGCAAGGGGACAATTTTAAAGACCTCCTCTCCCCTCCTGGTCCATTCTGATTGCAGGGGTGAGAAAAGGCCACTCTCAAGGTCCAGGAGCAGCTACAAGAGTCTCCCTTGAATGCAGGTGCAAAGTTGTATCTGCACCAGGAGCACTCATATGGCCACCTTGAAAGCGCTTTGTGAGTCATCCGATCAAGGAGCGGAAACAAGGAGCGGACTTAGGAGACGGCACATAGAGTAAATTACTGAACAGTTCCTGTTCAAAGCAATAGTTCACCATCCTCAATGCTTCACCTTTATACAGGGCAGAAAATTAGTCTGGCCTGGTCAGAAACTGCTGCTGCTGGGAGTCTCAGAGTAAGATGCCTCTTTGGAGACTGGCTTCACCCCACTAAACGTGTGTGCACAGAGATCTCAGCAAAGGGCCTCGTCTTGCTGGCTGCTACCATGAGGCGCTGAGCACCCTTCGCCCATTCCAGACTTTGCAGAAACGCACCATATGAGAAGAGGGACACATAACTGAAAAAGAGAAAGGACAAATCCTCAGAGGGAAGGCGAGGATGTTGTCAACGAAAGTGACCCAAAGTGACAATATTCGAACTAAGATCCACTGCATGGTCTCAGGTGCCAAAGTGGAGCTTGCCGGAGCTCCCAGCAATTCTTCACGAAGCAACCCTGGGACTAGTCTCCCAAGGGAAGAGGTTGGGTATTTAGAAATGGACCACGGAAAGCCTGATAAAATATTCTGCCCTGACTGGAGAGGGGAAGGGAGTAGCTGGGATGACCTCATAGGTCTTCCCTGTTTCAAACGTCTCCGCTTCTGTACAAAGCAAAATCCAATGGGGTGGATTTTCCCCCTCCCTCCCGTTTTGTCTTTTCATGGTTTCTGTCGTTCCCCCAAGGGCAGCAAAATAAGGAACACCTAGCAACTGACGAGCTGCTTCCGTCCCTTCCTCAGCATTACACCGCACGGTTGACCTTCGGCAGACAGCCGCCTGTCCTTAGTAATGTTGTTGTCTAGATTTCAGCAGCTCTGGCTTTCCTTGCTCAGCGGCTTTCTAAGAGGCTCGCCTCAAAGAGCAGAGGCCACTGCTGTGCTCTGAAGTAATTACCAGCCTCACAATGTGAACCCTGGTCATGTATAGTCTTTTTGCCACCACAGGCAGCTCATCCTGCTACACTGCATAATGGGCCTCAGCTTCACTCTGTCTTCATTAAAGCTGTGGGTATTGCCAGAGACCCAGACATCCCCTTGATGCATAAATCTAGCTTTCCACTCAGTGCTCTGCAAGCTCTTAATTCTGACAGTATCTATTTTGGTTTTCTTGGAGGCACATGGCTCCTGCAGTGTCTTCTTGCAAAAGCCATTATAGCAATTACTTCAGTTCCGGGCATAAGTGATCTGGCCTCACGCTAAGAAACCCATATTCCTGTTTCCAAAAGTCTCACTGGAGCTGAGGTTTCAGCTGGCACTGTTTAATATTATTACTTGTACATTTCCCGTTGTTCAGTCCTCTCTCTCTCTGTGAACAGAGCTTGTCTGCACTGGTTTTCACAAGCCATCGACTTGCACCGCCATGCTGCCAGTGACACAGAGCTACGGCAACACAGCTCTGCAAATCGTCCAGCCAAAGGGTTGTCTTACTGACTTTCCTCTTCTCAGCTCCCAGCCAAGCAGCTGGCCTGCGGAGGTGCTCCCTGCCCTGGGAGGGGGCAAGCGAGACTCTGCAGGGGACTTCTAGCCCTGTCTCCCCAGCCCAGCTCCAGTGAGCAGCTCCCCAACCCAGAGGAGCAAGTGTCGCCCTCAGAAGGCCTGATCCAAAGCCCACTGGCAGCAAGGCAAAGACTCCTATTCATGCTAATGGCCTTTGGATCAGGCCCTGAGAGATTTCGAGGAGGAAGAGCAGTGGGTGAGGACCCACCTAAGGTCAGACCTTTGGCACTGATTCCCCACAACTCTCAGACAGCCATAGGTGGGAATTGTCAGTGAAGGGTGATCGCGCAGGAGAGTGGGGGCAGTGAGCTCTGGGCCCCAGCTGAGATGGGGAGAGGCAAGGATGTCAGGGTTTAGACAGAAAGGGGGGAGACATTTGAGAAAGGCTAATAATGGGATAACAAATCGGGGGGGGGGGGGCTGCAGAAGGAAATGGAAATGAATGAAAGTTTCAGGAGAAAGCCAGCAAGGGCAGCCATGACATTAACATAGTTAATACTGTTACAAAGCAGAAAAATAGAGATGATTTTTTATGACAGAGGCCCCCACCAAACTCGGGACTCTGTTGTGCTAGGTGCTGTACAAAACAGCCCCTGCCCCAGGAGCTTACAGTCTAAATAGACAAGGTAGAAGTAGTATTCTTCCTATTGTAAGAGGGATTAAGGGATTTGACTGAGGTAGCATAGGGAATTTGTGGCAGAGCCAGGTTTTTGACCCCAGATCTCTTCAGGCTTAGTCTAGGGCCTGATCCACAAGGCTCTCCCATTTCCCTAAAGAAATGGTAAATGAAAAATAGACAATGGTTTTAAAATCTAAAATGAAAGAAAGAATTGGCTTGAACAAAAGAAAAGGAGGAATAGTGTAGATAAGAGTTAAGCATAAAATGAAGTTATTAATGATTAGCTGTAAAGATGAAATAAAGAAATAACTAGGGTTCATATCCTACAATTGAAATCCATTGGGGCTGCCTGCAGGGTTGGGCCCTGCATGCATATCTGACATCACATCAAGTATTTTGCTTGTTTGCTGTCTCTTAATTACTGTTTGTTTGCTTGGTCTATTGAAATTGTAAGCTTTTGGAGGTAGGGACAGTCTCTTATTATGTGCATGTTCCCCTCCTCACACAGGATCGGACCCTGATCCTGAATGGAGCCTTGGGCAGTACTGCAGTATAATATTAAATAATAATTATCCTAAACAGAATGTAGTCTCCATGCTGCAGAGTGTAAGCTGCTCATTGGAGTGGTCAGGAAGGAATCTTGCCCTCTGTGATAATTTGGGGAGTTTTTCTGTACAATTTATGGATTCTGGCTGATACTGGGAAGTTGTTCTTATGAAACCTGCTTTCTCATGGACTGCCTCTACGTCTGTGTTTATCTGCTCTGGGCTGACAGGGCCTGTAGCATGAACATCCCAGACTAGATACAATGGACAATAGTTAACCGTAACCACTGTACTCTGACCTGTGAATAGATATGCTAAGGAGGTTTACTGGAGCAGGGAGAAGCCACTCCTCCTGTTTGTCAGTAGGGGGTTGGGGTTTGAATAGTCAAAATTATCAGCAGCAGGCCAAAAGAACCAGGTCTTGGTGGTGGGATGTATAAACTTGAAGGAAAGACTCACAGGAAGCTTTTGGGCAGAAGATGTGGGAAGAGACTGGCAGGCTTGTGTAGCGGGGGACCCAGTTTAGCTGCAGGGCCGAGCAAAGTCAAAGCAGGCTGAGTGGGTGGGGCCGAGAAGGGCACTGGGGGTTGAGAAGCCAGGCACTGCAGCAGAAGGGCACTGGCCGCCCCTGGAAGACTCTGACCCCCGCCCAAAGAATGCTCTGGGGCGGTGAGAAAACTGAGGCAGGGGCATGTGTGTAGGTTTTATGATTTTTGTTTAGATCTGTTTAGAGCACTGGTGCCTTAGAATCCTGCGCGGAGTCTGTCTGCGTGTTACGTGTGACACCTATCGCGTGCCCCTTGCCGAGCTAACTGTGGACCCAAGACACCCACACAGGTGGAGTTCTGGGAGACGGTGTCTTTAAGCTACGGAGGGAAGAGTGGGGAGTGGGTGCTGGCCCAGGGGCAGTGCCTGGACTCTCTTCAGGCTCTGGAAGTTTAAAACATGTGGGATGCAGCAGCTGGTTCCCCCACACCTGTCTGGTGAGTACCCAAGGAGGGGCCTTTGACTAGTTCTGTGACAGCCCCTCGCTAGCATCGCATGGCACAGCCGGCTAGGTGCAGTGGGCAGGCAGGCAGCTGGCCTTTCTCTGAAGCATGCTGGAAGTCTGCTGTAGTCTCTGAGCAGCATGGGGAGTGTTGCCGATACATCTCCTTTGCAGTGCAGCAGACATACATCATGCCTGTCACTCGCTTTGTGTTAATGTTGGTGGCATGCGTGCGAGGCTCCCTGTACAACTCTTCTCTCACGCGCTGCTAGGCGTTTTTAGACCTGAGGCAATTGCTCATGAGGTTGATCTTACATCCTGCTTGTGCCTCTTAAGAGTGTGTATGCTGTGGTTGCCAGATGATGGTAATGCGTGTGGCATGCATCCTTGCTCAGACTTGCATTTCTCAAGAGGCACACAACCCCTGCAAGGGACTGAGGTTTGCCCTTTGACGATCGCGATTTTCTCTGAGTTCTTGACATCCCCAAACCACATCTGCTGCAATATATGCTTAGTGCGTCCCTCACACTTGGCATCAGGTCCCAGATCATCAGGAGCACAAAAGTACTAGATATACTTCAGGACTTTTCAAACCCTCAAGGATGGGCAACATACCATAGACAGCTCCACAGCTCAGAAGTCCTGTCTGATACCTTGGTGCCCAAGGACCCTGGACAGTTACCCACATTCCAAGGCTGCATGTTTCAGCCAAGGTAGATGATTCAGCCTAGGAAGAATGTCTTTTTCAGTCAACCTGTACTTTGAAGGTTGAGAGATGTATGCTGTTTAATCAACATTGCCCATTGCTACCAAATGTATGAAACACTTAGCTTCTGCCAAATCCACAAGGAATGTCCTTACCTTTCAGTGATTTTAATGAGCATTGTAGCTCAACAGACAGGAGCACTTTGTAGCCCACAGCAAAGACGTTACATGCATTTATAGACGCCGAGAACCACATTTTGCTCTTCACAGTGACAGCCCAGCATCCCCATTAAACGGAGCACTTTAACGGAGCAGAGAAGGTGGCCCACGTACCCTGTTCTAAATGAGGGATTCTCGTGGGCTGGTACAAATCAGTTCAGCTAAGGACGCGTCACATGCTGATCAATAGTTATCTTTAACATTTAATTTCTTAACTCTGCTGCTGCTGAATTGTCCTTTTGTGGCAAACGTGTGAATCTGAGAAATAGTCCCTGGGGGGTTCTCACAATTGTTCTGGTTCATCAGAATGTCTCTTAAAGAAGGAGCTTTGCAGGAGGGGAAACTTTCATAGACAGCAGATCAGAGTTAAAAGTAATCATTATAACAAAGGTCTCAAAGGGGATGGGGAAGGAAGAAGAGAAGCATCCAACTTTAAAATGTCCTGTGTTCTTCTTCCCCAGTGGGCACTTGTTTTGAAATGAAGCTGATCGGTTGACAGTTACATGTAATATGAATTATTTGGATGCGTAATCTCGGGGTGGCAGCTTAAAACAGAAATGTTACATATGACTGTGAGGGTAGGGGTCTACCGGATAGGACACTGGGCTGGGAGTCAGGTGACCTGTGCTCCGCTCCCTGTTGTGTGACCTGTTGGCCACTGCCCTGTTGTGTGATATCGGGGACATGACTACACCTCTCTACAACTTTGTTTCCCCTCCCAACCTTATGTCTTGTCTACTTAGCTAGTAAACACATGAGGCAGGAAATGTCTCTTATTCTGTGTGTGTCCAGCGCCTAACACAATGGGGACCAGATCTCAATTGCAGCCTCTGTCTAGGTACTGCTGTAATACAAATAAATAAACCAGATTGATAATAAAAGTGGGGGTCACAACTTAATAGAAAAAAGAAAAGGAGTACTTGTGGCACCTTAGAGACTAACCAATTTATTTGAGCATAAGCTTTCGTGAGCTACAGCTCACTTCGTCGGATGCATCCGACGAAGTGAGCTGTAGCTCACGAAAGCTCATGCTCAAATAAATTGGTTAGTCTCTAAGGTGCCACAAGTACTCCTTTTCTTTTTGCGAATACAGACTAACACGGCTGCTACTCTGAAACTTAATAGAAAGAGTGTCTCATGGAGGCCTTCCCTCAGCCACTTTCTCACAAACCACTTCTTTTCCCATTGGCCATCACTGAGACCTCCTCCCTTAGCATTCCACATTATGCAGACAACTTCCCTCCCATTGGCCATCAAATTGACCTCCCGACTCCTGTTTGCCACCATATAACATCCTCAAAGTAGTCGCACACAAGGAAAAATGGCAGCTAAAAACACACTTAAGTATCTTCCAGAGCTGGTCAGCAGAGGAAAAGGAGCCACTGGCAGCATGAGGCCAGCAGGTGTTCCACAAGCCACTCTGTGCAAAGCACTGGCGTAGTGAGACTCCCTGCTGCTGACTAACATCCACAGTGATCGTTGATGGGTGAACTGGGGCATTCGAGGTAAAACCGTACCATGTTTGTGTTTTGCTGTTTTCTGGCCTCTCCTGTTCTGAAGGGCCTTTCCCAAAGCTCAGACAAAAGATCCACTTCTTGTACACACTTGTTAAACCAGGAGAAAACAACCACTTAACCTTTCTCGTGTTTTCATAAGCCTCCTTACCATGTCCGCTCATTAGTAAAGCTGCTTGGTGTTTAAACCCCAGACGCCTAATAATGCGAACAAGTCTAACACTCATCGAGTGCTTTTCATGCTCAGCGCCCTTTACAAGTGGGGGGTGCCAAACCCTGATGGACTGGCTCAGACAGAACGCCTATTGAAAACAATGGGACCTGATTCTCCATGTGTACTAACTCCACTTTACACTGCTCTGGTTTGTGTGACAGAGCGGGGGTAGGAGAGAGAAGGGTGTGTAAACAGGGAGGAAGCTGTTCCGAGGTTGAGAAGTTAAAACTAGAGCTGTGAACATTTGGGAGAAGTCTCCCTGCAAGGTCAGAGATGGGGCATTGAACTATGGAAAGTTAGTGAAGAAATGCCAGGGCCTTACACACACAACTACTACCTGGTTCAGTAGGAGACGGTACATCTTGCAATGGTTTTGACAGCTCTTTTGCTGGGTGTAACTTTCAAATTGGATGCGATCTTTGATTTACTCTTTTGCCGCACGGAGCTAATGAAAGAATCTGAGTTTTTCACCAAAGCGTTTGAAGGGGCATCCAGCGGGCTCCAGCCTTTGAGCCTTAGCCCTGCGAGCATGGAGCGCCTGCGTGTGTCTCTTCTACATGCATGGTGATGGCACATATGAACTGCATGTGGCATAGGTTTGAGTGTGTGTGTGTTCTATGTGAACTGAGTGCCTGTGTTTGCATTCATTGTGATTGTTACGTGCACTGAATGTGTGTGTTTGCATTCATTGTGTGTGTTTCTATGAGAAGCGCATTGGTGTAGGATTTCCAAGGTCCCTAAGGGAGTTAGGCCTCCAGATGCATTGACTTGCAATGGAAGCTGGCACCTTATTTTCTTTGGTGTCTTTAAAACTCCCAGCTGGCACCTTATTTTCTTTGGTGTCTTTAAAACTCCCCTGTGGTGGGTACTGCCTGTGTGCGTGTATTGTGAGGATATGTGTAATGCGTATGTGTTTCACTTTGCAAGGTTTCAGTTTGAATTATTAATAACCCTTAACAATATAGACCGATGCTTTACAGAAATAAGAATAAATTGTGATCTACAAAGACACCATCAATGGAAACATCTACTAAGCAGGGCAAAATCTGTGTAGTTACATTGAGAGCTGTTGAATACAGTTCTGTCACCATTACTCATGCACCTAGCTATTACCTAGGGCTTTTCATCTACAGCTCTCAGAGTGCTTTACAAAGAAAGGATATCAGCCAACCTATTTTACAGATGGGAAGACTGAGGCAGAGAGAGGGGAAGTGATTGATCCACTGGGGCCACCCTACTTCCCCATACAGCTGTGAGCAATCCCACTGAAGTTCAGGTACTGGGATCTGTGGAACTGGTTGCCCCAGTAAGGTGCTATTTAGTACTGTCCCCGGGGTGCTGGAACAAGTTTTATAGTGGGGGTGCTAAGAGACATTGACCCAAACTGTAAACCCGTCTATGATGGAAACCACTTCAAGACAGGCAGTGTGGCAGCACCCCCAGCAACCCTAGTTCCAGCATCTATGGTTGTCCAAGGCACAGCTGGGTCCTAAGTTAGATTCCGCTCGTGCTCTGTTAAAAGTTAAGCATATGGTTAGATAATAATAATATTAAATGCAGAGACCTCTGGTTTCTCAGGGGAGGATGATGCGTGAGATGAAGAGATTGTGTTTTCTCAGGCAGGAGGTTCCCCAGCAAAGGAAATTATCAATTATTTAAATACTTTTATCCACACAACTTTTATTCCCACAGTCTAGGGATAACTTAGCCAAATGGCATTATTATTGTTATATTCCAGTAGTGCCTGGGGACCCCAGCCAAGACTGGAACCTTCCTGTCCTGAAGGAAGATTCAGAGAGGAAAGATGGTCCAGTGATTAGGCCACCAGCCTAGGACACAAGAGTCCCGTTCCTTGCTCCGCCACAGACTTCCTGTGTGACCAGGGGCAAGTCACGTACCCTCTCTGTGCCTCGGGTCAAGAGGAATAACTGCCCTGCCCTACCTTGCAGGGATGTTGGGAGGGTAGATTCACTAAAGCTTGTGAGGTGCTCAGCTACTACGAGGGTGCAGACTAGCTGAGTACCAGATGTGATGTTAGGCACTGCACACGTGCACAGTAAGAGAGAGCCCCTGCTCTGAAGAACTTACAGTCTAAAGAGACAAGAAACACAATGGGTGGGAGGGGAAACTGAGGCACGGGGGTGACTTGCTCATGGCCACACAGCAGGCCAGCGCAGAGCCACAAACACATGCCCAATCCCTTGAGTTGCCACTGACCTGCTGTCTCGTACCAGGGTGCTCTGTTCCATTCTCTCCCAGTACCTGAACAAGCCTGTGTACCAGCCCCTGCACCAGCCGGTTATGATCCAGGGAAAGTTTCTTTCATTTAAAGACGAGTAGGGTTTATATCCTGAAGCATGAGGTTTTTGTTTAAGTCTTACCATTATAAAATACAGGGTAGGGGCAGGAGATAGGAGCAGACAGCGTGTGCTGGAATCAAAGGGACATAGACCAAGGAGGAGAGAGAGGAAGGAACTGTTCCTTGAAACAGGGCTGGATTCAGTGGTGCCTTAGCTGCGGTTTTGGCCCGTCTCTTCCAGACCAGCAGGACTTTTGCGCAAATGCGGTGCTCCAGAAAATACCCTGGCTCCCAGGAACCTCGTCGTCTTTCAATGGGAAACTAACCCACCCACAATCTGCTACTGCATGGCAAAGGGGCAGCTGTCTGGTGGTGACTGATCAGAATGCCTGCACGGTGGCATGCACTGTGCATTTCCCTGTGGGCTGTTTGAGTCTGGTTGCTGATACGGCATGCAGTTTCACTGCGCAATGCAGCTGTGCGTATCCCCGTTGCCATGTGTTTGTGTATCTTGCCTCTATTTGTATATGATACGTGCTTATCCTTGCTGGGTGATCTTGGATTTCCTGTCCTGTAGGCCCGCTCCTGCTCTTGTTGAAATCAGCAGCAAAGCTCCCATTGACTTCAATGGGCACAGGATCAGGCCCTATATTTATCAGTATTATTTATTTCCACGGGTGCAATGTGCTAAGCTCTTTCCAAATGGAAAAAATAAGGCACCCTGCCCTGCCTGCCCTGACCAGCTCACAATCTACAGGCAGAGAACTGAATGGAAAGGGCAGGGGGAAAGGGTACAACATATACACAGGCATGTCAAGAAATGCATAAATACATACAGATAAACTTTAAATAGGCTATGAAGATGATTCCTGAGTTACTCCTCAAACCTGACATTGACAGGCAACAAGTATAGTTGCTCATTTTTGCAGGTTTGCTCTGGCTTAGTGGTTCGAGCTTGTGGTTAAGAGACCTGAGTCAGCCTATTTTCCTTACTTCTGCCACCAACTCGCTGGATGACCTTGTGCAAGTCACGTTGCGCCTCGGTTTCATGATGATACTACCCCTCCTTTGCAACTCCCTTTGAGACCTGCAGGTGAAAGGGGCTGTGTCACTGCAAAGCATACGATGCCTACAGGGGAGGGTTTCACATACCCCAGTGTATACCGGTGGACTGTGGTTGCGCGTGATGGGCAGACGTGATTGTTTTCCCATGCGCACATAGCTCTAAGTGTGTCTGCATGCGGTCAGCAAACCGAACGAGAAAGTGACCTTTGTAGTTGCTGAGCTGCTGCATCATTTATAAGAAAGTAAAAGCAGCGTGTGAGTCCGTCTCCTTTTCCCTTCCTGTGCCTCCCCACAGCCTCTGCTCATGACCTAGTTCTCCTGGAGGGAGCTGTTGCTGATGCCAGCGGTGAAATGTAAAGGCATGCAGGAGCCAGCTGGGCAAGAGCTGTTCTCACAGGTACTGACAATTCAAACCAGGGCTGTCCTGTTTTTGCACTGCCCGCATTTCCCCAGAGAGCTCTGCCATGAACTCGGGGAGGATGGTGGGGTGCTATGCAGAGTGAATCCCTTCCCAGCAAAGGAGGGTTTACATGCAATTTCAGAGCTTCTTGATCGGTCCTCACTATTCAGAGACAAGCCTGTGCTCTGCTGTTCCCCTGTGACCAGGGCTGCCTCTCTTCCCGCTCACTACTTGGCATTCACGGGGTGAGTGGTTGATGGCTGTGCTTCAGCACCCCTCCCTCCATGGTCTCAGTCGCAATGGAGCAGTGAGTCACCTGCAGCGTGTCATGTCAGGGTGACAATGTGAGCTGCTGCTTTTGCACCAGGGGAAAGGATGGGTCACTTGTCTACTGCCTCATCCTTTCCTAAATGCCTCTTGCCTTCACCTCTGCCTGCAGGACTCCTGGAGAGAAACGCAATGATCTCAGCTGGAGTTTAAGAACGTACGAGCTGCCATACTGGGTCAGACCAATGGTCCGTCTAGCCCAGCAGCCGTCTCTGGCAGTGGCCTGTACTTGGGTAAATCCCAGGTGCTAAGCGTTAGCTAACAAATTCTTCCATCTCACAGGAGTCCTCACTCCTGCCTGGGACTGGCGCTGGTTTTGCGAGGTGGTGCTTTCCTCTTGGCACAATGACAGGGAAATCCCAGAATGCAGTGGTCTTTAGAAACCACCCTGGAACAGAAACCACCCCGAGCTTTGAGGAAGTTCAGCTCCAGGTTGGAACTTTGCAGCTAGGGCCCCTCTGCCAGCTGTTCTTCACACCCTCTCCTGTTCCCGTTTCTGTCTGGTTTTCGGTCTGTTGTGTAACACCCCAGACCACACATGCCAGATGGCCACTGCTTTTCCCGCTGGAATTGCTGCATCTACTTGGGAAATAACTTTGTTTTAGCACCTCTACTCCAAGAGAGATGAGCTTGGCTCCCCGGTGCATGTCTGCTATTGGCTTCTCCTTGCACCCTCTTCCACCATCCTGTTACGAAGGCTACAGCCCTTTCCTGCCCCCTCAACATGTACATGACACGCATTGTGCACACATGCTGCCCAGCATTGATACCAGCCATTCACTGCTGTGTTCTGGCTCATCCCCATCCCATGCGTCACTTACACCCTCCCTGCAACCACCGATGGACCGGATCCGTTCTGTCTTCATGCGGTTCATATCAGACAGGAATCCAGGGTGTTTACCACGCTAAACTGCCCAGGATAGGCTGTCGGGTGCCACTTCTACCACTCGTCCACAGCTGCTCCCCCCACCCCCATCCCGCATGCACACAACACCACCAGCAGTTTTCCTAGAGGCAGGGGCAGATGTCCAAGGAGACAGCCCTTCGTCAGGAACTTGGCAAGAGCCTGCTTTCAGCAGAGATGTGCCCAAGCGACTGGGCTCAGATTACCCCAGCTCCATCTCTAACGATCAGAAAAGTGGCACTAAATATCCAGTCTGGGTTCCCCCTGTGACTGGCACAGCGGGACGGGCTGTGCACTAGTGAGCAAGCAGGTGGCAGCTGCCAGTCATGTTGGGCACGAGCGTAGGCCAGCAGAGCACTCTTTCGGTGCTTCGTTGCACATTGGGAGGAAGAATGATCAGCCGCAGGGAGGCCCTAGGGAAATTCCCAGCAGCAGGTTTGAGGCCCCTCTTCGCAGATCAGATCACCGGCAATTCCTCTTGCCCCTACTTGTGGCTCAGAAGACTAATAGAAAATGGACCTAATAGTATCCAGATCTCAGGTCCTGTTTGGATTTGCGTGGGGCCTAGTGTTTTGTGGAGCTGGTGCTTGGCCCATTTTAGAAAGGGGGAGGGAGAGGCAGCTGGATGATTTAGATCTGGAGGTGATCTTCCACAAGGAGAGGGAACAGGGAGGGTTTGGTTTAGACTGACACTTGGAAATCCTGGAGTGAAATTCTGGCCCCACTGAAGTCAATGGCAAAACTCCAACTGACTTCAATGGAGCCAAGCTCTCACCCCTGATGTTTACCTAAACTCGCTAAACCTCTTGAGTTTATGAACTCGGGCAGGAGATCTTCTGAGCAGTGACTAAACCTAAATATTTCCGTCTCAAACCATGTCTAGCTCTACGAGTAGGGAGAGGTTCAGGGAGGGCTGTGGGATGGGGCCGTCTTTGTATTTTATCCAAACCGGTTCCCCGCACAGGAATGCTGTGAGGAAATCCTGTAGTAATTCCTATAAGTCAGACAAAGGGAAAGCCAAGAAGGGTCATCTGCACATCTGAGGCAGTTTCTGCTACCTCTGCCGCTCCCCCAAACTTAAAGGAAACGTTGTAATTCTTACTAGTGAGAAATGCACCAGTCCAAGTGTTTCTCATAACACAGATCAGTCCCAAGACCACAACCTGCTAATCTCAAGAAACAACATTTGCAGCCAGATTTCAAGCACCCCAGCTTTCTCCGTCTGGGGTTTCGTCCTGGACCATTGTAAGGGAAGGAGGGCATTGGCCAAATATGCATCTGGATTCAGCTTTCTCTCAGCAATCATGGGGGGTTGGAGCTGGAGGCTGAAGTTCAGGTCCATCCTTAAATCAAACATTTTTGCTCAAATCAAGTGGCAACTGGTCATTGCTTCTATCTGCAGGGGGTTAGTCTACTCTAGATGACCTTGCAGCCCCATCTAACCCTATGATTCTACAGCCCCAGCTTCCCCTCCCCAGCTCCTTCTACGGTTCTTCCGCACGCTCCTTTACACCTAAGGCCTGATTCCCATCCCACCTACACCAGAGGTGCACTTGGGTAACTCCACTGACTTCAGCAGCGCTATTCCTGATTTACACTGGTGTGAGCGAGATGAGACTCGGTCCCGGAGTCTGTGCTGCTCATCCGGGCGTACCCAGAGGGTTCAGAAGCACAAAACAAGATAAACATTCAATAACAGTTCAAGGTTCTTCGAAAGAAAACAAGTCCTTCTACTTTAGAATGAGACACCCCGGTAGCAACCTGCCCCTTTCTTACCCCTGGATAGACACGCATCTTTCCTTTTACCTGAAGGTCTGTGCAACACACAGTATGGTGCTGTAAGGTAGTTTCCATATCCTAATCCCAATGCAATAACGCCTCATTCCTCCAATGCTCATTAGCTATTGCCACATGCCCCCCTCCTGCCTGCTTATGACCTTCATACCAGCCTTAGCAGGCAACTTCAGCATTATCCTTTATACTGACACTATCGTCCGACAAACAGATGGTGCTGTCAGAGACAGATCTGTTTTGGTTTCATCCTGGCTTGTAAGTTGCATTATTTCACCCAGGAACCTAGTACATATAATTCCATCAGCAGGGATGTGAGTAGAAACCACTGAGCAGAAAACTGTGTACAGCTATTTCCTCCTTCTACACCCTCCCCACCCCCACCAACACTGCACACAGGGTATAAGGTGACCTTTCCAACTGAAATACCGATTCCCACAAACTACATTATAAGGCTCCCCCCCCCAATATGTTGAAATCAGAGAAGTGCTGTGAAATTGTCCATGATCAGAGCCAATAGGGACTGAGAATGGTTCCTGTCTATTTGTCACTCATTTCATTTCATTTTCTTTCTTTTTCTTTTTTTTTTTTTGTTTGTTTCTTTTTTTTTAAAATACCTGATCAGTATGGAGACCCCAACATCCTCGCAGTTCGTGTACACTCTGCTCCAGGTCTCTTGAATCACCTTTCTCTCGGCATCTGACAGCTCTTCGCTCCTTTCCCATCTCTCAATCTCCATTTCTCCCTGGACTTTCTCCATGAAAAACAGCCGGCACAATCCTCCAGGAAGCCAGGAGGAGATAAAGAGAGATGTGTGGGTATGTGTATCCTCTGAGAAAAGAAAAAGGTGTTTGTTTGGTGGTGGTGTGGATGATATTGTCTCTGTCTATATCTGTGTGTCTATATATATGTGTGTGTGTGTGTGATTAAAAATATATCCAAGAGGTATAATGCATGTGATTAGATTTCAAATCTTCTAGTGCTGTCCATAGCTGTAGTTTGCTTCAGCTCAGTGTGTGCATGTATGACTCTGACTCTGATGGGAAACTGACTAAAAGTAAAATATTCAAAGGCATTGCAAGACCAGCCTCTTTACCAATGTGTGAACGTGAGCTCACTTTCTCTCCCTCTCTCTCCTCCTCTCTCTCTCTCTCTCTCTCGCTCCTTGAACAGGGAGAGATGAAAAAGAGGTTCTGTGGAACATCAGGATCGTCTGCTTAGGGGATTTTATGACTACAGGTCTTTTTTCAGCCCTTGTAAACAACTCTGAGGAAATGCAGCATCCAAAGTGAGCAGTTAAACTTATCCCAACAGCTGGCTTAGCCTTTTCTCTTTCTTCTCTCTCTTGCGTTACCTAATGGTGCAGGAGATTGTGTTTTGAAGGGAAAATCCCTGCTTGCTTCTGATTTCTACTCTGTGTGTTTGAGGCCGCGGGTGGAAGGCAAAGGAGAGAAATACCTGTTAAATCAAAGTTTAACTTCAACATGAGCTAAATTATTTTCTGTCCCAAGGGGATATTTTTAATGATAAGATTTTGCTTTGTCTTCCTTTCTCCAAACACAGTGGTAGAGGAAGGTGGGCTTAGGGCACGCTGGGAGAAAGTGTATTGGTGTATTATTATTAATTAGTGTTAATAATTTTGTAATGAAGATTGCATTGTTCAGATATTCCCACCCCACCTCTTGGGTAGGGAAGGAGACTGAATTAGAGGAGAAGAGAAATACTTGTGTTGTGGGTCTGGGGTTTTTTTTAACCAAATGACATTTCAAACTAATTGAAAATCAGGAATACTGTACCTGCAGCACAGACATTTGCATAGATAGAGAGAAAATCCTACAGGGACGTGTAATAATAGACAATACCCAGATGGGGATCGGAGACAGAGAAATAGACAGACTGAAAAAGTGTGTAAACATATCAGTCTCTCTCTCTCTTCTCCTTCATCTGTTTGCCTGTCTGTGTGTACTCTTGCAGGGAGAGAGATCGATCAGACAGACTGACGGACAGGCCAATGCTATAGAGGGAGAGGCAGATGCAGCAGGCAGGCAGACAGAGAGACCGAACCAGTATGAAAGACAGGCCCACCGGTGCTACATGAGGATAGCCACACAGTGCGGTCCGATTTGTTTTCTGAAGCCAGGTCCATGCTGAGCGCAGCGGGCTGCTGGAGCACATGTGCACCACAAAGCAGAGAGCGTGTATCATGTGCCTGTAACGCAGCTGTGCACAGGGGACACTGCTGGAGCAAGCATGTACCCGTGGAGTGCGCTCTGGGAGTTGCTATCACCTACATAACTTAGGAGCGAAGAGCAGAACCTGGGCTAGCAGTTAGCACTCCAGCTTGAATCCAGAATGAAGTGTGCGGTGCTATCTGTTGATCCTCATTGGATCTGAGTACCTGACAATCTTCAGTGCATCCCTCTGAGGGAGGAAAGTGCTATTATCCCCATTCTAAAGGCAGGGGACTGAGGCACAGAGACCAAGCGGCTCATGCAAGGTCACACACAGGAAGTCTGGGGTAGCACTGGAAATAGAACTCATGGCTAGGGACTCCTAGACTAGCACTCTCACTACTGGCCCATCCTCCAGAGCAGCAGATGCCCTCTAAAGTAATTTGCCTTGGCTGTACTATGGTGCTTTGTTGTCACTGTATGTCTTTCTTTCCCCCTTTGTTGCACTGGCAGCTCCCTGTTGCTTCCAGTGGGGTTTCATGTTCTTCCTTTTCTCTTTTGGGTCCTGACTTCTGTCTCTGTTGCTGACCCCCGCCCCTCCAGCCAGGGCTTTTCTGATCAGCAACAGGGAGAGGACTGGACTAGATGACCTCTCGAGGTCCTTTCCAGTTCTATGATTTTATGCTTCTATAAGATAGAAGAATGGGTGTGGTGGAGCAACTCTTCCCCCATT
Organism: Natator depressus; assembly: GCF_965152275.1. Lineage (NCBI taxonomy): Eukaryota > Metazoa > Chordata > Testudines > Cheloniidae > Natator > Natator depressus. The sequence goes on from NC_134247.1 coordinate 16,632,778, forward strand.
TTGGTGAGACAAAGTGTTTTCTTTCGCCAGTCGGAAGGAGACTATAGGGGCATTTTATTTGCCCAGGAAGAGAGACTCCCGACTGCACATGATCTATATTGCCAACCCCAAACATTTAAAAATCAGGCCGGCCTCCAAAAATCACGAGATTGGCTTTAAAATAATGAGATTTCTAAAAAGAAAGGGGTAAACTGTGGTGGCGTTGATTTGCCTTCTGGTTTTTGAGCTTTTGGGGTTTGCATTTTCAAGCTTTGCTCCACAGCTACGAGGGCTAGAAACGTACTTTTCTTTTTTCTTCCCCCCGCCCCCCTTTCTGGGAATCTGAGATTTTCACAAAATCACAAGACTCTGGGAGCTGGGGCCTTAACCAAAATGAATCATGACAAAATCATGAGTTGGCAACACTGCATAAAAAGGCTGCAGAATTCAGTAAATTCATAATTTCAGTAATTACATCTTCCCATTGAAAATATAGGAAATCATGACCGAATCAATTTCCAAATTAAAGAAAGAAATAAACATTAGGGCAACCTTCAACTTATTGAAAAATGAGAAATTGCACTTACTGAAAATATGAAAGTGCATGCAAATGATCTAGGATGAATGTATAGTCTATTTCACTGTTTCTGAAGTATAGTCAGTTACATTGTTGCCAACTTTTGATTTGATCATAAATCTGGCAATGTTGGCTGTTTTACTTAAAGCCCCAGCTTCTGGAGGCAAGGATGTGAGAATCTTACCTTTCATTAAAAAAATAAAAATGTCTAGCCCCGTTGGTTGCAGAGAAAAGCTTAAAAATGAGACCTGACAGCATTCAAAGGCTCAAAAATATTTTTAAGGTCCCATGATTTTTAAGCCAATCTCATTATTAGTATTAATTTATTCATTTGTATTACTGTGGAGCAGGACTCCTCCATTGTACTAGGCATTGTATAAACACAGAACAAAAAGATCCCTGCCCTTAAGAATTTACAATCTAAATCCCATTATTTGGGGGAATCCGACTTGTTTTTTGAGCATTTGGGGTTGGCAATACTGCAGTTACCACTTTTCAATGAGCAAATCTCTCACACAGCAACAGGACAGAGGACACATTTTTAAAAACAAGAGCATGTGATTGTAACACTGTAATAAGGATGGGACACACAGATGGGCTGGTAAGGGACTGAACTTTATTGCCTGGCCCTGGTCACATGACATGAGTCAGGGGGACAACATGTTGTACCTCTTGCCACATGGCAGTGGTCATTTTCCATGGTTTCCATTGGCTACTGTTACAACAAAAGGCTGGGCACTCCGGGCAGGTACAGGGCACTCCGGGCAGGTACAGTACATGAATCCACTTTTAACTCATTTTAAAAAATTGAGTTCAAAATGACACTGTCTCTTTAAAATCCTGGACCTTGGTCATGCTACCATCCAATCAACATTTTCATTTAATTGTCACGTGTCATTGCAATATTGTTTTGCAAGGTAGGTAAAGTTAGTATTGTGTGTGAAATATACGTACAGCACAGTACAGTACTTTCAGGGCCTGATTCGTCCCCTTATGAGCCCAATCCAGCTCCCAGTGTAGCCAATGGGAGTCTTTCAATTCACTTCATTAGGAGTTAGATCAGCTCACGTGGTGTCATATGTATATATATATATATATATATATATTTGCAAAGTAGGTACCAAATGAGGGGAAGGGTGGTTCACCGGTTAGCATGCTAGCTGGAGACCTGGCTTCAGTTCCTGTCTCTGCCATTGACTCTCTGTGTGATCTTGGGAGAGTCACTTGGCTGCTCTGTGCCTCAGTTTCCCATCTGCAAAATGGGGAGAAGAGCACTGCCCTCCCTGATAGGGGTGCAGAGAGGATCAATACACTACAGATTGTGAGATGCTCTGAAACTGCGGTGAAGGGGGCTAAATAAAAGTACCTTAGATAGGCAGAGATGCTATTGAATGTGTAGGGCTCTGCCTACACTAGTGAAAAAGGTGTGTTTGGATAGCTAACGCCTGACAGGTCTATTTATTCATATAATTCCCTTCCTATTATTTAGTATTTATATGATGGTACGACCCAGAGGCCCCCAGCAGGATTGGATCCCTTTGTGTTAGGTGCTGTACAAACCATGAAGTTCCTCGGTGGCCTCATATTTATCGTTATGGATTGTTGCTGTGCCTAGCACTGTACGAAACACAAGATACACAGTCTCTGCCTGAAGGGCCTACAGTCTAAACCGGGCAGAGTAGACAACTCACGACAGGAAGCCCAGAGGAGGGAATGGCCAGTCATTTGTGGACTCTTTTCTTGTGGGCATTGTAGGAGAAGTGAGTGAGAGAGAGTGGTGACGCGGTGGGCTGGCCTAGGGAAAGGGCTCTTTGGGGTGGGAAAAGGGCAGCCTGGAGAAAGACATGAGAATGACCTGGAATGAAACAAACAGGTGAGGCCTCCAGGCTGGCAGAGCAAAGAAAGTTGGAGGTGATCTGATGGCAGGTGAGGCCAGAGGTGGGCCAGTCGGATGGAAGAGTTGTTCCAAATATGTGTGCTTGTATTTGTGTGAGGGTTTGAAACTACTTGTGGGGGAGGGGTTTTCTTGTTTTCTTTGCAGGCATTTCACTTCCCTTCTTTGCTTTTCCTTGTTCCATTTATGTTTGGTCACTTTCCCTCCTGCATCATTTATCTTCCTATTTGCCTTGTCTCATTCACTCTCTCCTCTGAATTTTTTAGGCAGGCCCAGTCTCTCTCTCTCTCTCTGTCCGCCCCTGCCATTCTCCATTTCAGTCACTCTAGTCCCCTCTCCTCGGCAGCCCCTCTTTTCTGCCTCTCTGCTCGGTCTCCCATCTTCACATCCTGCCCCACTCTGAAACAGAGCATGCTCTGCCAGCCATTCCACCACGGCTGCCTCTATAGTGGCCTGGAAATGACAGGATGCTGACCTGCCAGCAGTCAGAGAGCGAAGAGAGTAGAGTCTTATCAGTTTCAAGCTGTTTTGGAGGCAGACAGTGCTGTCTCCTTGCTTCCTTTCAGCACAGCCCTACAAGATCAAGTGCATGCTAGGACATCCTCCATGTTCCCCGCCGCAGGAGGTGCTGAAGCGATGCTACCATGCATTGTCCATTGCTCCTCCCCAGCCCATGTTCCCTTTCCAATTCCCCAGCTTTAACGTTCTAGCCTCTCTCCCTTCCCTTTTCTCCCCCAGTTCCATTACCTCTTCCACTGCCTTTGGTCTCCTGTGCCGTGGATATGCTGGGAGAGGTGTGACATTTACTCAGCTCCTGGTCTCAGAGGGGGAAGGAAGCTCAAACCAAGACCTCCTCCAACTCCCAAAAGCTTTGAGTCTGCCCATTCGATATTCCTGTGCATTGCTGCCCAGTTTGATTTAACTCTAGTTCTCAGTTTAACCTTCTAGTTTAACCTTTAATTCTAGTTCTCAGGATGAAGCACTTCTTTTGTGGATGCTGCAGTCCTGACTTTGAGTGCTGTCAAGGTTTCTTCCCCACTCTGAACTCTAGGGTACAGATGTGGGAACCTGCATGAAAAACCCCCTAAGCTTATTTTTACCAGCTTAGGTTAAAACTTCCCCAAGGTACAAACTATTTTACCTTTTCTCCCTGGACTTTATTGCTGCCACCACCAAGCGTCTAACAAATATAACCGGGAAAGAGCCCACTTGGAAACGTCCTTCCCCCCAAAATCCCCCCAAGCCCTACACCCCCTTTCCTGGGGAAGGCTTGATAAAAATCCTCACCAATTTGCATAGGTGAACACAGACCCAAATCCTTGGATCTTAAGAACAATGAAAAGCAATCAAGTTCTTAAAAGAAGAATTTTAATTAAAGAAAAAGTAAAAGAATCGCCTCTGTAAAATCAGGATGGTAAATACCTTACAGGGTAATCAGATTCAAAACATAGAGAATCCCTCTAGGCAAAACCTTAAGTTACAAAAAGACACAAAAACAGGAATATGCATTCCATTCAGCACAGCTTATTTTATCAGCCATTTAAACAAACCAGAATCTAACGCATATCTAACTAGATTTCTTATTAACCCTTTACAGGAGTTCTGACCTGCATTCCTGCTCTGGTCCTGGCAAAAGCAACAGACAGACAGACAGACAGAACCCTTTGTTTCCCACCCCCTCCAGCTTTGAAAGTATCTTGTCTCCTCATTGGGCATTTTGGTCAGGTGCCAGCGAGGTTATCTTAGCTTCTTAACCATTTACAGGTGAAAGCGTTTTTCCTCTGGCCAGGAGGGATTTAAAGGTGTTTACCCTTCCCTTTATATTTATGATAAGTGCCAGCCCTTGCTTTTCCCTTGTAACTTCTTGCAACTGGCTGTCATGTCTCAGGTCCCTGAATGGAGGTGTAGGGCCATTCTCCTGACTCACCCTGACAGCCAGAACAGGGGAGTCTCATTAGCTCCATTAAAGGTAGAGAGTCTCTTTGATGTGACAGAGAATTCAAGGGGTGGGGGACAATTGGTCGTGCAGGGAGAAATCCTACCAGCCCTCTCCAGAAAGAGTTTTGGGGCTCGTGTCTGTATGTACAGCCCTGTCTTAGGCCTGTGTTACTGTAATTAAGAATCAAGGCAATCCCCAGGAAAGGGGGTGTGTGTCTGAGGACTCTCCACTGTGTGCATGGTGTGTTCGGCATGCTGTGTGAATGCAACCCCATATCGGAATCAGCGTGCCTGAAGAGTGTTTTGGGAGGAGGGGGCACCCTTTTGTGTGTACAGGGGTAGGCTTTCTAATCCCAGGGCCCATCTCAGTCCTGCTGCCCACCCTAGACAGTGCTTGTATTCTCTGGAGGGAAAAAACGCTGCTCAGTGTCACTGCTCTTTTTGCTCTGGGATCTTTCAGCTTGTCTCCTCTAACGCTGCTGAGGCTAAGCCCTCTGGCTGCTAGAACGGATTGCACGCATTACCCACGGTGCTGTGTAGTGCAATTTCTCTCTCTCTTGAATATAACCCTGCTGTTGATTGGGAAGGCCTGGGGTGAAAAGAAATTAACAAGACTTTAGGAAATGAGAGAGGCTTTAAGGAGCTCTCACCACAGCCAGGCACCCTGCGAGGGAGAGATTTTGCCTAAAGCCCATTTAAATGCTGTGGACTCATTGTAGGTTTCTTTCCTCCGTCATTACTGAGCACCAAGAGATTTGTGTGTAAACTGTAGCTTAAGTTGTGCCCTCGCTTACACTGAGCTCTGTGGGGATTCGAGGGTATAACCAAGGGCAGAATGTGCCTGTGTGTATGTGTGTTGTCTCTGACACCGCAGCACAAGCTTGAGCTTCAAAGAAAAGGTTAAAGCAACATGCGAAAGCCAATGCAAGCCCTGCAGAGCCTGTCAAATGCTGTGACATTAGCTGCTTCGCTCTCCCTTTCTTTGCAGAGATAACCTCGCTCTGCTGCAGCACTCTGGTATCTTTCTGTGCTGGCTTCCTCCTCTGCTCATGCCCACCCTAGTTTGCTCTTCCTGCAGCTTCCTAGCTGCTGGGCCAGCTCTGCAGAGCCCTGTGTGTGCTACACCTGAGGAGTAGGGAGCAGAACCCTCATCAGAGGTTGTCCTGCAGGAGGCAGCCCTGCCCCAGGGAGCAGCGTGAAGAGTACGGGAGGGCGTGGAACATACACAGGTTATGCTGTGGCTTTGACAGGCTCCTCAGCCTGGCTAAGAAATAGGTGCCAGGTGGGTATAAATGTGGAAGGAGGCCCAGAAATCCTTCTCCATCCCAGCCCACCGACCCACCCTCCTCAGCTCCTTGAGGTCCCACCTGAAGACTCGCTCCTTCTGCAAGGCCCGCAAAAAGTTAAACATTTTAACTGGAAACAAATATCCTACTCACCCCCGTCCTGGGGGCTTCCCAGAGCGTCCTACTTCTGTGCCTGTCTTGGGTAGCAAACAGGGCCTATCCGGTGCAGAGCTGAGCACGCTGCCTGCCTAGCAATTAGAAGAACTCCTTTCTGGGTGTGATTAGTGCAGGAGGGTGGGGAAATCACACACACACACCCCCATCAGAGAGAAGCTCGAAGCCTTCAGGTATCTGAATCCGTTCAACAACTGGGGGGTCACCTTCTTCTGAGGCATGTGGGTGCAGGTCACTTGCCAGGATTATCTGGGTCATTTAATCATTTCCCAGCCATTGCTCAGGATGTCAGTGCACCTCTCTCCTTCCTGTTCTCTGCATTTGGCCTCCTGTGGGCTGTAATACTTGGGTCTTGTTTTGGTTGCTGGGTTTAGTGGGCAGGTGCTGGCTGGTGGTGGGTGGCCTGGGATTTGCAGGAGGTCGGATGAGATGATGTGACACTCCCTTCTGGCCTTGAACTCCAGGACTCTATGTGTGAGAGCCTTGTGGTGGTGATGAAGGGGCCACAAGAAGGAGTGGCTGACATGGAGTGTGACGGGATCCCCGCTAATTTATTCAGCCGTCCGACTAGGTAATTTAGATACTTAATACAGAGTTTGCCAACACAGGCCAACTTCATATGGGCTCCCCCATTCCCAGGGGCAGGGGAATCCCATCCCCCACAACTGCCTGCACATGAAAGAGCCTGGCACAACAGAGGAGCCAGAAGGGCAAGAACTTTAGGGCTTGTCTACATGACATGGCAGCCCTGGTTTAACCTAAGGGATGAATTTAAACTGATGTAATTAGAGGAGTACAAATCTCTGGGTGAACATTCTTACTGTGGTTTAAACCAGGCCTTTTGAAATCTGACTATAGTCAATTGGGAACAGGTTTAAACAAAAGCCTCTGTTAAACTGAAATAGAAATGTCCACCCAGGGGTTTGCACCAGTTTAAAAATCAGTGTGACTTTCCCATGTAGACAAGGCTTGTGGCGCTGTTGGATCAACTGGGGCAGGAAATTCCAGAGCCAGCGCCCCTCCAGTGAGAACACCCAGCTCCCAGGCCCAGATGCTTAAGTCAAGTGCCATTGGTAAGAGTGACCAGCCTTTCCCGCAGCTCTGGGGATCTCGACCATGTAGGGTTCTAGAAATCCATAGCGAAATCCTGAACGGGAAGCCAGTGCCGCTTCAGAGAATACCCCAAGAGGCAGCAGTCACGTCCTGAGTTAGCTGCAGCTTCTGGTCTTGAGGCATGTCCTTGCAAGGATCCATCTGGGAGATGACAACGGCCACACGTCTGCATCACAGAGAAACGGTGCAGAGACGGGGGAGTAGTGCTGGGGAGGCTGGGAGAGTAGCCCGAGGGCCCTGGGAAGCCGGTAATGTACTGTCACACCCAGCGCCAGACCAGCAGCATAGGTACAGCTGGGAAGGATGGAAGAGAGTGACTGGGGAAGTACAGGTTTCAGAGTAAAAGCTGTGTTAGTCTGTATCTGCAAAAAGAACAGGAGTACTTGTGGCACCTTAGAGACTAACAAATTTATTAGAGCATAAGCTTTCGTGGGCTACAGCCCACTCCATCGGATGCCCACGAAAGCTTATGCTCTAATAAATTTGTTAGTCTCTAAGGTGCCACAAGTACTCCTGTTCTTTTTGGGGAAGTACAGTATCCTGCTGACCTCTTTTAAGTGTGAGCATCTGGGGAGCTGGTGACTCTTAAATAAAAAAAAATCCCCCCCTGGAATGAGCTGCCATCCGATATTACGGAGACTAACAGCTTAGCCAGCTTGTAAAAAAAGAGTATTCGAGCCTCTATGGAAAGTCTTGTGGAGAAAAGGAAATGGATGGGGGCCTGAGGCCCTGCCACACTCTGTGTTGAAGCAGGCATGGTGGACTGGTCCCTGGGTGATGGAGAACCAGGGTAAGTGGTTGCTTGCCCGCCCTATAGCGGGAAGAGCCCTGGATGCTTCTGGATTTGTGGCAGGTTGGATTTTCATAGACAGGGCAGAGAAGCTGAGAGGGGAACCGGGTGTGTGTTATTGTGACTGGTGCAAAACTCACCCATTGGGAGAACTGAAGTGAAACCACCAGCTTCCCACATGGAGATCTGGAGAACTGAAACTTTGTGGTTAAGCACGGCAGGTGAGAGTAGGGGGTAACCAAGAGGGTGCTTTAAAAACACCCCACATTAGATAGATAGATTAGATAAGGCCATGTGGGACAGGATTGTGACCCCAGGCTGTGCTGCTAACCCTCCTTGGGCCCTGATCAGCCTCCTATTTCTCCTCCCTCACCTCAGGCTCCAGGCTGCCATGCAAAGCCTTTCCCTCAAATGTCCTTCCGCAGTTACTATTGCCCTGCTGCATTCGCTTAGGTCTATGCACCGTGTTGGCAGGGCACCCCGTACTTTGTGAGGCCAGGTAATCTGCCCCCTCCTGGAGTCCTAGTGGAACAATGAAGGGAAGGTCCTGAGCTGATCCAAGCGCCAATGTTCAAGAACCTGATCCAAATGTTACTGCCTGACCCCACCACGAGTCCAGAGCGGTCATAAATGCAACCGTTGTCAGGGGCAGGCAGCTCAGCCGCAGCGACAGGGCTATTGGGAAACAAGCCAACACTTTCAACAGAATTCTCTTTGTTGAAACTTTACTTTGTGAAGCTGGTCTGCTCGTGGCAGGGGGAGCGCCGGAAAGCCAGCCTGCTCAGAGATTCCTGTCGTCTTGCATTTGGCGCCAGCGCATGAAGCAAACACTGTCAAGGACCCTAGCTCAGGTTCAAAGACAAGCCCCATTTCTTATTCAGATCACATTACCCAAGCTCCCCAGAAAGATTCATTGATTCATATCTTAAAAGGAAAAGCCTTCAGAACCCATTAAGTCTGCCTTTCCCTTCCATCCCTGCTCTCGAGGTCTAGGGCAGGAAGCATTAACTAGGCTGCTTACATCACCTTGCTTTTGAACTGGGTCTCTCGCCATGTCAGTCAAGCTATTTGGAACTGATAGGCTACATCCCAGGACAAGATGTGTCCTAAAGTGAGTTCATTGAGCTCTCTGGGCTAAGTCCAGCTGCGGAAAAGTGCCATTTCGTCATTCCAAAGAATGGCCAGAAATCCCCTCTGTTCAATTAACACAGATCTTCAGCTGGTGGAAACTGGTGCAAATCCATGAGCTATGGCAATTTATACCAGCCGAAGATCAAGACCCTGTAACTGGGGAAGCTATTCCAGCCACAGTTCAGGTCCTGCACTGGATTCTTTGGGAGGTGTGACTTCTTGCTCACGACACTCAGAACTGTGAGCCCCCTGTGTGACCCCTCTCATCCTCAGCAAGTGAGAGCTTTGATGCTGCTAAGATATGTGTCAGCTCCCTGACACACCTGTTCATCAGCCTGGCCAGCAAACTCTTCAGCACTCTGCTCAGCCAAGCCTTGCCTGGCAGGTAACAATGAGTGCACCCCAATCCCTGAGTTCCCCAGAGACGTCTCTCTGCCGTGCCCAGTTCCTCTCACTGGACACTCGCAGAAGTTACTGAGTTTGCTGCCTCCAAAGAGACAGACACACACCAGTCTCTTTGGCTAGCTGAGGACTCACCCTCCAGTTTAATACACAGCCCTCAGATGGTTGTGTAGTAAAACAAGGATATGTTTATTAACAAAGAACAGAGCTTTAAGTGATGCTAAGCAAGAATAAAAGAGACAGACAGGTTAGAAACTAAACAAAACCCGCTCTCTGGTGAGTAAAACTTAATTTCAGACAGTTAAAGTCTGAGTCTAAGCAAGTTTTTCACTTGTGTTAAATTTCCAGCAATTCTTGCCTCCCAGACCCAGAGGATCCAGTTTTCAAAGGGGCAATGGTGCTGTGCCCTGTCGTCCCCTCAGAGAAGGATAACTAAAATGTCTCTGCCCCCCCTTTTGTTACCCAAAGCCTTTGGCCTCTGTTTCGAAAGCCAGGAAGGTTTCCTGAAGTGCAGACTGTCTGCTGGTGTGATCACTAAGCAGTCCCCCTGCTTGTTTAGCTTGATGGCTTTGTTAACTTTATAGAATCATACACTTATATAGCTGTAGGATTGGAAGACACCTCGAGAGGTCATCTAGTCCAGTTCCCTGCACTCATGGCAGGACCAAGCATTATCTAGACCATCCCTGACAGGGGTTTTTCTAACCTGCTCTTAAAAATCTCCAATGATGGAGATTCCACAACCTCCCTAGGCAATTTATTCCAGTGCTTAACTACCCTGACAGTTAGGAAGTTTTTCCTAATATCCAACCTAAACTGCCTTGGCAGTAATTTAAGCCATTGCTTCTTGTCCTTTCCTCAGAGGTTAAGGAGAATAATTTTTCCCCTCTTCCTTGTAACAACCTTTTATGTACTTGAAAACTGTTATCATGTCCCCGCTCGGTCTTCTCTTCTCCAAACTAAACAAACCCAGTTTTTAAAATCTTCCCTCTTAGGTCATGTTTTCTAGATCTTTAATCATTTTTGTTGCTCTTCTTTGGACTTTCTCCAATTTGTCCACATTTTTCCTGACATGTGGCGCCCAGAACTGTGCGGTGCATGTAGATGTGGACATGAAAGCAGTGGGGTAAAGGCACTGTACGTGCAGTGCATGTAGATGTGGTTTTGAAAGGGGAAGCGGTCATTCTGCTTTGTGTAAGCTGGACCTTTAAACACAGAGGAGTCCCTTTGGCCGCTGTGAGCTGCCATCGGTTCAGGATGCAGAATGGGGCAGGTTGAGTCACTGTGGTCTGTCGGTCGGTCCGTCGGTCTGTGGCTACTACCAAAAAGGCGAGTGGTTTTCAGCCAGATAAGTAACATGCAGCAGTTATCTCAGTGTAAAATCCTCGTGCAGACAAGGTACCTGGAGTGTTTCCTGCGAGGTAGCCAGAGGAAGCAGTGCTATCCCTCTGCCCGTGGCTGACCTCATGACTTTTCCTCCTGGTGAAAACGACTGTGCTTGTCTGCACCAGGATTTTACAGTGGGACAGCTCACGTGTGAGTCGGCCTGTGGTTAAAGGCGCCTTCTTTTAGCAGTGAGAATAAAGCCTAAACATGTGTGTCCTGGACCCTGCCTTTGTCTTTCTCATGGAGACGTCTTTCTTGGTTGCTCTCCTGACCCTGAAATAAAAGTCACCTTGCCTAGGATATACATGGTTTGCATGGGAAAGTGAAATGGGATGGTGCATAAGCTAAGCACACTCTCAGAAGGCCAACAGCGGAAGGAAAGAATGAAGAGGTGTGGGGAAGAGAGAAGACGTTGCTGCAGGTTTTCAGATGAGATTTGAAAAGGGACAAAGGTCTGATGAGGAGACGGCTCCTCCGGAGGACAGCAGCTGCAGAGGGGAAGGCACCTGCATCACTTTCGAGCCTGCATGAGGGGACAGAGAAAAGAAGAGGGGAGTGGAGATGGACAAAGGTTAACAGATCGGCTGCAGGAGCAAATCCATGGGGAATTATATGTAGTCTGCAGCTTGTCAGATTAGCAGCGAGGGAGGGAGATGTGGGGAGAGGGCCGGCTATGGAGAGAGGGGTGAAACCAGGATTCAGAGCCTTGTAAGCACAGAAATGGGGGGTGGCAAGGGATGGAAAAGGAGTCTGGAGCCATGTACCCAGAGAGAGGGAGAAAGCAGGGGTGGAGTACCTACAGATGGCTGTGATGAGCACTGTAGGGCATTCAGACAGATCAGAAGGACAGGAGATAAGTAGGTAGAAAACAGAAGGCAGCATATGGAAACCTTATGGCCAGAGACAGCAAGTCGGGGAGGGGAGGCCCATGTGATGGGGGAAGGGTGCATGCAGGACAGGATCACTACACAGAGGGGACGCTTGCCTCCGGCCTAACCTATCTGGGGTTGGCCCATTACATGAGAATGGGGTGAAAAGCCTAAACCAATTAAGAGCCAAAGGGTTCATGGCCCGGCTGCCCAGCCCCTTCCTACCCAAAGATCAGAGGAGTGTGTCCTCATTTGTTGCCCATTAATTACATCTGATCCTGCTCTAATCCCCTCTAAAACCGGTCATGAGAACCTGCAGGTGACTGAGTGACTGGGAAACAACCTGCTGGGCTCGCACGCTAGCCGTGGGAGCCGACGGGACCAGGCTGAGGGCAGCAGAGCTGCTCTGCCACGGCCCCCTCGGTAGCGCCAGGGATGTGGCCGGCCTCCTGCTTTCTGTGGTGATGGAGGAAGAGCCATGTGCACCACCCTCCTGGTCATCAGCACCCTGGCCATCCTGCTGCGGCGCCACTTCTTCAACAGGGTCGAACCGTACGTCCTTCCTCGTCTCTCTTTGCCTTGTGGGGGGCAGTGGGGAGGGGAGGGGGCTCGGGAGCTGGTTCTTTCTAAGAAGCCCAGCTGCACCGGCACTATCTAGTGTGCTTGAAACGTATGGGTCTGCAGCCACAAGGGACAGTGGTTATTGCTACTGCTCAGCACCTGATCTAAGGTTATGGGTAGTTTCCATTTATTGTACCAGACACAGGGGGACTGCACCTCTCTGGCATCTGATACAGAGGTAGGCTTGATTTCACTTATATCAGTGACTCCACCGAGAGTCACACCACTGTATAACTGGTGTGAGATCAGGATAGGTCCCATACATGCCCTGGCAGATGCATGACCTCTGTTATCCAACAAGCTTTTTCCTTCTCTGACTATTATAATCCCATTTTGGGATTCTTGAATCTCTTTTATGGGCCTTGTTAGCACAACTTTGGGCTTGGTGGGGCAGGGCTGTGTTCTCGTCACTCCTGAACCCTTTTCAGACCTTAGGGAAATGTCTGCGGATCAAGAGTGTAAGGCTGTTTCCTTTCCGTAATGTGTATGCCCAATGCCATGACTCAGTGTATCTGATAACGCAGATGGTTTTGTATGGACATTAACCTGCATTTGCCCTTGTTTACTGTGATTGGGAAAGCTGCGACTAGCATTGCCGTGTATATAAATTCTGTGTCTCGGTTTGGAGAAATCTACACAGCCCGACTCTGTGTGTGCATTGGGAATGACATTCTTCCGCTGCTAATTACATACCAGCAGAACCGCATTTCCAAAGGAGCCTTCATCTGTGTTCTCCGTGTGTGGTCCAGAAGTGCTGAGTGTGCACCCTCAAAGCCCCCTGACGTTAACGAGAGCTGAGAGCTCTCAGGGATCTCACAGGAGCAAGCCCTGTGGAGTGCAGACGTGCAACCCTGCAGGTGCAAGATCCTGCTGCCAGTTTTAGTGCTGCTCTGTAACATTTTCTGGCAATATGTAAATGTCCCTTCTGTGCAGGGAGGGTTATGATTTAGGGCAGTCTCTACAAGGGGCTGAATTTGGCAATGAGCATTTAATAGCTAAGCCTGAGATGCTGCCACACTTCCTTACGTATTCCATGGGTAGCCCCACTCAAGTAAATGTGAGGGTCACTATGTAGTTCTCCGGACACATGCAGCAGGGGTTTGTTTTGTACAGTGGGACCTGCCTATGCAGCACTGAGCACCTGTAAAGCCTATTGATTTCAGTAATATTGCTATTTGTATTATAGTCATGTCTAGAGGCCCCACCTGCAATCGCTGTGTCAGGTGCTGTACAAACACACACTAAGAGACAGTCCCCACCCCAAAGAGCATGCCCAAGGTCACCCAGCAGCAGGTTTCTGAACTCACAGCAGACTGCCCTGTCTGCTGGACTCCATCGCCTCTCACAGAGGAGGGCTTAGTGGGTGGCTGAGGTTTTCAGCTCTCGGTCAGCACCTGCCCCAGTCTGGCTCAGATGGAAACAACTCAGCGCTAATGGCACCGTGCTCGCAGCGGAGAGGGATGAAAGCCCCCAAATGGCTTCGCTGCACTCTAGCAGGCCGAGCTGGAGAGGGGGAGCCTCTGCAGAGAGCGCAGCTGTTCTCTTCAAAGAGAGGCTTGGCTTGAAGAGGTTTCTCTTGTAGACACTGAAATCTATTTACCGCCGGAGACTGGAGACATCTGAAAGCAGGTCGGTGAAATTGGCATTTAAAGAGCCAGCTTCCGTCAGGGCAGAGACGAAAAAGTGTCTGATTCTAAGCAGGGTCTGGATGGTCCAAGCTGCCTCCTGGACTGCCGGTAACAGACGCAGAATTAAAGACTAATTGGTTGCCCGAGAAAACATGTTATAAATAAAAGCCCACATGCTGGCTCTGTGCTATCCGGTCAGGAAGGGAAATGCCCTTGCACGGAGGGAGATAGGGCTGAGGAACTTGCACAGCTGACATTCTGCAGGCCCTCCACATGCTGAGTTACAAAGGGCAGGACACTGCCTGATAACAAGCAGTGAAGCTGTGGCAGCATGGTCCAGTGGCCACTTGAGTATGTACCCAGGGTCCCAAGCCGGCATGGCTACTCCCTGTAGCCAGCTGCAGCGGCTGCACAGCTATTGTTACTCAAACTAGTGTTCATCTAGCTCAGCAGTTCTCAAACTGTGGATCGGGACCCCAAAGCGGGTCGTGACCCCATTTTAGTGGGGTCACCAGGGCTGGCTTAGACTTGCTGGGGCTCGGGGCCCAAGCCAAAGCCCGAGGGATTCAGTCCTGAGTGGCGGGGTCAGTTTCAGGCCCCCAGGCTGGGGCTGAAGCCCTTGGGCTTTGGTTTTGACCCCTTCCCCACCTGGGGAGGTGGGACTTGGGTGGGCTCAGGCTTTGGTCCCCCCTCTTGGGGTGATGTAGTAATTTTGGTTGTCAGAAGGGGGTCGCAGTGCAATGAAGTTTGAGAACCCCTGATCTAGCTAGATCACAGCTAGCTGGGACATGTCTACACATGCGGCAATCACACCTCCCAGTTGCACTGTAGATGGTTGTCAGAGGGTGTGTTCCACCATGGTGATGTCACTACAGTAGCCTGTAGGTTTGAGTGTCAACCGCCCTGATACTCTGCTTGGAGAACTCCCACTCTCGGCACAAGTATTCTTTGTGGGTAGCCAGAACACAGCTCGTTTCACAGCCCAGGGGGACAAAGCAAAGAGAGAGTCTGGCTTGCAGTTATGATTTATTACTCCCTGCAGCTGTAAGTGTACATGGGGTGTTACAAAAAATAAAAGAAGACCCGGTCCCTGCTCTCAGCTCATGGCCTAAATCAACACATGAATCGTAACACCAGGCATGGGGAGGGAAATAGGTAGAGATCAGGGTTGGAATGTAGGTCGAAGCCAAGATGTCTGGGGTGAGAGTGTGAAGTTTGAACTTGCTGCAGTAGGAGCCAGTGAGGAGGTGAAAAGACTCCAAAGTGTGTGTGATGTTGTCATAGGAGCAGGAGCAGAAGATTTGAAGGCTAGAAGAGGCCATTGTGATCATCGAGTCTAACCTCCTGCACAACTGAGCCCAGAGACCTTCACCCGATAATTTCTGCATCCAGCCCATAACGTCTTTGGAATGAAACCCACATCTCCCTAAGTCTTACTCCAGGTTTGAGCTACTAAGCCCCGGTGAGTCAGTCACGGGGCTAGCCCAGAGTAGAGGAAGGATTCGAATTCAGGGGTTCCAGTTCCATACAAAGGCACAAGACCATGATTTCCATCTGTAACCCACTTGCAAAGTGCGGGCCGCAACGCTTGTGGTGGTTAGTCGTTATACATCTCATGATGAAGACGTTCCCATCTGAAAACCAATCCCATAGTCAAGCAAAGCTCTCATCAACCTAATACGACATGGAAAAAAGCCACTCTGCTACATAAAAACAATGAGGAGTCTGGTGGCACTTTAAAGGCTAACTGATTTATTTGGGCATAAGCTTTCATGGGTAAAAAAACCCACTTCTTCAGATGCATGGAGTGAAAATTACAGATACAGGCATAAATATATATTGGCACATGACAAGAAGGGAGTTACCTTACAAGTGGAGAACCAATGCTGAAGGCCAATTTAGTCAGGGCGGATGTAGTCCACTCCCAGTAATTGATGAAGAGGTGTCAATACCAAGAGAGGGGAAATTACTTTTGTAGTGAGCCAGCCACTCCCAGGCCCTATTCAAGCCCAGATTGATGGTGTTAAATTTGCAAATGAATTGTAGCTCAGCAGTTTCTCTTGGAAGTCTGTTTTTGAAGTTTTTTTGTCGAAGTATGGCTACTTTTAAATCTGTTATTGAGTGTCCAGGCAGTGTCACTCCCTGCATCTGAAGAAGTGGGTTTTTTACCCATGAAAGCTTATGCCCAAATAAATCTGTTAGTCTTTAAGATGCCACTGAACTCCTTGTTGTTTTTGTGGATATAGACTAACACGGCTACCCCTCTGATATCTGCTACATAGGGGCCTTCCTCTTTCTCTGCCCATGCACCAAAAATCAGAGCGTGTGTTATGAGAAAGGATGAGTGCAGACACAAACGAGCAGCAGAGTGAAGATTAACTTACGTAAGATTCTCTGTACACTGTCTGCGGTTTATGCAACTTGATGGTTGCAGGGGTCAGGCCTTGAGCTTCTGGTGTCCTCAGTTTAAAGTCTCATGAGTGGAGTGGATACTGTTCTTCTGCCTTGGCGTGGCCCTGCCTCTGCTCCTTGCTGAGTCTCTCCTGCCTCCAGGTCTCAGCTGCCAGAGGGGTGAGGGCCCCCAGTGTGTTTGCCAGGGTGGATCAAATGTACACATGAGATTTCTGTCCATGGGAAAATAAAAGCAAATTGAAATTCTAAGCTGAACTAGTCTTTCCCTGGAAGGAAAGGGGATCAGGAATGTGACTTCCTGGGCTTTAAAGCTTTTGTTTTCTGTATAAGTTATGGTGTATTCTTAGTTTTAGCCAATAGTTGATGGGAAGATGATAGAGATTATAGGCTGCATGTCAGAGGGTATTTCTGCTTTGTCTTTGTTTCTCGCGCCCCCCCCCCCCCCTTGGTTCTCATTAGATGGCGCTGCCTTTCAGTAATATCTGTTTATCTGTTAATTATTAATAATACATTATTTTATGTAGACGGATATGTTGCTGAAGGAAAGCTATAGGATGGTATGCTAGCCCTTTAAGGCTGGCTACCTGTCCAACAAGGTCCTAGTCCCAGTTTGGAACAGGGGAATTCTGGGAATTGTAGTTCCCAGGCTGCATGGGAACTGTAGGCCTGCTAGAAAGGAACGTGGGAAGTAGCATGAGAAGGAGGCTTCCAACCGAACAGGGGAGATTTGGGAAGGAGAAAAGACTTTGGACCTGTTGGATGGGTGCTTGGATGGTAGCAGAGCAAAGGACATAGCTTTGGGGGAGGAGGAGTGAGATTTGGTGTTATAGGGGTAAACATAGCAGTGTAGATGTCCCCACTTGGGCTGGATCTCAGACCCTGGGCTTCAGCCCAAGCGGGAATGTCTATGCCGCTTTTTGAGCCCTGTCATGCGAGCCCCGTGAGCCTGAGTCCGCTGTCCTGGGCTTGGAGACTCGCTGCTGCCAGGTTTGGGATTTTTTTTTGCAGCATAGACGTCCCCTCGGAGGCTGCCTGTTCTTTATCTCAGTTGCCAAGGTTGGCGCTTGGGGAGGAAGGGGGACATGAGCTCCCCTTTGATTGAGTGGGTCCAGCAGGATGTATAGGGCTCTCATATCCTGACTGTGGGGGTGACTGGGGGAAGGCTTGGACTCTCATTTGGATGTCTGTTATCCCAGAAGGGCGGAAGTTCTCCTAGTCTTGCCGGTGGTCTAATGAGGGGGAACCTGAGAAGTCGCTTGCAAGCATGAGAGCTAAACTGCTGCTAAAGAAGGGGTCTTCAGAACCCCAGGTCAGTGAAAATGGACTCAATAGCTTTACATCTCTTGGCTTTAACAGTTGTGCAGCTCAGTCCCATATGGAAATGGAGGTATGACCTCAGATAATTTCCACCATTGAAGCATGGCTGGCTGAGCTGCAGACAGGAGCAGCAGCTTCTTTCAACCGTGCTATGGAGCTTGTAGCTACAAACAGTGCAATCAGCATTAGCAGAAAGGCACAGACAACAATTGTACTGTTCATTTCTGAATGACTTTAAATATTCTCAAATTATCAAGGCCAAAAATACATTTCAAAACAACTATGCATGCAAATGGCACAACTAAGCGAAAAGCCTCCTTCTCCTAGAATGTCTGTCAAGCAATGACATCCCTTCCCGCCCCCCCCGCCCCCCGGGGTTGTTTCTTGTATCCATTTAGGTTGCTAGATACGCACTTTCCACTATTGTCATGTTTTAGTGCAGCATCAGCAGGGCCAATTCCATGTCAGTCTGTGGATTAATTATAACAATTCTTGTATAAATGTCTGTGAACAAACAGAAGTTGGTGATGATACACTGGTTGCAACTGTTTTGTCACGCGCCTATTTTTAATTAGTCTAGAGAAAAATCTGTGTAGAAGGCCATTTCGAGAGCTGCCGGTTAGCAGGGTGCTGTCCCTCAAACTGGATAGATGTTTGTTTAGCCCTCTCTTTGTTGGATTATTTTCCATTTTATAGGTTTTTAAAAGAATTTATTTTACAGTTAATACCAGCCAATGCTTATTAATAGCCTGGCAAGTGAATACAGAATATATCAACAAAGAAGTAAGCCCCGCTTGTGTGTAAATATTAAGAATTCTCAGTGTACCTTGTACTAGAAAAGAAGAGGTTTTCTGATGATTAAACCACAGTGACAAGAAGACTAAACTCTTACACCTATCATAACACTGTCTACTAGCATACCATGGACTGGAATAAAAATCCGCTTTCTTTGCCTTCAATGCAGATAAAACTTCTGTTTGTAGAATGTAATTAATCCCTCATTCACAATCAAGAAGCTTAGCATTTCCTAGTAATAATTCACTGATCATCTATGACTTTTTCTTTTCTTTTCATTTTAATTGAGTTACCAGAATACTAACAACCATTAAAAGCAGTAATAACCCTAACCATTCCCTTCTCTGGTTCCCAGTGCCTCTTGTTTGCTGTATCTGATCGATTGCCAACTTGCCAGGGCAAGGACTATTGTATAGTGTGTGTCTTGTATGGGGCTCAATCCTCTGTCAACACTTAACTAATAAGGCCCAGATTTTCAAAAGTGCTTAGTTTCTCATTTAACAGGCAGCCAGATTTTTCTGAAGAATAGGTTGGCTGCTGAGCACTACAGAAAATCTGGCCCTGTTTAGGTGCCTAAATGAAAGCTGATCCTCTGAAAAATTTGTTCCCAATTATGGGTGTTCAGCAGCTGAAAATCTGGACCATAACAGATAAGTATTTATTCCTCTCCACTGTCAGATGTAACTTGGCAGAGAATGATGCTGAACCCACTATACCCAAAGGAACTCTGTTTTCAAAGCCATTCTTTATTCATTCATTGATTGTATTACAATAGCACCTAAAAGCCCCGACCAAGATCAGGGCCCCAATTGTACTAAGCATTGTACACGTGCACAGTGAGTAATGGTCCTTGCCCTAGAGAATTTACAATCCAGATACACAAACATTTTTTTAAAAGATGTGACTGTAAAACCACAGACTTTGGTGAGGGGACTCAAGGGCAGGTGTGGCCCTTTTGTCTCCCTTCTCAGTGTGCTGGTGTCGCTTTAACAAATATCTGGCATGTTGCAAAATGAAATCCTTAACTTTGTAGCGGATTTGGTTCTTGCAGCATATTGACTGCTGGCTGTGTCAGGACCGGGCAGAGCAAAAATAAAAATAAGGGGAGAAACAAAGGTTAAGTGAACTGTTTCAAGTTCTGAAAGGTTTGAGTTGGGGGCAGAAGGTAAGGGGACCCTGTATTTGCCCAGGCTGGTTCACCCTCTCCACAGGAGGCAGTGCTGTTGATCACAACACAGGTGAAAGAGTCTGCACCACATGAGAATAGACATTTAAAAAAAACCCACTTAATTCCTGAACTTGCCTTCTTCACAGGCAATTTTGCTCTAATGCTCTGAACTCAGGAGCTCCTGAGTTCTAATTCTGGCTCTCACACTGGCTCGCAACTTGCTTATGCCTCCATTTTCAAATGTGGCCACTGAGTCTGCGCACCTCACTTCTTAGGCACCCAACCTGAAACATCTTAGTCTCTGTGCCTCAGTTTCCTCATCTCAATAATGAAGGTAACACTACTGACCTGCTTCTCCAGGGATGGACTGGGATTAATTAGCAACTGCTTGTAAAGCATTCTGAAGAGAGTAAGTGCTAAGTATTTTTACATGCCTGCCCACAATGTACTGCAGGATGTCACCGGATTGCTTTTCTCTTGGATTATGCAAGAGCTAAATTAAGACCTGCTTAGGCACTGCCTACTACCCTGCTCCATCATTAGTCTGTATGCACTCTGCAATGTAAAGGCCTGAGGAATGGGCCCTATTCAAAGAGGAAAGCCCTGTACTCTAACCCCACTGTACTGTTAAATATGCCCGCTGAGGTTTTCAAACACACTTAAAGGAGTAAGGTGCCCAACTCCCACTGAATTTCAGTGGAAGCCCAACTCCTTTGGGCTTCCTCTAAAAATTTTAGCCCAAAAGCCCCAGTGAAGGGCTGAGTGAGATAAGGGTGAGAAGGTGAACTGGTTGGAAAATGATGAGGGGATGCGGGTTGGGCAAAAAAAATGTCTTTTTTTCACCCCAAAACTTGTATTTTGATTCAAAAATGATGCTTCAGCACTTCATAGGACCATGTCCCCATTCTCTATGAGATTGCCTTCCTGGCGGGACTGCCTGCGCTGCACCCCGGCCTCCTCTCTTGCCAAGCCACTGCAGTGAATCGTGGGAGTCCCTGGCCACAGGTCACCAGCGGACACATTGTCCAGGCAGGGAACTCAGCCCACAGAGAACAATGGGGCATGAGTTCCCCAAATCACAGCTCCCAAGAGGCACTGCAGTGGCATTTCCAGTCTGAAATTCGGGAGCTGGGTTTTTTCACTGAGAAGCCGAAATGTCCCGTGGAAAGCAGACACTTTTCACACACAAAATGAGTTCAGTCCAAAACCCCATTTTCTGTCAAAAAGTTTTAGCAGAAAGCTTTTGGCCAGCTGGAGGGGAAAGAGGGAATGCTGGGTGCCTGGCTGTTCCCTGGCACTGCCCCAGGAGGTGAGTACATGCTGGTTCACCCTGTTCTTTTCCCTCTTTCAGACACCCTGGGGGAGCCGAGGAGCCCAGGCAGGAGGCTGGCTCAGACTCCCTCACAAGGTAACATTGCTTCAAAATAAAAGCAGGGCATGGTGGCTGGGTGTAGGAAGGCCGTGTGGGCGTGAGAGACTTCCGAGCCCAGAGTTGGGAAAATCTTGGAAGCAAAACTCTAGCCTGGCATAGAGTATGATCATTATATTTCTGTTCCTCGCTGTCTTTTCAGGGACAAATCTGAGTGTTTGTACCAGGGCTGTGCAAAATGGAGACAGGGCTTTTTTCTCCCATGGAAATTTTCACGACAATTTCGGGCCCATAAAATGTCACTTTTTGGGGTAGTTTCATGACATGGGCCTTTCACGGGGGGAAAAGACACACTGGAGATTGAGTAACCCTGTCCTGAACCTGTTGCTGCTGTTTCAAGTAACCATTGAGGAAAAGCAGCAGGTTTCCTTCAGTTCCCAGCAAAAGTCCTTTCTCTGTGGATACCTAGTCGTAATTTGGGTCCTCCAGGAGCTCAGCCCACTTCTGCCATTTGACTGTGAGTGTGCCCAGGCTTCCGAGAGGTCACAGGGAGCAACTCAACCTGGCAGCAGGACACGTCCCGCCCAGCCAGGAAGGTGCTGTGTGCATGATTCACAGCAGGTGTGTATGTAGGAGGGAGATTTGTATTGGACATTGGGGACGACCCATGGTTTTGTGCTTTGTGCAGGGAAACCAGAAAGTGAGCTCCCATCCCTGCAGGAGGCTGTCCCCCAACGGCTCTGATCCAAGGATCAGGAAAGGAACAGTAAGCACCTCACTGCATGCTACTAGCCACTGGCAGAAAACTGAAAAGGAGTACTTGTGGCACCTTAGAGACTAACCAATTTATTTGAACATGAGCTTTCGTGAGTTACAGAGCTGTAGCTCACGAAAGCTCATGCTCAAATAAATTGGTTAGTCTCTAAGGTGCCACAAGTACTCCTTTTCTTTTTGTGAATACAGACTAACACGGCTGTTACTCTGAAACCTGGCAGAAAACTCAGACCCTCTCACATGGGAGGGGAGGGGGCGGGATAACCCGGGGACACCAGGGTTGTATGTAGGGGATGGGCACTCAGTATGTGCACTCAGATCCACAGCAAAATTTCACAGCTGGCTTGATCACAACAATGGACTCTCCGTAAACCCTGGCAGCGTACAGGGACCTCCCACCTGTTCAGTGTATATAGGGGGGACGCTGGTCTCCAAGCTTCTTGCCTATCTCAGGACATGCTGCTATTTAATAAATAAAATTTTGTTGTGTTTTGTTTCTCAGTATCTCTGGATCTTCCCCCCACTCTGACTGCAGGTGCTGATCGTGTCATCACCTCAGCTTGTTCGGAAGCAGCCCTTTACTTCACACCAGCCGTGGTACAAGCAGCAGTGGCTGGAAGATATTGGCCAAGGCAACTAGCTACACTTCTGACAAACCCCATGCAACCAAGGGCTCTTATTGTGGCAGCTGGAACTGAGGGGAAGAGGTTACCATGCCTTTAATATACAGCAACTACAAGATGGCCGACAGCCCCATGGAGGTCACCTCAGCAATGCCATCCAAAAGCCATGATGCAACCTCAGGGTCTGCGGTAACCAGGAAGTGATCACAATTCACCTGGGAGAAAGTCCTGCTCCCAGTGATCAGGGATACACGCCCTGGAGAGGGTTTCCTTTTATATAAGTATGTTAATAAAAGATCACTTTGAAGACCAGCTCACTCTAGCCTATAGCATTAAAGGCACGTTTGCTTCTGTTAAATGTCAATCTCTTGGTGGTTTTATTTTGTCTATTAGCAGCAGTGACCATCACGTTCAGCGTTCAAGACCCTTGTTACTGCAGTGGGGAATATTTTGCATCAAAACTTAGGGCCTGAAAACAGCCCAAAACTGAGAAATAGTTGGGTTTTGGACAAAATGGCTCAGGCTCTTGGTTTTCCAATGAAAAATCTATTTGTTTTTGAGGATAACAGATACTTTCCATGACATCTTTTGTTTAATTAAAAACCCAGTTTTCCACTGAAAAAAAGTTTTGATGGAAAAATTTTGACCTGCCCAATTGAGGTTATTTATGGAACTTTCACTTAGAACTTCTAGACTTTCAAACACTTACTTGTTCTTAATTCTACCTTAGGCCTAGTCTACACTCAAAAGTATCGGTATAATTAGGGGTGTGGCTTTTTTTTACTGAAATAGCTATACCGATCCAACCCCTGGTGTGGACACAATTATACCAGTGTAAAGGTGTCTTATCCCAGTTTAGCTTATTCCCCTGACTGTACAGAAGAGCTATTCTAATATAACTGCACCCACACTAAGGGGTTGTAGTGCTTTAACTAAACTTTCTAATGTAGACAATAATTTCCTAGTTTCCATAGTTAGACTTTTGTTAATGCCCACAAAATGTTTTCTAATGGATTTTTTTTTTCCCCTGAAGCATTTAATTAAGTCTTTATAACCTCAGCTCAGTCATACTGATGGTTTTTTGTCTGGAAATAACAATGGCCTTGGGGCGAAGAAAGTCATTGCTTAGCTGGAGCTGTTTCCATTTTTACAGCAGATTAGGAATAAAGAGGAGGACATGGAAGGTGCAGATAATTAGATATAAGAAGGATCAGGTGAAAGGAAGAGGCAGCACCGTGCATTCAGTGAGGGCAAAGCTGATGAAGTGAAGGACTGTTCTGCTGAAGCTGGAGTACACTAGAGCTTCCCAAGTAGGGCCCAGAGGGTCTGTTCGTGTAAATTGGCTTGACTCCACTGATTTCAATAGAGCTAGGCAGATTTACATCAGCTGAGGACCTGGCCCTATGAGGCCTTCACATATTTTGTTGTATTGGCTTTTTTATTTTTAATAAGCTCAGGGCTTAAGCCCATGGCCACTATCGGGGTTACCTCGTTGATGATCACATTTAGCTCTAGTGCAATAAGAGCGTGGTTCACACAGACTTTACAGGATACGTTACAGAGCCCCTTTCAGCTGAGCATCTCAAAGTACATTAAAAAAGAAATCCTCACCTACTTTTGTAAACAACTGGGGAAACTGAGGCACAAAGCGGCATCGGCCCACATGTTTGAAGGTATTTAGGTGCTGTTGTGCCTCTCATTTTCCAAAGGGATTTTAGCACTTAGGAATCAATGGGATTTTAGAAAATTAGACTTAAAAGGCCTGGTTTACACTACAGAGTCAGGCCGATGTAAGGCAGTTTATGTCGGCCTAACACTGTGTGTCTACACTACCATATTGGGTCTGCCTATGAACGTTGCCCATTACACAAACCTAATCACTCCAGCTCCACGATAGGCATAGTGCATAGGTCCACGTAGTTGGGGCAATGCAGCGTCTGCATCAACAGTGCATTACTTACATTGCCTGTTAGCTGTCAGCCCTGCACTGGGCTCACAGCCCAGAGCCCTGTAGCTGCCTCCCAATGATGGTTTGTGGCGGGAGGAGAGCCCAAGCCCAGTTGCTTCCCAGGCTTGAGCTGCTCCCCCCACATTCCTCACTAGGAGGCTGCTGGACTTGGACTCGCCTTCTCCTGGCCCCCCCAGTCCCTCATCAAGGGGTGGCAATGGGGCACTTGGCTGTCAGCCTCAGGGGTCCAGCTGTCAATGCCCCACAATGCCTCACGTCAATCGGTGGAAGCACTCCTGGTGAGGACGCACGCCGCTGACAAAAGAAGCAAGTGTGGACATGAACCACCACTTTAATTACTGCGGCAGCTGTATGTTGACCTAACTTAGGTGGACTTAATTTTGTAGCATAAGCTTAGGCTCCTAAATCAGTTAGGCACTGAGCACAGCAATGACTATCTTTAAAAATCCAGGCCTAAGCAACTTGCACAAGGACAAATGTTGAGACAGTGGCAGGTCTCCCAAGGCACAGCTCTGAATTCACAGCCCCTTGCTCCAACCACTCTCTCCTTCCAGTAAAAAGAGAGGCAAAGAAGAAGCTAAGAGCTAGACCAAGAAATATATATTTTCAGTTAAGAGCTGAAAAAAAGCTGGTGAGCCAGGGAGGCAGAGACGGGGGTGCCCCAAATGTTAAGAGCTGCAGAGGAGGATGCTCTCGGACCAGTGCTATTACAGAGTTACAGTATCAGTGTGGAGGGGAGATACATTTCAGGTAACCACAACCATATTAGCAGTAGACCCTAGATGGTTGGAACTGGAATCCCTAATCCCCACGTGCAAAACTTTGGGAAAGTCTGGATTCAGATCTGGAGCTGAACGTTGCAGCTCCTGTCCATCTCTACTTTCAGTCTTCAGGGCTGTAATGAAAGTGTCTAGCAAGCAGTATTGTGGGATAAGCTGGAGTTAAAGAGGGCAGTGGGCACTGACAGGTGAGAAGAGAGGAGTACATGGGCAGCTGTGGCACCAAGCATATGAGAGATCGGGCTTGCTGAACTACTGAATGGGGATAGGTTTCAGAGTAACAGCCATGTTAGTCTGTATTCGCAAAAAGAAAAGGAGTACTTGTGGCACCTTAAAGACTAACCAATTTATTTGAGCATAAGCTTTTGTGAGCTACAGCTCACTTCATCGATGCATCCGATGAAGTGAGCTGTAGCTCACGAAAGCTTATGCTCAAATAAATTGGTTAGTCTCTAAGGTGCCACAAGTCCTCCTTTTCTGAATGGGGATATGGGTTCGTAAACAAACACTGGCTGTGTGTGGGGCATAGTGGATTTTGGAGATGACGTTTCCCTGAGTCTTGGGAAAGGCCAGTTCCCTGCCTAGGAGTCTCCAAGGAGGTGTATTCCGTGAGAAGCCCTCTAGTTACTTGATTAGTTGCAGCCAGAAGCTGAGCTAATAATGGGTGGAGCCGCTTTCAGTGAGTGGCTGAGTGAAGATTTCTGGCCCACAATGAGGCATTTGCTGTCTGTGCTAAGAGTTGTGTGGCTCCCAGAAGGCCCCTGATGGTTTGGAGGGAAATTTGCGTAATTTTATTATCCACATCCTCACTACCGGCCAAACCCACACTCGACTTAGCAAGAAAAACAAAACTGGAACTGTCAATCCTCTGGGAGCCTTCCTGGCCTGACACAGCCGCGCTGGCATTCTGCATTCTGG
Organism: Natator depressus; assembly: GCF_965152275.1. Lineage (NCBI taxonomy): Eukaryota > Metazoa > Chordata > Testudines > Cheloniidae > Natator > Natator depressus. The sequence continues at coordinate 16,658,690 of NC_134247.1, forward strand.
CATTTAACAACGACCAAGCTTCTTTGGAACTGAGATGCTGCCTGGAAAGGCTGAGCTGGGGCAGGGCCCCAGTCACATGCGTTCCAGCCCACAGCTCAGAGGTGGCCTGAGGTGGATGGAACAAAGTCCTGAGCCAGGCCGCAGCCTTGTCAAGGCATCCATGTTACACGGCCGTCGCCTTTAAAGAAGAAGATAGTTCCTTTCCCGGCCATAGCGCTGTCCTCCATCCTGGCCCCTCCCCTTGCTGGCTGCTCCTGGCTGACCCTTGTGAGTGCTGGGAGGAAAGAAGGGTTGTGATTCACTTTCTCTTCTTCTTTCCTCTCACCACCTCTTTAAAATAGACGTGCCCGGGGCCAAAGGGAAATGAAACCAGTATGCAGCAAAGACGACTCCATCTTGTTCTGAGTGGATGCGGGATGAGGCAATGGGGTCGGCTGGGAAGAACTTGCTTGTGCAGCTGGCAATGATGGTGGGAAGGCAGATCTTGGCACCTGCTCCCAGGAAAGAATTTTTGGCTTACTTCAGAACTGGTGGATGTGCCGCTGCTTTATCATCTCTCCCAGTGTGCCTGTGAAGAGATAAAGGGACCATACAGCAGTACAAAGTCCAGGAAATCAGCAGGGAAGGCACCTATCTTCATGCATGACCGGTCCACCTCTCCCCTGAATGCCCTCCAAGTCTCATCTCCTCCTCAGTCCTTAGGCTTCTCCCCCAATGTGCACCTGACCTCAGCGCCTTGCCATGCTCATCATTGCTCTGCCAGTTGACAGAAACCAAGTGTGTGTGGGGCAGGGGTTTTTCTACAGAAACTTCTTGCCCTTCAGAACCTCTCCTTAGAGGCTGAAAGGTCCCTGTCTCTTTGGGGCCAGCTGGGCTTTTCCCTTTATAATTCCTTCCCTCTCTTTACCACATGGGGAGAAGAGCTGTGCAGAAGCTCAGCCAATGTGTTCCTCTGGGAAAAAGTATCAGAGCCATCTCCAGTATGCAGCAGATCTCATTAAAGAGAGCTGTGATACTTTGGCCTGGAGGCCTCTGCCCAAGGGCATTAAAGGAAGAGCAGAAATAGCAGAGCAGGAAAGAAGTGTTCATAATGAGATCTGGAACTGCACAAAACTTGCCTGCTTTGGGGTTTGAAACGCGAACCAGTTTCCCACGGCTTCAGGCCTATTTGCCTCCCTCTTTGGATCTGAACTGCCTCAGATCCCAGGGGCATGTGGATCCAGAGTTCAGCCCAGTCTAGACATGGGAATCCAGATTCCAGGGGGTTTTGGATAAGGCTCATTAGCAAGAGGGGCTGGTGGCAAAGCTCGGGTTGGAGCCCAGAGTTCTAGGATGCTTAAGGTTGGATAGGCAGTGAGTTATATGGGCCTGTGGTGCCCGTGCTTCACCAACATTCAGGAACATGGGCTGGGCTCCATCAGTGTTTGGGCTTATATTTAATCAGAGCCATCCCGTCCATTGGACGGACTGGGGCAACTACCCTGGGCCCCGCGCTTCAGGGAGACTCAGGGTTCAGGGCAGCCTGGGGAGATAGTGGGGGGGCCTGGCGCTGGCAGCAGTGAGCAACCCAGCCCCAGCCCGCCCTGCCTCTTTCTGCCCTTGCTCTTTCCCCACCCCCATTCCACCCTTTCCCCCAAGCCCCTGCCCCAGCCCCACCTCTTTCCAGCTTCCACACCCCTCCCCTGAGCGACGCTGGGAGCCAGCAAAGCGGAGCGGGGCAGGCTGGGGCCAGGTCGCTCGCTGCTGCTGGTGCCACACCCCCCACTAACCCCCCAGGCCACCCTGGACCCTGTGTCCCCCTGAAGCACGGGGCTCCCCAAAGTGCAGGGCCCAGGGTGGTTGCCCCGGTCCGTCCTATGGACAGGATGGCTCTGCTTGGACCCGTTCTGGGCACCACCAAAAATTATACAAACCTGGCGCCCATGTTGGAGGGCTAGTTTAGACCCATCTCTCTACTCTAGGGTCGCTGGGCCCAGTGTGCCTGGGGACCTTCACCTTAAAGCAATTGCCGTCTCAGTGAGCTTCACAAAAGCAGGTGAAACTCTATGGCTGGAGTTCTCAGAGTTCTGTCAACCCCCAAAGAGGGAATGAAAGTGGTGAGGTGCAAACCCCACACAAACTGAGCCTGAAGAAACACCCCTAGGCGCTGTCCTGGAAAGAGCTGAGCTTCCTGCAGCCCTGAGAGGCGCTATTACAAGGCCCTTTCTTAGCTTGCCAGCTATTTAGGACACTATTAAGGCTGAATGCTGCTCTGCTACCTCATGACACCCCTCCCCACCTCCATCCCGCAGGTCAATGTAGGTTAAACAGGTGCAAGTGAGAGTCGAACTGGGCCCTTAGTCTTCCTGGTTTCTTTCCCGGATGTTCTGATGCAGACTTTGGAGGGAGAGGGGGTTGATCTTAGTAAAGAGGCTCCATCAATTTAAAGTCCTGATTAGTGGCAGCTTTTCCTGCTCTAGCCAAGGGGGAAGTGCCAGTCCAGCCCACACACACTGAATGGCTCCTACTACAGTGTTGCCTATGTCTTGCTCTCTGTGGCAAAGCTGGTCCTGCTCAGAGAACCTCCATCCAGACTGACGTACCCTAGGTGCTACCTCCCCCTGCTCCAGTTAGAAGACTGCAGCCTGTGTTCTAGGCCCAGTGTTCTGAAGGTAACCTGCCTCCTATATGTTTCCTTAGGGCCGAAAAGCTAAAGTGGGTGCGGGGAAAGGGATTGACTGCAAGTTTTCCAGTATTTCATGGAACAAAGCATGCCCTTTCAGGCTGCTTTGGGGAGAGAGGGGGTTGCACACCACTAATTAATGCTGATTTATTAAGAGGGCCAGGCAGTAAGATCGGGAGATGCTCCAGCTGCCTGTCTCAGTAAATCTGGAGCCTGGATTCTGTTTCATGCACATAGGTGATGGACCATTCACCTCCTGTCTGTTTGCATTTGAGATGCCAGAGTCTGTAGCCAGAAGGGACAGTTTTGCACAGGATTTAGCGAGTCTAAAAAGTAGGGGCTGTATCATGATTATAATGAAGTAGGTTAGATCTGAAATTTGACCTATGTTACTATTGTAATAAATGGGATTGTGGGGAAGATCTTCTGGATGTTTTTAACCAAAGCTAATAACTAGCTCACAATTTGGGTTGGACCGACTCAAAAAGAGCTCAATTCTCCCTGACTTGTATCCCATGGACAGAATTTGGCTCAAGTTGTCTCATATCCTTCCATTTCCTCTGACGGCTTATAGCAGCAGTTACGTTAAAAACTTGGCAGCTGATTCTCAGTTCTGCTAAGGCCCCTTTATGCCATTCTGGTACTAAAAAGGATGTGTAAACTGCACCCTGAAAATACCCCTGTCCAGGTACCTCCTTGCCCAGCACAGAGATGGCATAAGGGCTCTACACCAGCCCTGCTCACAGACTGTGCTGGGTTTGAGCCACGTTGGAGGCACTGCCAGAGCACTCTGCACCCCAGCTCCTTTCTGCTTCCTGGGCTATAGGAAGCAAAGTGTAAATCAGAGCAACCCTGAGGCTGTGAAAACTCATATTGGGAGTTGCATAGGCCCCTGCACAGCTTAGAATATGCTCTGCTGCCAACCCCAAACATTTAAAGTCAAAATCATGAGATTGGCTTAAAAAATCACAAAGGTTTTTAAAAAAAAACAAAACATTTTGGGGTATTTTTATTTGCCTTCTGGTTTCTAAGCCTTTTGGGGAGCACCTAGGCCATGTATCCCAGCTTTTCCTCTACAACCACGAGTGCTAGAAACTTATTTTTCTTAAAATCTGGAAAAAGAAAAAAGAGCTCAACCATAGAGGAATGGTTCAAAAAAAAAACCGTAGGAGGTTGTGGTAATAGAAAAATTAACATACCAGTTACGCACCCAGCAAAATAGACAAAGGACAGATAGATACTTAGATATTTCTTTATCTCTTATTCAGTACTCAAGACACAGCCCATTCTCTGGCAAAAAAACCCAGCATACCTGTCCAATTTTTTTTGAATATTAACGTTTGACAGACACACCTGGTCTATTAAATATGTATATAGAGATTTCACTCCATTTAATAAAATCATTAGAAATGACATAGGTGTTGTAATGACACTCACTCAATAATATAGCATCAACCTGTTAAATAGAAAGATCTGATGACTAGATTGCTGTACAATGTCTCTTTAAACAAAAGCTAACAGCTGTGGTGATTGTTTTGTTTCTGATATTTACTTGGCAAGGATTTGTAAAGTTGTTAAAACTTCCGAAATAAATAGTTTTTTTAACAGAAAGGAAATCTGAGATTCTCCATTAATCAATCACCTGTCTCCAAGGGCTGTGGCTTTGATAAACCCAGTGTATCACCCGACTCGTCATAAAATTGCAAGAGGTAGCAAAGGGGACTATGGGGAGTGCAAAGATGACTGAAGGCCATCCCTGCTCCAAATGCAGGAAAGGCACACCTGAAAACCAGGTTCTTTGCACCTGATTCATCAGCGGCCCACACCTTGCCGGTAACATCTACACAGCTTGGGTGGGTTTCCCCACGTGAGTTTCAATCTAGCTAGCACAGTGGAAAATAGCAGTGAAGCCGCAGTAGAGCAGAGTATACAAGCCCACCTGGCACCCTGGATATGTACTCATGTTGCACCGGGGGGCCTGCTGCCATGTCTTCCCTGCTATCTGTAGTGGGACTAGCTAAATTAAAGCGAACATGAGTATGCCTAGCTGTGCTGCAGTCACACCTCTGAAGGCAGTGTAGAGGTACTCGGTGTCATCATTTACACAAGTGCACAGTCCTTTGGTGGGGGGCATGGATCAGTGTTCACATCGCACTCTCTGTCAGTACCCGGTCCAAGCCGGGAAAGCTAATGATCCAACCAGCGGACCAAATTTGGTGATGAATCCTGTCTGGTCATGTGCCACCTGTGGCATGTTGCACATACGTTAAGAACAACAACTTTGGTTGCATTTTACACTCTCTGTGCACTGGTATAAATGACAACACAACGGCCCTGATGCCTCAATATCCTTGAGTATCTGGGCCAAGTAGCATAGCAACGTGGAACCAGGCCCCTCACTTAGAGTTCTGTGCTCTTGCTTGCACCAGCAACAATGATGGTCCATAGACAAGGATGTTTACAAAAGGACGCTGCTTTTAGCGTAAACAGATTAGAAACAGGTCAGAAGCCAAGTTCTACTCTCAGTTAAACGCACACAGCCCCATGAGATGCTGCTGAGACCAGAATTCTGTGAAGGCTCCTCAAGGAAGGCAGCATGGTCACTCCCTAGCCTGTTTTGAAATAAATACCTTCTGATCTTCACCTTCTGCTGTAAACTGGTGTTGAGTTAACCTTTTCTGCGTCACTTTCACCCACGTGCTTTCAAATATCACCGGTCTCCACTGGCAAAATCTCTGCTTAAGAGCGGAGGGCAAAATGGATGGGGGAAGAAATGGTCTTTTCTTCATGATAGCACTGCAGTATTTCTAAGCGTGAAGGAGAGAAAAGCAAGGGGAAAAAATCCCAAAGATTATATTGGAATATATGGATGCTTCAGAACTGCACTGTATAACAGTGATAATTGGGGTCAATATCAGCCAAGTGACAGAAATCAATAATATCTCTCAGCTCCAGAACAGCAAAGTGCTTTGCAAACAATAGTGTATATATAGGATCAGTGCAGCCGCCCCTGGGGTGGAAGGTAGGAGTGGTCTGATAGTACACAGGAACCCTGTGCAGGAAAATAGGCTAGGAAATGAAGAATAATATTTCACCAGATCTTGAGCTGGTGTAAATCAACATAGCTCATATGTGAGTTACACTGAATTACACCAGCTGAGGTTCTGGTCCATTGTATCCAATTAAAACGGCAGGAATTTACAGAGACGGAACGTAATGTACCCGCACTGGAATCCTAGTTTAGGAAGGGAGGTAGAGCTCAACGGATCAAATTCGTCCCTGGTGTAACTCTACTGGAGTTACCCCTGGGCTATATTTGGCCTGAAACATTTAAACTATCTCATTTACTGTTGTTCATGCTCTACTGGAGATGAAAATGTTTATACTAAATGAGAGTCTCTAATACTCCATGGAAATAATCGAGTGTGAGGTTTATATCGGCTCTCATTTGCGAGGGTAGCTAGGGAGGCCAACTTGTCACAGATGCTGTGGCAGCCACAGATTCCATGGTTCTTTAAGCATGGTCCCTGCGAGGGGAGGCAGCTGCCTTTTCTCCTTTCTCCTCCTTCCTCCTCCAGCCTTTCCACTTCTAGCAAGTGGTTCCAAGCCCAGCTCTGGACCAGCAGGCTTGGACTCAGATCCACACCAGTACTTTGTTCCCCAAGTGGTATTTGGAAGATCTGGGCCAAAGATCTGGTGGGGAGCTGGTATTTTGAAATTGCTGGGAGTTAGTTTAGCAGCTCTTGCAATGATTGACGGGCACGTGTGCAAAACCCAGGGTGGGGGAAGGGAGGGAGACTAGAAGCTGGCAGCTAGGAAGCAGAAGTAGGTGATATAGGAGCCCGGGGGAGAGGAATGGAAACTGCTGAAGGGCAGCGTTGCCTCATGATGACTGTGGCTTTTTTCCATAAAGCCCCCATAAACTACCAGTGATTATAAGGCAAAAATCCATGTGACAAATTTGCCATCCTAGTTATAACAAAAGAGGAAGAGGGAATTTGCACCCGCGCTTATCCCTACGGAGGAGCTGCCTAGCTTTCCTCCATCTGTGTGACGAGCAGGAACAGCACATAAGAGAATTCAGAAGTGTGGGATCAGTGCCTAAGGAGGGAGCACTGCATTTAACTTGGTACACGTGCGCACTCCAGACAGCGCCAAGATGCAGCCTAGGTGTCCTCCTCGCTCAGTACTCCCAGCAGTCAGCCGGAGGCTGTTTCACTTGCTTACAGACTCCATCTCAAGGTCAACCCCACGTGCCACCCAGGCGAGATTCGCGTAATAGCTCCAGCTTGATAGTGACCACAGAGCACCACACCCCTCCACAGACAGCTGGGTAGAGTTTGTACAGCCAGACTTCGGGGACCCATCTTCGTTCCTCCCAGTTCAGTTGGGCCACCTTTGCCAGGTCTGGAAAAATGTGTATTCTGCAGTTCTCAAAAGCAAAACCAATGGGCTAAATGCTTCCCTAACGCATTGCCACTGCAGCCAAAGGCACGATGCCAATGATGAGTTTAGCCCTGTATTTTCTTTGTAAGTCCAACAGCCTTCAAAATCCACTCCTAGAATTAACAGGTATTTCTTCTCTACTCAGGCATGCGGCCACATTGTTGCAGACCTTGCCATGCCCTTCACTGGATTCTTGGAGGGCTGGCACTACCGTTCCGTTCACTTTGTGTGCGTTTCCATTCCAGAGGGGAATTTCCAAGCAGCTTTGTGGTCTTTCCCTTGACTCCCTTCCCACTGGGAGCCCCAGCCTGTGCAGTCTTGTTTACTCAAATGTAATTTCTAATGTCTCATGGCTTAACAGGAAATGAGATGTTCTCATCAATTCTGACGGTCACTCACTCCTCGGGGGATTTCAGCTTCTCCCTGGCCCTCTCGTGATACTTCCCCACTCGCTGTAGCTGTTTCTCTCATTTTCATTTCCAGACTTTTCCAAATGCTTCTTAACAGAATCGGTCTTTGAAGCTACTTGCTTCAAACTTTCTCCGGCTACGTTTTCCCCAAGCCTGAATAAGCTGCAGCGTTGCCAGACATTTCCCATTGGCTTAAACCTGGAGAAAGCGTGTCAGGTAATGGTTGGAACAGGAGACTCCTGGGCTCTAGTTCCTGGCTTCACCACGAATGCCTGTGTAAAATGGACCTGGTACTTAGCTCACAGCTGTGATGCCATTGACAGCAATAAGGCTGCGTCAGTGTAGATGAGAGGAGTACAGTCGGTTGGACTTGGTCCTATCGTTGTGCACCAGCCTTGTTCTGTAAAGGTGCCCTGATAAGAGAGTAGTTCATTCTCTACAGCCACTTGATCTTTGGCCTTTCTGCTGATATTGCCCGTGAAGGTGGCATTCTTTTTTGCAGTATTTCCACTGGGAACCAAACAGAGAGCGCTGGCTTATTTCACAGAGGCCACCAGATGGTAAGGACGGTCGCTCATTACCAACCTGAGCTGGATCCCAGCCAGTGGCCTTGAAGTGAAAGGCTCTGTATTCCTCTGCCCACCCGCTGAGCTAGGCTACCCAGCCCCCAGCCAACAGAAGCAGTGGCCATGCTCAGGGGATGCTGTACTTTGATCCAGGCCTGCCCGTGGTGTTTGTGTCTGTGTGTCACAGGATAGACAGAGACGCAGGAGTCTGGGGAGCAAGAACCATTATGTATAATTTGCTGAATTCCTGCTAAACCTCGGCTGCCTCTCCTGACCCCCAGCTGCCCTGTTATTCCCATACGCAAGCCATTGGGTTGCTATACACAGACGAAAACATATCCCCACTTCTGCTAGCAGAGACCCAGGCTGTAGCCCAGTTGGCAGTAGCTCCTGTTCGTCTCTGTCAGCCATTAATCTTTCCAGGAACACCCCAAATTCCCCATCCCACCCTCCTCTCCATGTCTCCTGCTGCCTCCCCCCACCCCCCGGGCCCCCGCCTGTGCATGGAATCCTTTCACTTCCACTTAACATTCTTGTATTTCGTATGCACAAAGATTGAGGAGTGTCTCCGGGCAGCAGCGTGTAAATCAAACAGCTGTCACTTCTGATCGGGGGAGAGGGGCGTGAAATACAGTGGGAAAGGGGAAAGGCAAGGCAGCAGAGGTGGTGCTAGCCCATCAGGGCCCAAAGCAGGAACATTCCCCACCCCACCCCAAAAAACCCCCACAACACATACTAAAACAGCAAATAAGGGGGCCCCTTGCGCTGCTCGGGGCCCGAAGCAATTGCTCAATCTGCTTATGCCCATTTCTGGCTCTGCGAGGAAGAGAGCTTACAAGGGAGAGAAAGTAAAATAAAAGGAGGAAGAGAGAAAGTGGTCAGAAAAGGTTCAGTTCTAAAGGGATGAACTGAGACGAGGGGAGAATTTGCCACCCGGTGGCAGGGGCTGGGAGCGTAGCAGAGGACCTCAGGGCCCAGTGCTCCTTTGCTGCTGGGCTGAATCAGGAGTGAGGTTAATGGAGTGACACCGGTGTAAATGAGAGCCAAATCAGGCACATTCCTGTGAGGGGACAAGAGTAACCCATGTGACTCTGCAGAGCATCGTAGGCCAGTTTCTCTCTTGCTCTCTCCCGCTGCCCTCTTGCCTGTCCTTCCCTTGCTCCCACCAGTGAGCTTTCACATGGGGCAGTCTTTTAAGGTCCCCCATCAGAGAAGGAAGGAAATGCTGAAGGAAGTCATCTTGGGGGCTTTGTGTCTGCTGACACAGAGCGCTGAGACCCACTCCCTGCCCCACTATGTTGCCTGTGGATCCTGGGACCATTCCCACTTTTATTGTCTCTAACTAAACCGATGTCATTGCACATCATCAGCATTTGCATATGGCTCAGGAAGGAGCTGCAGGACTGAGTGGGGGGGCATGAAAAGAGCTAAGCCCTAGAAAGGTGATGGTCAAACTTACCCTCCCCATACACAGTGTCCTCTCCTTTTGGCTGGGACATTTAGCGACCCTGACACCCAGTCCCAGAAATAAATGGCCACAATCTAGCACTGACCCAATGCTTATCAAGCCAGCCCTATTGAAGAGGAATATGCTAGCGGGAAGGGACGGGTCTGTGCCCAGAGTCGACTGGGGGAATGGAGAGAAGACTGTGGGGGAAACCAGAATGCTAAGCCGTAAGCGAGAAATGCCAGCGCACGGAGAGCACAACCAATTTTCTTTCAATAGAGTTTATGCCATTCCAGAAGTGCCTAGAATAACAAACTCTTTCCACCATCCAAGCCTGAATGCTGGAGGAAGCTGCTGAGGAACTTAATTGATCAGCCGGATGCATGCGTGAATAGATTGCCCAGCATCAATGAAGTTACTGTCCTGATAGCTAATGCGCAGGTCAGGATGATGCTGGAGGAACCAGCTGTATCTTTGTGTTGCACAACCCCTTCTTTCAGTTCAGAAACAACACAAGGTTTGTTTTTGATTAGGTGGCTGTTTTGCGGCCTCCCTAATACTATTGCTGTAATGCAGAGGGATTTGAATCCAGCAGCAAATAGCCTGATCCTGGCATCGCACCAGCATTTAAACAGGAAGGTGACAGCCAGTCAGCTGGACCCCAGAGCATGGGAGGGCACGCAGGTGAACAGACCAGTCAGTCACAGAGCCACGCAAAGCAGTGGGGAAATAGCGGGAGCACTGCCAAATCAGTCTGAATTAGCAACGTGTGCACGCGAACATCCGTCAGTATGCATTGCACTTGCTACGCTGTCAACACGTACTAGAGACTACGCTTTAATGGTGGAGCTAGTACACTTTTAAGGGTTTACAGCTTGTGTATGCAGGTCGTTTCAGTGAGCACAAACCCAAATCAGTGCATAGTAAACCTGCCTGTAAATAAGCTGTTAGGCAATAACAAAATAGCAAAAGCCTGGTCCCTCTCTGCACTACAGCCTCCACCATTGCTACCAGTGGTGGACCTGCACCCCGCTGAATTGTGTGTCTCAATGCTAAGGTAGCCAAGGCCTGGTTCTGTTCTGTCTCCTCCCCCAGAGCCCTTTCCTGCATTCCTGGCTCACCCCAAACCCCCATCGAAGCCAGTGAGCATTTTAGGTGCATCGGGAATGCAGCATTTGGGTCCCAGTGTCTCTGCCTCACTTGCCCACACTGTTAGGGCCCCACTGGCCCTTCCCATGCATGTCACAGCAGAGGGAAAGAGCTCACTGTGCAGCAGAGGGTGTGGGCTAGGCAGCAGTGAGCGCTTAGCTGATTGCACCGTGCTAATGAGACACTCATGCAACAAGTGCCATCGCACAACGGGGGCATGATCTCGGCCTAGGTGGAAGCTATGCCACATTCTCCACCGCCCAGCACTAGAGTGGGCCTGGGTGGCAAAGTGTGAGTGCCCGACTTGAGACACATCTCAGTGCCCTGATTTTCAGAGCCCAGGTGCTTGGCCCTTTTGGAACATCAGGCCCCTTTTAGCTGTCTTAGGTTGAGTATCCAAAAATTGAGGCCCCGAAAATGATGAGCCACTTTTGAAAATGTTAGGCCCCTGCCTCCATCCATGCTAACCCACCCACTGAGCAGGTGTCTGAGCGGGACCGCTGCATTATTCACTCAGTGTCTCTAGCTTGGTCATCAGAGATGACTTCTTTCCTAGATCAGCCGAAGGAAACAAGAAGCCAAAGGCCTGGTGGGGCTGTGAACCTGCCTGTCATGTTTCCTGACAGCCTCAGTATGTTTCTTCAGTTTTGTTTTTCCCAAACTGTCACCGCATGTCACGGCCCCGGCTCAGGCCATTGGTCTAAAAACTTCTCAAGCCAAGAGAAGAAAGTGTGTGTTTTTTTTCTTGCTTGCTGAGCGCAGTGCCAGTGAGAGGGGCCATCCCCAGAGAACGAGGCCTCTGCCCACACAACAGGAACAGGCAGAACAACTGTAACCTACTGGTCAGGGTGTGCTCCAGTACTGCCAACCCCAAATGTTCAGAAATCACGAGTCGGGCTCACCCTGGTTTGATCCTGGGGGTTGACTAGGATGGTGACTGTCATACAAGCTTCCCCGGTGTTTCCCTCATCGATATTCGACCTGGAGGATGAGAAGGGAGTTTAGTCTCAGAGTCTTCCTGGGACAGGGTCTGTTTTCTGGAGGAAATGGGAACAGAGCCTCAACAGGGTCAGCTGGCAAAATATAAATCCTCCCCCAAGGCCTGGGGCTTCCTGAGGTTCTTGTGGGCAGAGCCAGCGCTAGGCATAAGCAGACTGAGCTATTCCTTCAGGCCCCAAGCAGCTCAAGGGGGCCCCCTATTAATTACTAGTATGTGTTGTGTCTGGTGTGTGTGTGTGTGGGGGGGGGCAAATATTCCTGCTTAAGGCCCCCAATAGGCTAGCACCAGCACTGCTTATGGATGTAACTGGGCCCTTTTGAAACCCACTGGAACTGCAAGGGCTGGAGTCCTGTCTGCACTGCGTTAGCCAGACATCTGGGAACAGCAGGGGGATTGCTGCAGGGCAAGGGGATACGACAGTGGCTAATGACATGGTGACAGTGTCCAAGCAGTGCAGGTGTCCAAGCAGTGCAGGTGAGAGCCGCCTAGAAATACTAATAAAAGGAGAAACCACAGAAAACAAAAGAAAACTGTGAGGGGAAACCAAGACCCCCTGCACTCTCCAGTGGGGATCAGAGGAAGAGGCAAAGCATCGTGGGATAGAGGGGGGACTCTAGCTGGATCCTTGGCCAGTCCAAATACTTCCCATTGAGCTGTGCCTGGCCTCTGGCTACTTTTCAAGGGTCTGTTCCGCCAGTTATGCTGAGATGACTGACTGTGCTCCCTACTGTCTATAGTGTAACGGGATCTTGGGCTGGCAAAGAGGCTAAATGGCACTCTTCCCCCTGGGCTGAAGCCACAAGAGGAAGGTGGGCAGACAGGCACTGGACAGTTCCTCCTCAGATGGGCTCCGTCCCCCACCTGCCAGTCCATACTAGTCCCAAGTCAGCATCTCCAGTTCTGACCTGCATGTTTCCCTCATTGTTCCAGCCATGGGGCTCCTTCTGAGGAAATAATGGTGACCAGATTTGCTGCATAACTGTGATCTTTCCAGCACAGGCTAGGCATTGAGACTGCTAAACCCATTTCATCCTGGGGCTTAATCAAGATTTGAGCCCAGGTCCTTGAAAGTAAAAAGCCAAGTGAGTTAAATTATGGTGCCTCCACCACTTTGCATCCTGTGGTTTACCTATATTATTATTATGTGTATAACCACAGCATCTAGGAGCCTAGTCCTGGGCCAGGACCCCATTGTGCTAGGCGCTGTACAAACACACAACAAAAGACAGTTCTTGCCCCAAATTGTATCTGTTAGTAGCTCAGGTGTACACAAATGTGCATTGGCAGTTCTGAGCCACTACCTGGTGGGGTGTGCAGGCTGGAACCAAAACCTGTTCTGGTGACGCTGAAATGTCAATGTTGTTTTCCTTTCAAAGTGTTCAAAATGGCCTCTCTTTTTAAATTTTTTGTGCTTTCTCTATTTGTTGAAAAATGTAGAGCAAAAAGTATCAAAATTGTTTAATGTTTGAAAAATATTTTAAAACTGCACATTTTCTCCCTCAAAATGAAAATAATTCAAAATTTTCATTAAAAATTTCAATTAAAAAAAGCCCACCTTTTTCTCTCACAAAAAAATCCTTGTTGTTGGGTTGGTGTTTCTTTGTAAGGGGCTCAGGCAGTGCTGTGATGATCACGGATGCAGAGATTATAACTCGAGGGAGTATGAAGTTCTGGGAGGTAAATTCCCATGCAGATCAGGTACACATGTCCACAAACGCTTGTCCCAGCTGAACCTTTTAGCTGGAGTCTCTCCCAGTGTATGGATTTTCTACATGCAGCCTGGGCATTTACCAGCTTGTAATCCCTTCTTTATATTACTGTGGGGCACTCAAATCAATCTGCAGCTTCTCCCACAGTTTAATCACACCTTAACTCAGCAGCACTGTGGTCTTGTGGAAGTGTAAGGCAGCACAGTCAATGGCTGGGATACTGGACTAGCATGCAGGCTAGCTGCGGCCTGTTCCTGACTCTGCTACTGAGTTACTGTGAGCCTTGGGCAAGTCCCTTAATTTCTCCCTGCCTCATTTTCCCTTATTGTAAAGTGGATACAGCAATTCTGACTTCCCTTAACAAAATGCTGTGAGATCTGAGATGAAAAGTACTTAAGTGCTACTAATAATAAATACTTTGTTCTTCTTTAGCTCCTTTCACCTGAGGATGTCAACATACTTTAAAACCATTAGCTAATGGTTCACAGCTCCCTGTCCTACAAGGTACATAAAGTAGCATAATCCTCATTTTACTGATGGGGAAGCAGAAGTGAAGTGACTCCCATAAAGCCACGCAGCAAGTCAGCAGCAGCATCTGGAAGAGAGCAAGGGCTGAGAAACCCAGCATGAAGTGTACTGTCTACATCAAGAACACATGCTGAGTGATGATTGTTAGGGACATTATCTCCCTGAGTGAGGAGAGGAGGATGCCACTTCTGAGTTATCCCCTCTCTCCTCACAAGTAAACACGACTGCCATAAAAGATCAACCATCTCGCATAATATATGTGTTCCCCTCCCATTCTCCTTCAGCAGAGAGACTGTTTTAGAGCCAGCTTTTGGGGGGCGGGGGGGGGAAAGTGCTTGCAATGTGCAGTTACAAAGGCATCTGAAGACTGTTCAGCCTTTAGCAATGTCAGAGTTATTAGATCAACAAGAAAACAACAATAAATGTGTTTGTAGTTCAGTTGGAAAGAGAAGCACCTGAACTGTCCTGGGCAAACCTCCGTGGATTTGCAGCCCAGGTTTGGTTCATATGTTTTCGGCTGAAATCTGGAAAGAGACGGAGAGCTACTGAGGCATGGAGGCTGTTTCAGATTGCAAAAGCTGCAGAGGAGAAGGCTCTTGCACAATTGCTAAGCCCGAGTAAAAGGACAGAGAGGAGACGGGTGAGCAGTGAGTGGTGGAAGCAGGAAGAGAGACAGAGATTCCATTTATGAGATAAGCTGTAGGTGAGTGCAGGGAAGTCTTTAAAGGCAAGGAGGGTGGTTTTGAAGTGGAGCCTTCCCAATGAACAGGAAACCAGTGGTGTGTAAGGATGAGAATGGAACACTTTGTCTGGTCTGCACATGACAGAGTCTGGAGAACTGGGACTTGGGGAGGCCAAAGAGGAGCAATTTGAAGTAATGACCTGGAAAATCCGCCTCCATGTTCCTTACCAGGATAAAACAAACCACCCCCAAATGCCCCCTGCCCACTTTGGCAGAGGCTCTAGGGAAGGCTGGGACAAGGGGTGGGTGTTTCAAGCCTGTGCAGACATCCAGTCCAAGTGGATGTTTGCACTAAACCTGCCAACTCCTGACATCAGCACTGAATTTTTAGTCTCTATTAATTCCAGGCTCCACCATCTGGGGCAAAACCTGTCATGGGTTCATTCTCACTGCCAGCCACTCTCACTGCAAACTAGGCCCATTTACAGTCCCACGTGGCATTGGCTCATTGGGCAGAGCCTGTCACAGATGCAGCATGCTGGGGAGCAGAGAGGTGCTTTCCTGCAATGCCATAGCTGAGCCATTATGTAGGGGTGCGGGGGGAGGGCTCTCTGCCTCCCTTGATCCCTGCTAGACCCAACGTGCGGGAGAAGGGTTGAGAAAAGATGTCCCACATTCAGACCTGGTGTAACCAAATGCAATGTCTATGGAGTTTCCCCTATTTACACCTGGCCTGAGTTTGGCCCATTCAGACCAGGCTTAGGAGGCGGTGACAAATCCCATCCTTACACCTCAGAGATTAAACTGGGCCATGCCCCAGGGCTAATATTGCTTTAGTGGCCACTGTTGATTTATATAGGGCTAGATTATGCCTTTCAACACAGGCCTGAGAAGGAGTGATACATAAGAAATACTCCCCAGAAAACATGCTTCGGAAACACCGCTGTCAATTACAATTCCTCCTTGCCCGAGTGGGAATTTTGTGTGTGTGGGAAGTAGTAATTAGCACCCGCCCTATTCCAGTAATAACGCCCCCTACCGCAGTTGCATGGCCATAAAGTTTGTGCGTGGGGTGAGGGGAGGAGGGAGGGAGACCCTGGGTCCATCCATTCCCTTCCCACCTGCCCCCAGAAAGGGGTAAACTGGCACTTCATGCCAGGTACTCCCAGGGGCCCAAAGCCTGCATGGCCTGCATAGGTGTGTCATGTCAGGGTGTTTTTTACACCCTGACTCAGGCCCATCGTCCCACTCCCAGGATAGCCCAGAATATGGGCCGCATGAGCTGACTCTGGCCTTTGGGCAGGCGTATGGACCAGAGCACCGAGCGCTCCCCCTGGGAGGCTGCAGGAAGACAAAATAGAATTCAAACCGCTTAGGTTGGAAGGGGGATGGGGTGGAGAGAGCAGGCCGGCCTCCCCCACTGGCAGCCTCCGTTCTTGTTTTCCTCTTTTTAAATGTCTGCTCCGAGTACAAAGGGAATTAGAACTTGGCCGATTCACTTTAATTATCTGACTGGCTGCAAATCTCTGTTTGTTTGTTTGAAATCCCTTCCAGGCCCTGACAGGAAAGAATTCCTGCACATTTGAGATAAAGGATGCTGAGATGCAGAGGAGGCGTTTCAGGGTCAACAGACGAAAAGCCAGCCAGTAAACTGAACTGCTGCTGCGTCTCTTTATTATCATTACTGCTATTATTCAGTGCCATTGACGTTGCCGTGGCCTGACACGAAACATGACATGGATGCTAATGATGGATAGTGTGAAATGGACAGAAAGCAGCCTGGGTTTCAAGGGCCGGCCCAGCCCTGAGCAGCGTCTTCAGTCTGTGTGGCAAGACGCAATGTATTAATATATTATGCTCCCTGTTTTTTTGTTACTCCTTTTCATTGCGTCATGGCTAAAAGGAGATTGTACGCACATCTGGGCAGGTATTGAGCCATCTTGTTTGTTCTGCACAACACCTAGCATGCTATGGGCTCTCTAAGATAATTGCTATTTGCGAATAAACTTAGGGCCAGGGTTTTTAAAGTATTTAGGTGCCTAACTCCCATTGAAAGCAGTGGGAGTTAGGCACCTAAAGACCTTTAAAAATGTAGCTCTTAGCTTTTCGATAACACTTTCCATCTGTAGAGCTCAAAGCAATTGACAAAGAGAAGGGAAGTACACAGATGGGGAAACTGAGGCACAGAGCTGCACCATGACTTAGCCGAAGCTACACAGTGAGTCAATGGCAGAGATGGGGATAGAATGTGGGTCTCCCAACTCCCTTGTCAAGTGCCTTCTCCAGGCTGCTTCCCTCCTTGGTGCTGTACAATACGTACACTTGAATGCCCTGGTCTAACAGCAAGCAGCAGGCCAGGTCAGTGAGTCTCAGAGCCTGGGTCTAGAGCAGCAGGCTGCTGCTTGCCATATAGATGTACCCTGCGATGACAGAGCACACAGGGAAATCAGAGAGAAGAACTTGGTGGCATGGGGGTTTATGTAGCATCCTTCTTGTGGAGAGCCCATCAGCTGTGACTCTGCAGGAGGGATGGGGTGGGGAAGGTGTCAGATGCATTAGGGAGATGTGGGAGAAGAAGGTGTCTGGGCCACAGACACTGGCTTGGATGTGATGGGATGTTATAAGGCACAAGGCCTGAAATGTCATCTGGCAAGGAATCATGTGATGGGTGGAAATTTTGTTTACATCCCTTGCCCATGGAAAACCTAGATCCCTAGTGTTATTGTCCAACAAGTACACATGGGTGTCCCCACTATGTGTATTTATTTTTGTAATCGGAATGATTTATTTGGGATACGTGTCATAATTTACTCCTTCAAAGACAAGCTGCTGTTACAATCTGACCGATATTGAAACCCTGGCTGCCTGGACTGACTGGAACATCCTACATGAAGCTGAAAATTCAAGTGGTCTCTGGCTTCAGGTTGTATCTCAATGCCTCTGTGTGAGCTCGATACGCCCAACAGTGCATTCAGAGGAGACTAGCCTGTGCACTCTTCCCAAAACACAGGGTGGATGCGCACATGGCTGAGTGGAGCCGCAGAGGGAAGAAGTCAGCAAAATAATAGGCTGGCTGGGTGAATCATCCATTTCTTCTGCTATCTGGTGGCATTTACATGTGATGTGAGGCAGGAGGTCAGTTTCCAATCTCAGGCTAGGTCTACGCTGCAGACCTACATTGGTATAACGAATTGTGAAAAAAATCCGCCCCCCTGAGCATCATAATCATACCGACCTAACTCCCTGTGTAGACAGGGCTGTGTTGGTGGGAGCGCTTCTCCCACTGCCTCTCAGGGAAGTGGCCTAGCTACGCTGACAGGAGAAGCTCTCCTACTGGTGTAGGAGCAGCTTTGCTATAGTGGCTGCAATGGCGCAGCTGCAGCGCTGTATAAACTCTCAGTAGTGAAGGGCCCAAATCGAAGCCCTGAACACACGCTGCTTTTTGAATCTGTATCTGACGTTTGCAGCCCAGGCCCTTACTAATATTCCACCTTGAGACAAAGGGCTCCATCAGTCAGTGCACCCAGTTCTCAGCTGAATTCTGCCCTCAGTTAGGCCCCAATTCACATACACACGTGTTTAAAGTTTAACAAGTGCTTAAGTGACTTGATCAAGAGGGACGGATTTAAGTGTGTACTTAAAGTTGTTTGTATTTAAGCGCTTTGCTGAACTGGGGCCTGTCTGGTTCCAGGGTGCAATCCAGACCAGTGAGAGGTTGAGTCACCACCTGCCCCGTAACCCTGGGTGCCTCAGAATGCTTTGCTGTTGTAGCTCCCAACCTGGGCCGCTCACAAACAACTTAAGAGCATGCAGGTAAGAGCCTGAGTAAGTGTATATAGACACAGCCCTGGCCCAACAGCTCTGACCACAGCAGCCGGTCAGCAGCACTCCAGTCACACACTGGCTTCCACCAGCCTTGCAGGGTGACCCCCAACATACCCCCAAAATGTGTGTTCTGCACTGACCCACTCCTGAGCAGTTCAGATCTCAGCAGTCTGTTGCCCCTGTAAGGGGTCAATATGCAACAGTTGGCTACTTTAATTGGAGTTACCCAAACAACACTGAATTAGTTTAATTAAAAAAATAAAACAAGTTTATTTAACTGCAAAGAGAGATATTTTAAGTGAGTACAAGTATACAGCATTAAAGTCAGAAATGGTTACAAGAGAAATAAAAATAAAATACTTTCTAGTACTAAAACTTAATAAGCTAGCAATGTTGCTGACCAAAATCTCAGGTCAGGAACCCCTCAAAGTCAAAGGGCTGATTCTTTTGACTTTGTGGGGATGGGGGGGAAGAGAGAGATGGGAAGAGAGAGAAAGAGAGAGATAGGGACAGAGATCAGGAGAGATCCCTTGAGGTGTTTTTTGTCTTTCACTTTTATAGTCCAGTCACCCTTCGAAGTGGATTCTTCTGGGGATTACCCCTCAAAGCAAAGTTTATGCAAACAATAACAAAGGCGACTTTGTAGAGTCTGGTGGTGAAGGTGGCTCCTTGCTCTTTCTTCTCCCCTGTGTATGCTGAAATGCAGATTTGCCTTGTCTCCCACCGTTTCCCCCCCTTGCAGTCTCAAGAACCCTGTTTACTACTTATATGTAAACTGAGATAAACACATATGCTCGTGTCTCTTCCAACCCTAATATTCTATGATTCTAGGACAGATCTGTTAAACAACCTTTGCTTAGTCAGGGTTGTGTGGGTTTGAACATGTGCTAACAACATCATACCAGGGAAATTCATAACTTTACATAGACTGTTGCTGCACACATTTCACCATGATATTATTGACCAGCAAGTTATTAGTTTTCAAATGAGACCTTACAAGGCGTATTTTGTACAAAGGTTATTACAATGATGTGTAGGATGTGAATATGGGAGTGCTTTCTGTCACAGAGCCTTAGTTTGCAGTATGCCTTGTCCTGTGCTGGTGGGGTATAATTTCTGTCCATTGTGCTCTGGGTTTGGTTTTGTTTTTTTTGGAGTGGGGGGTGGCACTTCTTTGTACCACTTGGAACTGATTTGAACCTCTAGTGACTCCAGAGAATTAGATTTGAGTGCCTCATCTTGTGCTTTCTTCAGTACAACTGGGGAACATAAAGGTCTTTCCTCCTCATGGTCTAATAATACCTGAATTACAGGGATCTGGCCCCCAGTCATATATCTAAGGCCAACCTGATATGTACAGCAGTAGGCTGAAATCTGAGGACACAAAGCGCAGAGGTAACAAACTAGACTTCCAGTCTGTTCAGCTACGCTGCTTCCCACTTTGTTTCATAGACTCCATTTGTGGATTGCTGCCCACAGGAAACGTTTAGTAATGGGGGGCTTTTTTAAAATAAATCCAAATATCCTTTTTTCCTAGCCATATATTTAAGCAGGTCACTGCAGTGGCTGGTCTCAAATAGAAATCATGCGCTGCTTTTCCTAGCCTCACATACCTATGGCGTTTGCTGCTCGGCAAGATTGTGATGGGCAGGGCTCCGAGATGGAAAGTGAGCAGCATAATTCAATTGATACATTTAGTAAGTAAGCAGAGTTCCCCAGGTGGAAATGCTTGTTATGCTAAAAGAGTGGGGTCAAGTGACAATATTGGAAAGGCAACCTTACCCTGCAATTCTGGGGTGGAATCCTGGACCCATTGAAATCAATGGAGGTTTTCCCCTTGATTTCAGTGGAGACAGGATTTTATTTTACCCCTGGGATTGAACGATCGATCATCCCTCCTATACCTTGCTCATCACCCTGGAATCTGAGCTGGGTATCAGCAGTATCACAGAAATATTGTACCCCAAACTAGAGCTCAAACAGCTTTGTAAACAGTGAGGACTGCTATTAATTTGCATGACTGATCCAGGAGAACCCATTACTTATCTGTTGAAATTGATTAATTTTTGTTTTTTCACAGCACCTAATTAACCTGAAGAACTCATTTGCACAAACTCTTCCAGTGGCCAAGAGCTTATTAGCATTCAGAATAGAGTTAGATATTTACAGTGATGATAACATCCACCGTTGCATGAGACAGGATAGAATTGTGTAACAGATATAAATCCCAATGCTCCAGGGCATAAGCCAACTCCTAACTGACAGAGGTTAGGGAAAATCTTCCCCGATGCACAGATTAGTCCATAATTGTCCTTTATGGGGTGTCTTGCCCTTCCTATGCAACATCTGGTACTGGCTATTATAGAGTTTTTTAAGCAGGGATAGAATTCTCTATTCAGTTCTATAGAATGGTTCATAAAGCCTACAGAAGGGCTATCATTTTCTATTGAATTCTATGGGGCTTTTCCATACACTACAACAGTAAGGCAAAGTTCTACCACTGAAGATTTGTTTGACTTGTGCGCCCCCTAGAGATGAAGGGGGAGTCAGGATTCTCAAGCAGACAAGTCTTTGCAGATAAGCAATGAAACATGTAAGATACCTAATGGGTGATGTGCTTAGTGGAAACTCGTTAATTCTAACTTTGTTAAGCCACAAACTCCACCGCTCACACAAACAAAAAGCTTTCCCTGTCACCCGGCAAAGATTTAAGAGTGGAAGCACTGTTGTAACCAGAGACTTTCTCATTTCTACAAAATAGCCCCTGGAACATTTTCTGCTTCAGTGTGAGTGTAGGAGCTTAAATAATTACCATGAACTACACTCATCTCAGATAAAGGACCTAAGTACATATTGTGGCACTTATTCATTGTGTTGGTTTGCTTACTTGCTATTTAGCAAAATTAATTCATTTGCTATGGGTATCTAGCGATCTATCCTAGGCTTTTACTGCTGCCCATGACTGTAGTATCTGAATGCCTTCCATACAAAATCTATAGCAATAGCAAAATCCCTAATGCGTCTTTGACTCATCTCTCTTTTCAGGGTCTAAGTTCTGCATGGGGTAGGCTTTTAGGTTTTTAGGTCTTTTAAAAAATTTTTATTAATTCACCTTTATTGTTTTTTATGATTGGTTTATTAAGGGTTTTTGTTTGGTTGGCCAGTTTAGGGTTTTTGGGGTGTTGTAATAACTGGGCTGACAAATGTACCCTAATTGTGGGAAAGTGGATAAAAGTTTACAGAATGTTTCAATCACCTATAACGATATATGGTGATGGGAAAAGGGGAGACAGAGAGACTGAGTTGGTGGGTTTCAGTCCGGCACCTAATAGGCCGGTGCCCACATCACACAGAAGCACCACTCAGCTGGCACTAGCTGGCACCCTCTGCAGAGAGGTTGAGCATTGAATGGACATGGAGACTGAACTCCAGTCTTATCCCTGGAAATGGTTTCTCCAGGTCAGGTCATTGGTGGGGGTGGGGGACACTGGTGGGTAAGGGTGAATGGCTGGTGCCCATGCTGTGTCAGGCCTCTGGTTAGACAGAGGGTGACATCCAGAGGCAGTACAGTCATGTGATTTAGTGAAATGGTCTGTGAGACCTGGATTCTATTTACACATCTACCACTCACCTTCTGTGTGACTTCACCTCCATTTCCCCTCCCACGCTTTATCTCTCTCAGTCTCTTTGGAGCAGGGACTCTCCCTCCAGGGTGTTCATACGGTACCCAGCACACTACACTATTGTAACATTAGTAATAATTAGGAGGTCACTCATGAGGGCTTTCACCAACACTATGCTTCCTGGGGGGATGGAGGAGGGGGAAGAATCCTGAGAAAAGCGGGGGAAAACCTCTGATTTCTAATGTAGGGAAGATGCTCAGGGTTTTTCCTGTGTTATAGATTATACACCTGCAGGTTAAAGATAACATCTACGCATGAGCAGATAAACCCCAGAGGTTTAGAAATGGATACTTTGTATACTTGCTACTTTTGCTTTTGTTCCATCTGTTTCTTTTAGAGCAGTATACATTTTGGCTATTTAAATTTTGTTACAATTCATGGGTTGAGTGGGGCCCTAATAATTTTACAGCATCTTTTAATAATAAATGATAATCAGACCACTTATAGAATGCATTACATATTCAAAGTATTATACACACACTTATTAATTAATCTCTAATTAATCCAAAACCTCTAGCTAATTAGCCATTTAAAGTTAAGGCTGGTACTGCCTGTTGGAGATGCAGAGCTCTGTATCAATGCTAAGTATGATCATATTTTTATTATTAATTATGAAGATTCAACAAACGCCATTAATGACCAGTAATGCTAATACTGTGTTCACTGAGGCACTAGTGCCTGATTCTGAACTCACATCTGTGTAAATCAGGAGAAACTCACTGACATCTAATCAAATCTGTCCATCTATCTATAGTGTACTATTGCTGTGGTTTCTGTACAGCTGGAGTGGAGTTATACCAATGTGACAGCTGTATATGTGATATCAGAACCAAGCCCAGGATCTGAATTTGTTGCATTCTTTATTATTATTTTATTTGTTCTTTGTTAAGTGCCAACAGGAAGCCTGGCTCTGTTCTAAATCCAAAATAAGACAATCCTTGTCACAAAAGTGTAGAGAAGACAAGTTGTAGTGGGGAATTTACAGAAGGGCGTAACAGAGAATTATTTATGTTATTAGCTCCTTTACAAAAGGGATGAGGCTTTGGGTCTTTCATCATTTAGTCTCACCTTAGCTATTATCTTGTATATGGTACAGTGCTCCACCACTGATGCCAACCTTTAATGCCCATTAGTCAAATTTCCAACAAGCACCAGTGTACTTGCCACCATGGAAGGAGCTCTCCATAATAAAACCACAAAGTCACTACACTGTCCTTCAAATGTTGTCTTAAAACTCACCTCCGCTCTGGTACCTACAAAACACTTGACAATGGCTAGGCAGCAAGCATGATGTGATCACTCTTTATGACACTAATGAAAATCATATCACTGATGCCTTAAGTTTCCCCATCTCTTTGTTGTAGCCACCTGTTTGTCTTTCATCATATATACATAAAGTGCAAGATCTTTGCAACACAGACTTTTATTATGTGTTTGTACAATGCCTAGTCCAGTGGCGCCTGTTCCCTCTGGCACTGTGGGTGTACAAAGAAGAATAATATTAATTTTAGAAAGGGCTTGAATGGAGATATGGAGGCAGCTTTGTGAACTCTGCTAGGTAGGGCATTTAGCACGGAAGAAAGCACCAAGACAGGAGTCGGAGAAAGAAATTAACCAAATTCTGCTCTGATTTGTATCCCCATTGCTTCTGACTGCCCAGGCCGGGGCAATCCTGGGCAGAATTTGGCCTTCCCATCATGCAAGCTCATTGTTAACAAAGTTAGCAGCTTGCTCCAGGGATCAGCAGCATATAAAACACCCGGGAGACCCAAGCGGGCTGTATGATGGAAACACCACCCTTCCTTCCCTCCCGCCCCCAAGACTCAGCCTCCCTCCAAAGAAACCTCCGAGGGGCCAGACGAAACAACTACATTTCCCACAACCCCCTCTCAGCCTCGCGAGAGGTGAAACGAGACTTGCCCTGGATAGGGCGGGATGCTTTCGGCTGTTGCGGTCTGTTCCGCTCGCTGCCGGCCTGGGTGATGGCTGTGCTGGTGGTGAGTAGATTCGGAGTGTGGCAGGATCCGATGCCATCCTCGGTAACGGTGTCTTGTAGGCAGATACGGTCTCGTGATATGTGAGCGGGTGGCGATTGTGCCTCGTCCCGGCCATGTATCAGTTGGGTTGGTGCCCGGTTAGCGTGTCGCTTTGGTGGTGTAAGGGCTGCCCCCCTCCCCATCAGCCTGTGCAGAGGATGCTTGGCCGCAAGTCCCATGGCTGCTTTTAGCTTGTTCTCTTCCCGCCCCCGATGGTGGAGTGACTAGGGCCCGGGTGCCCCTGTGTCAGTTGGCTCTGTTCCCTCTGAAGCCACTGGCCCAGCTGGGTATGGGGAACGTGCTGGGCCAGTAGCTTCAGAGGGAACAGCGCCAACTGACCGTTGGCTCTGGGCTGGTGTTAAGATGCCCCAGTTAACCCCCCTGGTTTCTCCTATTGCAGGTCCCTGCCAAAATCATGCACGAGGGAGGAAAGCCCAGCTCCAGCCGGAGAGGCCAGCAGCACCCTGCTGATCCTGGTAAGCGTGCGACTTAAATGACAGTGCAGGCGCAGGGGAAAGCTGGCAGCTCCCCCTTCCCTGCCTCCGGAAAGCTGCTTTCAAGAGCCTGGGCTGAGGCGCACACAGTCTCCCTGTAATTCAGGTTTAAAACCCACCCCTACTAGGTCACAGTGACTTGCTGAGCCGTTGAGTTGTCTCTTAAAACAGGGTTTCTCAACCTTTTTCTTTCTGAGGCCCCCCCAACATGCTATAAAAACTCCATGGCCCACCTGTGCCACAGCAACTGTGTTTCTGCATATAAAAGCCAGGGCGGCATGCCACAGGGAGCATTGATAAGTTGCTCAGGCTTTGACTTCAGCTCAGGGCCCCCGGCTGCAGTTTTGTGCTGGGATGGGGGCTTTGGCTTTCTGCCCTGGGCGATAGGGAGTCCAACACCAGCCATGCTTGATGGACCCCCTAAAACCTGCTCATGGCCCCCTAGTTGAGAACCACTGCCTTAAACTACTGTAGGGTTCTCTGTATAATATGCACTCATAATGGTTCCTGATTCTACCCACTGGGCATTGCTAATGGCCTCTGCTAAATGTGTCTGGGGTGCGTATATGTCACATGAATGTTAAAGTTTGTGATTTAAAGGGACACCACCTATTCAGATACTCTGTTCCAATGACTCCTGTATATTATTGCATACTTTGAAGGGAGAGCTTGAATCCTGCTTTTGTTGCTGAAATCATTTCCTTTTGTCTGTAAACTGAAAAGCACTTCTGGTCTTGGTAGCTCATGGGAAGTGTCTGAGAATTTTCACTTCTAAAGGGAATGGTTTTCCCAAGGAACAGAGACTGAGTCTGTTTTCTTCTTTGCTCAAACTTAAGCATTTTATGCACTTCTTTGACACTTTAACAGGAAGTCAAGGTAGGTGAAGTAATATCCTTTCACTGGGCCAACTTCTGTTGGTGGAAGGGACAGGCTTTTGGATTGCATGGTGTTCTTAAGGTCTCTTTTGGGTTCCCTTAACAGGGAACAGTCAGTGGGAAATCCAGTCAATATAACAAAGCTAAGTCATGCCAGGTTCTGCTGACTGCTCATGCTAACTACTGTTATACAAAATATGAACATGTAATTGTATATGGTGTGTTTCTCTCCTGCTATGTGGGAGAACTGCACAAACAGGGAAAACCAAGAGATTTTGGAAGAGTTCTTTAAAGTCTATAGGGATCTTTTCATTCGCTTCAGTAAGGTTTGAACCATTGCCCTAACTGATTTGGGTTAACAGTAAAGCTAATGACACAATATGCTGTATGTGTCTATGATGGACAAAGTAAGCTTTTTAAAAGGTACAGTCGAACCCAGTTATGAACACCGGAGTTACGAACTGAACAGTCAGTCACACACCTCATTTGGAATTGGAAGGACACAATCAGGCAGTAGCAAAGACAAAAAAAGCAAATGCAGTGCAGTACAGTACTGTGTTAAACATAAAATGTCAAAGCTGTATTAAATTTGTTCAACTGTAAACTTTTAAAAGAACAATCATGTTTTGTTCAGAGTTACAAACATTTCAGAGTTATGAACAGCCTCCATTCCCAAGGTGTTTGTATGCTGAGGTTCTACTGTAAATAAACTTTGCCTTTACTCTTTTCATTCCAGCTAATCTTAGGGGGTTCTAGTAATGGTGACACTTCTTCAGAAAGAAGTGATTGATTTCTTTTTAAGCTGACTTTCCCATCAGCATGAAGTGCTTCTCTAAGCAGTTCTGGTGTGAATTCTACTACAAAAGCAATACTCTGATACAAGAAAGGTTTGTTTGGCTAATAAACAGCCTTCGTGCTGAACTTGCATTGCCTTTGCACAACACAACCTCCAACTGAAATGTCCAAAATAGAAAATGAATAATATTGAAGGTGCATACTGCTGGTGCCACCAGGTGTCCTCGTCACATGGGGTGGAGAGCATGGTAATCAAAGGAACAGATACAGTTAGAGCAGAACCTTTGGCTTTGCATGCACCGACTTTTCCAGGTACAGGTCTTAACTGTTTTGAAAGCTGAGCAGGTGATGATACAAAGTTATCCCTGTCTGAAAAAGATCTTTTCACTTGTGGAATTGTGATTCTGAGGCTCAGCACTGCAAAGTTGATTTAAGGAAACCCAGAAATGAAAGTTTGTCTGATCGTATGTGACTAACCCTAACCCTGTGACCCTGTTCTTAAATTCCCAGGGTGCCGCACCTCTTTCTATTTGGAAATCAAGGATGAGGCTTTTGGATGAGATTATCCCTCCCACTAACTGCCCATGAGTCTCTAACGAAGGAGGTGAAAATTCCTTTCATCAGCCTTGTTTGTCTGCTCATCTGCACAATGGTGAGGCATGTTAGCATTTGTCTTCTGCAGTCAAAAAACTAGGTGCCTTTCATTGTTGTTGGGAAATGGAGGCAAGGCTGCTCTATTTAGTGGTTTTGGATGACTATGTTGTGATCCCTATGGCTAATGAGTGCAGATATAAAAGCTCAATAGCTTGATTATTGTAATTATTCCGTCTCTCCCTCCCACCAGTCATGGCTGCTGCTGTGGTGTGGTAGACTCTTGAGTGCAAACCCCTTTGCTTTCAAAGACCACAAGATGAAAGGTAGTGTTCCGTGAATGGGGATTTAAGTCTGTCAGTGTGCTAGGCTGGACAGCTGGGTGTTGTGACCATAAAAGGTGAGTTGGAGAATGGAATATGAAGGGATTAGGTAACACTCCGCGATGGAGACATTTGATGCAGCTCATCCCACAAATATATTTGTTACAAGAATAGAACTAGTGAAAGAGTAATTAGTTTGTGAATTGATCCAGACTTACACTGAAGCCCTTTTAAGCTTTCTTTGGCTGGAGGGGAGGCATAGATCAGAATCACCAAGTGATGACTCAACAGGGAATATAAAAGCTAAAGGCACCTCCAAAGGATGTATTAATAGTTTATTTTCCGTATGTCCAAGTGTATTTCATGTAATAAGCCCTCAAATGTCTTACAGAAAGTGCTGGTGGATTCTTCCTGTATGTGTGAGTCCGGGGGGGGTTACAACATAACGATTGCCAGAAGCTGGGAATGGGCGATGGGATGGATCACTTGATTACCTGCTCTGTTCAGTCCCACTGGAGCACCTGGCACTGGCCACTGCTGGAAGACAGGATACTGGGTAGATGGACCTTTGGTCTGACCCAGTAGGGTCGTTCTTATGTTCTTAATGTAGCACAGGGTGGTCCAACTGGTGGCCCCCAAACGTGTCCACTCCACAGCAGACTGCTCTAGAAAATGGTGTCCTTGGTGCAGCATGACCTTGCATGCACTGTATGTGACGACACGTTGTGTGGAGGACATTGGTTTGTAGAGCACATATTTCTGTGTGTGTCTGGTGGAGGTGCCCCAAAACTAGCATCCGGCCATGAGCACTGAAAAGGTTGAACCAAGAAGGATGCCGTTGGCTTGAAATGTAGTAAATAAAAATTAATGTTAAAGTAGCTTCAGGTAATGGACCGTCCCCTTCTTGTCCCTGTCAGTGGGTGGTTTTACAGCCTTGTCTCTCATGCAGGGGAAACTGACTCTAATCACCCAATGTTGATTGTACAAAGGGCCCAAATTGGGAGGGGGTTGGGGAAGTGGTAGACTTTTTTCATTTTCGTAACTACAGGTAACACTTTAAGTTGGTGTCCCAGAAAGCAAGGATTTATAATGAGAAATCTTGGGGTGTGGATGCCTACCCTTGAGTGGGTGACAAGTAAACAGCTGCAAAAAGAAAGTCCTTTGGCCTCCTGCTGGGCAGGTCTCTAGCCTGAGCGCTGAGCTGATGATGATAAGTTATCCCTGTCTGAAAAAGAAACCTTCCTTTGTGGAATTCTGACTCTCTGAGGCTCAGCACTTTCACATCTGCTTTAATGAAACTGGAGGATCAAAGTTTACTTTAAGGACTACTATGATGAATCTTTAACATGTGGCTTGTACTTGCATTCACAGGATGCAATGTGTCTTCCACCCAATGATCCTGCACTAAAGAAAGTGCCTGTCTCAAGCCAGGGGCTGGTAACTTTGACTGCAAGCTGGTAAGGAATTGCTAGAGAAATGTTTGCCTCGGTGCCTTGTGAGAAATCCAAAGGCTTTCTGGTCGGCAGGGGTGGGTCATGGTGTGCAGAGTGCTGATTTCTTGAACCTATTCCTTGCCAGGGAAGCATAGGAATGTAGTGGGTGATCCTTAGTGTGTTCAGCTGTTGCCCTCCTGAGCAGATGGAATCCTGTCTCTTAGCAGGCTATAACCTGACATGTTGAATAACAAAGGGCTGAGGAAATGATGGTCCAAGTGTTGACGAAAGGAGCAGAACTCAACTTGATGTTGATCATACTTTGAGTCTAATTTTCTACACATTCCTCCTCCCTGCCAGTTGCTTAATCTCAATGATCATATCTGGGTTATACCTGCAGTGGGAAAGGCTGAAACACTCTGCAGAGCTCTTCAAGTGTATCCTAACTAGGTTTTCAGTCTGCTTTTCTGTCCCTTGAAGCCTATAAGCCAGTGATGTGACGTTATCCCTGTCTGAAAACTCAGCTGTGAGGGGAAAAACAAATATTCTGAGGCTTTTGAACTTTTCCCACGGCAGTTTATTTTCTTACCTTGGTGACCTTTGTAGAAGATTAAAATCTGAAAGACAAGATAAAGGATAGGCTGTCCTTTGAGTGTCCCATGTGTCTGTGCTGAATCCTATGGGGCAACCATCACAGCTTTGTTCTTGGTGAAATCCTATAGAACGTGCGCTCCATGACATTTTCCAGGAACCACCCTTTTTTGACATAATGGATAAATGGAACCCTTAAAAATAGGCATTGCCCAGTTTAGTGTATTCTGTAAAATCTTTAGCAAAAAAAGAAAAAATTGGTTGTGGATTTCATGCATGACAAAGGGTTTTTTAGAGACACTCATGTTGCTTGTCCTGGCTAGTGGGAGAATTTGAGACACGTTTGTGCTTAACTTGAGTGACCAACCTTCTATTAACCTACAATCTGGTTTTTGCTGGTTACCTTGACCCTGCAATAACACTGTCATTGTTTCCGGCCAAACGAGCTTTGAAGCTTGTTCTGTTGGCAAAATGCTGATTTAACTAATTCTAACAGGTGGGGAGACCTATAGGCAAAACAATGGCTATAATAACTGGATCGTGCCTTCTGTGGTGTCTCTCTTCCTGTGGTGTCAGTGAAATCATGATTTGATGTGACGTCAGAAGAATGTACTCCTGGAAGCCAGGATTTGGATCAGTCCTTAACTGCTTGTTTATCTATGTGCTGTGCCACTAGCATGTCAGAGCAAAAGCAAAAGCAGTGTTCTACCTCCCCCCTACACTTGGGCCAATAATTACTTCCTATCCCAAAACGATAGCAGCCAGATCTGGGATAGTGTTTGTTTCAAGTGCGTTGCATAATGCTCTCTTCAGTACGCTGCCCTGTTCGGTGCAAGATGCAAAGTCATTGCTTTCTCCGCAGGGAACACAAGAGCCCTACTGTCCTTTGGTGACACTTTATTTCTCCATCCCCAAATAACACCTTGATTCTTTTATGAAAACAATAAGAGTAATAGTGTTGAGAGCAAGAGGATTTTCTTGCTCTCGAGGCTACAGCAAGAGACTGGATATCAAATCAAAGATTTGCATTCTATTTCTGGCTCTGTTACTGACTTGCAGCTTGACCGTGGTCAAGTCACTTAATTTCTGTAGCCCATGTCACAATGAGGAAAGCGGAGAACTCATACTGACCTTTTTAAGCACTCGGAGATCTTGGATTTAAAAAAAAAAAAAGTTTCCAAATGACTGACAATTAACTGTGTTCTTTCTAGCAACTCACTGTAATCTAAACTTCAACAGGATTTGAATGTGTGATCGATTTTGCCGGAGGTCCTTGTAACACGTGCATGGTTCCCAGATCTGAAATGAATTGGACAATGGATCCAAAGATAACAGAACTCCTGTAGGCTTGGAGGTTGGTATATGGGATGGGGAGGAATATAGTAGAAAAGCAGTGGATTTGTTTTAAGTGTTTGGTGTTTGATATGCAGTAGATTTGCAGTGAATTTCTGTACAAAACTTTGTTCTATCATGTGGATTTTTAATGTCACACTTTGGCACAATGTCAGCATTTGTTTAATTAGAAGGCATAATTTATTGGGTAAGAGAAACTGGAGCTGTCTGCTCCCAGGTTGCAAGTAAAACAAAAAGAAGAGAGCAGCTAGAAATAGAAAATTTTAGAAAAGTAAACAACGTTCAGTACTTGTGGAGATTCAGGAACTGGTTCAACGCAAATCTTATTTCCTGTATCTAGGTAGCAGCTGTTTTTTGCAGACTTTGCATGTCAGTTGACTTTGATAAGTCTCTAACTTCAGGATGCTGCTGCAAAAGAGGGAGAATGATCTGAAGCAAGGTCTCAGTCTGTCTCTGTGTAGTCCTTGTTGATCATTAGTTCTCATTTGGTACCTGATATGTGCTAGTGAAGTCACCTGTGGGCAACTGCAAGGTTTCCTCTTTGCTGTTGAGTTTGACATAGCTCCATGGTGTCTGTTAAGGCGGGAATGGGTCTTAGACTTGAGTGCTGAAAAGGGATGATTGCTTGGAGTGACAGGAACATGGCTCCAGTGAGGCTAGCTGTGACGTTAATAGATGCGAGGCTATTCCTGTCAAAGTGTAGGTTTTTTATCATGCCAGTCAGAACTGGCCTGTCCATCATTTCAGTTAAGTCTTGCCAACCTTCTCAAACAATCATCTTTGTATTCCTGGTAAAATAAAGATGGAAGTCTCTTTTGTGTCCTTGGCGCTTGGCCACCTTCCCTACTCTGATTTTTTTTACAATAGATTTGACAGTACAGAAGAAAAGGGCTTGTTAATGTCTCTCTCTTTACTGACTAGATCCTGTTCTGTTTTTTTTTTCCCCCAGCAGGGCTGGCTGGAGAGAAAGAGAGCTGTCGACCAAGGACGTTTTATCTTTCAGAAATAAATAATCAAAAATATCCAGTGTCTGAGTTTTGATGATGCTCTAAACTCAAAGTTACGTGAGTCCAAACAGCCCTTTCACCTGTGATATGTCAGACTCCAGTCTATACTATATGACTGCAAGGTGAAGGGCGAGTCCCTCATTACTAAGAGGCTACATCACTAGGCTATAGAAAAAGCAAGTACCATGTAGCACTTTACAGGGTTTTGAGAATGTAAGACCCTCCACACTGGGGCTTATGGCTGGAACAGTTTTTAGACATGGTTACTGCTTTCCATGACTAGCCTACACCTGCAGAAGGCAAGAGACCTGCTTGCACCAGAAGGGTATAGTAGAACTGTTCCCTAACTGAGCTAAAGTTCTAGATCATCCACAGCGGGCACTGATGTGGACTTGGACAATTCACATCTGTCTCAGTTCCCCCATCTGTTCATAGAACCGTAGAATATCAGGGTTGGAAGGGACCTCAGGAGGTCATCTAGTCCAACCCCCTGCTCAAAGCAGGACCAATCCCCAGTTTTTGCCCCAGATCCCTAACTGGCCCCCTCAAGGATTGAACCCACAACCCTGGGTTTAGCAAGCCAATGCTCAAACCACTGAGCTATAACATGTATGTGCTTTACAGGTATGGAATGAGTCAGTGTGAACGCTGCTATTTTCTGTATTTTACAATACAGAAAATCAAACCTGAGACCAGACCCAGTGGCACAGCTAGGTTGAGTTTCTGGGTATCCTGACACCTAGTCTTGTACCCTAGCTGTTCTCCTTTATAGTCTGCAGTGCTGAGTGCTGTTCTACAAGGATGACTTGGCCAAACCAGGACTAAACTATTTTTAAATGTTAATTCTTAGGCTCAGAGCAAAGCAAGTGAGTGCTGAGCCCCTGGCTGTATGTGTTAGGATCACTTCCCTCAGCCCTTGCCAGCACTTGTCACTCACAGAGTTCAGAACTATTCATCCTCCCCTCCCATATAGAAATTCACTGCAGCAGTACTCCCAGGTCAGACCCCTCCCTCTAAACCCTGCAATCCTCTGCTGTCCATTCACACTGTATTGCTGCTCTGCTTTCTGTGCCAGCCTCTGCCAGTCATATTCTACCCCCTTCCCTCACCCCAAGCGAAAACAAAAGAAAACATAAAAGATCATTCAACATTTATGCAATTATACAAAGTGGGAAAATGTTTCAAATTACACTCCTCCACTGTGCTTTAGCATCCATCCATCACTAGTCATTGCAACCTCCCTGTAGAACAAAACCAACCTGTTGCTGATCTACTCTTTCTAGTTACATGTAATTAACTTACAAAATGTAGCTTCAGGGTAAAGAACTTTCCCTCCTCACTGCAGGCTAGTTGGGTTTTTTATTTAGGTTGATGAGGATTTAGTTTTAAGTAATGGAGTGGTGGGTTCCATCCATCTGTACTTGGGCTGGGGGCCTTCCTCTGAATGTACACAGGCCCCCTAGGTTTGCAATGCAAAAAATGCACAGGTTTCCATCCGATCAGGTCTGCCTGCCCCCAGATTGCTGCAGGGGCCTACTTAAGCTGTGGCAACCCCACTTCCATCTGTTTGAGACCCTCTGACATCACAATGTGGAGTGAAAACCCAAGGAGTGTGGCTGAAGCACAGGTGGGAGAAGGCAATCAGCCTCTGCTGTATTCTGCTAGCGATGGGAGCTCTGTCTGGAAAGTGGAGTGTATGTGCATGTGGTGGCTCCATGGGCCTTCAGACAGTTATGGCTTCCGTGCCCCAATGCTCTTCACCTGCCCCCCCCCAGGTCTATTGAGGAGCAATATCAACAAGCTCCATCCAGGTCTCTTCAGCTATAGGATTGTGGCTGTAATGCATCCCATCATGAATGAGTTTGAACACAGAATAAATTAGGCTTTTCAGGGTTGTGGCAGACCCTTGTGATGGAAAGGTGGAAACGGCAGGCGGGGTATTTTTCACATCCAAGCTCTGTGCTCAGCATGTAACACTTGAAGGCGATGAGAAGCTGGAATTTGCTGGTGAGCAATCATCTTCTTAGGGCCATCACGCCCCTTTGGGAGACACGCATTGAACATTCGGGCTTATTGCTGCTGAAATGCCTTTTCATTTCCTAGTGTCAGAAGTTGCTCCCCACAGGTCCCTTATTTGATGGGAGGAACTGGGGCATGTCTGGGGTCTGTTGTCTTGAGCCAATCAGCAGGTTCCCTGGAAAGAGGCCTCACCACACTTGCTTTGCCATCTCAGCAACATCTGAGCAGAATCCTCCAGGCAGCACCCTCGGCTCGCAGAAGGCAGCCTTGCAATTCATGCAATCTCCAGCTTGTAAGGCTGGCTTTGGGTGAGCTCTCCGTTTGCCACCTTTACCCATGAATTCTGGACGGCCCCTGCCAGGGAGAAGGGAGCCCTTGGGGAAGAGGAGAAGGACTACTTTCGTTACAGCAAGAAGGGACGTGCCACCCAGCCTCACCGCTGATACAGCTTCATGATGCCTGCCCTGTGCAGGCTCTTCCACAGCTCCGCCTCCAGCAGCATGTCATGGTTGGCATAGAACACCAGAGGCTTCTTCTCCCGCTCGTAGTAGTGGTCTGAAAACTTTCGGTAATTGTCTGTGATAAATCCATAGGCACTGACCTGCAGACAGGGGGAAAAGGGTAACAGAACAGTTGGGAGGTGGGATCAGTGCCCAGCCTGTCCTAGGCAGACCGGACCCTGGGCTTCGGATAAGGAGTTACCCTGGTCAGTCAGACATTGCTGGAGTAGCTGTGTGGGGCACAGTGCTGTCCCATGTACCTGGTACATCCTCAGTGCTATGTCCTAAATGGTACATCCTGGAAGCCATGTGGCACACTGGAGCAGGCACCATCAGTGAAATAATTCATACTAGGTTGGGGCTCATGTGAGCACTACCCAAATATTTCTGGGTCCTACAACAGAAGGGTTAAGAACCAAGCCAGGGACATGCTTTAACTCCACCCCACACTCATTCCATCAGCCTTTATTCATGCTGACCAGCAGAGTACTAGGCACTGAAAAAAGGTAGCCCTGAAGGCTCTTACCTGGTCACAGGTATGTAGAGCTGTCAGTAGCATGAGGGCACCAGTACTGGGCATGTACAGATACCCATACTGAGTATTTATTATTTCAGATCTCAGAAATCTGTAAACAAAGAGGGATTATAATAGGTGAGATCAGTGAAATAGAGAGAGATGGGCTGCACTGAATCCCAGTGAACAAGATGGGTTGCCGAGGAAAGGATGAGACTACATGGCAGTGAATGGAAACACAGTGGCCTGCAAGAAACTGGATTGGCTTGCAATGAATAGGAGCACGTGGGCATAAATCCAAGATGGATCACAGTGGGTTGGGCTCCAGTGACGGGGATGTAATGCACTGAGTGGGACTGGACTGCATTTCAGTGCTGGGGGAAGACTGCAGTGAACAGGTGGGATTGAGGTTGGAGGGGTTTGATTGTGGGGCAGGCTGCAGTGAACAGAACTGGGGCAGTTCCAGAGCTATTTGCCGAATGAGCTGGAGTGTTTTGAGACAATGTTTTCCCCAAAGGTGGCGCCTGGTTTTTCTTACCTCACTGTTAGATAATGTATGAAATCTGGGTGCAGCAGCTTGAACTTTTTTGCAGATGTCTCTGGTCCAAAATATGTCCGCGGGCTGTGGCGGGAAGATCAAAAGGAATAGTTTCATTTCAAGTCAGTATTTAGACAGCTCAGTGTTTATATTACAACCTGAAAAGAATCTGAATATTTAGACTGACCAGTGGTGCCGGTTGTCAGCAGCAGAGGTATCAGACAGAGAAAATATTAAACAAAGAAAAAAAATACAACTCCCTGGAGCGCAGAGTTAACACTTTTCCTCTGAGGCAGAAACTCAGAGAGACACTGAAGAGCTTTCATTTTTATTATGGACTTAAGGTTGCAGCCAGATGTACATTGTAAGCCTTGTTTTGATTCCGCTCCCCTCTAACTTTGCGTACAAATGAAGGGTGCTTGTGAAAAATGATTGTCATTAATAGAAGGGAGGAGAATAATTTGTGTGCAGAGATTTTCTGTATTAAACTACTTCTGGGTTGGGCGTTGGGGAAGTCTGGGCGATACTTTCAGAGCTGCTTCAATCAGGGTTGTGAAAATGAGGTGCTGCTGAGGCCTGAAGACAGAGCAGAGAGAGGAAAGATGGTCCAGTGTTTAGGGCACGAGCCTGGGATGTGGGAGACCTATGTCCCTGCTCTGCCACAGCCTTCCTGTGGGACCTTAGTCAAGTCACTTAAGTCTCTGTAATCTGTATAATGGCCCTTCTCTCAAAAGGGTGTCGTGAGGATGAATACATATAGACAGTGAGGCACTCAGATACTATTGTAATGTGGGCCACATAAGTACCTTAGAGAAGGCTGAGACACCTTTGCAGAAGGCAGTATGCACTAATGCTGTCTATGCTGTATCCACCCTGCAGCTGGAGGACATCCATTGCCCAGTAGCATTATGCCTGAGATGGCTCAGGGTGGGCAGAAAGCAGGTTGGAAGCATTACTCACTCATCGCCTCTGTCGTACCCCTCTTGGACACGGCTGCCCAGTATGGCTGACTTCAGCATGACATAATCGCGTATGTCCGAGGGGATGAAAATATACCGCAGGTCCTGCAGCGGGGCGGGAGGCACAAAATACATACAATGCTTTGGTGTAGCAGGCGCTACAACGTGACATCCTG